>NC_064629.1:260695633-261320633 GCF_023864275.1 Schistocerca cancellata
AATTTTCACACTGTTTTTTTTCTTTTTTCATACATGATAATATCCGTTGCAATGTGACGTCAGTCTGACCAGTGGTGTTATATCTACAGCGTTTTGAAAGTTTAACTTTAGTTATAATCACTCTGTACATCTCCACACACTGTAGGTTAAATGCTTCATTAGGTTGACGCTTCGGTTGACGTTTCCCATTATTTGAATGGAGGCAAATTTGCAAGTAATCGGACCTCATTACAGGACTTGTCAGCCACTGCCCAGTTTACTTGTTTCTTGATCGAGTGAAGACGTGCAGATTTATGCGCCATTACGAACAATGGTTTTATGCGAGGTACCCGACACCAAATGTCCATCGGATGGAGTATCCTTCACAAAATTCGGTTGGAATCTGGTTGCAGTGAACCTGCTGTCACTGAAAACAGCAATTCCTGTCGGATATCAAATCGAATGTAATTGAGAAGGAATGCACGCCTCAAGTCCCTGACGGTTAGTATATTTTAGTGACAACTGCGCGTTTTTCCTAGCACAGTCCCGTTTTCTTTTCTTTTTTTAAAAATATCCCGTTCTCCCGATAGTTTTTTGGAATGCTCAAGTGTCCTGCTCTTTTTTGGTTCTGTTTGACTACAGGATTTTACGTTACCGATTGTTTGATATGAAATTTACTTCGCATTACGCATGTATGCTAGGGAACGCCCACTGTACAACTTGCTCTACAATCTTCGTTAATTTACTGTTGATGTTGCATCAAGCCAAAATGAAAATTTAAATTTAAGAGCAGTAGACAAAGTTAGTTTATTTTTATTACTGTCAGTGGAGAAACTCTAGAATATATGTTGTGCCAGTAAAATGTGTTATTGGGCATGGTTGAAGGTCTGACTTTGTGAATCACGTTAAGATGAACAAACACCGGATGAGTGTTAAATAAAAAAGTGCCCTTCCTCACAAAATATATAAAAGTGAAGAGTACGGTGACAGTGCAGGAGAGAAATTGTAAAAGGTAATTTGGGATCATCTGAATGCATGATGCAAAGGCAAATTAAATTTTGTCAATATAGTTTGTGTTCCGTATGTTTTTCTCTTAATTGACCCTTTTTTCTAAACTTCATAAATCTTACCGTTTTGTAATAAAAATGAAATGCAAACCTTAGTTACGTCACCATGTAAATCCATCTTACTGCACTGATTCCACACAACCGACTGTCACGTATACGCCACTATACTGTCAAGACTTAAAACGTTGGTAAACGGTGACGTATAGAACAATGCACACAGAAAGAAATATGATGTTTTTCTCTATAGCTCTCTTCTCCGCTTCTAATCCTCTTATGTTGAACTATGTTTACAATGCTTCTTATTGTCAAATTAGATCTTTTGAGAACTCACTTACCTTTTTAAAATTTCCAATTTTATCTACGTTTAGATTCGAGGGCAATTCGCCAAGTCCGATCGGTCACGAAACGGAAATCTCTGTTTTATGTGCAACAGTTAGCTACACCTTCTGACCCCATTCCCCTCCATATCGGCATCCAGCGACGCCTATGGGCTAATGATGACACGGCGGCCGGTCGGTACCGTTAGGCCTTCATGGCCTGTTCGGGAGGAGTTTAGTTTTAGTTACACCTTACAGTTGCTTCTCTACATAGTTGCCACTCCGACGTAGACATCTGTCGTAGCATTGTACCGATTTTACAATACACTCGTCATAAAAGAAAATGCCAGATGAACCTATTTCCAGATTGTATGGTGGGCGATCAAAGACTCCCCATCCAAAACTCTGAAGGGGCGTCCTCTTTGCCGCTACAATGTGCTGACAAGAATTGTCTTGAAGAAGGAAACACATGACAGTTACGTCATGTGGGCTGCATGAAACCGGGCGAAGTCTCACCGCATCCACCCATACCTGACGGGAGACATTTTCAAGACATCTTTACGCGCCCTCTGGCCGCTCAGGTCTGAAAAGAGCGAGGTGAATCGATTGATGGGCATACCAGGGACACTGACCAACTCTTCTGCGCAAAGCTTCACCGTGGCTTCCAATTCGCGCCAGATCGGATGTTATTTTCGTAACAGCCCTCGGAGTATATAGGGTGCCCCTTTTATCGTGACCATCCCAAATAACTAACTGTCCAGAAACAAAATTTTAAAAAAGTGCGTGAAGGACTGTAGTTTAGCTACCAGGGGGAATTTAACCAGCGTGTTTGCGGTTCTTGTGACTTTGTTCGTTATGAACATATCAACAGCAATTCGCTTTTGTAAATATAACTCAGTATTTTTCATTCGGTAGTGCATTTCCTCTCTTATAGACTTGGCGAAAAACGTATCACAGCGTGCCGTTCACGTAGGTATGATGTTATTAAAAATGTAACACAAAACTGACTTTGAACCTTCTATACAAGCACATATGCTATTACTGTGAAGTGACATAACTCGGCCACTTGTTGGAGTTGACAGGAAACCTAATAAAAACGAAAGTCTGCCTAGAAATGAACGTGAACAGTTTTAACATGTAATTAGCTGAGAAACCTGGCGTTACCCGATACTTATTTGTAGCTATTCCTGAGACTTCATACGTGTGGAATTTATTTTTTACTTGTAAATCTTCTTTGTGTTCAGCGTTTGAAGTAGCATAGTTGGGGATATGAACGAAGAGATTCTTTATTTCACTAACACGGGAGAGTGCCATAAAGAGCAACTGACACTAACAAGGGAACCTCCCCATCGCACCCCCCTCAGATTTAGTTATAAGTTGGCACAATGGATAGTCCTTGACAAAATGGCTCTGAGCACTATGGGACTTAACATCTGTGGTCATCAGTCCCCTAGAACTTAGAACTACTTAAACCTAACTAACCTAAGGACCTCACAAACATCCATGCCCGAGGCAGCATTCGAACCTGCGACCGTAGCAGTCGCGCGGTTCCGGACTGAGCGCCTAGAACCGCTAGACCACCGCGGCCGGCATGCCTTGACAAACTGACCACAGATCAATCGAGATAACAGGAAGAAGGTGTGTGGAACTATGAAAAAAATAAGCAAAATATACAAACTGAGTAGTCCATGCGGAGGATAAGCAACATCAAGGATAGCGTGAGCTCAGGAGCGTATCGGTCCCGTGGTTAGCGTGAGCAGCTGCGGAACGAGAGGTCCTTGGTTCAAGTCTTCCCTCGAGTGAAAAGTTTACTTTCTTCATTTTCATAAAGTTGTGATCTCTCCGTTCGTTTATTGACGTCTCTGTTCACTGTAAAAAGTTTAGTGTCTGTGTTTTGCGACGCCACCGCAAAACCGTGTGATTAGTAGACGAAAGGACGTGCCTCTCCAATGGGAACCGAAAACATTTGATCGCAAGGTCATAGGTCAACCGATTTCTCCCCAGGAAGACCCGTCTGATATATTCTATACGACACTGGTGACGGCATGTGCGTCACATTACAGGAATATGTTGTCGACCCACCTAACTTGTACACTTGGCGAATGGGTAAAAAGATTCTTCTACCTTGCCCAATTTAGGTTTTCTTGTGGATGTGATAATCACTCGCAAAAAAGTGATGAAAACATAAGAGTTTGTCACATAAACTGCAACAAATGAATGCAAGTTTCACAGTAGCATAGTTTTCCCTGTGCTCTGTCAAAACATATGTTTTTAACATTTTCAAATTTTTCCGTGTGTAGACCGTCAAATCCTGCATATGTCCAAGCAAATCTGAACATGTGCTGAAAATAAAAAATTAAATTTATCGCGCTAACCACGGGACCACGGCGCTCCTGAGTTCTCACTGTCCTTGATGTTGCCTATCTTGCACATGGACTACTCAGTTTGTATATTTTGCTTATTTTTTCATAGTTCCACACAACTTATTCCTGTTTTCTCGATTGATCTTCAAGGCCTATCCACTGTGCCAACTTATAACTAAATCTGAGGGGGGTGCGATGGGGAGGTTCCCTTGTAAGTTTCACCCTTGCAACACACAGCGTCTGACTTTGTGCTTTCTCTCTGCTCATGGCACAATACAAGCTCACCAGGAATTCCACACATTTAAAGGGAAACCGTAAATTGCAAGGAGTAATAGGGATTTGGGGTACGATAACAAAATCGACTGCCCAATGCCATTCAAATATTTTGCTTCTATAATGTTACGTTGGAGAGAGGTAACTTTAAACCCCTTTGAGTGAGGGGTTCTGAGGAACGTGATGATTCATGACGCTCTCGATCAGAGCTACGTCGCAGCTTGGTTTCGGAAGGGGTTTTCGAAGAGCGAATTAAAGCCTGACGTTCTTGAGCCATACCAAGCCTCCCCTCACAGTCCTCACTGGATTCTTGACACTTCATTGTCCTCATCCCTTTAGCTGTTCAGATGTTTTCAGATAAATGCAGCTGCTTTCTGCGCATTTTTATTCATAGATAAAATGAAATCAAAACGTAATGCTTAGGCACCCAAATCACAAAAAAATTAATAAATCTGTTTTCCCTAGCAATGAATATAAATAAAATCTATCGAAAGAAGCAAAGCAATGTCGTCAAGTTTTCAGTACACAAAGGGAAATCAGTAAACTCATACACCCTAGCCAAAAAAACTCAGTGTTAGTTTGTACTCTTGAAGATAAGACTACAGCGCTTAATTCTGTCACTGACGTAAACGTCTGAAAATACTTATATCACTGAGATAAAAACAAAAACTTTCCTCGGAAAGAAATCTATCGAATGAAGCAAAGCAATGTTGTTAAATTTTTAATACACGAAGCGAAATCAGTAAATTGGAATATAACAGCCAAATAAATTCGTTATTAGTTTGTATTCGTTAAGATAGCGGCACTTAATTCCGTCTATGACGTACTCTTCGGAACATATATCTGTCACTAAGTTAAAAAAAATTTACCAGTGCCATCTACTGGTTGTTTGAAGTACTACGAAACTAACACTACCATGTATTCGTTCTGTGACGTACTACGCCGGGATGATTAAACATCGAAACTGCTAAGCAGAGCAGAAGATTTTAGATAACATTTTAAATTAAGATATCTTTCTTTCGCATTCGATTTGGATGAATTAACCCTATATGTTGTTCCAAGCTACGCTCAAGTTATATGTGAAGACCCTATGAAAATTCGTGTGGTCGTTTCAGAGGTAAGCATGTTAAAACAGACTGATACGACGGTTCTTGATAAAACTTTAAATTACCGTGTTTTCCCTTTGTGATCCGATTTTAATGAGATGCAGCTCGTATGTTGCCCCAACCTACAATCAAATTATCTGTGAAAACCACATGAGAATTAGTCCAGTAGTTTTCGAGATTAGCCTGTCCAACCAGGCAAACCGATAGACACGCTGGGTTTATAGTTTTATTATTAGTTATTGTAATAACCTAGTTGGCGTTAAGTTACGGTTATATGCATGTTTAAAAAGTGAAATAGTCTGAATTGCTAGTTTAACTTAACATACAAATTTAAATACTAAATTTATTAATAAATATGAAGATTACAACGAAATGTCAATTTCAATTGATCCGTTAACAGTAGTAAACAATTTTCGTTATAATTTTGATATCACGGCCCCTATGTTCGTTATTTATTGAATCTCAATCAACGTGACTTTTGCTAAAATTAGAAAAGGAAATGAAAAACACTGCAATGCGTTTTCACAAATACAGTGACTGAGGTTAAGACAATTGTCTGGTGTAGCATAGATCTTTGCCTCGCTTAAATAGGTATAAATGATTTTAATGGGGATTTATCGTTGGTTCCTTGCAATTTAAATGGGATAGTACAACACTTTATTAAGTGTGTCAGAAGCTGCTTCTAGGGTCAGAATGCTAGTATACACTGGATGTACTTGAGTTCTTACATCATTGTGTAGACTGAACTGGCCTGTTACGTACTATTCTTTACAGTATAGCAGAGCGTAAAGTAGATAAGGAAGTTATGAGTGTTCGTTGTTTTCGCGCAGAGCATTCCAAACTGCCGCACTTCATTAAGGTGGAGCAAAGATACGGGGAAATTCTTACTCTTCATCTAATCATCATCAGCGTCATATCCCAGCACCAGTTCCCCGGATGTGGTGTTCACACATCTTCTTCTCTTGGAGACCTTGTCACTGAAATTTTCTCTCCTTTACGTGTGATTTCTCGTTATCTATACAGAGCTCCCTGGGCCTTCCGTGTGGTCCTTCTTGGACATTTATTTGAAAATATTTTATAGCTGGTCTTTTCTCGTCAATTCTCACAGTGTATCGATACCACTACAGTCTTTATTACATTACTTGTTTGAACTTCAACGCCGGTTACATTCCTGTTCACCTGATTGCTGAACTTTTCCTTTCCGGCAGTCTGGTTCACATTTCTTATGAATCTCATTTCGGACTCTTGAATCCTGCTGTCGTCCTTCTTCACTGTAGTAAAAGTCTCTCGAATTACATACTTTGGTGATAGAGATCTTCCAGAAAGTCCCACCTCTACATTGCCGGAAAAAATCACAAAAACGATGAAGGAGTTGTGCGACAAAAACGAAAGTTGGTAGGTGTGTTGATACACCTGAAAGATAATGTCTATTTATATACCACGCCAACTGCAGAAGACTGACGCTAGCAGCGCCACTATGAGGATGCATGCAGATCACATTTGCTTCAAATACCCTCTGCTACGGTCGTGAGCTTTAGTTACTTTTGAAACTGGAAGTGGTGATTTGATGTTGGTCAAGAATGCCTTTAAGGTAACACAGGCACCATTGTCAATCAACACATGAGTTTGAACATGGTCGTGGTATAGGAATATGAAAATCTGGATGTTCCTTCTGTGATACTGCAGAAAGACAGCAGGAATATAGACATTGAACATTATTGATAGCAGCGGTTCTCACGACATTGTGTGGTCGCAACAAGATCGCAACAAGATCGGTCTCCGGTTGGTCACGTGGCACTGCTGAGAGGAAAGATCGTGTTCAATGTATGGATCTGGCGCATCGTGTTGCTACTGCAGGAGCAATTGGAGCAACAGTTGGCACCACACACTACGAACTCTTAAAAATCGGTTACTTCAAGGACAGCTCCGAGCCAGGCGCCCTGTAGCATGCAATCCACTGACCCCAAACTATTGCCATTTACGACTTCAGTGGTGTCAAGCGAGAGCTCGTTAGAGGGCAGGGTGGAGGTCGGTTGTGTTTTCTGATAAATATTGATTCTGCCGCACTGCCAATGATGGCCGTGTGTTGGTCATAAGGAGGCCAGTTGAGGCCTTTAACCAACTGTTCTGTGTGCTAGACACACTGGAGCTACACCTGAAGTTTTGGTCTCGGGTACGATTTCAGCAGGAGAGCTCTCGTCGTCATACCCGCACCCGGACTGCAGTCTGGTGATTCGACTTGTTGTGTTGCCATTCATGCAGCATTTGGTTCAAAATGGTTAGAATGGCTCTGAGCACTATGGGACTTAACTTCTGAGGTCATCAGTCCCCTAGAACGTAGAACTACTTAAACATAACTAACCTAAGGACATCACACACATCCATGCCCGAGGCAGGATTCGAACCTGCGATCGTAGCGGTCGCGCGGTTCCAGACTATAGCGCTTAGAACCGCTTGGCCACCCCGGCCGACTGAACAGCATTTCTGGGAGTGTTTTCCAACAGGACAACTGTCTCCCACATACCGCTGTTGTAACCCAACCTGCTCTGCAGAGTATCGACATATTGACTTGGCTTGCTCAAACACATATGGGCCATCATCGAACAACAACTCCAGCGTCATCCACAAAAAGCATTAAACAACCCTCTACTGACCGACCACTGCAACAGGCATGGAACTCCCAACGCACATCCTGACGTCTGACACATGTACGACACAATGAATGCACGTTTGTATTCAACATTCTGGCGGCTACATTGGTTATTTACGTACCAGAATTTGACATTCGCAATGTATTATCTCACGCTTAACCTGTGGTCTTCTGGTCCCACTTAAATATGTTACATGGACAAATGTATTCCCAAAATTTGATTATTATACTGTAATTATATTTTCGTGTGCCGATTTTTCTCTGTCAATGTAGTATCCAGAGACACTATCACAGGATTTTTCAGTCTACAAAAATGCATTCACAATATTCTTTCCATGTTTCCGGTACTTATCTGTCAACATTCTTACTGCAAAAACGAGAACCATAGTACTGGATTCTTCTGACCCCATGTTGGTCCTCACGGAGTAGAGTTTCCACTAACTTCCGAATTCTCATTTATATTATTTCCCAGTAGCTTTAGTGTATGTGACAATAGTGTTATGGCACTGTAATTTCCACATTTTCTTCAGTTGCCGTTCTTGAACAGCATGATTATGATTCCTTTCTCCCAGTCTTCCGGTGTTCTCTTTTCTTCCCAGATTAAAGGGAGTACTCTATACAGCCAATTCAACTCCATAATTCCGGTTTCCTTTATTATATCTGAGCTTAGACAATCCTAAACTGGAGACTTCTCATTTCATATGTTCTTTAACGCAGTGTCAAGTTCGAGGCAGGTTAGTGGGAATTTCTCATTTTGTGTGTCATGTACTGCATGGTGAATTGTGGTTTTGTACTCCCAATTTCCGTTTAGCAACATACCGAAATGTCTCTTCATTTCATGTCTAATTACTTTCTCTGTTCTTCTTAAGCTCCCGTCTTCTGTTTCTAAGGCAAGGACATTTACATATTCATTTCTTCCATTACTTATTGCTTTATATTTTCTTTGCAGCCTCCATCTAGTCCTTGTAGTGAAGTCACTGCAGCATTTCTGATTTTCTTCATGTGATTCTCAGAGTTTTTTTTCGGTTTTCCTTGTGACAGATGGCCAACATTTATTACTTTTCATGCATCACCTGTTTTATGTGTCCCGACATCTAAGTTCTTTTAGAATATTTCTCTCTTTTACTGCTATCTTAACTTCAACGAGTTTCCTTCTGTTCTGGTGTGGTACTCGTTCTTCCACAGATATCCTGGGCTTTTTCCACATGTGTTTCTTTGAGTAGTGGCCATTCCTTCTTCTTCGCCTCGAAAAAAAAGGTTCAAATGTCTCTTAGCACTATGGGACTTAATATCTGTGGTCATCATTTGCACCCATTCGTGGGCTTCATGTTCCCAAGGAACGATGAAATTTTTATGGTCGACGCTGGCCGGAGCGGCATGGCTGTGTGTGATGTCTTTAGGTTAGTTAGGTTTAAGTAGTTCTAAGTTCTAGGGAACTGATGACCTCAGAAGTTAAGTCCGATAGTGCTCAGAGCCATTTGAACCATTTTTTTTTGTCCACCCGATATGGTCAAGAGCCCAGGATAGCGTTGCAGGCGATGTGCTGTTAGCAAAGGCTTTCGCGTTGGTCGTCTGCCTCCATAGTCCGTTAACGCAAAATTTCGCAACACTGTCGTAACAGATACGTTCGTTGTATTTCCCACACTGATTTCTGCAGTTATTTCAAGCACTGTTGCTTGTATGTTAGCACTGACAACTCTACACAAACACCGCTGCTCTCGGTCGTTAAATGAAGGTCGTCTGCCAATTTTGTTGGTGGTGCGAATTAATACCTGAAATCTGGTATTGTACGCACACTCCTGCCACTGTGGGTCTTGAAATACTAAATTACGCAACGATTTCCCAAAGGAATGTCTCATGTGTGTATCTCCAACTAACATTCACCGTTCAAAGTCTATAATTTCCCGTCGTTTGGCCGTAATCACGTAGGAAACCTTTTCGCGCGGGTATGAATCACAGCTCCGCCAGTGCACTGCCCTATTATACCTTGTGTACTGCGATAGTCCTACCCTCTGTACACGTGCATATCGCTAACCCGTGGCTTTCAGTACTTCAGGTGAGGTGTAAACTCTAGATGGGAAAGTTATTAAATCTGTCAGTGGCTCCGGAAGGATTTCAGTACGCAGCAACAAAAATGTTTAATCATTAGCCCAATAACGTAAAACGCCTGAGAGGTAGCAAAGCGAGATTTAAATATAACGTAAAATCATTAATCCATCCTGGACCCCTCCGTCTATTCCACAGACAAATTTCTGCTTAAAAACTGTTAGCTTGTAAAAAAAAAAAAAAAAAAAAAAGGTAATTTTTAAGTGTAGTTGGATGATCTCGTGTCCGTCGGCCGTCGTAATTTAATATATTATTTATTGGTAACATTGATTGTTGTCGACTTACGTGGTGGTCCTTAATCAAAATGGTACTTCATTTTATCTTGATTTACAATTAAACGCTTTTGTAAAGTTCTCTTTTTTTTTTAACAATCTTGATCTTCAGTGGAATTGACTCGCTGAATCTTAAAACATGAGTATATAAGTTGAACAATGGAATAAACTTTCATATTAATTTCCTCGGCTAGTCAGTTCACTTTAAAGCAAAAAATCTTTAGTTATTAATTACAATTGCGGCCCACACACGCGCGAGAGTATTTCTTCTTACCTCCGTTAACCATTGTATTGTAGTCGGAGTCTTGGCTCCGGCTCTCGGCTGTGGTGCTGAAAATAAAAATCTCAAAGCTACGTATTTTCTGCAACGTCGGGCGGCTGTGGAGAAAAATGTATATAATGTTAATAGCCGGCGAGTTTTTCGATTCCGCAAATTTTTTATAAGTTAATATCGCCATGGAATGGCGTCGTTGGCTGCATCGGCCGCTGCGATTGTTGAACTGTAAATTACTCGAATGCAGGTTAATTCAAAGGAAGACGGACATGAAATCGGGATCACCTCTTACAAATTAAAAGTGCACAATAATATTAAATCAATACATTATCTGCTTAATTAGTACAAATATACTTACATCTGCCAGCACTCGCAAGATGTCCGTCTACACGCAACCAGGACGAGAGAAGAAGTGAAGACGGCTAAAAAATTAACAAAAGAGCGTATCTTGTCGTCTCCTTAGATCATTTTGCTCTATTTCTTTGCCATCGAAACTTACACAGAGAAATTATTATAATATGGATACATGAGAAAAATGTATATTATTCATTTTTAAATGTCTCTTCTTTATAAATACTGTTTCTTAAGTCTTATCTTATTATTTCACTGGGGACGCTATAATGAGTAGAACTAAAAATCAATGTGTTCGAAAATATAAACACTAAACATCTATATATTTCCTGTAAACTGTCTCGTTCTACATCATTTCGCTAAAAGATTAGTTCCAATGATCCACAGAAACTCTAGCCAAGCACGTGGCTGTCGCAAGTAGTACATTGAATGCTGGCTTGAAACTCATCAACTCTCTGGTAGAAACTAAGAAAATACATTGGATACCAATTTTATAATGTCTAGACATGACAAAAAGCAGCCAGATGGCACAGGGACTACTACGGCGACTGAATCAGTTTGGCTATGAGCTTCTGATAAACGGAACAACAAGCAAAGAAAGTGCTGGAGCTGAGATGGAGAGAGATGCTGAACTGGGAACTAATTAACTCTGTCTCAAATTTAGTGAAGAAGAATTGCGAGAAGCCATTCGACAATGCAAGGCACATAAGGCAGCTGGCGAGGATGATGCATGGGTAGAGCTAATGAAATATTTTGGAGAAGTAACCATAATATGGTTTGTCGAGTTCTTTAGTAAGTGCATGCACTCCCATGTCATCTATGTAAGATATCTGAAGGCTTCTTTTGAACTATTTGACCCATGTGATTGGCCGGCCGCGGTGGCCGTGCGGTTCTAGGCGCTCCAGTCCGGAGCCGCGCTGCTGCTACGGTCGCAGGTTCGAATCCTGCCTCGGGCATGTATGTGTGTGATGTCCTTAGGTTAGGTAGGTTTAAGTAGTTCTAAGTTCTAGGGGACTGATGACCGCGAGCAGTTGAGTCCCATAGTGCTCAGAGCCATTTGAACCATTTGCACCCTTGTGACTGGCACCCTGTTAATACCAGTACAGACAGTATTAAGACCTCAAAAGGATGCACAGCATAAGTTGCCAACTTTACCCAGTACACAGAGGACGGATATGAAAGAAGTACATCACGGGGGCTGTATTTATTGACCAGTCTTCAGCCTATGATCCTGTTCGACACCATATAATGCTTCAGAAGATCTACAGCCTGACACAGGATTGTAGCTTCATGAACCAAATTGGTACTCTATTGTACAATCGAAGAGTTTCTTTGTCGTTTTTCAGTGAAAACGAAGTCGTTGGAGAAACCAAAAGAATGAGTTGCCCCGAGGGAGTGTTTTGTCCCCTGCTCTATTTAATGTATACACCAATGACGAACCAAGGCCAACACATGCAAAAGCTTCATACACGCAGACGCTCCTGCTTTGGCAATCCAAACAAATAAGTTTGAGGAACCTGAAAATGTACTTACTAAGAACGTTCACTAAGTGTTGTGGTAAGAACGAAATGGAACATAATCCTTAGAAAACGCAGGTCTTTGCCTTCCGCCTCCGAAACAGATAGATAAATGGGAAACTGAAAGTTAATTGGGAGGGCACTGAGTCTGAACATTGTTTTTCGTTTTAACACCTTGGCACGACTTTAGACACGTCTTTAACATAGCACCAAGCTAAAAGAATCAGTCCGTAAAAACATCAATCTCGAACTCTGTGGCAGTCGAGCCCAACCTCAGGTCATGAGTACTTCTGCAGGGGAGTGTACCTTAATGGTACAGCGATGCCCATCAAGGCAAGTGGACGTCATAATGAATGAAACTGCATGACTGACAACTTGATATGTGAAATCGACATCTACAGACAAGGTTTATTGCTTGCCAGGTATGGCGCCACCCGATATTCGTCGTAAAGTAGCTGGAGACGTTGAAAGGGAAAAGGTTGAACTAAATCAGAAATATCTTCTCCACAGCCATCAATCACTGAGACGTATGTTGGGCCATCCAGAAGTATCCTATTTGAACGTCACTTCTAATTACGTCTCGAAGTGCTGTCAGAGCAAAACTATGGGCAGCTAGATGCGACCCACTTCAATCATTGATGAAACTTCTTGAGTGCCTACTGCCTGCAGGTACTTTAGACAGGTCCGCCCACTGGCTAGGCTATGCTCAGGTGTTGATAAATCCAAAGAAAACCTTGTGAAACGGAGAACTTCCAAATGGCCGACACAGCGTGACAGTGGGGGTGGACGGGTAATGGATCACTTGTCCCACTGTTAGTGCTGTCCTGAGTCATGCAGTGATGAATAGCTTATGAAATATAGTGGAATATCATTTAGTTCATTATGTAAACCATGTACAATGTAAATTATGTAAATCGTTGGTTTGCGTATATCTCTTAATATTGCACACTCATATTATTTAGAGTTTTGTACAGCTTCTGACTTGAGTAAACAAATAAACATTCTCTCTGAAGCAGCTGTATTGTTTTCTCATTTACTTCTAAGAAATCTTTTAGCTCAGCACTGACTTCACATGTGAGAACTAAGTACATATGCGAATTAAACAAGAAGCCACAACAGTCTTGTTTTAGAGATATAATGTTGATATCTCTCATTCTTGCACTAAGTGATACTTCATGAATAGAAATCGAGATTTCTGTATACAGTAGACACAAATAATTACGTCTCAGTATTTTTCGAAAGAAACTGTATCCATGTTATTCACTTTTTCATAATGTATCATGCACAAGGTCACTGTTGAGAAAGTCAGGTTCAGCAGGACTAATGGCTGAGAATCTTGTCTGCAGGTATACATTGTACTCCTTCAGATGAACCAGCACTTCCGCTCCTCACTTGATGTTGACGTATGTCGCGCTCAATATCGTACGGCGTCGCCTGTTCTCCAGCGCGCGTAGTCTCAGCGTGCATACTTCACTCCCACCATCATCAAGATTCTTCAATATGTGTAACATAGAATCCCTGCATCATGTATCACAATAAGTAATTCTTAAGCATTAATATATATATATTCCATTAATAGTAGTGCATGTTCTACATGCATATCTGTGGAGACGATTACTACGACGATAATGATACTGGTGACGTCGCGGATGGTGTAGTATCAACAATAAGTTGCTGAAGCAAGTCTTCCAGATTTTACGCAGTGCCACAATGCTGAGTCAGCACGCCAAGATGTGATTACTAAGCATTAGCCAGCAAGTTTTCTACCTGGCTGTTTCCAGCTTTTCCCACACATTTTCAAGCAAAACCATCCCAAATCTCATAGAGAGACAGCCAGAAACTCAATCTCGCTGATGTGTGTGTTGATTCTCTTGGAATGGCTGGATGCAACACATAAGCAGGTATCGCATACACGTTCTCACAATTTTTGTGGTAAAAATCTTTCCTCACTCTGTACAGTACAGGTAATATAGCAAGATGTGTCTTATGAGCCACAAAAGTAGGCCGACAGTTGCTCCGTCGTCTCTGTGATAGGACAACGCGTCTACCTGGACTCTATCTCAAGATGCTGTCCCCACTGCGTTATGCGTCCCGACGATACAGTTACGTAAAGTTTTTCCATACATTTGGCGAGACATCTGTTTCAACCAGTGGAACGTTCTGCATTTGTATCAATGCAAACTTTAGGCAATAATCGAAGCAACTCTTCATTATTATGTGAATTATCGCTTGTTGGTTTTGATTGCATCATATTATTGGAAACCGCCCTAGCAAAAACTTGCAACGTCGTAGAATTAATAAGGATGTGTTCGCCCTTTGCATTTACGACAGCTTGAAATCTGCTGGGAAGACATTCAGTGGAGGGCAGTGGTGTTAAACAATCATGTCCAGAACGTGTTCACGTTCTAGCTAATCGCAAAGGTGATCCATCGAATTCAAACTGGGACTCGGGGCAGGACACTCAATTTCAGGAAAGTCGTTGTCCACAAAACATTGCCTCACAGATGCTGGCTTACGACAGGACACACTGTGATGCTGATACAAACGATCATCGTCTCCTAACTGCTCCTTTGCTGTATGCAATACACAACACTGTAAAATGTGTTCATATCCTTCGACTTTTAGCATTTCCTTAACTGCAATAAGGGGTCCATGTCCTAAGAACAAAGAACATGTCCACACTGCAACACCAGCACCTCCGTACTTCTTTGTTGATACGTAACGTTCACCTCTCCAAATGGCTTGTTTCCAGGCGTTCACTGCCCAGCCCTTTATATCACCTCAACCATAACTTAGCCCTGACTACAGAAATGTGTGATGATGCTCGACCATTGTACTCTATTCGTTTTAACTCTCCATTCCCAGTTATTGTGCTAACTGGGACTGCCAATAGCACTTAAATGGTGTGCACATTTCCTTCCACGGTCGGCTTCGATTAATTTCCACTCTTTAACTTTATCTGCACTGTGCCATGAGGTATTTTAAAACTTTCAGCACCCTTTCTAGTCGACAAACTTCCAGCAACAGCCTGTTTTGTCTTTTTCAAGACTTCCGCAGTCTATTTTTTACCTACGTGGAACACTGTAAATGTATAGTACTAGTTTACAAGACGATTTTACCACATGATTTATTTGACAACTAAATAGTACAAACCAGGACTCAACTTCAGGTCCGATTAATTTTCACTCTTTAATATGATTTTTCATGAGCTATAATGAACTTTAAACTTTGAGCAGTCTCTTTAATCGATAAACCGCTAGTAACAGCCTGTTTCGCCTTTTTCAAATCTTCTGCTGTACACTTAGTTTGCTCTGATTTCCTTATGCAGTGAAGAGCCGAAGAAACTGGCAGACCTGCCTAATACCATGTAGGGCTCCTGCGAGCACGCAGAAGTGTCGCGACACGACGTGGCATGGACTCGACTAACGTCTGAAGTAGTGCTGGAGGGAATTGACACCATGAATCCTGCAGGGACACCATAAATCCGTAAGAGTATGAGTGGGTGGAGATCTCTTCAGAACAGCACGTTGCAAGGCACCCCATATATGCTCAATAATGTTCATGTCTGGGTAGTTTGGTGGCCAAGGGCAGTGTTTAAACTTAGAAGAATGTCCCTGGAACCACTCTGTAGCCATTCTGGACGTGTGGGGTGTCGCATTGTCTTGCTGGAATTACCCAAGTCCGTCGGAATGCACAATGGACACGAAAGGATGCAGGTGATCAGACACGATGCTTAGGCATGCGTCACCTGACAAAATAGTATCTACACGTATCACTCCAAACGCACACGCCACACACCATTATAGATCTTCCACCATCTTGAGCAGTCCCCTGCTGACGTGCAGGGTATATGGATTCATGAGGTTTCCTCCATACCAGTAAACGTCCATCTGCTCGATGCAATTTGAAACGAGACTCGTCTCACCAGGTACCAAGTTTTCAGTCATCAAGAGTCCAATGTCGGTGTTGACGAGCCCTGGCGAGGCGTAAAGCTTTGTGTCGTGCAGTCAACAAGGGTACACGAGTGGGTCTTCGGCTCCGAAAGCCCATACCGATGATATTTCGTTGAATTTTTCTCACACTGACACTTGTTGACAGCACAGCACTGAAATGTTCAAATGTGTGTGAATTCCTAAGGGACCAAACTGCTGAGGTAATCGGTCCATAGACTTACACACTACTTAATCTAACTTACGCTAAGGACAACACACACACCCATGTCCGAGGGAAGACTCGAACCTCCGGCGGAAGGAGCCGCGCAATTCGTGACATAGCGCCTTAAACCGCGCGAACACTCCACGTGACGCACGGAAATCTGCAGCAGTTTGTGGAAGGGTTGCATTTCTGTCACGTTGAACGATTTCTTCAGTCGTCGTTGGTACCGTTCCTGCAAGATCTTTTTCCGGTCGCAGTGATGACGGAGATTTCATGTTTTATCGGATTCCTGATATTCACGGTACACTCGTGAAATCGTCGTACGGGAAAATCTCCATTTCATCGCTACCTCGGAGGTACTGTGTCCCATCTCTAGTGCGCCGACTATAAATTCACTTTAGTCGCGCGGTATGAGGCGCCTTGTCACGGTCCGCACCCCTCCCGCCGTCGGAGATCCGAGTCCTCCCTCGGGCATGGGTGTGTGTGTTGTCCTTAGCGAAAGTTAGTTTAAGTTAGATTAAGAAGTGGGTAAGCTTAGGGACCTGAGTAGTTTGGTCTCATAAGACCTTACCACAAATTTCCAAATTTCCAAAACTCACTTAAATGTTGATAACATGCCACTGTAGCAGCAGTAACCGATCTAACAACTACGCCAGACACTTGTTGCCTAGCATAGGCGTTGCCGAACGCAGAACGGTATTCTGCTTATTTACATATCACTGTATTTGAATACGCATTCCTACGCCTGTTTCTTTGTCGCTTAAAAAAATGGCTCTGAGCACTATGGGACTTAACTTCTAAGGTCATCAGTCCCCTAGAACTTAGAACTACTTGAACCTAACCAACCTAAGGACGTCACACTCATCCATGCCCGAGGCAGGACCGTAGCGGTCGCGCGGTTCTAGACTGTAGCGCCTAGAACCGCTCGGCCACTCCGGCCGGCCTTTGGCGCTTCAGTTTAAATTTTCTAACTATCTGGAACTTAAAGAAAATGGATAGGATTTGAACAATGATGAGGTGAATGCCATTGCCATTTATGCACTGTTTCATTCAACAACTATGTAATGAAAAGTAAGGCTTCCCTTAATGTTGTGCAATCAGTAGCATGCAGGAGGAAGTTAATTATGATCTGTACTACAGATTCAAACACTGTTACTGAGTCAAGGTGCCAATAACTGACGAAGTAGCTTACACTACACCTGTAAAATACCGAAGACGTCTGCTGCTGGGCAACACTCACCACTGCAAACGATGGTTATTTGATGATGTGGCCAACATTATTTACATATTTTTTCCAAACATACTTGTATCTTATATTCCTTTAACGAAACTCTTGATATCCTAACATGTCGTTCGTCAGATTCATGGATCCGAAATTCTTTGTACAACGTATGGGTGTGAGATTTCGTATGGTTTGTACATAATACAAATAAATGTAGTATTTTGAAACTAGTTTCATCTATTTCACGACAATTACTTTTAAAATTCAATACAGAACGCTTCCTCTGGGAGGCTGTAGTTGGCTTGCAAGCAGTAGCTGAATGTAATAAGATTGCTAACACTGTGGCACGGGGATGTCAAGTATGATTATCTGTTTCTTGTCGCTTGAGAAGGATGAGGCAAGAGATGGATTCGCCTGCAGGACCACGAATGGTGGAAAAAAATGGGTAGGCTTTGCTTCAGCAGGAATTCACACACAAGGCAAGGAATTTTTGAGAGAACCTCCTCTTCACAACTTGCAGGGAGGTGGGGAGGGGGGCTATAAATAGCAGGTCTCCAACTTGTGGGAAGCATTTACGATGCATCACCGTAGCTGTCAACACTGTGCAGTTGCAGTGAAAGCACAGTCGAGATTCGACGCGGATGGCAACTCTCTTATATATGTTCCATAACTATGAATGCGACTCAGACATGTTTTTCATTCAGTGTTACAGAATCTCCAAACAGAAATGGAGAATCGGTGCGTTTTTTGGAGTGAGTGATGAGAGTCACTTCTCAGAAATTCGATACATGCAACATCTCTTTACAAAACTATTAGCTTCTTCTGCTTATGCAGTCTATCATTCATACTTTTGTTACACATGTTTTATATTTATGAATGCAACTCCTACATGTCATTTTCATTTGGTGTTATGGGCTCTGCAGGTAGCGGCAGAGAATATGCAGCTTAGTACCCTCCTCCTGATCAATCAGCAGAGTGTCTGTTATTTGGCACACTCCTCTTCCTGGTGATTGAAAAGCTAGAAAACCTGCAGTCAGTGAGGATCTGAAGAAGAAGAAGTAAGAGATGGAATCAGTAGACAGGACTTCGTCAACCAATCTAATAATAGTATTTTCATGTGTGAACTGGCAACAAAACGGATAGAATCAGCTGATCTAGAGTGGACTGCTATCAGATCAGTATTTATAAGTGAGATGTATAATGGCGTGATAGATATTAGGCTTGTTTTTATGGAGGCTAAACATTTACGGATACCTGTTTTCAGAATTTCGAGAACCGAGGTGATCTAATTAAACAACCTCTTAAACTCAATGTTTTGTTAATCGGAAAGTTTTTATTGGTCGAGTGAGGTGGTTTTAAACAGATACATCTCGCTGCAAAGAATGCGAGTTTAATGCTGTCTGGAATTAGTGATAATCGGTACTTGCTAATGTCACAGTTAAGTTGTTAAGGAAACATGAGATTTGTCAAGCGAGAGATTCTAGATGAGAAGGAAATAAATAAATATGAGTTAACGTCAGTGACAATAAGGGTTTTTATTCAGAAGTATACTCAAAACTGCTCAAAGTGATAATAAATATAACTGCGGTAATAAGTGCTATGTCAAAGGATAATGCTTGTTTTAAATGGTTAATTCTGGCTGGATCGTAACCTATAAATAAGGACGCACAACATCAGTCAAAGTATTGGCTAGGTGTCAAGGAAGTAAATTTTGTCAACATTTCATTTGATTCAGTGCTCCAGTATGCATATTAAGAACGGATGGTCGTGGAGGACAAGACAGATGACCAAGAATTCGGAGTTGTATTGCTATATATCACAAAACACTATCGTGACATACATGTTAATCTATTGATGTTGCAGACTGATAGTACAGATACATGTCATTCCTGTTGCATAAAAATACTAATCGAGATTAGCTCATAGTAGTAATACTGCTTGTTGTAAATCTGTCAAAGTATGTGAACGCTGTCTGTGCCGTTTTCATTTCCAGGAGAGATTACGTGGACATTTAATGGACTGCACACAGTTTGAACCAGTTACCAGTATATTGTCTACTGGCAAGAACGAAATGGGTTTCTAAAATTTACGAAGTTTAGAAACAAACAGAAACTGGCTTTTGTAATTTATCATGATACAGGATGCATTTTGGAATCAGTTGCTTGTTGCAGTTACAGCGCTGACTGTTGTTCGTATTCCCGATGAGATACTTTTGCATAAACCATTGAGTATTAGGTACTCTGTACGCTGCGACTATGACGAGGAATATTCCAAGTTTAAATTGAACAGAGGCAGTGATAGCGTGGAACTGTTCACTGGACAGCTCTATGCAATCGTTGAGAATGTAAATGTCTGTTTATTGCAAAATAAGGAAATGATAATAAGGAAAAATCAGCGTTTCGCAGAGCAGAGGTATGTCATATATGCTAAGGACCACTTGTAAAAGGTGACATGAAACACAGATATCAGTGTCACTTCACCAGCGCATTCCGAGACATAGCTGCAATGTAAACTACAGGTCTCACTACACAGCGCCCAAGATATTCCACAATCTGAGCAATTACAACGGGCAGTTCTTGATCACGAACATCTGTGAACAAAAGGCTACAGATGGTGATGAAGAAATTAAACTACATCTAAGCTTCGTTTCTATTGTACCATTGAAAATTGAAAAATATAAACCATTTGTGAAATGTATTTCAGTAATGCACCAAGAATGGTGTTGCAACGCAAAGTTCAGATTACGGATTTGATAGACTTTTAGAAATGCTCACTTGAAAAGTGTGCATCATTTTTGAAATCTGATGACATCAAGACAATAACAACATATTTTCCCAATGATGGATCCTTTAATCTAGTTAATCAGAAGAGAGTTTTTCTGCACGAGTATATGAGCAATGAATCGTTTCTACTGGAAGAGCGCCTGGCCCCAATCTAAAAGTTTAAAAGTTTAACAGGCGAAAAGATAACAGGGGCGGAGTACCAAGAAGTTCGCAACGTATAGAATGTGTTCAAATATAAAACACTGCCAATTTTATTACGCCCAAATTTTGAAAGGAGCGTTACTTTTAACGAATACGTAGCCCCCATTGAACTGAGAAGTCCTATTGTAGCCTCTGATAAACTCACTGCACTGGAAATGACAACTCTGGATACTGCTAAAATGCTTCTTTTCGACTTTCACTATGGATGTAAATTTAACAATTTTCCGGCAAATCTTGTAAAACTGTGATACACAGACACTGATAGCCTAATATATCACCTTAAGACCCCAAATATCTGTGGGGATGTCCGGGGTGATATTCACGAATGGTTCGCTACGTCGGGATTCGCAGCAAGTAACAAATACAACAATCCGCGGCTTAATAGAAAAGAGGTGACGTTAATCAAAGACGAACTTAATGGTGAACGTATTGCAGAATTTGTTAGCCTACGAGCAAAAATGAATCCTCTTGAGAGTGTAGATGACTACAGGCAATGTCTTCTAGATTCTGAATTAAAAATCGCTGTGGAGTTTCTTATTCAGTCACAGTAAAATTTTGTTTCCCCTATTAAACAACATAAACTTGCTTTGTCTGCATAGGATGATGACCGTAATATACTTCCAGATAAGGTAAATATAACTGGAGTCAATTCCATGTGAGAAATGATGATCGATGTTATTTTAGAAAAAGGTAAATTCCTGTAAAAATATCAATAATGTAACAACCGACAAAAATGTGAAAAATATTGTAAATACCTGTAAAAACAACACACTCAGGAGAGAAACAGACAAAGCGAAGGAAAAGTACATAAGAAACGTGCGACAAAACAGAGTAACTACAAATAAGAGGAAGGTACGACCTTATCTACCTGAAAACGAAGGAGTTGTGAGGTAGTGAGAGCAAAGGAGTAAGGACCTTCGGAATAGAAGATTCTAGAGGTCAAATGGTTGCTGATAAAGCGGAGGTGCTGAAAATGTGGGAAGAACACATAAAAGAACTCTACGATAAGGAACATCATCCGCAAGAGGTCGAAATAGAGACAGAGGAGACCACTGAGGACGACTAAACAGAGTTTAGCGTACTGACAATGGAAGTAGAGAAGACGGTTAACGACATAAGGCAGAGGGAAGCTACAGAAGACGACGACATACCGGTGGATATGCTGAAAGAAATTTGAAATGAAGATTTGAAAACGCTGACGCAACTCATAAACACTGTGTACGAAACTGGAGAGTGGGCTAAGGACGTTATTGGACACCAAAATGCTTGCCCGTGAGAAGAAACGACACGCCAAGAAATGTAGTAATTACAGAACAATTAGTCGGATCTAAAAAGTAGCGAAGATCTTTGCAAGAACACTCAAGAGAATGCGGGAACACAAAATTAAATAAGTTATGGCAGAAGACGATTTTGTATATAGGAAAGAGAAAGGAACCAGAGGCGCCATCGGCATGGTGAGGATTTTGCCGGAGAAAGTTTCGTCTGTTAATGAAGAAATTTTTGCTTGTCTTATAGACTGGCAGAAGGTCCTCGACAGAGTCAACTGGACAAAGTTGATGTACATCCTTCAGGAGATAGGAACCGAGTGGAGAGATTGGAGACTAATTCTCAACTTGTACCTGGGACAGAGAGTAAAAGTGTGACTGAACTACAGAAAAACAAACATCGTAGAAATAGGAAAAAGGACCACACAAGGATGTTGTATATTGCCAAATCTCTTCAACCTTTATGGAGAATGGATGGCGAGAGAAGCTTTGAAATAATGCAGAAACCAGGATAAAGCTACAAAAGAATCGCAGCAATTGACTGCGAGTGGACATTGATTTAAATCAGTGGGGAAGGTTTAATATTTGTGCTCGACCGAGGTTGAAACTTGGGCCTCCTACCTGCTAGGTAGATGTTTTGACCACTAAGCCATCTCGACACAATGGTCAATGCAACCGCACAGACTACCCTATCACATCTCCCGTCAAACCCAAATTCTCAACCAATTCACACGCTACTATTGTAGTACCCCTTGCCCATTATTCTCATTACTCATGGCATTTCTGTGATTCTCGTAAAAGTTTGAGCGTTGTGTGCATAAGCACTGAAGAGATAATTGGTTGTCCTCGCCTTCATTAAAAATATGTAGTCCCTGTTCTTTGGAACATGTCTGAGAGAACAGACACCACCGTATGTTCTCTGGTAAATTTACCAGAGAACATTCGTGGTACTGGGTTTCATACACTGTTCTCTGGAAATATTCTTACCATTTATTTTACAGATATTACTAAATAAATTAGGATTAATTTAATGTTATTTATATTTTATTTATTAAATATAGCAATAAATGCTGCACTATTCGATTCACACACACACACACACACACACACACACACACACACACACAACTGTAATACAACTAAATTATCATGAACTGTCATTGTACAATGATTATTAGCGACGGAAGGATCATATAATAATAATTATTGTTATTAGAAGTTGTAAACTTACTATAAGGAAAAACAGAAGAAACCAACTGAATGGAGTTTTACCCATAACTATGAATTTTCCTTGTGGGAAGGTATGAAGCACTGCATTTTATGCAGACTGTTATTAAACGTTTTTGTTTCTTGGAAGTACTGCAATGGGCACATCTTCGGAAGGTAGAACCCTTAGTCAGTAGATGCTGGGCTTCATTTGTAAGATGAATTGTATTGGCTACAGTTTCTTGGCCATCAGGGCAGTTTTCCTTCGTTTCTTTTCCAGTCTCAACTGCTGGGCCTTTCTTGATTCATCCAGAGGAGGACCCAGTCATTTCAGTTGATAACTGTGACCTGTATTTCAAGTGTCTCAAAGGTTTTGTGCCAGATGTACATTCACTGACTGTATATTTGTAGAGGATGAAACTATTTACAATGCTTGCTTCAAGAGATTAATAAAATAGCTTTAGCCACAATGAAATGTTGTAGGTAGATAGAAGCTGATCAAAACGATCCATTTGTCCCATATATAACTTGTAATACGTGATTGATTCTGGACAAGGAATGCTTTCCCTAACACCTTTGTTATTAGTTCTCATAACAAAACATTTAGATTCAGCATTATGCTTGGCGATAATTACAGTAAAGCATTTCTTTTCCCTATCTTTTCAGTTTGCCACTGCTATATCTCTGGCCATTACTATAACAAATTGTCCTATTTTCAGAATTTTGTCAGCAGCTAATTTATCTGCAGGAAGGAACTTCCGTGTTTGTCTGACTGCGGCACAAGGAAACAAATTTTTCCCTAAGAGATGTTGCATCATTACAATTATCTGACAGGATGGAACAATTTCTTGGAAACACTTTTGGCATGATCCAACATAGGTCCAGTCTTTTAGAACTAGTCAAAACCAGTTTCACAGTTTTCTGGACTTTTCGAATTATCATTTAGGTCTAAGTATCACAAAATTTTCAAAACACGTTTTACAGACATCATTTGAGCAACTCTACTGTTATGAAAGTTTCTATTATTACTCCAGTACAGATTAAAACTAGGTAATGGACTGAATACCACAGTAACAAGTATACCTAAGAATGCTTTTAGTTCGTTTACAGTTACATTTAATGGGTGATTTTGAGGTATGTCAAATAAATTTGACTGGGCAGTGATCTGCTCCAAGAACTCAACAGTCAAAATGAGGTTCCAAATTGCCGTCGGGCTCCTAACATTAACTTCAATCATGTTTGATACACCAAAAGAAACTGAGAAAACAGTGCTGTAGAGCTGTTGGTGTACATGCCCTGCCCTACACCATGAGAGGGTCTAGCTTATAACAGGGTCTTTTATTTTCATTCTTCGACAACTGAAGAGTGCAGTATAGTTTCTTTGTTGCCAGGTGACAACTGGGCATCACTGAGCGATGTTGTGGATGCATGCATCTGAAATGGTAGGCAATCATCTGCATCCTCATCACCACCTTCTTCTTACTCATCGGCCATCTCGTCTGAAATTCTGTTTAGTTTCTCTAAAATTTCCTCCTCCGTCAGACATCTTCTGTTGAGAGCCACGATAGGCGTACAGTAAAATGAAATTGTTAACTAAGAAATAATCCCTTCAATAAACAAGGATTACAACTAATGAATTTTCGATAGTTTTTCAAGCGGTAAATTTAAGACAAACGCTCACAGTCGTCACTGAAATCGTTTGTAACCCAACTTTTGGTGACCCATGTATGACTATAACGCAGTAACATTTTAGCCGATATTTTGAGAACTACAGTGTACCCACCACTTAAGAAAAAACTTTTTATTGAATCAAGGAAACATAATCATAATCGCCAGTTTCACTGGAAAGACGAGAAATCTTACTTCGAAACTGAACCATTTTCGGTTACACTTTCCGATTTGAGAAAAACATAAGCTAATTATCGTAATAAACACTTACGAACGCTACGAAAGTGAATGATTTGTACCACGATACATGCAGAATAGAGTATAGAGTTATTGCCTCACCTTGAAATGCACTAGTGTAAACTGTCTTCGACTAGCAGAACAAGTTATTGTCGACTGTGAACTGATCTAAACAATACTTCATCTGGAGACACTTAACGGTAATAATGCTTTCCACTTTCACTTCTTATTACATTTTAGACGGCACTGAGGTGGGAATTCTAAGAGTGGTAAGTATTTCTGCCAGAGTTCATTAAAGGAAGTGATTTAGGTCCACGTAAACAGATCTTTCTGTGTAAACAAGCGGTATGTATACTGACCGGTAACCTGCAAAGGGTTTGTCTACTCTAGTTCTTGCCTTTTCAGATTACCAGAAATAATTTATACTGTCCTGTGACTACAGCAGTTTCGCTTTAGGTTATGTCTTCAGTCAGGAAAGAGACGAACGACATCATCCCATGGCGTATGCATTCAGACTGCTTAACAGTGAAGAAAAAAGTTGTTCAGCAACTCAGAAACAAATACTGGCATAAATATTCGGAATAATTTATTTCTGATTCCATTTCTACGGGTGCCATTTTAAAGTAACTAGCGATCGTGCAGCACTAAAATCGTTATTAGGTCTTAGTGATAAAACAAGTGCATTAACTAAAGTCATTGCAGCACAGTGAGTTTTATTTTGAAGTAGGACATCGTCCAGGTAGGTCACACGGTAACGCAGGTGATCTCAGACGCAGAGTTCACAACCTGTGCACTGCTGGCATAGACAAGGAAGAATGGAAGTAAAGCACAAAGCAATGACCCAGACCCTCAGCAGTTTATCAGACAGCCACAATTCAGCACGGAGGACAGTGTTTTGTACAGGAAGATGAGATGCAGGCTACACATCGTACTGCCAGACAGATTACAAAATAAGCGATTGAGACAGGCTTGTGATTCGATTTTAGCAGAACATATTAGTTGCATGGCAATGGAACGCCAAGTAGTGCGAAATTACTGGTGGGTAACATGTAGGCAAGACGTAGATCATTACGTAAAGAGTTGAATATCATGTGCAGAAGCGGTAGAGCTCCGTCACCAAAGGATTATGTTACCAAGGTTACCCAAGGCAGATAAATCATTTCAAATGATTGCGATGAATATTCTCGTACCATTGGCACAAGCACCAAAACGAAACCGTTCTATTTTGATAACAGTGGATCATTTTTGTCGTCTCGTTTCTATTATAACTGAGCCAAGACAACAGGCCGAAACAATAGCTCATGCAATGCTGAAACAGTGGATACTATAGTTTGGAACTGCTGAAAGAGTAATAACTGCTCACGGAATTAATTTTATGGCCGATTTAATGATGCATTTAACCCAGTTATTGCACTTTAAGAAACTTAGGACTAGTTTTTACGTCCAAAGGCAAACTGTTGAACACATAAATTTTATCAGAAAATTGCAAAATTGTTAGGTCGCTATATTAACTTACAGCATAATAACTAGGATGCTCTGCTTGCATACATCATGGGAGCATATAATTCTAAAAACCGTGAGAACACTGGATTATAACCGTATAAGATTCCGAGCATGGGTGTCCATTGCAGTTTATTTTGTTCCTGTGTACCGAAAAGCATTGGAGACTTTAGAGGGTTCCTGTAGAAAAACAAAGTGCTGTTGAAAACCCATGTCTGAAACTGTTGTCCCCCGAGGCAACACTGCATCAAATTCATAGCAAGCAAGGACTTTCTACGCGGCAGCTAGCACCATCTCCTATACTGGCGATCGTGACTATCAGTCGCGGTCACTAAATAACATATAACATTGCGAGACGTTCCGCCTGCGATCCCTCAGCATATGAAGTCACGTTTACTGCTGAAGAGGTGTTCTACTGACAGCCTGTAACTTTGATACTTCGTAGCTTCGTTGGATGATGTTTGCAGACGCTAATTCCTATCCTCAACTTGTTTCTCAGGAAACCTCCACAACCCGTTTAAATTTGTCGCAGTATTTCTGAGGCACAGTACACTGTATACCATAATGTTAGACATACCAATGAAAAAAATACGTATGTGTTTAACAGTACATCCATGAATATCTGCGTTGGTACGTAGCTAAAATTTATTCACGTTCTGAAAACACAGCAACTGTAAACATAAAAAAGTAGAAAAATCGCTGTGAGTCTCTATGGCTCAAGCCAGCATTCGTTTGTTTTTGTCTATTGATGTTTCATACCATTCGCCCCATATAGGCGAGGAGTGGTCTGTCAGCGGTACAATCAATGCGCTCTTTATTCAAAAGACATATAACATATATAAATACGAAGAACAATAAATTAAGACGTGAGATATATACAAATAGTTTCAAAATTTGTAGATGGTGAATTTGATTAAGGTTTCATATAAAAAAGTGAGTTTGTCATTTAAATTAATGCAGTAAGACTAAAGGGTAAAATTAAAACAGTATGAATAGATTTAAACATTTAAAACATGTTATAAAAGGGGTGATCTTAAAAATGAAGCAATGCTCTGTTACTAATTTTGAAGAACTTATCCTGGGACAAAATTGTCTATTGCAGGGAGGAAAAAAGCTGAATGTTTAGTAGGGTAGGAGGGTTGAGATATAAACATGGAAGACATATGGGTAGTGTCGATAGAGAAGGGACGGATATAGGGAAGACGGAAAAGGAGGAGTAATGGGGTGTGCGCAGGGCCACAACACGAAGGGGTCGGCCGAAGTGGCCGTGCGGTTCTAGGCGCTGCAGTCTGGAACCGCGAGACCGCTACGGTCGCAGGTTCGAGTCCTGCCTCGGGCATGGATGTGTGTGATGTCCTTAGGTTAGTTAGGTTTAACTTGTTCTAAGTTCTAGGGGACTAATGACCTCAGAATTTGAGTCCCGTAGTGCTCAGAGCCATTTGAGCCAACACGAAGGGAAAAGGGGATACGGAAAGATGGGGAGGGAAGGGCAAAGAGGGAGCCCTGACAATGTGAGATGGGGGACGATGGAATAATTATTGATAAGATAAGTATATGTTGGGACTGATTTCATCGTCTGGGAAAGGAGCCAGTTGAAATTACATTGCTGGAGGGTGTGCAGAGTGTGGATGATCAGGGTTTATGAACGTTTCGTTGCAGGTACAGCATTGCACTGTGCATGGGAGTTTGCGAATGGAGTCGGTTGCTTGAAAGAGTTCGTTGTTGTTGGGGAGAGGTGGGAGTTTAATGAGGTGGTGAAAGATCCATTTGGGTGAAGGTAACTGGATGGGGAAACCGAGGAAGAGTGCATGACATTCGAGGATTTGAAAGGAGTGATATAACTTGGGTGGAGCGGTTACCCTTGCGATATTTGCTTAAAGGGAATGGGTCTAATGAAGATTTTGCAGATGTGGAGGAGTGTAACACCTAAGTTCAGTCAGATAGTGGTTTTAGTAAATTTGTGGTATTTGACAGTGCTTTTTCTGTGGATGGTTGGTAGATGAGGTTTCCATGTTAGCTGCTAGTCGAGGGTTAGTCCAGCACATTTTAGTGTATTAGTTAACTGAACGATTCTCAATCTGTGGGGCATGGCCACCTATGGGGCGTGATAGCATTGTATGGAGAGGAAAGGGCGCGAGTTTAGTGAAAAGGAAAAAATATGAATTCAGATACCGATTAATTTACCGAAACGACAGTAAAGCAAAATACACTCTGACATAATGAAAAACTGAAGTTCACGTCTACACTCCACATTTCATTTAATAATTAATTTTTAATAATGATGAAAAACAAGTTTAATAATATTGTTAGTGGCTTTCTTGGGGTTGGCTTGCAGAACAAAGTTTTTCTGGTGAGGGTTTAATATTATAAATAGAAATTTGGACTCCTTTTCCTGCGTTTAGCTGACATCTCTATTTCGTCTTCAAAGCAGCTGATACTGGAAACATGTTGCCTGGTCGGACGAGTATTGTTTCAAACTGTATCGAGCGGATGGACTTGTACGGGTATGGAGACAACATCACGAATCTATGGACCCTGCTTGCCAGCGAGAGGCTCTGAAATGCTGTGAGGCGTGTGTCGCTGGAGTGGTATGGGACCCCTGATACGTCTTCATACGACCATGACAGGTGACACGTCCGTAGGCATCCTGTCTGATCACCTACGTCCATTCATGTCCATTGTGCATTCCGATGGATTTGGGTGATTACAGCAGGACAATGCGACACCCCACACAACCGGAATTGCTAGAGAGTGGCTCCTGGAACTATTTTCTGAGTTTAAACACTTCCGCTGGCCACCAGACTTCCGAGACATGAACATTGTTGAGCATATCTAGGATGCCTTGCAACTTGCAGATCAGAAGAGATCTCCACCCCTTCTTACTCTTACGGATTTATAGACAGCCCTGCAAGATTCATGGTGTCAGTTCCCTCCAGCACTATTTCAGACATTAGTCGAGTACATGCCAGGTCGTATTGTGGCACTCCTGCGTGCTCGCGAGGGCCCTACACGATATTCGGCAGGTGTACCAGTTTCTTCGGCTCTTCAGTGTTTATGAAACGTGTTTAACATGTGCGTACGTGGGCAAAGCCACGAGTAGAAAGCTCACCCTTAACCTCTAGAACTATTTCAACCAAATTTCGTACGTATATTAGATACAATCTCGAGTAGGAGTAAGGGCAACCAGCCTCCTATTTCGATGAGTGTGATGATGTGGAGAGAGAAGGGGGAAGGGACATCAGCAGAGGGGAAGGAAAAGAAGGGCCCAGACAGGGGAGGAGGAGGTTGAGAGAGGGAGGAAGGGGAAATGGCCAAGAAAGATGGAAGAGATGGAAATGGACAGAGAAAGAAAGAGGAGTAGATGAACAGGGGGAGGAGGAAATGGACAGAGATGGGAGGACAAGATGGACAGAAAGGGGGTGAAGGAAGAGATGGATGGAGAGAAGGGGAAGGAGCAGATGGAGTAATAGAAGATTGGATAAATACACACCCAGCGAATGCAAGGTTCTCAGCTAATACACTACGTGATCCGGACACCTGGCTGAAAATGACTTACAAGTTCGTAGCGCCCTCTGGAATTCAGAATGGTGTTGACCCACCTTTAGCCTTGATGCCATATTCCACTCTCACACAAGCATACGTTCAATCAGGTGCTGGAAGGTTTCTTAGGGAATGGCAGCCCATTCTTCACGGAGTGCTGTCGATGTCGGTCTGTGAGGCCTGGCACGAAGTCGGCGTTCTTTAGGGTTCAGGTCAGGACTCTGTGCAGGCCAGTCCATTACAGCGATGTTATTGTAGTATAACCACTCCGCCACAGGCCGTGCATTATGAACAGGTGCTCGATCGTGTTGAAAGATGCAGTCGCCATCCCCGAATTGCTCTTCAACAGTGGGAAGCAAGAAGATGCCTAAAACATCAGTGTAGGCCTGTGCTGTGGTAGTGTCACACAAGAAAACAGGGGGTGCAAGCCCCCTCCATGAAAAACACGACTATATCATAACACCAGCGCCTCCGAATTTTACAGTTGGCACTACACACGCTGGCAGATGACGTTCACCGGGTATTCACCATACCCACATCCTGCCATCGGATCACCACATTGTGTACCGTGATTCGTCACTCCACACAACGTTTCTCCACTGTTCAGTTGTCCAGTGTTTACGCTCCTTACACCAAGCGAGGCGTCGTTTGGTATTTACCAGAGTGATGTGTCACTTATGAGCAGCCGCTCGACCATTAAATCTGTTTTCCCACCTCCCGCCTAACTGTTATAGTACTTGCAGTGAATCCTGCTGCAGTCTGGAATTCCTGTGTGATGATCTGGATAGATGTCTGTCTATTACACATTACGATCCTCTTTTGTCGGCGGTCTCTGTCAGTCAACATACGAGGTTGGCCTGTACGCTTTTGTGCTATATGTGTCCCTTCGTGTTTCCACTTCACTATCACAGCGGAAAAAGTGAACCTAGGGATTTTTGGGAGTGTGGAAATCTCGCGTACAAACGTGTGACACAAGTGACACGGAACCACCTTAGCACGTTCGAAGTCTGTGAGTTCTGCGGAGCGCCCATTCTGCTCTTTCACGATGTGTAATGACTATTGAGGTCGCTGATAACGACTACCTGTCAGTCGGTGGCAGCACAATGCACCTAATATGAAAAACGTATGTTTTTGGGGGTGTCCGGATATTTTTGACTACATAGTATATGTGATGAAACAAAACTCTAAGACAAAAAAGACGCATCACGTGGGAATTTTCCTAGTGGGACGGACATCGGAAGATGTGATGTACATGTACAGATAAAGAAATGATTAGAATTTCTGAAAAATTGGACGATTTATTAAAGAGAAACAGCTTCACAGATTGAGCAAGTCAATAACGCGTTGGTGTACCACTAGGCCTCATGCAAGCTGTTATTCGGCTGGCACCTATTGATGCAGTTTTTCGATATTCTCCTGAGGGATATCGTGCCAAACTTTGTCCAGGTGGCGTGTTAGACCGTCAAAATCTCGAGATGGTTGGAGGGCCCAAGCCATAGTGCAACAAATTTTATCAGTTGGAGAAAGATGTGGCGAGGTTGGTGGCAAAGGTCGGCTTTGACAAGCCCCGAGACGCCATTTGCGAGAACGCATTACTCTGCTGAAATGTAAGCCTAGGATGTCTTACCATGAAGAGCAACAAAACGGGGCGTAGAAGATCGTCCATATACAGCTGTGCTGTAAGGTTGCCCCGTATGACAACCAAATGGGTCCTGCTATGGAATGAAAATGCCACCCCAGACCATCACTCCTGGCTGGTGGACCACATTGCGGGCAACAGTCAGGTTGGTATCCCACTGCTGTCTGAGATATCTCCTGACACGTCTTCACTGGTCTGTAAGGGACTATGGTTCACCCATTCCTGGCACCATTGTCGAATAGTGGCATTGCTCCCATGCAAATGTCGGGTAATTTGCCGATAACTCCTGTTGGCTTCTTTCAGCTCAACTACACTTACTCTCTGAGATGGTGACATCTGCACATATTTTTCATACGTCTGTCTGCAAGGTATAGTTACTGTCCAACTGAGTACACGGAATGGAATTCACAGGGACTTCATGTCCTGGTATCGACATGTCCCTTGTTTACTATACTGGTGTGATGAAACTGCTTTGCAGTGTCACACAGTCATCTGTTAGCCGCCATAGTTCACAGCGAAAAACGTATGTTTTCTTGTAACTGGTATGTCTAACTTTGGTGTATATATTGATTGCAGCTTGAACCACATAAAGATGGCCTGTGATCAAAATAGCAATCGTGGAAATTGTAATAAATAGTACAGTCGACAGCCAATACGACTTCACTCAAAAATACTCGCGTGTTGGTTGAACCTATCAAAACGACCTCTGAATTGCTTTGTAGCGTTGCTCTAATGTAATCTGGTATGAATCTCAGACACCCTAGCATTATTTAATTATTTAAGAATCGTTCCCCAAGAGTTCTACACGTGATCTCCTTTTTAGATGACCTACAGTTTCCAAGAATTCTGCCAATAAATCAAAGCCTTCCATTCACCTTCCCTGCAAACTACAACCAACCTTACTCGCATATTCCATTTCATGTCGCTTTGCAAAATAATTAATCGATGTAACTGTATCAAGCAGCACACAACTAATACAGTATTCGGACATTAAAGGACTGTATTTCGATGAGGAAAGTAATGTACATAGTAGCTCAGACGTAAACCCCAGATTACAAAAGCCGTCAAGACGTCACAGTTAGCATCCAGACAGAATGCCAATGAGGAGCCCCACGTGACAGCATCCCGCGAATACGCCGGCAGGGAGCTGCGCGAGGTGCGAGGCCGGCTAGACGTGTCGCAGCGAAGGCGCTTTACGAGTTCATTCAGCGTCACAGGTGGCCGCCTGCCATTGTGCCTCGCGCCAACAATGAGGGGGGAGAGAGGGAGCGCATTGTAATTTCCTATTCCGCCCCCCCTCGGCCTCTTCTCGCTCGCCCGCCGTCCGCTTTTCCTTCTTCTTTCTTTCTTTCTCCGCGCCTCGGCTCGGTTTTTTCTTTGTGTTTGCTCGTGCATCCCCCTGAAGAGCCGCTGACACGACGGAACAATGGCGTCCCGGAGTCTCCAATCATGTCCAGCCGCGACCCAGCCACCTCCCTGCTTACCCGACGTTGCCAACAAACAAGCAATAATAATTCCTCGTAATAATATGACTACTTTAGATATCTGGCCGGGCCATCTCCCATCACTCTGAGGGTGTGTCTAACGTTACGGCCATCGGGTCGTGCGTGTAGATTTCTTCTTTTCGTTTTTGTCGAGGTCGATATGACATACATCAAGATCCTCTCTGTAATCTAAATATAAAACCGTACGTACGGAGACCTCCGAATGTGGGAATTTGATGCAAACCAGCACCTATACCCTCGCGTAAACCGTACACTTATCACGTCCACCTATTGTTTTTCACAATAATTAAGGAGTGCACAAACGGCCAACAACGACCCACTTTAACGAGCCTGATGGTAGATTTTAAGATGCCTAAATTATAATATTTGTTCTGGGGACTAGAAGTGAGCACAGGTCCCCGCAGTCTGTCAGACAGCGAGTTTTACGGCTCACTCCGCCAAGAGGGAACACAGAGGGCTGTGACACCGAGATCACCCACTGTCAACTTCTGCCGAAGAAACTCTGTCACTGTCTTCATTAGTGAGGAAACTGTCTTATAATGTAGACATGGCACTTCTCATACGTAGTTTCTGTTCGTTTCACTATCAGTTCTTGGAGAAACATGATTACATGGAAAAAAACTTTTCCTCACTTGCTTCATTAAGTATTTACTTTTGCGACCTAACTTTCTGGTTATTAACTCAAAGTGATTTCTACAACGAAGAATTTCGGTTTCCTAGTTTCTTAACGTGTGACTGTGAAACCGTTCGGTTCGTACGCAGCAGACGGAGTGCAGCGATATATGTCTCTAGTTATGTGCATCAGTCCGACGACCCTCCTTGAGAAGAGGAATGATACCAACCGTTTTCTAATCTCTTACGTCGTTTTGATGCTGCAGTGGCGTACGAGAATCTGTTGATAGAAGAGTAACAAGTATTTTTAAAGAATTTAAATGGAATGGAAATGAAGTCCCATGCTTGTTGACAGAGCGTAGGGGAACGATGTGGGAGACCCGCACCGTCGGTACGGCAAGATCCTAATGGAGGTGGTTTGCCGTTGCCTTCCTCCGACCGTAATGGGGTTGAATGATAATGATGAAGACGACACAACAACACCCAGTCATCTGGGGGCAGGTGAAAATCCCTGACCCCGCCGGGAATCGAACCCGGGACCCCGTTCTGGAAGCGAGAACGGTACCGCGAGACCACGAGCTGCGGAAAATTTAAATAGAACTGGAATTAAATTCGGTTTGGTGGTCCTTCTTCTGCTGAGCGATTTGAGTTGATTCTCAATTCCGCGTTCATTTATATCTGTCATTTCTTCCTTCGTGCGACGATTCAAAGGAGTCATAATACAACTTCTTCAGTGAAGCAATTCTGTATGAAATGTGATTCCTTACGCTTGTCTTATTTTGGTCATCCTCTGCCTCAGTGCTACTGAGAACACTGGACTAGGCAACTAAATGTTTGGCTTCGACTCTACGACTTTACGCAAGACAGAAACGTATTATGACTACTCTTTATTACGGTAGATAACAGATTGTGGTAGAATTTATGGAACACTTGATGCATTTCTCTACGTACGCTCCTTCTTACGTTGTTCAGCATTTTTTGCTGTCAAGGCATTACTTGTCTTTCAAGCTCTGTTGAAGCTGCATTTGCTTGCGTAGCAGCTTTCTTACATTGCTACTGAACCACGAGTGCTGTTTCCTACCTGCAACAACCTTTCTGGTCGCATACCTGTCCAGTGATTTCTGTATAATACTGTTGAATTTTTGCTACTGATCGCCCCGGACCTATCAGCCCCAGAGATGAACGTTCGATGTTTTTTGCTCTGATAATAGCCATCTGTTTCTTATCGCACTCGCTAAACCGAAACACTTCCTAACTTTCGTGACATTCCTTTGAATAATCGTAACCCCTGATGCAACTACAGCCTTAAAGTCGCTAGATCCCTTGTTTGAATTAGTTGAATCGTAAGGTTCAGGTCTGTCGCCAGGAGATCTAACAGTCATTTTGCGAACCAGCTAACCAAGGGAACTTTCGTTTGAGATGTTTAGTACAGTGTCACATGAATACCAGTCCCTGCCGTTTAGTGTGATGGCACGAGTCTAACATTCTTCAGCTCTTAAGCTGAAATCTGCCCTACTCCAGTAACATGAAAGGGTCGTTTAAACACGATATTCTGCGTGTTTACCGTGATCTAGTTCTACGGCAAATGAGAGAATCAGCCAACAGAAGCAATCAATAACAATGTTTTTCCTGCCCTTCAAGTTTGTCTTCATCAAAATTATTTCACATTCGGATCTGGCAACAGCTTCATTAGACGCTTTAGAAGCCTTTGGTGCAATAAATACATCACCATCATTGGTACCCAGACTAGACTAGCGTTATTTATTCTTTTCTTCTTTTTGCCTTTATCCCGTACGCACGCGGTGCAGACTTGTTTAGGATTGGTTATTGCTTTTTTAATGTTAGAGGGTGGCCGGATCTCCTTCCTGTCGCCACCCGTTTGTGTGTAGTGTCTACGTGTAGTGTCTACGTGTAGTGTCTACGTGTAGTGTTCTACATGTGAAACTGTGCAAACGATTTCTAAATGTTTGCGAATCGCGTAACTAAGGTGGAACGTGGGTGCCAGACCGATATTCTCGTAGTCGGATGTGATAGCCGCCTGAAAACCGTATCCAGGCTGGCCAACACACCAGCCCTCGTAATTAATCTGCACGGGCGGATTCGATCCGGGGCTGACGCACCTTCCCGAATCCCGGCAGCGGCGAGTAACACGCTGGCTATCCGGACAGTTTGCGTTAGAAATAGCAATCGAAATATAAAACATCACCGCTATTTACTTGCTCTTTGAGACAGATTTCTGGTGATATTACTATATTACCTTCAATAACTGAGAAGAGTGTGGTACCTTATCCCGGATGCTCCTGCAGTCAACTATCGAAATATTACACATTTCTTTTTAAGAATTGTTAAGACTAAAACTATTACCTCAAATAAATTTAGGAAATGACCATTATGGCTCCAGGAAGGGAAAGAAAATCGCAAAATACCTTTATATGTTTGATGGTGACAAGACAAGGAATGCTAAAAATTTCCACGGATACAGAAATCTGTTTACGAAAAAATGTTAGGAAGAGGCGACTGAAGTATCCTATGAAGCCCGTGATAGATGATAGTGGGGAAGGAAGGACAGGAGGTGAACAAAGGAACTGTACTGATAACAAAAAGTGGCAGTAAGGAATGACGATGAGGAAGCAGATGAGATGGGCACTGGACCAAGTACTGGATGGGTGTTGCTTCTTACTAATGCTTTTCAGTATTTTTGATGGAAAATTCATGGATGAATCTTTAGAGAAAGCAAGAGGCATACCAATAGGAGAAGAAAGGCTTAAGACACTTAAGTATGAAAATGATCAACCAATATTGGCAGAATCAGAGGATGGACTATAGTAAAATTGGAAGAGTGGAATGAAGACGAATCTAAAAAAAAAAAAAAAGTGGTGCGATTAGGAAAACTTGAAGATTCGGTCGGATGACTGTTTAAATAAATGCGTTTAAAATCAGTAAAGTCTTCTTAGAATGTACGAAATTTAGTCCTATAATATGGAAGCAGTGTGGAGGACATAAGAAGTAGAATATTTACGAATAAATAATCTTTGGTAGAGTTAAAAGTCTGGCGACAGCAAGCAGAATTGTGCTATAACTAAGAAAAAGTTTCGTTAAATATAAGTGTATCATGGTCGCAGGCCTCTATAAAGACTTACTGTCCTTCAGTATTAAGATTCGCAAAGTACAGTGGTGTGAAAAACATACGGACGAAAATCACTATCGCATGATGTGTTACTGCCAAGAAACAAAGCTCGATGATGGCTCCCCACACCAGAACACATGGACCACTAAAAGGATCATGTTCGAGGGTGCTGGTGCGGTGGGAACACGTAATGAACCCAGGAACATTGTTGAACATGATTGATTTGATAGTCCAGGTGTTATGCTGCGAGGAGGCATAATGTTGCATAGGCGTGCACACCTCCAAATACTTGAACACGGTACGCTCACCTATCAACATTATTGTGGCACTTCACTCCTTTCTCACGTGCGGCTTTTCAGCAATAGATTTTTATGTATGACAACGCACGACCGCATGGAACAACGCAGATGGAGGAATCTTTGGAAAGAGAAGATATTAGGCGAACAGACTGGCCTGCTCTTTCCCTCTATTTGTTGGGGTGACGTATTGCAGCACGTTGACATGCACCAACGGCTATCCAGAAATTGTCAAAATGTTCAAATTTGTGTGAAATCTTATGCGAATTAACTGCTAAGATCATCAGTCCCTAAGCTTACACATTACATAACTTACCCTAAGGACAAACACACACACACACCCATGCCCGAGGGAGGACTCGAACCTCCCCCGGGACCAGCCGCACCCAGAAATTGTCAACCGTGCTCGTGGTATGATGGAACCACTTACTACAAGAACTCCTAAACAACCTTATGGCTAGCATAGGAGCACGTTCCAGAGCATGCATTGACTTCCCGCCTTTTGTAATGACCTGGGCACAATCATAAATAACGGTGGCTTCTGTGTAATTGTTGTTTCGGAATAAAAGTGTAATATATGAAGGGCTTACTTCAATAGTGGTACAAGTCCATTTTTGTTCATTCTGAGATACAGAGCCCCAAAGTTGAATGAGAGCTGAAAAATCTAAGTGTTGAGATACCTGAAATATTCAAGTATGTATGCTTAAAGTATATATACTTGAAGTATATATAGCCTACTTGAATATTTCTGGTGCCTCAACTGCAGATTTTTCAGCTCTCGTTTAACTTTAGGACTCTGTAACTCAGAACGAACAAAAATGGACTTGTACCAGTTTTGAAATAAGCCCTTCATATTTTCGTCTCATTGAGTATATTTTTCATTTACCTTCTGAACTATACTGTAGCAGTTCTTTCTATATAAGGTCCAAGTTTCATCGAGCTATGTTACCTAGCACTGACTCACCATGCAAAATTTACTTTCGTCCTTCCGTTTTGCACACAATGAATCGTAGACACTCAAAAAGATAGAAGAAAAATATTTGGAGAATTTTGAAACGTGGTTTTGGAGAAAAATTCTAAATGTGAAGTGGGCTGAAACCATCAGAAATGAGGAAATACTTTAAAAAGGGGGGGTACAAAGGAAGGACAGTTCGAATAGTAAGAACGAAAAAACATCTTAGCTGGGACGTAAATTGCAAAGAAATAGCCTGATACGAAAAACCATCGAAGGAAATACTGCAGAGAAGAAAGAGAGAATGAGAATAACGCTATAAACCCTGGGTGATATAAAAAAAAATTTACGAAATTATCAGTAGATTGCGAAAGAAGCGCTGCGCTGAGGAAGTTAGGGAGAGTCTCTCCGATACATGTCGTAAGACATATCTACCATAGATGTAGTCTGCTCTCCTAATGTAATCTGTTCCTACGCAATTTCTCTTCCAAGTCTCATTTCTTTTCCCAGATTACAGTTAGAAAGTTTCACAGGCAGTGCATCACCTTGTCGAAATCGTTCATTTACGAGAGCTCTCTCCCGTGAATCTCACTTTTGCACTGGTATCTGCCTGAGTCTGTACGATTACAGTGTCTTTGAATCAACACCATACTCGTCTGGTATTGAGGCATGAACTTTTTTTAAACATGTGAAAATTATAATTTTTTAATATTGACTGAAGCACTCTCCGTTCCACTTAGTCACACTTGATAACTGGTTTCTGTTGCAGTTAATAATCATCTTCAGACATGATAAATCACGAGTTTTGAAAAGTCAAATTCCTTTAGAAAAAAGCATGGTCGTGGTCCATAAAAAAGTGAGTAAAATCCTAAATATCACTGAATGTTATCACAAGTGTGTTACAGTGCTGTTGCTTTTATTTTACAGTTTATGACCTTTGCTTTCGCGGGCAAGTGCTCTACCAACATATTTTTTAACTAACTGAGCTTCCCAACCACGACCCACGACCAGTCCTCACGGCCTTACTTCCGCCAGTACCTTGGCTCCTACCTTCCAAAGGCAAAGACAGTGGTTCCGAGTTAAGAGTCTCGGTTCAGCACACAGTTTTAATCTACCAAGAAGTTTCATATCAGCGCACACTCCGCTGCAGAGTGAAAATTTCCTTCTTGATCTGAAGATGATCATCAAATGGCAACGAAGCTAGTTATCAAGTGCGACTAATTGCAGCTGAGGCCGTTACAATAAATATTTAAAAAAATTATTCATTTGCAATATCTCTCATGACAATATGTCATCCTTATTAGAATATTATTATGTTATTCTATGTGCTTGATGAATGACCAGCTAAGCAACAGCATGAGTGATAATAGGTGTCAGCCTTATTGTACACGAGTTTCGTAGCCGAGAAGTGTTAAGTACGGATCTTTTAGAGCGTGTTTTCGTGGTGACAGTAAGATGGTAAGCACGCATGATTGTCGGTGATCCTATGCTTTAGACAGGTTGTAGTTCCTGCTCTGATATGCACGCCTCTTCTGAGAGGCTCTGATAAATCGAAGACATTCACTGTGCTTATGACTAGTATGACACAGATTGTACACCACGATGTGGCCGACAGATGTGAGACGCATTATTTGGCAACATTGGTCGCTGGGTGGCTTCGTGTTCGTGCACTGCCTTCGGCATGGGTGGTAACGGGTTGCCTTCTCCGTTTATAAATACAGGTGTCCGAGCAGGTGCGAGCTGCAAGGAACACAGTTCGTCATTCCTTAATCTATAACGATGCAATGTCTGATTAAATGGTTATCAGCGATGCACCACCCGCGCCGCGAATATTCAATACCGTTACGAGTGCCCTAAGCGTCAACTAATCTCAGTTTAACTGATGTTATGACCTTACTTGCAGATAGTAGAAACTAGAAACTGATGTCAAACATACAAGCAAGTTTCCGTCTCCTAGTACTGACACCCATGCTTCTTAACGCCACCCTCTTGTAAACGCATTGCTCGACAGTGACCGGTGATGCAAAGTGGAAAGTTCAAAAAATGGTTCAAATGGCTCTGAGCACTATAGGACTCAACTTCTGAGGTCATTAGTCCCTTAGAACTTAGAACTTGTTAAACCTAACTAACCTAAGGACATCACACACATCCATGCCCAAGGCAGGATTCGAACCTGCGACCGTAGCAGTCTCGCGGTTCCAGACTGCAGCGAAAGTGGAAAGTCGGGCAAGTTGACGACATTAACGTATATTATCATTTTCCTGGCCTGTACTTTGAGCCAAATAATTTATTAGTGGAAAAGTTATTACCTCATGTATTCGCGTTAGATAGTAGCTCTTAAAAATTTCCTAAAACTAAAGATTTTTTTTAGATAGACCTATTTCTGTTAGTGATTGCACCTTTGTCAATAAGATAAGATGACTTTAGTGTATAGGTAATATCACGAAACAAAAAATTTTTTTAGAAAACGAAGAATTTTGTTGATGGTTATCTGTTTATTACAAAGGTCACAAATATAACGTTACTCATTTTCTTTCCTGTAACTTAAGTCCGTACACTGAGCGTGAGCCCACTCTTGGCATCGAGAACATTGGTACCACATTTCTGTATTTCCAACCTTACCATAAAGAATGCAGCCTCTTTTACCGACATCATCGCAATCACTGTCGGCGTACTCCATTTCGATGGATGAGTTTGAAGGAGTCGCAGGAGTCAATTCTAGGATCCTTTCTTTGTTATATTCCAAAACCTCCGCTGAACATAAGTTTACGTTTAGGGCGTTTGTTCATTAATTTTTTATCTCTCTTCATATTTATTTATCTCTTATTCTTCTCATTATCATCTATCCTTTCGTGTCCAGAGATGGCAACTTATTTCTTCGTTTTCTTGGACCACCTTTAGGTGCAGTTTGAGGTAATGGAGGTAAACTAGAGGTAGAAGTGGAGTTAAAGGAAGGAGAGGTCACTGATGATGCACCATGTTCTGCATGGAGTAATAGAGATAAAATAGAAGTAGATGTAGAGGGATAGATAAAGGCCCTGATAAAGATTCTACTTCGAGTACCAGAGGTAGTTGTAGAGTTAGATGAAGGTCCTGGTAGTGCGTCAAATTCAGCACTTGGGTTGATGATATCATAGCTAGAGACTCTGTTCCGGAATGAATTTCATTGATGGCATCGTCCATTGTTAGTGATGCCACCAAGTCTTCATCACTTAACATCTGTGAATTTAATGGCATAATTACTGTGTCTCAAAACCCTTGATCGCATTATTTATAGATGCAGCTTTGCTGAAGGTAATTGAGAACAATCGTGCATCATTTGCCCTGAATGATTAGCAAGATAGTAAGTACAGTCTCTGCTACAGGGAGTCTTCAGAGGTATGTAAAACGACACATCCAACAGTTATAATCTGTTGTTTGTATGAGGTAGCAATCCTAGAAGAGCTATCAAATTATCTCCACAGAATGTAACGGCTTCCAAAGTGAGACGTAAAGTACTATAATCCTTGAACAAAAGGACTGTATTTCCTTTTGACGTTCTTACTTGTTTAATGAAATGCTCCAGTAATTCTACAACGCCCTCAGTATTCATCCAGCCACATTAACGACCAGCTGCCACCGATCCAGTTGGTGTACCATCAAGATATGCTTCTGTTGCACCATTAAGATATGCTTCCTATATTCTATTCCTCGGATAAGTACAAAAATAGAGATATGAACTTACCGGTGGCAAAAACACAGCAAGGAATGATGACATTTGTTCGTGAAACGTTTGTGGGAACAGTTGAAAACCCTGTCTCATCGCTATTAAACTCTGGTGGGGCTCAGATTTGTATTTTGTTCTTATTTATCTGCATACGTTAACGATTCCCTCTACATTCACTTTATGAAATGCAATAAATCTAGCTGCCCACGTGGGTTCTGGTTTACGAAAAGAAAACTTGAACTATGTCATGAAATTTTGAATAAAATCTTTCCCTGTCATACATTTAGCTTTGCTGAATTTGTGCTCTACGTTCTTAAACTGAGCATAATAGCAGACCGTTCAAGCGAAGTCACACCGTGTCAGTACAAAAGCTCTTCTGCCTAAATCGATGACATATTGTTCCAGTTCATGTAACTAGTCGTCTTTAAATGTATTTTTAAACCTGCCCACATTTTGTGGCGAATCCTAAAACAAAATAAGCAGTGGGAATTATTAGATCCACAACGAGCTTTTCGAAAAATTAAATGACGAAAGTTTTATTTCAATTTTACTTTTAATGACACATAATTTAAAATGAGATTTTCAAATATAGCTGAATATGAATAATGGCAGGGCTTTCTTTACATAGCTACGTCTTTCTTATATACACGTTCCCCACGTTCATTACGTAGCCTGTAATCGAAATGACAAGACTGTACGATAACAAAAGAATTATAAGCCTGGCAACAGAAAGAAGCGGGTAAGATGACCAATTCGCAATCTTACCTGGCATCTTAGCTTTGGTCGACATTTTCAATACAGAATTAAATATGCACAAATTCTTGCAGGGTAATTTCATTAAACCATTATTAAACAATCTTTAAATCAATAGGGCTTGAGAGGAATGAACTAATATTTATTAATATAAAAGTATTACTTACATAAAGCTTATTTAAGCCGTAGGAAAAACTGTTGCAAATCAGCGTATACTTACAAGCCTTTGTTCTTAATAAAACAAAATGACTAAGCAGGTGTAGTTCAACACACATGCCTGCAGAGAGAGCTAAGGAAACAATAGCATAGTGGACGTAACACCATCTATAGACTTATCGGAGAAATTCATAATTTGTCATCTTAGACTCCTCGTCAACTTACCCGACCTCTCCGTACCTTATAACATTGAGGTTCTTTGATACATACACTAAATTTGTTACTTGCTTTAGGTAATAGCGTCATACGAGGGCGACTCAAATGAAAACCTTAAATACTAAAAATGGTTCAAATGGCTCTGAGCACTATGGGACTCAACTGCTGTGGTCATAAGTCCCCTAGAACTTAGAACTACTTAAACCTAACTAACCTAAGGACAGCACACAACACCCAGCCATCACGAGGCAGAGAAAATCCCTGACCCCACCGGGAATCGAACCCGGGAACCCGGGCGTGGGAAGCGAGAACGCTACCGCACGACCACGAGATGCGGGCCCTTAAATGCTTTTTTAAATGTTATTTATTGTGCAGAAGTAGTACAACGCTGTGTTACTTTTCAACATAATCTCCCTCACCCTCAATGCAAGTCCTCGAGCGCTTACAAAGTGCATAAATTCCTTTAGAAAAAAGTTCTTTTGGTAGTCCGCGGAACCACTCATGCGCCGCGTGGCGTACCTCTTCATCTTCATTCTTGATGCTGCAATGTCATTCAGTGTCACTCAGCGATTTTCCTTCACTATGGCTTCAATTGCTGCAATGTTCTGTGGAGCCACAACTCGTTGTGCCTGACCTGGACGAGGAGCATCTTCCACTGAAGTCACACCATTTGCGAACTTCCAATTCCATTCGTAGACTTGCTGCTGTGACAAACATGCATCACCGTACTGAACCTTCATTCGTCGATGAATTTCAATAGGTTTCACACCTTCACTATGCTAAAACCGAATAACAGATGGCTGTTCTTCCCTGGTGCAAGTCGCAAGTGGGGCGGCCATCTTTATACTGATACTGCGACGGTATGTATGCATCTGCACTATGTTGCCACCTACAGGCCATTCTGCACGCTTTTTTTAGCACGCTTACCAACTTACAGGATAACGAAGCTAAATTTCTATTTGTTATTACAAATTTAAGGTTTTCATTTGACTCACCCTCTTATATTTATAAGTTTGTAAAGAAACGCAAGCACAGTAAGTAAAATATGATTTATTCAGATTTGAATCACTTCCACTGTGTTATCTTATGAAGTTACAAAATATTTATTTCTTTCAAAATCGCTGCGGTAACCTTGAAGAACAGTTGTTGTTCACCAATACCCTTGCGAACGAGACACAGTACCGTTATTAACATTTAAAGTTCCCTGTCACAGTTAAGTCTTTCTTCAAGATAATCATCGAAGGACTGGTGCAAAGTACTTTTCTTTTCGTTTGTGTAGGTATATAGATCCAATAGGGAGCTGTGAAAACAGTCGACCTTAACGCACCTTTCGCATTCTAAAAATATATCTCACTGCTGTCACGTAGTCGTTATTGAGTGTGAAATTTCATATCAGCATGTTATATCAAAATGTAAAGCAGAATGACCGATTCAGAGAACCAACCCGCCATCTCTAGTGGATGAGTCCATTATTTTGTCTGTGTGCCGTTACGCGCCTGAACCATAGCGCTCCGTTTCTCCCCTTGTTTCCTATGTATTTGACCTCAATAAATCCAAAGTAATTAGATTCATTTACAGAATACCCTTAAAGTCATATTTAACTGCCTTAACTGCTGACATTTATGTAGCGCTGCTTACCTTTTTTTATTTATAAGAAAGATTGATCACATGTAAAGGCGTTATGTGTAATTTATGTTCTTACCTGCTAATTTAGCAGTCATTGTACAGCTGCTTCTTTACACCCATTAGTACTCTCAGACCACTGTTGTGTTACCCTTTACCACAGAAAGAAAACACAATTGGAAAATTGGTTGTTTTCACATTGATTAGCTAGTTGTCATAAACCATATTGTAAGAGACTGGAAGTTCCTAACACGCAATTGCATGAAACACAGCGGTACCTGAAATTTTTAAAACACCACAGTATTTAAATAAAAGTCAACCAAATATGAGTGGGGTAAGTTACTGTGTATTGGAAGGAAGTACCGAAATTCATGCTGTGCATCAGCATACAGCATACAGGGACATTCCAACATAAGCAAGATTTTGTTCACTGGTGTGTATTCGACACCAGTATTTGTGATATTAAAGGACAAACTGTTTACAGAATATACGTTTCGTATTTTACGTGATCAAAACACACCCTGTTTTCATGGACGATGTCATATGGTAAACAGCTGCGTAGCTACTGGTGCGGAACATCATTAACATTGTTATGAGATGAACTACTTTCTATGAGGCATTTATTCCATTTCTAGCGATATTATTGCTCCGGATATTGCTGTTTATTTTGGTGTACTGAGGTGGCGTCTCTCCGATGCGAACTTCCTTGGCGATTCCCTTCTGTGACTGTTTGTCCGCCCGGTGAAGGTCAAGAAACTCCGCAGACCGTTTTGTTGTGCAGTGACCTGTACGTGCACGCATATTATCGTACTGAATTGTGTTTCTAGGCACACCTGGCAAAAATTTGAGGAGTCACGATTGCCTAACTTGCTCTACAAGTACTGTGCGCTGTCTCCACACTAAAAACTCCGTCCGAACAGGTCGCGGAAGAGCCTGACGGTACTGACTGGCCACTGTGGCATCTTCAGCCTCTTGGCGTCACTGGATGCGGATATGGAAGCGCGTGTGGTCAGCACACCACACCCCCGGCCGTTGTCAGTTTTCGTGACAGGAGCCGCTACTTCTCAAACAAGTAGCTCCTCGATTTGCCTCATAAGGCTGAGTGCGCCCTACTTGCCAACAGCGCTCGGCAGACCGGACGGTCACCCATCCAAGTGCTAGCCCAGGCCGACAGCGTTTAACTTCAGTTATCTGACGGAAACCGGTGTTACCCATGCGGCAAGGCCTTTGGCGCTGTCTCCACGAAGTGACGATAAATACTATGGGCGATTTCGGTTGGCAGTTGATGGCAGAGGAAAGTGCTTACTAACGCCTGCAATGATAATTGGACATATATAAATGTCGCTATACATCTGATATAATTTAATTATTTGCGAAATTGAACAAGACGCTCAATAAACTTAGTTTATTACATAAAATTCATTAGAAATGGCTTAATAATTATTGACAGCGGTAAGCGAATGCCTTGGCAAGTCTGGACAAGAAGTCTGGAACGTGATTCAGTGAACGTGTATCTGTATAAGCAATCATATTCACATAAGTCATGCTGTGATTGCCGAAGTGTCAATGTCAGATAGGAAGTGCTACAAAAGGGTATGTGTTTGCAACTATGCTCAGAGCTGAAAGCATGTTGGACCTTTAACAGCAAACGAACTTTCGGAATGAAGACTGAAATCAATGAAGCTTGTTAAAAGACTCAATTTGACCTAAAGCTCACCTCGCTGATATGGCAAGATTTCATCATATTAAACTGCAGGAGGCATCTGAAGTGACTACATAATCGGGCATTGGCTATGTACCAACTACTTGCCTCTGCGGCTAATTCTAAGCCAGACAGAAATGTGTCCAAGTGAAGAGTGACAGAGAAGGCACCTGTTCATAAAATTCATCAAATCTGCTCAGGGTGGCTCACTTCTATCAAGATGCCTTCCTGTAGAGTAGCTTATGGTTGTCTGCTGCCTGCAAGGAAGAATATGCGTTTTTCTGGCATAAAGGAACTTTGATTGTCTGTACGATAAATATTTCTAGTGCTAAACAGTAAGAAGCTGACTTAAAACATGCTCGCCTCCATCCCGTACTCTCATTTCAAACGGTTAACCAGAATCGACGTTCTTAACACTTGGTGCTGGAAAACCTGTGTCCTACTGCCACTCTTTCTTTGTCTACATTCATATGTCAGCCAATGAGGGCAGATCTTTGCAAGCACAGCCGTATTTGTCTCTCCCACTTCTAAATTTTAAGTTACCCACTAGTTGCTGTTTTCACAGTTTGTTAAAGATTTTCTTGGGGGCCTGAGCTCGGTGGCAGTTTCCCACACTCTTCAAAGCCATCCAAAACTTTCCCGTCCTTCATTTCACCTTCAGACATTAGCTTTAGCAGTTTGTGTATTTCGACGAAACTTGACTTTCTACCGTTCTGTCCACAATAGTGCTCTTCTGGGATGCTGCCAAAAATGGCATGCACCCTGCTTCCGACACAGATAATGAAAAACAGGCTCTGTTGTCCCAGCATTACTTGGAGATAGAATCCGTATTGTAACTTTAGTGTCCAGCGCACAGGGGCGCCTTTTCTGAAATCTCCGCACAGTCTCACTACACAGCGTTGTCTCTCGAATGTGTCTGAGGGCCTTCAGCAAATTTTCCCGGGGCAGTCTCCCGGCCGGATTTCGTGACTTACGGCGCGTTTGCTCGCTTACGGGTCAGTGAAAGATGCTTTCATAGAGGTTACTTATTTAGGTTAACATGCAGTTCTTATAGAAAATTGTTATCTACGTTAGTTACGTTAGTTACGTACTGGCAACAACTGGTACTGATACATATTCCATTTATTGGAGGGGATTAATTATTCCTACGTTATTTGTCTTTTTATTCCGGCTTTCACATCATTTACGAGACAGTTTAGAAAAAAGAAACCGGTCGTAAAACAGCAGGAAAAACTATAACCGAGGTATTGACAAGCTATTGCTGAATTGTCTCTTCCTTCTCTAACGCCTAATTTTCCGAAAGGCGTACAACACCGTACAACATTGTAAACTAATAACCAAGACAGTGTTTTACGGACTATCGTCGCAATTAGCCGATTGGCTCAGGGGGAAATTTGATTAATAAGCCTGCAAGTTATATTGGATGGCATGTGTTACACAGAAACGGAATTAACACCAGATGTGCCCCAAGGAAGCACAATAGGACCTGTAATGTTCTCAGTACACATATGAAATTTACTATATACCATCAGAAGTTCATCAGATGGTTCCCTGACGATTCTACCGTCTAAAACTTAGTACATTAGTTGGACGAACCTAAGGAAATGCGGAAATACTAAGACAAAATTTCCACTGAGGGCTAATAAATGGCAGCTCTCTTTAGTGGTGGATAATTCGAAGAAAATATTTATAGCAAAGTTGAAGGACCAGATAGTATCGGATTACAAGATCAATAACAAATATCTAGAGCCTGTCGTATCGATTAAATATTTGGGAGAAAATGCTAATAACCGATTTGAAATTGGACGAACAAGTAAAATCGGTATTAGGGAAGGCTAATGAAAAAACTAGATGCAGTGCATCTGTAAAGCAAATCGTATGCGAGACGCTGACGTGACAACTTTCGGTATAATGTTTCTTAGCTTTTAGTTCTTAGGAAAGAAGGAAACAACAGACCCTGAACGAATTCAGAGACGCGCTTCTATGAGTGTGAAACCTCTGTAAAGGTCATGCGAAAATGTAAAAGAATGCTTTGAGAATTCAAACGGGAATCTTTGGAAGCAAGGCGAAGTTACTCTCGCGAAACCCTGTTGGCTAAATTGGGAGTTCCTGTATTCGAGTGAGACTGTGCAGTCATTCCGCTGCAATGTCATGTATCTAGCGCAGGGGTCATGAGAATAATATAATAGAGATTTGGCTGAATACGGAGGTATACAGGCAATCATTTTTCTTTCGCTCAATATGCGTATGGTACAGGATAGATAATCCTGTACCCTCCACAACGCCATGTACAATGGTGTATATGGTATATGTGTGGGTGTAGCTGTAGAATCCCCGCAGCGATCACCATCTAAACCTCGACAGAAGTTAAAAATTCTCAGTGCGGAAGAAGAAAAAAGGAACTTTGAAAATACTCCACCAAACAATGTAAAGAATTAGCTTTGCAAATTATTGTAGGTATAAGAAAGAATTACTTTTTAAATACAGAAACAAAGGAAAAAATCGTTAAACAAAAATAACTAACTGTACTGCAAAAATAATTGATTAAAAGAAAAATTAGTACATTTGTTATATCGTTCTCATTAATTTATGATCATTTCAGTATAGCACAATTGTTAATAATAATTTGTTTATAGCAAACCTAAACAACTTTCCATGATGCACAGATGATAAGGGGAGGGGGAGCTGGAATCTTATTATTCCGGGGGGAAGGGGAGAGGTTTTCTGTCATTTTAATATACTTCGATTGATTGAGTGACGGGAGGGGTTTCCCGCCAATGTTATGTGCCACAAGACCATGTGACCAGTATCGACCTTCACCTGACCACGTAGAATTGCTGAAGGTGCATGGGTAGGGCAGGGGTTCCCTGGGTGATCTTAATCAATTGTCATCGATCGATTCCCAGGGGAGAGGAATGGGTGTGACCATGAATATAACCAGCCCTAGTATTTAATCTGACACAGGAAGTCGTTATCAGTGACCTTGAGATAATATTGTTATCTGGCCCGGAACTGGCGCTAGGTTACTAATAGCCCCTTGAATCCTGTTATCTGTGATTAAATCACGCCCCTTTAAATCGTGTCCCTTTAAATGTAGAACGTACATTGATATCCTACTCAGCCGAGCGGCTCTAGGCGCTTCAGTTCGGAACCGCGCGACTGCTACGGTCGCAGGTTCGAATCCTGCCTCGGGCATGGATGTGTGTGATGTCCTTACGTTAGTTAGGTTTAAGTAGTTCTAAGTTCTAGGGGACTGATGACCTCAGATGTTAAGTCCCATAGTGCTCAGAGCCATTTGATATCCTACTCACATCATCCTAGTGAATAGCTGCTTGGAGCATGCACTGCTCAGTGGTAGCCATTTGAGTGGAGAGACTACTATGCTATAGATCACGTTCACCTGTGATTCCGTGGGACCTGTGGTAACAGTCCCAGTGAATATGAGAAACGTCACCTTCTTTTACATTCGTGACTGTAGCATCACGTATTGATACCACCCTATTGGTCAGACATCGATGGCGATCGTGCGGGATATGGCGGACACAATGGCGCACGCCCACCGAGCCACATCTTCAGCAGCCCCATATCACAAGCGCCCTCTGCCGCCGCTTTACAGGACGGCCGGCAGCAGCCAGCCAGCTTACTCGCACTCGAGTGTCATCCGTGCGTAGCGCTATGCAAACGCTGCCTAGCTGCACCTCCGACTCCATCGTTCATGCTCTAGTACAGAGAGACAGACTTATTCCTTGCTGCACTATTTGTAGTGAGTCTTCGTACACTTGGAGAAAGTAAATATTTTGTTCACTGTGTTAACTGAGTCTGTGCTCCTGCCCAGCTTTCCTGTTACGACAGGTGCCGTACCACTCCGTAGCCAACCGCTCCTTGCCGTTGTGTATGAAATCGCACATAAGAATTATAGGTTTGCACTACAAGAACAGATGCATTCCCCAACGGCGTTTGTGTCTTCCAGAAAGATATTTGTCCGTAGGACGAGGCCAGTATAGTGCTGGAGTGGTTTGATAAAAGTGGTAGTTGGCCAGCAAATTTGTCTGATGTGAACCCGATGGAACACATATGGTACAGTATCGGGCGCCGCCTCCACATCCACTAATTACCAGGGCGTAATTTAGTCATTGCGAAATCTGTGCGTAAACATCTCGTGCCACATAGGCCTGAAACCCAACCAAGGATTTTTTGAATCCATGCCCCCTAGGACGGCTGTTGTTTTGCGTTACAAATGTGGATCAACACGCTATTAAGCAGGTGGTCGTTATGTTTTCGTTCATCAGTGTATATAAACAACACGGTATATAAAGTTTTAACTTTATGAAGGCACTTTTATAAATGTACTCTTTGCGCCTACATCTACATCTACATCTACATGGATACTCTGCAAAATACAATTAAAAGCCTGGCAGAGGGTTCATCGAACCACCTTCACAATTTTCTATTATTCCAATCCCGTATAGCGCGCATAAAGAACCAACTCCTATATCTTTCCGTAAGACCTCTGAGATTAAGCTGCATTGATATCCGCCTTTGTTTTAATATTGTCCACCACAAATCCTGTATCATTTCAGTGTCACTCTCTCCCCTATTTCGCGATGATACAAAACGTACTGCCCTTCTTTGAACTTTTTCGATGTACTTCGTCATTCCTATCCCACATCGCGCAGCAGTTTTCAAAAAGAGGACGGACAAGCGTAGTGTATGCAACCAATCCCCCTAGTAGATCTGTTACATTTTGCAAGTGTCCTGTCTGCAAAACCTTACCCGTCACATTTTCTATGTGCTCCTTCGAATTTCACTTGTTCGTAATTGTAATTGCTAGGTATGTAGTTGAATATACGGCCTTTAGATTTGACTGATTTACCGTGTAACCGAAGTTTAACGGATTCCTTTTAGCACTCATGTGGATGTCCTCACACTTTTCGTTATTTAGAGTCAATTGCCAATTTTCGCACCATACAGATATCTTTTCTAAATCGTTTTGCAATTCGTTTTGATCTTCTGATGACTTCATTAGTCGATAAACGACAACGTCATCTGAAAAAAACGTTAGAGGGCTGCTCAGATTGTCTCTCAAATTGTTTATAAAAATAAGGAACAGCAGAAGGCTTTTAACACTGCCTTGGAGAACGCCAGAAATCATTTTCTTTTTACTCGATGACTTTCCGTCAGTTACTACGAACTGTTACCTCTCTCACAGGAAATCACGAAACCAGTCACATAACTGAGACGATATTCGATAAGCACGCAATTTCACTTCAAGCCGCTTGTGTGGCACAGTGTCAAAAGCCTTCCGGAAATACACAAATACGGAATCAGTCTGAAATCCTTTGTCAATAACACTCAACACTTCATGCGAGTAAAGAGCTAGTTGTGTTTTACAAGAACGATTTATCTCAATCCATGTTGACTGTGTGTCAATAGACAGGGCTTTCTTAACAAGTGCGTATGCGCGGTTCCATTCACGCTTAATGTTCTAGGTGTCCATTTTACTGTCAACAGCTGCCCGTCGCAGCTGATATTATTTTAAGAAAATGATTGAAATAAACGCAACAGCTAGTTTAATATATACACTTTTGTGCCGTGATGCATGATTTAATCCGGTGGAAGAGGTAAAGATAACAAGCAGTGTGATGTTTAAAAACCGTCTTTGTATGTTTGCAAGTGATTTCGGAGTAATACTTCATCTTGTTGGGCCACTTATGGCGAAGGTAAATAAGAAATACAGAGATGCTGCACCAGTGGCGACAAGGTTGGCTGTGTCATTTCAGTTTCTCGCTACCGGAGGCAGTTAGCCCAGTTTGAGTTTTCAGTTATAGGTAACTGCTGCTTCGACGTACATCATCCAAGAATTCTTTCAACTTCTAGGTAATTTGATGACCGCTTAAAGTTTCTTTATCACGGAAAAATGTTGCTTCATGTTTAACGTTTACAGGCAATAGCCCAAGTGCATGAGAAAATGTATCTGTATCTGACAGTGCAACACTGTAGAAGTGTGTGGAAAGGAAACGCTGAAGGAATAACACATTGTCATTTCCAACCCTACAGTCCAGTTTTAACAGTAATGGTGCGTGTGACTGTGAGTGTATGTGTAGAGGGCGCGGGAAGAGGTCTTTGTCGACAGCGTGTAATTAGATCACTTGAGTTTCATTTTTGATTACATTCAGCTGCTGTGCTCTAGAGAAGCATGGTTAGATGTCACACAAGATTCTGAAGTCAGATAGATTCTTCGGCACTCTTTGAGAAAACATGAAGTTTTTCAGTGTCCACGCAACAATGGAAGCAGATACTTCAATTGAAGGGATCAGCGGAAGTTACCGGTTGTACTATCGAATGCACCACATTCTGGTAGTAAATTTTTTTAAACGTGTCGCTATGAACAGTTGTCGACAATATTTTTTTGTTTTGTCTTATTGTATTTATGTTCGTATCTATGATTTTAAACAAAAATAGAACAAACGGCGTCTCAAAATACACTTTTGTTGGCTAGCAGTTTCTTTCGATGACCCCTTCAGTCATAAGCATGTCTTCAGCGTTCCGTTATTTGTCTGCGTCAACGGAAACTCCTTATGCAGGAGAAAGGGTCATGGAGGGATCAGGAAGACTTAGGCACATCAATGGCCTCTGAACCATTCCTGTCCCTTTCATTTGTTGTGCCCCCATTGAAGTACGAATGAAGTCTTTTCATTTTGTTGGGGGATGCCTTTGCTGTTTTCAGGTTGTACTTATTTGTAAGAAACTGTAAACAGTCATTTCTTTTCACATTGCCCTGATAGACAGAAGAATTAACTAAGCCCAAACCTGAAAATACACGATAAAACTATTCAGAATCTATTTATTCCTCATTACACCACTCCGCCGTAGCGCTATAGCGCTAACGCAAAGAAAAATTCGAATTTGTAAGAAAAATTGAATTTTTCAACTATCAGCGCCAGTAAAACAACGCAACAAACGAACAGAACAACGAACTGTCGCACATCTGTCTCTCCCTCCCAAATGTTAAAGTCCTGACGCAACGTATCTCTGCACCGCTCGATTGACGTTGCCAGATAAGTCGAAATGGTAGTTCCCTCCTTTTACATCCCTAACTCTGCCCAGGACATTTTCGCCTTTCTTGTACTGTGATAGCAGCATTTTTAATTCTGTCTCCTAACGTTTAATCTACAATAATTTTGACGTTAGCGCGCCGTAGTTAGCAAACAACATAGATATTTGTTGACTCGGTCGACGACTGACCCGGTATAGCTTTCTTTATTTTCTTTCGAGCCATGTTGCTTAAGTTGACGTCGTTAGTCTGGCTCCATTACCGTTATCTGCCTGGTACCGTTGAACATGTGTAGTTTAGCCTACTGCATCCTCAGAACACAAGCCTCACCATCACGTATAGGTCAAATGCCCGTAGGCGGCCTTCTGTTTCATTTTTTCCCTTTTTATTGTTTATTTTTTGTTATTTTGTTTTATTTTTCAGTTTTTTAAATTTTGTTTAGTATTTTAATAGTATTTTTTAATTTTTGTTTTACAGTTACACATTTTGTTCATTTTCGCTTGAGACAGTATAGACAAACATGCAAAATTACCATAAATATTTATTACAGTGCACAAAATAACAACAAACATAAATATCAAACTGAACAAAATGTTAAATTATGTGCAAATTTTGTGATAGTAATGTATGTAAATAGTTTATCTCAGGTAGATAAACTTGCGATAAGACCATATTACATAGATAAACTTAACGTTGCGAACAAAAATGTAGAATGGTTGGTATAAAAAAAGTGGTGACATGATTCCTGTGAAATAGCAACATCGGAACTTAGGAAACCGTCTAAATGTCTCCATGTCCACGTACTGCTGTTAACAAAGGTTGCTTCTGAAATGGCGTCTGCATGGAAAAAGGCTTACGCTTCACCTAATAGCAACATAAGTATGTACATTATTCTGCTTCTTGAAACTAGATACAGAGTAACTGAAAAGAATCATGTGACCAACCACGCGATAAAGTAGTACGAAATAATACACAGACGATATTACAATCATGTCAAATTATCGTTTCAAAGTATATTTATAATGAAACATGAAGTGCGGGCAACAATGCGTTACGATAGGTTGGCTCTGCGACATCCAGTGGTATGACGATCAGCAAAAAGAAGCATCCTAAAACAGAAAAAGACCAGACTGAGAATTTAATTAATTTGACTAATTGACAATTCTTCCGCTGCTCTTGGTCTCTCGGTAGCGTTCTCGCTTATCGATCACGGGGTCACGGGTTCGATTACCGGCGGGTTCAGGGATTTTCATCTGCCACGAGAAGACTGCGTGTCGTTGTGTCGTCTTCATCATCATCATTCATCCCCATTAAGGTTGGAAGAAGGCAATGGCAAACCACCTCCATTAGGACCTTGCCTAGTGTGGCGGTGTGGGCCTCCCAGTTCCAGTCATTCCACCAGGAAGGAGGTACACGGCTCGTGTTGTCTGTAGTTCAACCATGCCTAGTCGATCAATACCGCGGTTCGATGGCGTCCGCATTCTTACTTTGTGTCAGGAAGGGCTCTCAACAAGGTAAGTATCCAGGCGTCTCGGAGTGAACCAAAGCGATGTTGTTCGCTCATGGAGGAGAAACAGAGGGACGGGAGCTGTCGATGACATGCCTCGCTCAGGTCTCCCAAGTGCTACTACTGCAGTGGATGACCGCTACCTGCGGATTATGGCTCGGAGAAACCCTGACAGCAACGCCACCATGTTGAATAATGCTTTTCGTACAGCCACAGGTCGTCGTGTTACGACTCAAAGTTTGCGCAATAAGCTGCATGGTACGCAACTTCACTCTCGACATCCATGGCGAGATCCATCTTTGCAACCACGACACCATGTAACGTGGTACAGATGGGCCCAAAAACATGCCGACCGCATGTTCTCCAGACCTGAACCCTATCGAAAATACTTGGGATAGCTTGAAAAGGGCTGTTTATGGACTACGTGAACCGCCAACCACTCTGAAAGAGCTACGTCGAATTGCCGTTGCGGAGTGGCACAATCTGGACCAACAGTGCCTTGATGAATTTGTGGATCGTATGCCACGACGAATACAGACATGCATCAATGCAAGAGGACGTGCTACTGGGTATCAGAGGTACCGATGTGTACAGCAAGCTGGACCACCAGCTCTGAAGGTCTCGCTGTATGGTCGTACAGCACGCAATGTGTGGTTTCCATGAACAATAAAAAGAGCGGAAATGATGTTTATGTTGATCTCTATTCCAATTTTCTGTACAGAGCATAGGGGAACGATGCGGGAGACGCTCACCGCCGTACTAGGCAAGATCCTAATGGAAGTGGTTTGCCGTTGCCGTCCTCCGACGGTAATGGGGATGAATGGTGATGATGAAGACGACTCAACAACACTCAGTCATCTCGGGGCAGGGGAAAACCCCTGACCCCGCCGGGAATCGAACCTGGGATCCCGTGCTCGGGAAGCGAGAACGCTACCGCGAGACCACAAGCGGCAGACAGTAGGAAGAATACACCATTAAAATTACAGATGACTAGCTGAGTACCTGGCATTGCCCGAATATGTATTTGTTCCAGTTCTAATGGACCATCTCCTTCTTCCCCTTCTCTGTACATCTCCTCCTCCTCTCTCTCTTTCTGTGACCATCTCCTCCTCCACACACTGCTCATTGTCTCATTCCCACTCTCTGCCCATCTGCTCCTCTTTCGTTTCTCTGCCCATCTCCTCCTCCCCGCTCTATCTTCTTCACAAGCCTTTTAAGTCTACTTCATGCTCCCCCTCTCTTTGCCTATTTTCTCCTCTTCCTCTCTCTCTCCACATGCTCCTCTCCCTCTGTGCATCTGCTCCTTCCCCTCTATCCATTTACTCCTACCCCTTCTGTGTCCATATCCTCCTTTCCCACTGTTTTTTCCTCACCTTCTGTAAGTCAATTACATCCTCCCCCTCTCTTTGTCCATCTCCTCTTCCCTCCTCTCTCTGTCCGCCTCCTCTTCCATGCTTTCCCTGTCTGTCTCCCCCTCTTAACTTCCTTTCTGCCGTTTCCCTGTCTTCCCTTTCTCTGTCCATTTCCTCCTATCCCTCTCGCTGCCCATCTCCTGCTCCCCCTGTCTCAGTCCATCTTCCCCTCTTTCCTTTCCCTGTGCAGCTCCTCCTCCAAACTCTCTCTGATTCTCTCCTCGTCTCCCATTTCCCCCAGCCCCACTATTTGTAAATTTGCCCCCTCTCTCTCTATCTCTGTCAATCTCCTTCTCTACGTTATCTGTGTCCACCCCCTCCTTCCTCCTATGTGTCTACACATCTCCTACCCATTCTCCTTCTCCCTTTACATTATCACACCCGCTCCAACAGGTGGTTGTTGACTGGTAATCCCTTAGTATTCATTTCCAGATAGTAAGTAATATGTGTACCAAATTTCGTTGAAATCGGTAGAGATGTTTAGGAGGAGCATTTTACCCGTGGCTTTGCTTGCATGTAACACCGCGCTGGTACTTTCAGTGGTATTTTCCAGCCTCCCCCCCTCCCCCATTCTCCTTCAGCTCTCTACGTTATCCATAGTGTTTCTTCTCAGATAGTAAGTAATGTGTGTATCAAGTTTCGTGGGCATCGATCCAGGGGCTTAGCAGAAGCTTTCTACTTGTGGCTTTGCCCATGAGGACAAATGTCACATATATTTAAGATATATTTAACATATTTCACACGTATTTGCACACATCACATATTCCACCTGCATGTCTAGTAAATTTCGCCCAGCAGCTTTGTTTTCAGGCAGTTAACGTTTATGACCTGATATGTCCTACAGTACACTGACGGAAGCAAAATGGCAACACCAAGAAGGAGTTGGTAGCTGTGTTTCTGTATATGAAAGGTGATGGCTATTTAAACTAAGCGCCAGCCGCATAATAGTGGAGAAGTAGCGCCACTATGAGGATGCAACTCGGGCTTGCTTTAAATACATGCTGTGACGGTCGTGAGCGTTAGTGACCTTTGATATTCGACATGGTCGGTTGATGTTAGTCAGGAAAGCTTTTAAGTCGACAAAAACGCCATAGTCAACCTCACTGAGTTTAAACGAGGTCGTGTGATAGGGCTACGAGGATCAGGGTTCTCCTTCTGCGATAGTGCAGAAAGACCAGGCAGGAACGTAGCCACTGTATATGATTGCTGGTAGCGATGATCACGAGAATGTGCGGTCGCGAGAAGACCGCCCTCCAGATGGCCACGTGGCATTATCGAGAGGGAAGACCACTGTGTTCGGCGTGTGGCTCTGGCGCATCGTAGTGCATCTGCAGCAGCAATTTGAGCAGCAGTTGGCACCACAGTGACCCAACTAACCGTTACAAATTGGTTCCTTCACATACAGCTCCAAGCTAGATGCCCTGTAGCCTGCATGCCACTGACCCCAAGCCACCACAATTTGCGACATCAGTCGTGTCAATCGCGAGCTCATTGGAAGGCAGGGTAGGAGTCTGTTGTGTTTTCTAGTGGAAGCTCGTTCTGCCTCAGTGCCAGTGGTGGCCGTTTTTGCTTAGGAGGCCAGTTGAGGGGATACAACCAACCCGTCAGCGTGCTAGACATACCGGACGATTTTGTATGAGAGGAGGAGCACTCCAATGATTATCCAACGCACCATGACTGGAAATCTGTACGTCAATCTAGTGATTCGACGTGTTGTGCTGCCATTCATGAACAGCATTCAATGAGGTATTTTCTAACAGCATAAGACTCGCTCATATACCGCTATTGTAACCCAACATGCCCTATAGAGTATCGACATGTTGCCTTGGCTTGCTCGATCGCCAGATCTGTCTCCAATCGAGCACATATGAGACATAGTCGGGCAACAACTCCAGCGTCATCCACAAACTGCACTACATTCCCTGTACTGACTGACCAAATACAGCAGGCATGGAACTCAATCCCACAAACTCACATCCTGCACCTGTACAACACAATTCATGCACATTTGCATGCTTTCATTCAACATTCTGGCGGTTACAACGGTTATAAATGTACCACCGTTTTACAATTGTAATGGCTTATCTTCCGCGTATGTTACCTGTGATCCTGTCATTTTTTCGTGTTCCGGTTTTTTCTCATGTAGTGTATGTGTCATAGAATGGTATAATTTTCCATGTATATCCAATTGTATATTTTTATATTCTCTGCGAAATATTTTCCTAATAGTGTTAGCAGTAAAGAAGCAGTAAATAAGAACTTCATACATGACGTGGAAGTTTTTCAAGCATCCCAGTGTTCTTGACGTCGTACCTCCTGAGCTACGTGTAGTACAATTATAAATGTTAGCATGTATATTCAGTGGTAAATGTGAATGCTGCCTACGAAATGTGTTTATAATAGTGTAAGTAATATAGAAGTAATAAATTAAAAGTTCATGCCTGATGCGACAGTTTTATTGCACGAACCGTGGAACTATAGTAAGCGATAAAGTTTTTCCCTTTCGTCATTTTGTGGAGGATGTTATCGAGAAAAAGTATCGAAAATGTCTGAAGTTACGTGCTAAGCTTTTCTGCAAGTCAATAAGTGTTGTCATTCTAAAACGCTGGTTGAATAAAGTCTGGGTATTCGCGCGTCGTGAAATGAACTTCTACTTCAATAATCCTCTCCCCCCTTCCCCCCCCACCCCTCGGCCGGTGTGGCCGTGCGGTTCTAGGCGCTTCAGTCTGGAACCGCGTGACCGCTACGGTCGCAGGTTCGAATCCTGCCTCGGGCATGGGTGTGTGTGATGTCCTTAGGTTAGTTAGGTTTAAGTAGTTCTAAGTTCTAGGGGACTGATGACCACAGATGTTGAGTCCCTTAGTGCTCAGAGCCATTTGAACCATTTGAGCCTTCCCCCATAGCTTTGAGCTGTAGGTGGTTTTTACCCCCATAGTGTTTTTTTCCAGACAATAAGTGACATGTGAACCAAGTTTGGTTGTTATCGACCCAGTGGTTTAGGGGTAGATTTGGAACATACACGTATACACATATACAGTGTGTCTGTCTGAAAAGTCGTGAGGCGCATTTTTTCTAGTGTTTAGGGAGACAGTTGCCACTTTGTTTTTGTAATGTGTAGCTGGAGTCACCCGAAACTAATAGAGCACATCAAGTCTTTTACGCGACACCCAGCGCCGTCGGAAGCGATGTTATGTTCCGCGTTACGAAAAAACTTAGTTTAAGGCAAAGCTTTAGGTGCCTATCCGATAGAGTAGTCTCACACAATTACCGTGCGGTATTTGTTTTATCGAAGTCTATTAATGGGGACAGTAAAACACCAAGAATAAGCAGTACTCCAGCAGCGACTGAGCAGCGCAGCTGCTTGGCGGTGTTGATGCTGGTGTAGTTCTGGTTATTTTTCTTGTTTCACTGTCCTCTCAATACATACTGATAAAATGAATACCGCACTAGACTAATTTGGGATCGCTCTATCGAATGAGCACGCACAATTCTGCTTCAAAAATAATTTTGTTTGTAACGGGAAACAAACCGACGCTTTCTGTCGACATCGGGAGTATCTTGAAAGGCGCCAGGAGCAGCAGTTCTTCGGGCTGACTCCAGCTACACATTGCAAAAACTAAATTGCAAATATCTATCGAAATGCCAGAGAAAATGCAGCTCATGTGTCTTATAAATGACACGCGGCATTCCCACGTTTATAACATGTACGGATTTGGGGGTCTACAGAGTTAGAAATCCAGTGCACAGGGTCGACATTTTCGGTAGTAACAACGGCTCTAACTCGGCTATGCATCTAACGGAACTGAAATCGGATGTCAGATGCCAGTACATCGTTCCATGTTGCATCATTTATATTCTGGAGCTTGTCAGTCGTACTGGCTACCAAGTGGTGACATTCCAGTCTTTCATTCGACCATTACTAGGTGTTTTCAATGCGTGAATGATATGAAGAACCTGTAGGCAAAGATAAAACTCGAATATATTCTATATCGAGGTAGGTCAGGACAGCATGGGCAACATATGGTCTTGCGCTGCCTTGTTGAGAGACAAAGCCTCGGACACCTCCAAGATAGGTTACTGCAACAGACCTTAACACATAAAAAATGTAACGGCTAGCAAACCAGATCCGTCTGTGTTGTTATATCAATGGGACCCCATCACGTGTGGTGCTGAGTCTGTACGACAACGACGAATGCCATCTAGCAACTTTCGTTATCCTCAGAGCTTCTGCCCACGCACACGTCCATTGTGTTGCTATGCGTGAAACCGGGACACGCCTGAAAAGGCGATTTCTTGTCCCTGCTGTATCAAGTGTTGTTGTTAGCCACATCATTATTGGCGCTCTTCTCTCTGTGCAGCGTCAACGGAAGCTGCAACAATGATCGTCGTGATGACAGTTCGTGGTGCTCCATCCGTCGTCGTACTTTCCGGGTGGACACTTGTTTTGATACAAACAAGGTAGTTACCTGAAACTTCCTGGCAGATTAAAACTGTGTGCCGGACCGAGACTCGAACAGCGGGTCGTGAGTCGTGCTTGGGTAGCTCAGATGGTAGAACACTTGCCCGTGAAAGGCAAAGGTCCCGACTTCGAGTCTCGGTCCGGCACACAGTTTTAATCCTCCAGGAAGTTTCATATCAGCGCACACTCCGCTGCAGAGTGAAAATCTCATTCTGAAGGCAGTTACTTCATTCAAGGTAAGTGCTGTGCTGTACGCTACTGGATGTCAGACCGAACAATACGTCTGTCTTGAGACATGGTGATAGATTACAACTGTATGCGGCACCGGGACTGAAACTGGGACCTTTGCCTTTCACCAGCAAGTACTGTACCGTCCGAATTATCCAAACACGACTCACGTGCTGCCCTCACAACCCTACTCGCACCTGCACTTCTCCACTAAATTTCAAGCTTCACAGATGTTCTCCTGAATACCTTTCGGGACTAATACTCCTGGGAGAAAGGATATAGCGAAGAAATTACTTACAGGCTACGGGTTTGTTTCCAGAATTAGTTTTCACTCTGGAGAAGAGTGTATGCTGGTACGAAGTTCTAGGGAGATTACAACTGCGTGCCTAACCTGGACTGAAACCAGGGGCCTTTGCGTTTCGCGAGCAAGTGTTCTGCCGAAGAGCTATCCAATCATGAAGGCGAGTCGTGAGTCGGATTTCCACAGCTCAGTCGGTAGAACACTTGCCCAGGAAAGACAAATGTCCTACATTCGAGTCCTAGTTGGCACACATTTGTATTATGGCAGGGAATTTCAAATCAGCACATGCTCCACTGAAGAGTGGAAGTTCATTATAAACTATCCCTGTCCTCTCGGGCACTAGACGTACGTGCGTCAGAGATTCTAACTGGCGTTTGGTATGGCCGTCCTGAAGACATCGATCCCAATTTTTGCATGACAGTCGTGAGAGAACGATCACTGCGAACAGCAATATGGCGGAACTATAAATAACATTTTCGATATGTCAGGACTCTGCCGCTATCGAATTCCAACACGTGCTGGTAGACATTTTTCCTTCTTGCTCTTTCTTTGGCCAGCAGCGTAAATTGGTGTATATACTGTGTTGCTTATAGGAGAAATCACAATCCGTATCAACGTTCGTCATTTCAAGACAGACAGAGACATCGTATACTGACAGTATCTGAATTACATCCCTACCAAAAGTAGATTGGAGATGTTGATGTCTGCGTGAGGAGGTACGTGCTGTTGGACATACGAAGTGATTCAAAAGGTTGCAGCCGGCCGGAGTCCCCGTGCGGTTCTAGGCGCTACAGTCTGGAACCGAGCGACTGCTACGGTCGCAGTTTCGAATCCTGCCTCTGGCATGGATGTGTGTGATGTCCATAGGTTAGTTACGTTTAATTAGTTCAAAGTTCTAGGCGACTGATGACCTCAGAAGTTAAGTTGCATAGTTCTCAGAGCCATTTTAACTATTTTTTCAAAAGGTTGTACACAAACCGAAGAAGCTGCAGAAAAGTCTAAATAAATAACTTTAGAACAGGAACTTATGGTCTTTGAAGTAATCCTGAGACAGTGAAAGCTTTGGAATCTCAGAAATAACTAGGACAATCAATGTATACGCGCATTAAGTTCAGCGAAGAAAATTTACTACATACTCAACAATGTTATACCTTCCAGGAAGTGTTCAAAATGGTGACCATCACTTTCAACTATGGTATAACATCTTAGTAACAAATTCTAGCGCACTCTATCATGTACGCTAGGCATCGAACGAATCTCAATAGACGCTGCATGTATCCTGCTGGAAAACTTATGTTCGTTGGGAACTGATGTCACGTACTCGAAGCATTTAATAAGTCCCCACGAGTAATAATAATAACAATAATAATAATAATAATAATGTTGCTGTTGTTGTGGTCTTCAGTCCAGTGACTGGTTTGATAGAGCTCTCCATGTTACTCTATCCTGTGCCAGCTTCTTCATCTCGAAGTACCTACTGCAACCTACATCATTCTGAATCTGCTTAGTGTATTCATCTCTTGGTCCCCCTTTACGATTTTTACCCTCCACGTTGCCCTACAGTACTTAACTGGTGATCCCTTGATGCCTCCGAACATGTCCTACCAACCGATCCCTTCTTCTAGTCAAGTTGTGCCACGAATTCCTCTTCTTCCCAATTCTATTTAGTACCTCCTCATTAGTTACGTGATCTGTCCATCTAATCTTCTGAATTCTTCTGTAGCACCACATTCTCTTCTTGTCTAAACTATGTATCGTCCATTTTTCACTTCCATACAAGGTTACAATCCATACAAATACTTTCAGATAAGACTTCCTGACTCTTAAATCTATTCTCGATGTTAACGAATTTATCTTCTTCAGAAACACTTTCCCTGCCATTGCCAGTCTACATTTGATATCTTCCCAACTTAGACCATCATCAGTTATTTTGCTTCCCAAATAGCAGAACTCATTTACTACTTTAAGTGTCTCATTTCCTAATCTAATTCCCACGGCATCACCTAATTTAATTCGACTACATTCCATTATCCTCGTTTTCTTTTGTTGATGTTGATCATATATTCTCCTTTCAGGACACTGTCCGTTCCGTTCAGCTGCTCTTCCAGGTCCTTCGCCGTCTTTGACAGAATTACAATGTCGTCAGCAAACCTAAAAGTTTTTATTTTTTCTCCATGGATTTTAATTCCTACTTCAAATTTTTCTTTTGTTTATTTTACTGCTTGCTCAGTATACAGATTGAATATCATTGTGGATAGGCTACAACCCTATCTCGCTCCCTTCCCAACCACTGCTTCCCTTTCATGCCCCTCGACTCTTATACCTGCCGTCTTGTTTCTGTACAAATTGTAAATAGCCTTTCGTTCCCTGGATTTGACCCCTACCATCTTTAGAATTAGAAAGAGAGCAGTCAGTATGGTCAAAAGCTTTCTCTAAATCTACAAATGCTAGAAACGTAGGTTTGCCTTCACTTAATTATCTTCTATGATAAGTCGTAGGGTCAGTATTGCCTCACGTGTTCCAATAATAATAATAATAATAATAGAAAGGTTACGTACATCCACAAAGAAATGTGCAGATGCATGTTAAGTGGTACACCCTAAGACAAGTGCTGAACTTAAATCGCGTGTGTATTGATCGTCGTCGTGTTCCCAACATTCCAAAGCATTCAGTGGCTTAGGATTACTTCCAAGACTGTAGGTTCTATTCTAAAGTAGTTGTATTTCGACTCCTTTATCAGTTCCTTGTATTTGTGCGCAATGTTTTGAATCGCCCTGTATGTTTATCAAGTGTACTGACTGTGAGCAGTGTCACGTAGATTAAACTGGAAGTCTGTGGAATCGTACACTCCTCAAAGAGAGTGTTTCATTGTTGCTAAGAAACAAAGATGTATTGTGATTTCGTTTTAGTTAACTTGATGCTCGAGCCTCAGAATAAGCTACCTGCATTTGTATAATATCCCGAAGTTTTTACAAGGCACGACAGTTCATTATTATAAACGAACATAAGATAAGGAATTAGAGGGAAGGTGTAGGATTTACCATCCTATCGATGACAAGGTCGTTAGCGACGGAGCACTGAGGACTTTATTTATTTATATATGCAGTCTGTTACTCGGATTGCTAAAGCACACCATACAACACACATTGTATTTGTGTATAACAACAAAAAGTATATAATATTTGTTATTACTTGTCATATTCAATGAATATAAAAAACTAATGCTATAAGAGAGAAACACAAAAATAAAGAAAGACGAAAAACTAATTTCTACCACTAAATAACTACAATTGACTCCTTAGAGAATTATCGAGTTACTAACTGTTATCGAGTTACCACTGTTTCTACTGCTACTTCTGTCACTGCCGGCCGGGGCGACCATGCGGTTCTAGGCGCTACAGTCTGGAACCGCAAGACCGCTACGGTCTCAGGTTCGAATCCTGCCTCGGACTTGGATGTGTGTGATGTCAAGAAATGGTTCAAATGGCTCTGAGCACTATGGGACTTAGCTTCTGAGGTCATCAGTCCCATAGAACTTAGATCTACGTAAACCTAACTAACCTAAGGACATCACACACATCCATACCCGAGGCAGCACTCGAACCTGCGACAGTCGCGGCCGCGCGGTTCCAGACTTTAGCGCCTAGAACCGCTTGCCCACTACGGCCGGCTGTGTGATGACCTTAGGTTAGTTAGGTTTAAGTAGTTCTAAGTTCTAGGGGACTGATGACCTCAGAAGTTAAGTCCGATAGTGCTCATAGCCATTTGAAGAACCATTTTGAACTTCTGTCACTACTTTTCTACAATTCTCTCACTGCTCGGTCATCAGGTTCATCATCTCCTTGCCGAACTAATACACTGATCAGTCAAAATATTATAACCACCGACCCACTATCGATGTAAACTCGCCCAGGGGATAACAATGTCACCTGGCGAGGAATGACTGCTAGTCAGACACACGCACGATGCATCTAGTGTCAGTGAGCGTGCTGTCCGTGTGTAGAATAAGGAAGACGCGCGATCTACCCGAGTCTGACCGAAGGTGTATTGTGATAGCTCGGAGACTCGCCACGAGCAATTCGGAAACTGCACGACTTGTCGGGTGTTCGAGGAGTGCTGTGATGAGCATCTTCAACACGTGGCGAAACCAAGGTGAAACCGGGATGAAATCACGTCCAGACGTCGTGGGGTTGGGCGGCCACCCCTCATTACAGATGTTGGACGTCGTAGGCTGGGCAGGCTGGTACAAGAGGACAGGCTGCGAACCGCAGCGGAACTAACAGCAGACCTTAATGTTACGCAGAGTACTAATTTACAAGTGTGTCTGAACACACAGTGCATCGAAGAGTCCCAACGATGGCCGGCCGGAGTGGCCGAGCGGTTCTAGGCGCTACAGTCTGGAACCGCGCGACCACTACGGTCGCAGGTTCGAATCCTGCCTCGGGCATGGATGTGTGTGATGTCCTTAGGTTAGTTATGTTTAAGTAGTTCTAAGTTCTAGAGGACTGATGACCTCAGAAGTTAAGCCCCATAGTGCTCAGAACAATTTGAACCATTTTTTAGTCCCAACGATGGGCCTCCGGAGTCGATGACCCATGCATTTGCCAAAGTTAACTCCACGACATCGGCAACTACAACTGAAATGGGTACGTGATCATTGGCACTGGGCGTTGGCGCAGTGGCAGTGCGTCGCGTGGTCTGATGAGTCTCGGTACCTTCTTCATTATGCTGATGGGAAGGCGCCAATCCGTCGTCTTCCAGGGGAACAGCTCCTTGACGTGAGTATTGCGGAACGGAGACAAGTTGGCGGCGGCTCCATTATGCTCTGGGAAAAATTAACGTGAGCATCCATGACTCCAGTGGAGCTCGAGCAAGTTACCATGACGGCCAAGGAGTATCGCACACTGGTTGCAGAACACGACCAACCCTTCATGACGATCATGTTTCCCAGCTGCATTGGCATTTTTCAGAAAGAAAATGCATCATGTTGCAAGCGCAGGAGCGCGATGGAGTGTTTCGAGAAACACAGTGGAGAGTTCCAGTTAATATGCCGGCTCTCTAACTCATCTGATCTGAACCCGATCGAACACATCTTGGATGTGAGTGAAGATAACTTCAGAGTTCATCGCACCCCTCCCCGGAATTTACGGGAATTAAGTGACTTTTGTGTGAACATATGGTGCCATCTCCCCCCAGCGACCTATCAAAGTCTCAGTGCTTCCATGCCACGACGTACCGCCACTGTTATCCGAGCCAAAGGTGGACATATCGGCTAATAGGTAGGTGGTCGTAATATTCTGGCTGATCAATGTATTTCTTATTGTTGAAGGTTATTTCTGTACTTGATCCATCCTGAAATAATTTCGGTCATCAACCACTCATTGCGAGATTTCTGCATCAAAAGGTTCAATTGGCTCTAAGCACTATGGGACTTAATATCTGGAGTCATCAGTCCTCTAGACTTAGAACTACTTAAACCTAGCTAACATAATGACATCACACACACATCCATGCCCGAGGCAGAATTAGAACCTGCGACCGTAGCAGCAGTGCGGTTCCGGACTGAAGCGTCTACAACCACTCGGTCACAGCGGCCGGCTATTCCTTTCTCACAGCGTTTCCACTGTGTCAGTCGATTCCACGGTTTACTAGATGACACCATAACTCATTTTTTCTAAAATCACTTACAGCAACGCGATGGGCAGTCCTGAAGACGCTTCCTTCCAGCGTCACCAACCGCTGATGCCCTTTCTCGATCCATACCATATGTTGGCTGGCAGGGTTGAAAATATGCTGTTGTGTGATTGGATGCCCGTGAAGTCCTCCCTGGCTTTGCCACACATTGCATCGTTCGAACTGGTGAAGGATGGTGGAGAAATCGTTCGAGCCCTTACCAAAGCAGCGATTCCATATTTTACTTTATCTGTTTGTGTAAATAAATCAGAATGGATTGAAATGGAAACCCACTTCCTTCCGAATGCGAGTCCAACATCTTAATAACAATCATCGAGCGAGATGGGCCAGTGGTTAGTACAAAGGACTCACGCTGGGGTGGACGATAGTTCAAACCCACGTCCCGCCACCTGGTTTATGTTTTCCGTGATTTCCCTAAATCGCTTCAGGCCAATGCCGGGATGGTTACTTTGAATGGGCACAGCTGACTTCCTTCCCCATCCTTCCCTAATCCAATGGGACCGATGACCTCGCTGTTTGGTCCCCTCCCTCATATCAACCAACCACCCCATCAATAACAATGCTGCTTCTCTCAGTGACGCTGGATAACGTACTACGACACTCGAAGCCTTATCATCCCATGAAAAGTAAATCATTATCCCATGTACGCCGGCCGGAGTGGCCGTGCGATTCTAGGCGCTGCAGTCTGGAACCGAGCGGCCGCTACGGTCGCAGGTTCGAATCCTGCCTCGGGCATGGATGTGTGTGATATCCTTAGGTTACTTAGGTTTAATTAGTTCTAAGTTCTACGTCACTGATGACCTCAGAAGTTAAGTCGCATAGTGCTCAGAGCCATTTGAACCATCCCATGTAGGCTGATAAATCCGTGTGGCGCATACGCTAGGTGTGGGATCCAAAGGGCTGGTTCACTAGATCCTACGGAAAAACCAACTAGCGACTTCTGAAGAACTGTCGTTCATCATTACCTTCAGGTCGGTCTCGCTCCCGGTCCCGTCCCGATCGGTCAGTCTCGTCCTTTTTCCGGTGGTCACCCCTCATTCCATTTCCACAGATACTAGTTCCCAGCTTTGTCTCATTCTTTAGCGGTGGTCATTTCTTCTTCGTTCCTCTTCCACCGTTCTTCGTTCAATGCTGGATTGTAGTTCGACCCGTCTGTTGCATTAGACTGTTCTTGCTGAATTTCAAATCGTTCTCGAAAACTTGACTTCTGGTTCTTTGCGTGCGCTATCCAGTCTTCACGACCATTAATTTATAACTTTGTTATATTTATATACTAAATGGAAACTAGAAGTCCTCATTCACTGTAAGTCACTTTTCGCTACGCTAGTCCGTGTTTTTGAAAACAAAGCGTCCAAACTTCCATTTCTGCCGTTCTCGGATTTTATAAAATAACTAAAATTGAAAATTACATAGAAAAGGAACGGATAAAGATTGAAAATGGACTAGTACCGAAAATGTCTGTTTACCAGTGAGCTACTCTTCAAAGATGAACGAGTTCGCTCATCTCTATTATGCGCGTGATTGACAGCAATGCCTAATATTCTCGTGTCGAGTATACTCCCCATTGAGCGCGTCCTACGTTGAGCAGGATGCAGACAGCTGACTCGCTTGCCGATTCGTCCTACATAGTGGGCAAGCAGACCTGAGTCATGCGGCCCAGCTCATCTCTGTGGCCGCCTCTCCCTGGGGTAGGATCTTACGCATATCACACAAGGGCCAGGGGAGGCGATAGTTCGACGATATTAATTCGAAGCGATGACAGGTCGTATTTATAGCAGAGCGAAAAAGTTGTGGGCGGTGAAGGGACATGATTACGTGTCCCATTTGAATACAGTTCGAAGAAGTGCGACCCTTATAAGCGATCCGTCGTGGGAGGAAGCTGGCAGAGTATTGTCTTCTCACACAATCAAAGCTGCTAATTGAACAGAAAGAAGAGCTCCGCGTCTTTCAGCTCCTAAATCAGTGGACAGCGAGGATAATGATAATGGGAGGAGCTTCTAACCGCTCTTTCACAACGGATTCTTTAACTGAGCGTCACGACGGTCATTCGGTAGAAACTGTTCTCTCTCTCTCTCTCTCTCTCTCTCTCTGTCTTTCTCTGTCTCTGTGTGTGTGTGTGTGTGTGTATGTGTGTGTTTTGGTATTTCCGCACGTGAATTCTAGCTTTGCTTGTGGCCTTACTCGTGAATGAAATGAGCATCTCATTAGAAAGTGAGAGGAATCCCTCAAGCGCTAGAGGAAGAAACCGCCCACGTAGAATCTGAAGGCCAACACTGAGCCGATTAATAATAATCTGAAGGATTCCTGTGTACCTACTCATTATTTAAAAATGGAATCCGTTACGAATGGCCGGCCGGTGTGGCCGAGCGGTTCTAGGCACTTCAGTCTGGAACCGTGCTACCGCTACGGTCTCAGGTTCGAATCCTGCCTCGGGCATAGATGTGTGTAATGTCCTTTGGTTGGTTGGTTTAAGTAGTTCTAAGTTCTAGGGGACTGTGACCTCTCAGATGTTAAGTCCCATAGTGCTCAGAGCCATTTGAACCATTTGAACGTTACGAATGAGAAACACACACATACTTACACATGAATCTCGTAGTACAGCTCTCTTTATGCTCCACGAAGATTTTCAATGTCAACATTTCTGCAAGCAGATGACACCATGAGATGTGTTCCTGTACAAGTGATTTTGTAAAGGATAGGAAAAAATCTCGGCTATGGACCATATCATCTTTGCGTTATGATTGTAGGTTCGTATGGGTAGACCTGGTGGACGTCGAAATGCAATAAGCCCGTTATTCTGCGTACAAGCTTACAAGCTACAGGAAGCTTAATCACTACGTATTTTCTACCAAAGAATTAAAGGTCCGCTCTCTAGCGCGTTAGTTGTGAGACTGATTGGAAGTAGCTGAAGTGAACTGAAAAATACAGGATTTGGAGCCCGTTATAACATATGTTTCGAAGACTGCTGGTGTGCAATGTGTGTCAAAAAGAATAGTGTCCTGACTGGTGAAAGATTATATGACAATTGGAAATACGCTACAAGGGAAGAGTAATAGCGGAAAAATCGGTCCTGGACCATCACCATCGGAAAACGAAGCTGTAAGACATAGGCACCCGTATGCTTCGACCTGTGTAATTCACGTATAGTAAATGTAAATCCCTATCCAGTAGAATACAGGAGATACTACACTTAATGCAAAAATATATACCTACTGTGTCCTAATTTTATTACCTAGAATATAAGAAAATTAGAGCCGTACCTAAATAATGGAGTGATGGGAAATAACAGTAATTCTCTGAAGAACAGACCAGTATCACTGACATCGATTTGGTTGGTTGGTTGGCAGATTTGAGGGAGGGGACCAAACAGCGAGATCATAGGTGCCATCGGATTAGGGAAGGATGGGGAAAGAAGTTGGCCGTGCCCTTTCAAAGGAACCATCCCGGCTTTTGCCTGAAGTGGCTTAGAGAAATCACAAGAAACCTAAATCAGGTTGGCCGGACGTGGGTTCGAACCGTCGTCCTTCCCAATGCGAGTCTAGTGAGTTAACCACTGCGCCAACTCACTCGGTGACATCGATTTGCAGTATGGTTTAACACATACTGTGTTCGAACTTTATGAATTACCTTCAAGAAAACGATTTATTGACAGATAGCCAACACGGATTCAGAAAATATCGTTCTTGTGAAATAGTACTACCTTTTTATTCTAACAAAGTAATATGTGCTGTCGACAGAGAATGTCAAATTGATTCCATATTTTTAGATTTTCAGAAGACTTTTGACACTCTTTCTCACAATAGATTTTCTGTCAAATTGCGTACCTACGGAGTATCATCTTAGTTGTACGACTGAATTCATAATTTCCTCTCAGGAAGGCCACAGTTTGTAGTAAAGCCATCGAGTAAAACAGAAGTAATATCTGGCGTTCCCCAAAGACGTTCTGTTCGTTATCCATATAAACGACTTAGGAGACAATCTGAGCAGCCCTCTTAGATTGTTTTCAGATTTTTCTGTCATTTACTGTCTTGTAAAGTTGTCAGATGATCAAAATCAGTTATAAAATTATTTGGATAGGATGTCTGTACGGTGCGAAAAGAGGCAATTGACTCTAAATAGTGAAAAGTGTGAAGTCATCCACATAAGCACTAAAAGGTATCAGCTAAATTCTGGTTACACGATAAATCCCACAAATCTGGAGGCAGTGAATTCAACTAAATACTTAGGGATTACAATTACGAATAACTGAACTTGGAATGATAAAGTAGCTAAGTTTGTAGTGAAAGCGAACCAAAGACTGCGACTTATTGGCAGAACGCTTAGAAAATGTAACAAGTCAACTAAAAAGAAGAAAAAAACTGCCTGCTTTATGCTTGTCCGCCCTCTTCTGGAGTATTGCAGCATTAGATAAGATTGACAGAGGACATCGAAAATGTTCAGAGAAGGGCAGCTCGTTTTGCTCGTTTTGTATCATCACGAAATAGGGGAGAGAGTGCTCAGCATAGAAGAGATCGATTTTTTGTTCAGATGGTTCAAATGGCTCTGAGCACAATCGGACTTAACATCTGATCTCATCAGTCCCCTAGAACTTAGAACTACTTAAACCTAACCAACCTAAGGACATCACACATATGCATGCCTGAGGCATGATTCGAACCTGCGACCGTAGCGGTCACGCGGTTCCAGATGGAAGCACCTAGAAGCGCTCGGCCACACCGGCCGGCTCGATTTTTGGTACCCTCTGTGACATGCATAATGATGATTACCAAGTACCTACACCATCACCTGGCACCGTAGAGGTGAACAGAGTCTAGTCTCTTCCGATAAGCTTAACCATCATAAGTGATAGGAATGTTTCACCGTCTGTAATAAAACGTCTAAACGCCTGCGCAGACGTTCGTGTGAGTCTGCAGTTGTTGTTGTCGGGTAACACCTATTCGACATACTCGACGTACTTGTATTAGAAGGGCGTCATTTATTCACAGATTGCCACGCGAACGGAATTGTTAATATCCTTTACTAGGAACATATGTAGTTACATAGTTGAAATGGATTACAACATTATAAACAGCACTGCGGAACTCATTAAGATTTAAACGATAATTTAGCTCTTTGTTTGCTAAAAGATCAAATACTTAACTACGTTGCTTGTCATTACATTTTCTGTTCTAGTGTTACATTTAGATACCACCTCGTATAAGGCACGTTATGCGCAAATGGGGTGATGCGCTTGTGGTGTATTGCTGATAGCAGGTGTACGACGTACTTGATGTGTTCTGATGCAGTTGTGTACTTCAATGATGACGTGCCACGTGTTCAGGATTATCAACGCCAGTTGATAAGTGACATATTAGTTTACTTAGGCGAAGTAGGTGGAACATCGTATATATCCATGTGTATTCTACTACAGTACAAATAATGACTACCCTACACTGAAATGTTTTATCGTGCTGTTAAGCAATGTAACTACCTTATCTATGTATTACCTTTCTATTTTATGATACATGCAGATATTCCCTCATGTAAGTGACGCGTTATGCAGCAGACCAAATGAACTGTTTTGTGGAACTGAGACGAGTGAACTACAGCCCCTATCCTACTGTAAATGTAGCCCATTATATTTCTTCACCTCACTGGAAAATTCCCCGTTCATTTAATTTTTTGTGCCTTCACTGTTCTTACCTATTAAAATACCTATGTCGCAAGATGTCTGATTTGAATGTAAGAGTTATATATATGATATAGTATGGATATTTTCTGTCAGTCTTATCTCTTATTATGGTTTTAACACTTTCTGGTCCCATATACATATGAAAACTGGAATTGTTTTAGTTTATTGGAATATGATGGATTCGCCATCGTCACCTGTCACCATTTGGTGTAAATTTTGCCGTTCGCGTCTTTCATGTGACGTCTCAGCGACTTCTGTGCATAGTGCTGGCGCACTTACACACATTCTTTCTGTAGGAAGCTCTCCCGTTTGATTCAGAATTACAACATTTGATTCAATTTGCCGAAGTTGCACGTCCTCTGATTCTGCTTCTGAACCACCAGATCCGTCATCTGTTCGGTTTCGTGCGGTCTCAACCTGAGATACCCATCGAGAAACTGCCACCATTCCCTCTGCATTGTCACTTCGTTTGGTTTCGTGACTTGCATTCGATACATTTTGCTGCACGTCATTTTCTATCCTATCAAGATCTACAGTTTGCCCTATATGCGATGATCTACGTCAGTCCGCCATCTAAGACCGTTTAATTGACCTCTGTCTTCCACCATCTGCGCGAACCTAAATTCTAATCAACATGAAGTTATACGATCTGACACGTCTCCAAAATGTCATAGAAAGTCTCTTATGACATTAACACATCAATATTAACGGCGTTCACAGTTTGTGGGTACGCAGACCAACTGAGCAACGCCGTGAATAACTTCGTGCGCGCCAGGAAGTTCATGCACAACTACTTTTGCTCAAAACACAAAAAGAAAATTTCTTTACTTGTTAATACAACCTTTTCTACTCGGTGGATCGCACATTTACAGTACTCTGACCATTGTCCAGAAACATACATTGAGTAACCTTGTCACTTTTTGTTTTTCAAAATATTTTTTTTTCCTAATACCGAATTTTAAGTACTCTCCCTAATCTGGCTAATTGCCATCCTGGCAGACCAATTACCATCCTGACAGGGTCGCCATTATCTGACACTCCATTCCTTTTCACGTTCGTCAGACATCACCAAAAACACCCCGTGAGTGCCTTAGCATCATTAGAATAAATTGCTGGGGTTAGGAGAGGACGCTTATTCTATGACAGAGCACACCAGTGTTTGGTTGTAAAATTTGTTTAATTTCTCTTTTCTTGTCAAAGAAGCACACAGGTTTACGTGGATTGTGACATGATAGTTTCAGGACAGTTGTCAAGATAATGTTTTACGTCCTGATTAGTAGAAATAACACTGAACACAACGATATCAAATTTAAATCGAAGGTTCTCTACAAGATTTTTCTTACTTCTAGACAGTGTAGCCTCATCTGAGTTGGTCAATATTCGTACAAATCATCCGATTCCGGTTCTAAGTTCAGTATTGTTTAGGATTACAATCAAGTCTACAGAGGATGGTTAGCTTTTGTGACAAGATGAGCAAAAGATTATTCAGGGTTGCTCGAGTTCACAATGGACGCAAGCTGGTGATCCAACAATTTTACGCCTCTGCGAAAAGCATTTACCTTTTGCTGCGCCGTGCTGTCAGCTGCATTGCTGCTCTCGCCCTCTGAAAATCCTATAAAAAGCTAATCAAAATCTTTGCTGATTTTATCAGCTGAAACTGTCCTATGTTTGTCGTTAGGCGAGAAAACATACGTTCACCCCTAGGTTGGAAAATATGTCGATATACACGTGCATAGATGGAACAGCGCGTATACTTCAACACCCTGTCAGTTCTCGCGAAAACAATTAACTATGTGGCTGTTTCGTTTCCCCGCTATCAGAGCTCACCGACTCTTCAGCTGATTTCTAGCTGAATGTCATCCAAAGCGAATACAGTGTCCACACAAGAATTTCTCTTTTGGCGTCGTACAGAGCGAGACGTGCCCTGTTCTACACTTGACGCTGCTTCAGAGGAGAGTCCTTGAAGTTTTCGGCATTGTTGCTCTCGTAACAAACTGTCCCCCACCTATGTCCTTTTGTGCTTCACTTCGCAGATTTTTCAGACCAGTGGGAGCGTTCCTTTCACCCTGTAGAAACTATCCCCACCAATCGCAAAGGGCCTACCTTTAAATTGCATCGAAATATCGCCTCTTTTACTCCTTCTGAGTTTATTTCAGCAAATCGGACATGTTGTGCCCGCTCCTGGCGCCTAAAAGTTACACATGTACATCACTAGAGCTCCACAGGCCTTTCACGTGATCAGCTGCATCTCTGGCCTGTTTGTATCCATCTGGAAATTCCCCAACACAGTTTTCTAAAGAATTTCTCCGTCACAGGCAGTGCTGGGCCGCTACCTACTCCCCTCGATGTATCGCATGGCGCGTTCGTTTTCCTTCTCGCCGCGGGTCACCAACCCCTGTTAGAAGCCTTACGTTGTATGTGGGTCGTGTTGCGTCTGCCCACAAACTAAACCTTTCCTTCCAGCAGCTTTTTTCACGTTTTGCTCATTGACGTGCAGGATTTGAGTTCGTTGTGTTAATACTGTCGAATCGAGTGTCATCCCTTTGCATTACATACTGTACATTTTGATAGGCAAATCTGCACACTATCGCCAAAGTATGCCAGGTTACATATCCATCTACTTGTTACGACGTATAAAATCTCATGTAAGGTGCGAAATTAACATTCATTCAAGCTGCCACCTTACATCTTCTTTATCTTTTTTATTTATTAATGTAACTTTGAGGCTGCGTGTGACGATTGAGATTCAGGCCCGTCCGCCGGCGTCGCCCTCTGGTGGTCACTCGCTGACTTCTTGGCTCTGCCACTGTTTGAGTGTAGCCATGGCTGTTTGAATTATGTGGCCGGCAGACTGCTGTTGAGCCGCTTGTTGTTCGATGGAATCCTCGCAGGCAGGCGCCTGGTCATTGTCAGCTGCTGGCGCTGGAGTTTCTGGAACAAAACAGTAGTGACAGATTACTGCTGGTCGTGACGTTCTCCTCCACGGGCTGAGTTGGTTAAGGTGTGGCTTGTGTCTTGACCCATCAGTACACGAGATTTCTACCATGTCAATTCCTAGAGGCCGCTCAACAAAGGCCGAGACCCATCGTGACCTATGACTGGTATATAGATTTGCTCCAGGCCAGGTCGTCTGGGGCATACTTGTAGTGCTGTAGGTGGGAATGCTGATGCGATGGAAGTGCCGGGTGGATGATGGCTAACTGGGAACGTAATTGGCGTACATGTAGTTCCTCGGTGTTTGACAACTTTTCGTGAGAGTGCCCCAATAAGAGGATAGAAAAAGGCAGAGTGCACTGGTGATTGAGCGATGCCTGCAGATTTCAGACAACTGAGTTTTGAAAGTTCTTACAAAATGTTCTGCCAGACCACTTGAAACTGGGTAGAATTGGGCCATATGGACTTAAATGATTCTGTCACAAAGGAATTATAGACAATGGCTGCGATTAGGCATTGATCTAAATCAATGAAGCAAGTTGAAAACGTGTGCTGCATTAGGATCCGAACTCATGTCTCCTGCTTACTAGGCAGATGCTCTGACCACTAAGCCATCCAGACACAGTGGTAGTTGTAACTCCACGGACTACTCTAGCATGCCTCCAATCAGACCCATATTCACAGCTTATCTGCATAATACTAAAGCAGTGAACTTTACTTATTATCGTCACTACCCGCGGCATTTTGCGGATTCCTGTAAGATTTCGAGCCTGGTGTGCATCCGCACTGGAGAGATAATTGGTCGTCCTCGGCTTAATTATAAACACGTGACTTTTTTCTTTTGGACAAGTCCTAAAGTACAGAAACCACATATGTATAATGTCATTCCGTTAATTTTACAAAATTCCTGTAACTCTGTGGATGTTAGTTGCGGACCATTACCGATTGCTGTAGTTTCCAGGAGACCCCCTAAATCAACAACCCTCGATAACGTCTGGATGGTGGCAGTCGAAGTGGTGGAAGGCATCGGTGTGACAAATGGGTATCCAGAACTTCCATCTACAACAGTGAACCAATACGTTAATTTTAATAACCAACAGCCTCAGTTGCACCGTTTACCTAGAATTTACCTAGGTTTCAGTCGGGATAACCCAACCTTCTTGAGAATAACAGTAACTACCGTTTGTCCATAGAGGACATCGTCAAGCTAGAACTACAAATCCATAAATTATCATAAGACTGTAAACACTTATCTGACGTCCCCAGAAAGGGGTCAGCAAAATCCATATGAGTCCGCCGCTCGTGGTCTCGCGGTAGCGTTCTCGCTTCCCGAGCGCGGGGTCCCGGGTTCGATTCCCGGCGGGGTCAGGGATTTTCACCTGCCTCGAGATGACTGGGTGTTTGTGTTGTCCTCATCATTTCATCATCATCCAGGAAAGTGGCGAAATTGGACTGAGCAAAGGGTGGGAAATTGTACGGGCGCTGATAACCACGCAGTTGAGCGCCCCACAAACCAAATATCATCATCATCATCACAAAATCCATATGAATCATTGACCAAGCGTTTGATATGGATGGCGATGGGAAATATCTATGGGCAGAGGCAGCTTACTTGGAGTGTCACGTAATGCATGCAGAAACAATGTTTGTGTTGGCTGTGTCCATTATTCACAAGTACATGTGATGTCTAGCCAGCTATTTTGTGATAGCCACCCCAAGTGCCCCTGGGCGAGGAGTTTCAGGAGAGAGCGGGGCATTACAGATTCTATCTGCCTGTTTTCCCCTTGGAGCAGCACGATCCCCTGCAGTGCAGAGAGGTCGTGGCAGTGAACCCAGAATTCCTGGAGTGCTGGGTTGTGTAGTAGCTGTTTGTTGGCTTGTCATCAAAATATCATGCATATGAAAACTTTGCCAAGGAAGGACTGAGTTGTGTGCGCTTCACGGTGTTGGCATCCAGAGGTAGGTTGTTGATGGCTTCCTCAATTGTGATATCCAGGAGGAAGATGAATTCGGGGTCCTCATCGAAGGAAGGTTCCAACCCTACAGATAAACAGCAGAGAATGTCTATATTAGCATGGTGAGTTGTTGAACAAAACTGGATCCCATACGGGTAACTTGATAAAAAGAGTGCCCAATATTGCAAGTGTCGAGCAGTCTTGGTCGGAAGAACTGCTGTAGAGTGCAGAAGCGGAAAGAGCGGCTTGTGGTTTGTGAGAAGTGTGAATTGACGGCTACAGACGTAGTTATGGTATTTTTTTACGCCAAATATTATGGCAAGAGCCTCCTTGTAAATCTGGCTGTAATTTTTTTCTGGGTGATTCAATGTTTCGCAAACAATTGCTATAAGGCGTTACAGCAATGTGTTACATCGCCTCTTCCACCCCATCAGGCAGCAGCAGCAAGCAGACACACACGCAGCGACAGGGAAGTAACCGAGTTTGTGACTTTTGCGACTTCCTAACCTGGAGCGAATTTTATAATATCATCTGTGTGTTTTAATAGTTTAGTTTCTTGAGTTTCTTAATTTAACACCTAACAGCCACAGTTCTCGCGTTTCCGTTCGCGTCGGAAAGTAAACCTATTTTGTGACGTATTACAAGTTCCTGATCAGGGGCGAATTATTTAGTTTCACCTGATTGCTTCGGTAGTTGGGTTTTTGAATCTCTGCGTGTTAATCTAATTTATCAGACACAGTTCCTGCGCTTTCGTCAATGTCTACAGAAGAGTGGCGCAGCACGTGCCGATACTCCATTTATCTGCTTAGCTTAGTTTTCCACAGTATTTAATATGGACAGGGACTGCGATTGTTGTGTACGGATGCGAGCCGAGTTGGTGACACTTCGCTCTCAGCTTCAGGGTGTGATGGCTTCGGTTTCACAGCTTGAGCCAGCAGTGGATGGGCACCACTGTTGTGGGCCAGCCGTGGGGATCCAACGGACGACCACCACGGCCGAGTCCTCCCGATCGGTTCTCACCGGTGGGCAGCCCAGTTTCTGCTAGCTCTGAGGTTGACCCCTCACCTGTAGTCGGAGGTCGCCCTGGGGCGTAACAGGCGGCGAAAGGCTTCCCAGGCGGCCGCATGTGAGGCCTCCCAGGTTTGTCTCACAGTTTCCAGATGCTGTCTGTGGCTGACACTGTTGCTGAGCCAGATGCCGTCGCCTGTTCTGTTTCAGAGGAAACCTTGAAACCTCCCCTTAGAAAAGTTTATGAAAAAATTAATGAATTACTATGCTGATAAACCTCTTACATTATTTGATTTTCAAACAGCTGAGCAAAACTGAACGTACTCAGACATTTCTCTCTTTACTTATTCTGATTATCACTAAACTGACACACAATATTTATAGCGCAACGCAATCTGACTTTCAATAATCCATACAAAAGAATGGCCGTGACTAACAATAACCTATACCTTTCATGAATCACTCACCTCACAAAAATCTTTGTTACTCGAAATACTGCAATACAGCGAGCGCCAATACTGCCAGCTAAATAAAGGATTCTAATTACTGAAGGCACTAACTACTGATAGGCATAGTTAGCAAATGAAAGATTTTGATGGAGAACAAACAATGTGTTTACCTTAATAGTGTTCAAAGGTCATTATATATATATATATATATATATATATATATATATATATATATATATATATATATACTCCTGGAAATGGAAAAAAGAACACATTGACACCGGTGTGTCAGACCCACCATACTTGCTCCGGACACTGCGAGAGGGCTGTACAAGCAATGATCACACGCACGGCACAGCGGACACACCAGGATCCGCGGTGTTGGCCGTCCAATGGCGCTAGCTGCGCAGCATTTGTGCACCGCCGCCGTCAGTGTCAGCCAGTTTGCCGTGGCATACGGAGCTCCATCGCAGTCTTTAACACTGGTAGCATACCGCGACAGCGTGGACGTGAACCGTATGTGCAGTTGACGGACTTTGAGCGAGGGCGTATAGTGGGCATGCGGGAGGCCGGGTGGACGTACTGCCGAATTGCTCAACACGTGGGGCGTGAGGTCTCCACAGTACATCGATGTTGTCGCCAGTGGTCGGTGGAAGGTGCACGTGCCCGTCGACCTGGGACCGGACCGCAGCGACGCACGTATGCACGCCAAGACCGTAGGATCCTACGCAGTGCCGTAGGGGACCGCACCGCCACTTCCCAGCAAATTAGGGACACTGTTGCTCCTGGGGTATCGGCGAGGACCATTCGCAACCGTCTCCATGAAGCTGGGCTACGGTCCCGCACACCGTTAGGCCGTCTTCCGCTCACGCCCCAACATCGTGCAGCCCGCCTCCAGTGGTGTCGCGACAGGCGTGAATGGAGGGACGAATGGAGACGTGTCGTCTTCAGCGATGAGAGTCGCTTGTGCCTTGGTGCCAATGATGGTCGTATGCGTGTTTGGCGCCGTGCAGGTGAGCGCCACAATCAGGACTGCATACGACCGAGGCACACAGGGCCAACACCCGGCATCATGGTGTGGGGAGCGATCTCCTACGCTGGCCGTACACCACTGGTGATCGTCGAGGGGACACTGAATAGTGCACGGTACACCCAAACCGTCATCGAACCCATCGTTCTACCATTCCTAGACCGGCAAGGGAACTTGCTGTTCCAACAGGACAATGCACGTCCGCATGTATCCCGTGCCACCCAACGTGCTCTAGAAGGTGTAAGTCAACTACCCTGGCCAGCAAGATCTCCGGATCTGTCCCCCATTGAGCATGTTTGGGACTGGATGAAGCGTCATCTCACGCGGTCTGCACGTCCAGCACGAACGCTGGTCCAACTGAGGCGCCAGGTGGAAATGGCATGGCAAGCCGTTCCACAGGACTACATCCAGCATCTCTACGATCGTCTCCATGGGAGAATAGCAGCCTGCATTGCTGCGAAAGGTGGATATACACTGTACTAGTGCCGACATCGTGCATGCTCTGTTGCCTGTGTCTATGTGCCTGTGGTTCTGTCAGTGTGATCATGTGATGTATCTGACCCCAGGAATGTGTCAATAAAGTTTCCCCTTCCTGGGACAATGAATTCACGGTGTTCTTGTTTCAATTTCCAGGAGTGGATATATATATATATATATATATATATATATATATATATATATATATATATATATATAAGTTCATGACATCCAGTCTTACAAATTTACTCTCTCTGATGGACACACGTCCAGATCATCCGCTCTCAAAACTCCGCCATCTCTCTCCCCACATCCACCACTGCTGGCGGCTCACCTCCAACTGCGCAACGCTCACATCCAACTGCCCAACACTACAATAGCGAATATTCCAACAATGCCAACCAGCCACAGACTGCACACAGCACAGCCAGTGATTTTCATACAGAGCGCTAAGTGACGTTACCAACATAAAAACCTAAACAGCCTACTTACAACCTCTCAGCCTGCAAGACAATCACAGAGCGTGGAATTATTGATAGTTGGAAGCTCCATCGTTAGGCATGTTATGGGGCCCCTTAGGGACGTGGCTGCCAAGAAGGGAAAGCAAACCAATGTGCACTCCGTGTGGATACTGGGTGGAGTAATTTCAGGCGTAGAACGGATCCTCCCGGATGCCATGAAGAGCACAGGGTGCAGCCAACTGCAGGTGGTTGCTGACGTCGGTACCAATGATGTGTGTCACTTTGGATCAGAAGAGATTCTCTCTGGTTTCGAGCGGCTAACAGAAGAGGTAAAAGCTGCCAGTTTTGCTTTAAAGATGAAAGCAGAGCTGACCATTTGCCGCATAGTCGACGGGACCGACTGCGGACCGCTGGTACAGAGCCGACTGGAGGGTCTGAATCAGAGGCACAGACGGTTCTGCGACTGTGTAGGCTGCAGATTCCTCGACGTGCGCCAAACGGTGGTTGGGTTTCGGGTTCCGCTGAATAGGTCAGGTGTCTACTATACGCAGGAGGTGGCTACACGGGTAGCAGGGGCTGTGTGGCGTGGACTGGGTGGTTTTTTAGGTTAGAGGGTCTCGGGGAAACACAAGAATGGCTTCAGTCACAAAGGGTGCAGGCCGAACACAGGAAGAACGTAGATACAGAAGCCATCGATATAACAGCTGTGCTGGGAAAGTGCCAGAGTTCCTAGCTCTAACGGAAAGCAATGATGCTCAAATAGTTAAAGGCACTGAAAGGTGGCTAAAGCCGGAGTTAAGTTCAGCCGAAATTCAGTGATATACCTCTTTTGTGGATCTAGTAAGAAATCACAGGTTGCAAATGCATTGAACTTCAAGACTTTTGTGCTGTCGTTGCGGCCGTTTAGTAGTCTGCCATCCGGAAGTTGACGCTATTCACAAAGGAATCTTGCGCTGCCGAGACAATAGTTACGTCATGTTTCCGCTACTCTCAGAGGAAACCTGCGTCATCGATGCAAGATACAGTCTTCAGCTGTGTGTTTCCATTCGGAGAAGTTAACTGAAGCGTTATGACACAATGGTTTACGTAGGTAATATTTTGTTATTGGAAATGCCGAAAATCATTAATTATTGTGTTACTTGTAAAACATCGAATTATCCGGAATGTTAGCAATGCATAAATCATTGTCGGAAGTACCAATACCATTCGAGAATGAAGAATTGTTAGATATGCTCTTAATTTATAGCGAAATTCCTCAAAATGCATGAAGAATAGCAGAATTGTTTGTTGAACGTTTCCCAGCAGACGCTGACAAAATGATCTCACATTCGTTAATACTATCAAAAACATCTGCAGACTTCACGTTTTGCCAAAAGAGAAGCATACGAAGGAAGGGAACTGCCAATGACGCTGCCGAAGTAGTAGTCCTTGGAGTTGCTGCAGTAAACCCACGTGCCATTTCTGGTCGAACACAAACAGAGGTTGGTACCATCTATAGAAAAAGCGATCTGGGTAAATTTCATAGACATAAATACTGTCCTTTCCATATTTCTCCTCTTCAGGGGCTAAGTGGCAGTGATTTCCAAAATCGTTTTAGATATTGTCATGGGCTTCACCAGCATGAAAGTAATTTTGTAAAGAAACTATTATTTAGTTATGGGGTCACGATCAGGAATGTAAATTTGAAAATCATGCACTACAGGCGAATAGGAAACCGACAATGGCTCCGTCAGGTGTGAATCTGTGGAGTAGCATAATAGGATAGTGCGTGATCGAGTTTTATTTCGTTGTGGGTACGCTAAATGGGGAAAACTACATACATTTTTTCGTTAAATATTTTACCTTTGGTAGAAACCGTGACCTTGAAAATTCACCAAATGATACGGCTGCAGCATGATACACGCGCTGCCCACAATTATTCAGCAGCAGCATGTGCAGTAAATCTCTCATTTCTAAACTGGTGAGTGATGAAAGCAGTCCTATTCACAGGTATCCAGCACGATCGCCTGACCTGATGTTAGACTGCCTCCTCTGGGATCAAGCAAATCGTAGGGTCTTATACCGATTACAGCAAATATGAGGACATGACAGAGACAACTGCTGTTGCATGTAAAGCGATTTCTCCAGACAGTAGCTAATTCGCCAGTGAAGCAGTGCGTACGAAAGCGTCTGGATGGAAATGCCTCTCCCTCTGAACACACTCTTTACAAAATTCACAAACACAGATATTTCCTGAAAAAAATAAAAGCATCAAGAAGGCATGGTCGGATGCCAATGTAAATTCACACGTGTGCACACCATCGGCGTGTATGTAAATAATTAGAGTGTTAGTTCTCTGCGACAGGTAGAAAGACCACTTGAATGCGTTTGTTTGTACCATATTTTTATTGCTACCGACATTTTAATTACCTAAAGAGCACGAATAGCGTGTGATGCTGAGTGATCGGTGTGAACGATACAGAGGTGCCACGTACTCGTGTGAGACAGTGTTATCAGTACCTGACAGAGTTTCAAAGGACCCTCACTGTGGGTATGCATTTGGCCGGCTGGTCAAATCTTGCAATATACAGTTTTTTTGGCATTTGGTTGTGAAACTAACCCACTGCGAACGTGAGGGCAATCGTTATCGTCATCAACGCCCTTATCGGCCACGTCTGACAGCCACAAAGAAGGAACGCCACATTATACACCTAGCACATCGTAACTCTATCACACATGCGTCTGCCAACAGAGAGCAACTAATAGACTCCACGCAACATTCTGTGTCACCTCACATCATTCATCGGAAACTAGCAGCGGGCGGAACATACACACATCAAAAAACGTTTTGCATCACCCCGGTTCCCCGAACTCCTGAAGATAGACGTTGACTGTGTGTATTGTATCACAGACACCGTCGCTTTGTCTGTTCAGAGATGTCATTAAACCCGCCCAAACATGTAAAAACCATGCATAAGCAGCGCCTATTAGACGGAGGTGTTCCGACAGCTGATCAGTTCCAGTGATTCCACCAGGAAGGAGGTACACGGCTCGTGTTGTCTGTAGTTCAACCACGCCTAGACGGTCAATAGCGCTGTTCGATCGCGTCTGCATTGTTACTTTGTGCCAGGAAGGGCTCTCAACAAGGGAAGTGTCCAGACGTCTTGGAGTGAACCAAAACCATGTTGTTCGGACGTGGAGGAGATACAGAGAGACAGGAACTGTCGATGACACGCCTCGCTAAGGCCGCCCAAGGGCTACGACTGCAGTGGATGACCGCTACCTACGGGTAATGGCTCGGAGGAACCCTGACAACAACGCCACCATGTCGAATAATGCCTTTCGTGCAGCCACAGGACCTCGTGTTACGACTCAAACTGTACGCAATAGGCTGCATGATGCGCAACTTCACTCCCGACGTCCATGGCGAGGATAATCTTTGCAACCACGACACCATGCAGCGCGGTACAGATTGGCCCAACAACAAGCCGAATGGACCGCTCAGGAATGGCATCACGTTCTCTTCACCGATTAGTGTCGCATAGGCCGCTGGTGGTCATGGAAGGCACCGTAACGGCTGTACGATACGTGAATGCCATCCTCCGACCATATTGGCGAGGCATTCGTCTTCACGGACGACAATTCGCGTCCCCATCGTGCACAAATTGTTAATGACTTCCTTCAGGATAACGTCATCGCTCGACTAGAGTGGCCAGCTTGTTCTCCAGATATGAACCCTATCGAAAATGAGTGGGATAGTTTGAAAAGGGCTGTTTACGGACGGCACTGCTTCTACGGTCGCAGTCTCGAATCCTGCCTCGGGCATCGATGGGTTTGATGTCCTTAGGTTAGTTAGGTTTAATTAGTTCTAAGTCTAGGGGACTGATGACTTCAGATGTTAAGTCCCTTAGTGCTCAGAGCCATTTCAACCATTTTCATGTTTATGTTGATCTCTATTCCAATTTTCTGAAGACTCGGAACCAAGGTGATGCAAAACTTTTTTTATATGTGTATAATTATCGTCCCATGCGTAGGTTGCCGTTAACATCACATCGCAAAGGGCTGTGTTTGGTGTGGTGTCGTGATAGAAAAACATGGACTTCTTAGGAATGGCTTCCCATTGTGTTCAGCAATGAATAACCAGTCTGCACTTTCCCAGTTGTCCCTCGTCGGTGAGTATGGCGGTGACCAGGGGAAAGGTCCCATATTTCCATTGCTTTGGAGAGACGCAACGGTGTTACTCATGACGTCATGGTGTGGGTATCAACCACGTATGACTCAAGCTGCATGCTGGTTGTGATTTAGGGCAGTGTGATGGCGCAACGGCATGTCGCACACATCCTGTTCAAAAATGGTTCAAATGCCTCTGAGCACTATGGGACTTAACATCTGAGGTCATCATTCCCCTAGAACTAGAACTACTTAAATCTAACTAACCTAAGAACATCACACACATCCATGCCCGAGGCAGGATTCGCACCTGCGACCGTAGCAGCAGCGCGGTTCCAGACTGAAGCGCCTAGAACTGCTCGGCTACACAGGCCGGCACACACACGTCCTGTGTCCTCGTGTATTACCTCTCATGTGACACTACCGTGGCGTCATTTTTCAACAAGACAGTGCTCGTACAGACATGGAACGATTCTATACCAACTGACTGCATGATGCTGTGGTACTCCTATGACCCGCAAAATCCTCAGATACATGACAGTAGAACGTTTGAGAGGCCAGCTCGAATGTCAACTCCTACCCTTGGCCCCAGTGGCAACATCCAGGATGCCGAGGCCAAGTTACAACACTTGTGGGCCAGCTTGTCACAAGAGAAGACAGCATGGCTTTATTGACATTCTTTCCAATCGAGTAAATGTATGTTACCAGATCAGAGGGGGTGCAAAGTCATACCGCTAAGTGGACTCATACTGCCAAGATCTTTATAAATCTGACTCCATATTGTGATCGTTGAAATATCACAAATCCCTCTCAAATCGTAAAGTTTCATTTCGTTTCCTCCTTTCCGCTTCTGGGGCTTCAATTTTTTTATTGTGAAGTCTGTCTTTATTGTCTCTTGTTCACAATCTTTGTTTTCATTTATTCCATGCATTATTTTAACGTAAGATATATACAGGTGTGCGAAAGACACAGCATGTGTAAAACAAACGCAAGAAAAAGTTCCTTTCCATTTTAAATAAAAAATCTGATCTATCATATTCTAATAGATTTGTCAGTAACTGACGTCCCTTTACGACCATCAGATGTTTTCATGCATGTCTGTCCATTTGTTGAACATTGTGTGGGGTACAAAGTTTAACTCTCTGTAGTTAATGTCAGCTGAATGACTTTCCGGCGACAATCTTTTCTTTCATAAAAAATGCGTTGAAACCCTCGTAAAATATAAAGCGCAGGCATACACTATAATAGGTACAGATTCACTCCATGGACTAGAATATCTGCAGAAGAAATCAAAGAGGCCTAAGACAGTCTACATTCCAGTCACCGTACCTAGGAGTGAGGGGGTTGGGACATGTTTCCAGAACACTATTACGAAAAGCATTTATAGTTCTACGCATATCAGTTCTCCAATTTCTAAGCTAACAATTGGAAAATAAAATAACAAGAAATTACAGATCTCTAAAATCCCAAGGAATACTAGAAAAGTACAAGTTACTTTTACCGTGGATACCTTTCGACATCCCACATGGACAGGCTTGCGGGCTGATCAGCTGCAGACAATATTGCAGCACGGGGAAATGTATCCATTCATAGACCGACGGTACCTGATGCAGAGGTTCAGCTCAAACCTCAGAAGATCTAGCAAGGTAAGTTAGGAAGACAAAGATAAAGAAAAAATTACAGGAATATTGGCCTTTCCTGAAGAAGTGGGGACGACTGAAGGAAATTTCATACCCCCATTTTCGCAATCGGATACTCACAGTTCGCATACATGTCTTTAGAGATGTGGTGCTAAGAGAAATAATGACAATGGTGACTGTACACTACGATTTTATGTAAAGCAAATTGTGACGTTCCAGAATGAGATTTTCACTCTGCAGCGGAGTGTGCGCTGATATGAAACTTCCTGGCAGATTAAAACTGTGTGCCCGACCGAGACTCGAACTCGGGACCTTTGCCTTTCGCGGGCAAGTGCTCTACCATCTGAGCTACCGAAGCACGACTCACGCCCGGTACTCACAGCTTTACTTCTGCCAGTATCTCGTCTCCTACCTTCCAAACTTTACAGAAGCTCTCCTGCGAACCGTGCAGAACTAGCACTCCTGAAAGAAAGGATATAGCGGAGACATGGCTTAGCCACAGCCAGGGGGATGTTTCCAGAATGAGATTTTCACTCTGCAGCGGAGTGTGCGCTGATATGAAACTTCCTGGCAGATTAAAACTGTGTGCCCGACCGAGACTCGAACTCGGGACCTTTGCCTTTCGCGGGCAAGTGCTCTACCATCTGAGCTACCGAAGCACGACTCACGCCCGGTACTCACAGATTTACTTCTGCCAGTATCTCGTCTCCTACCTTCCAAACTTTACAGAAGCTCTCCTGCGAACCGTGCAGAACTAGCACTCCTGAAAGAAAGGATATAGCGGAGACATGGCTTAGCCACAGCAGGAGAGCTTCTGTAAAGTTTGGAAGGTAGGAGACGAGATACTGGCAGAAGTAAAGCTGTGAGTACCGGGCGTGAGTCGTGCTTCGGTAGCTCAGATGGTAGAGCACTTGCCCGCGAAAGGCAAAGGTCCCGAGTTCGAGTCTCGGTCGGGCACATAGCTTTAATCTGCCAGGAAGTTTCAAATTATGACGTTCCTGATGTTGTGAGAGTTTGTTGTTATTATAGTTATTAAGTCAAATGTGTTATACATATAAACCTCAAATTTTCGGGTGAATGATTTTCAAATAACATTTTTCTCTGAACTGAAATTTCTTGTCATTTTTACTAAACAGATATGCTAAGTCATTGACGTAAATTAGTTATTGATGTTAAACTGAAACACATTACATAGGAGGGATACCGTCGTCACGAAAGCCACAAGGCTTTCATTATCACCATGAAAAAGCCAAGCTGTATCAGAGTAACAAAATATGATTCCCCCCCTCCCGCGGAAGGTGCTGATTCAGGGTTCCTTTCTGGTGGAGTTCACGGGGCCACAGTTTGTTCGTGACTTAGACTGATTTTGAAAATCTTTCATCTTTGCTGTCTTTTTTGGAGGAGGAAGATGAAATTAACTCATGAAACTCCACCTGATATATATGTAGGAAACCTATTTTGTAGATTACTCATGACCCAGCTTCTGTCCGTCCTTCCCCTTCCCTTTCGAACAACCCCCGACGCGGCCTCCTAGCCAATAATGTCATTCTATCATCTCATCTAACCTGATGTTTTGGCATGGCACAGGTCCCTAGAATCTTAATTATGTTAACAACAACAACAATACGTATAAAATGTTTTAATATACTGAATCATTTCCATCAATGGATCGTTCACACCTATAGCATAACTTCAAATATTCTGAAATTTAGAGCCGGCCGGAGTGGCCGTGCGGTTCTAGGCGCTGCAGTCTGGAACCGAGCGACCGCTGCGGTCGCAGGTTCGAATCCTGCCTCGGGCATGGATGTGTGTGCTGTCCTTAGGTTAGTTAGGTTTAATTGGTTCTAAGTTCTAGGCGACTGATGACCTCAAAAGTTAGGTCGCATAGTGCTCAGAGCCATTTTTTTGAAATTTAGAGACGTAAATCATTTCAAAAGGGCTCGTTACAAAATTTGAGACGTACATCTGTCCTACAGTTGATCTACGAACAATAAATCTTACGGCGATTCCCTACGATGAACGTCTGCGTAAGTCGTATACACTGCCGTCGCTACTGAAAGTCAGTCTTCAGAGCGAGTGTACTTGCAGTTCCCTTGTCTGTGTTACCACAGCTTGCACATAGCTGTCCGCTATGTCGTAGCAGCAGGTTGTGTCTTGCCACACTGAAGCAAATCACTGAAGTTCTAAAATATCCATCGACTTAGCGTCTTCGAGTGATGTTCTCGTTACAGCGGGGAGGTAGCACGTAGATCGCGTGTCTGCAGCTCTTTCTGTGATGTTGCAATGTAACTACTTATAAACTGGCTAAGTCTCAAAGCTACTGAAATTAAAATCCAGAAGATTGTTGGACTGCCATACACTTTTTATTTTCCAGATTTCATCAGATAACGCCGAAGACTGATCACAGAAACTGTGTGATGAAATACAAGTTTCATACGTTAAGTCATTAATCATTCTTATTATTCACAAATACAATCCTCCTACACGGATTAAAATGATATAAAGCACTTTCAGTATTTCACAAATCAAATCACACTTCCTAACCTCAAATACTCTCTGCCTCACTTGTAGAGTCGCGATTTTAGACGCGCGCTAAAAGCCAAGCAACTATACTAATCGGCCAATCGTTAACTAGTGTACTGAGCAGCACGAACCGCTCCAAAAAGTAATACTACAATGAAGTTTTGACTAGGCGTATTTGGTGATAGCTTAGTACTGACAAGTTTTAAACGACATCTGAGTTGTACTTCAGTAATAATTAATTAATGAAAATGTGAATTTTTGTTCGCTGACCCGAGGATAATCCCTCCACCTTCCATTATAGCGCAGTTTCTCACGATACTGGTACTCTTACTACTATCTGTTGTTCGTACCTCGCTCCACTTTGTGACATTGTGTCAGCTGCTGCGTCTACGGTCAACGGAGATATGAATTGTGGCAATAAATGTTATGGCTCCTAGCGCTAGAAATATTATGAGTAATGTCATAATTATACGATACGAAATGGAAGTGTACACTCACTATCGTATTTCACTTAGTAAAACGACTCTGAATACAGCTCTGCAGACTGTGGCAATGCCGACGTGTAAATGGGATGGAGCTGTTTGCTTCGACTTTTTTCGCTTTTATTTGGAAAAGGTCAGTTCTTCTGCGATTATTTTCTTAGTGGAAGATATTTCCCTCTCTGTCTTGCCTCACTCAACTTCTCTGGACTTACGAACTTGTCGGTTTTTTGTGGGCAGCACATAGCGTCATCTGCGCATGGGCGGCTATAGCTGACTGGAATATTTTCTGCAGGTAGTCAGGTCACGAGTTCATCTGCGTGAACTAGCCCTCAAGCAAGCAACTAAAAAGTGAAATTCAAAGACATTTGCAAGAACCTTGGTTTTCGTGCAACATTATTCTCCACAAGATGGCCAAAAATAACTTACGAAACTGTTCTTTTAAGATAGTCGTAGCCCCCAAGACTCTCATCTGGGATCCACTTCTACCCCGCCGAACCGATCGCAGGATCTGCTACTACTGAAGAAGAGTCGAAGGAAGATTCGCATACTACTATATTTCCTACAGCAAACTAGGACGGAATCGGAGACCGCGAAAAAAAAGGCAGTGGCCACGCGCGTCGTGACTAGCAGAGAAGCCGAAGAAGAGAAGGGACAAGCGGGAGTCGCGTTAGCTGTCCAGCGTGGCTCGGCGTGCGTGCGCTGTGTGCCGAGTGAAAGCCCGCGGCCGCGCCAGGGGAGGGGTGACACAATCGCAAAACCACGCCCACGGCCGCCGCAGCCCAATCGGCCGTAAGTACATTTTAATCTGCCAGTTGGGGGCGCGGCAGACCGCCTCCCCCTCCCCCTGCCGCTCCTCTCGCGACCGAATCATTCCAGTCGCGGACGGGCCTCAGACGTAGGGCCCCATAAATCCAGAATAAAACGTCTCGCGAGAAGAATGCCAAGAAACTAGGGGAAGCGTATGTCACATGACGCAGTGGAAGCAAACACTGAAGCCACAGTCACAGAAAATAATTTAAGTCAGAACTCCGAGTACAGCTCGCTCACTTCGCTTATGAAAATCAGAATGCCCAGGCTGATATCGAGCTCCCTGCCTTCTGAAAGGCACTCGAAAATGTTCCGCACAGTGTCAAAAAAATACGAACTTACCTGGTCTCGGGCCAGATATGTCACTGGGTTCAGGACGTCCTAGCAGATATAATTCAGCGCTTTGTAACCAACGAAATATATATAAAGGTAATTTTATTAGGACCACAAGGGCTGTTAGTGCTTGCATTAGCTCCACGAAGCTGTTCACAGAAGATGCTATTATCAATGGGAAGTTTACGACGCCAAAAGGCTGCAGTGGAAAGTAACAAGGCCTACACAGGAACGATGATTGCTGTGGGGATTGGCAGTTGACACTGATCGTAAATAAATGTTGAGTGCTGCGCATAAACAGGCACTGAGATCAGTTACTGTTGGATTACTCTATTGGTGATAAATTCTAGGAAACTGTTATCGACGTATCATACCTAGAAGTAACTGTCCAGAGCGACCCAAAGTGAAATGACCACACACATGTAAACGTAGTAAAAGCACATGTTAGGCTGAGATTCACTGGAAGAATCTTAAGAAACAGTAATTTATCCACGAAAGAAGTGCCTTGCTAACATTCGTTCGCCCGATTCTTGAGTACCGCTCTTCAGTCTGGACCCTCACCAGATTGGATTCCCAGAAAAGATAGAGAAAACGCAACGCAGAGCTCCGCGTTTCGTCGCGGCATCGTTCTGTAAGCGCGAGAGCGTTAAGATGTTGGTCAACAAACTCTAGTGACACACGCTACAAGAGAGGCGCACCGCGTCACAGAGATGTTAGCTGTAGGATTGCGACAGCGTACGTTCAATGAAGCGTTGCTCCCAGATATGTCTCGCGAAGTGACCACGGCGAGAAAATCAGGGAAATCAAATACTTCGCAGGCGCCATAAGTGAACAGAAAGGGAAAAAGGGGAAAAATAGTGTTACAAAATTACTCCCCATCACACACCTTAAGGCGGCTTGCGGAGCGTAGATGCAGTTGTTAAAATTTAGAAATTGTACCTGCATAATGTACTTTATCTTCAATTCACTTGCTGAGAGTGGTTGGAAGCAAGGAAAGAAAATGTATTTAGACTAATTTTGATGTCTAAGTATTTATTTTTAACGTTCGTGAATCACTACTTTTGGAACTCAGTAATATTGTCTAATAGTTTATTTTATAACTGACAGAAAGGTTGCTAACGGAGCGTACAGTGTTGGGCAACTTTGACGTAAACAGTTATTTGAAATGGTATCACCAGTTTTACACTTCATCTGCTTCACGTATAAGGAATAATGTTTCTCAGAATATTAGTGGTCTAATTGCATTGTTATATACAGCAGCCTAAAAGAGATAATTAGTACAATCTAAACGGAAACACGCACAAAACTATAATATAAAATCTCGCATTACGTTATTGAGTGAATCCTGTTTCTGCTTTTTTTCAGATAAGCAACGAGTAATTTCCTCAAGTTATACACCGACCATACTATTCACATTGTCGAATCCATTCTAATACCAGATTAAAATTTACGTGAAATAGTATTTGGATTTACAGATATATTCAGATTTTTAGGAGCCTTCACGAAATAAATAAAGATCTCAAAACAGATTCATAAAGGATGTTGGAAAAGTATGGTTAAATCCTCTGAAGAGGTGTTTAAAACACTTACCGCAAAAGTAAACTGAAATCAAGAAATGTATCGGAGAGTTTCGGAAAGTTTTTGCATAATTAAAATTATTGTGAAATATTTTTTCAACGGAGGATATGCCAGCTTCCGGTATTATTTTTTTAATCTGTATCAGTGTGATCAGTGTTTTATTTGCGATGCCCAACGGAATTTAGTTCCCTTAGTCGTACGGTAGAAAATAATAAGTGTTCGCAATTCCAGTCTAAATTATGGTGTACTTCACCCTTACAGAAATCTGTTTATTTCCTTTATTCACCATCACAGAAACACGCTTTCAATCGTGATCAGTTTCGACCATTCATGTTCCGTTTTCAAAAACTACTTTGTAGTCTCGCAAGATGGACAAAACAGACCACGATAAAAGTGTGGTGATGGTGGTTAGTGTTTAACGTCCCGTCGACAACGAGGTCATTAGAGATGGAGCGCAAGCTCGGGTTAGGGAAGGATTGCGAAGGAAATCGGCCGTGCCCTTTCAAAGGAACCATCCCGGCATTTGCCTGAAACGATTTAGGGAAATCACGGAAAACCTAAATCAGGATGGCTGTAGACGGGATTGAACCGTCGTCCTCCCGAATGCGAGTCCAGTGTGCTAACCACTGCGCCACCTCGCTCGGTACGATAAAAGTGTGTTACTACTATTTTGTCGGAAAGACATAAGAAGTATTGTATAAGAATGTCAGTTAGGTTTCTCTATGGATAAAATGGCATTGCGTCAAAAGACTAATAATGAAATACCCAACGCCGGCGCCTTAGGCCAGAGACGCTTCAGCGTCGCCCTCCTCCCTTCCCCTCTTCCCACCACCTTTCTTGTGTTTTCCACTTTCGACGGTTTTAGTGTTTATACGCTTTTTGTTGGGCTAAAAAATCTATTGTATATCACAAAAAGTAATAGTTTGAGATCTACGTATAGTTTCATAGAAACGGCATTAAATCGAGCTGCTACTAATAACATAGACTCCCAGATCCACTACTCCCTTGTAAGTATGTAATTACCTTGTAGCCGTTTTTGTTCACAGTTGCATGACCACTGCCTCATATCTTGACTGAGGTGTTTAACTTTATAAATAACCAAAAACTTCGAATAATGTATGTTTATTATTGTTCTAGACTAAAACAAAGTCACAAGAACGCTGCATTGAAATGCCTTACTGCCTTTTTGAGTCACTGTTGCCACCTTAACCCTAGGTGAAAAAATATAGCTCCATCTCGGAAACATATCAACGTTTGTGGTTCGCAAAGCGTCTCTTAGCTACAATCGTCGATATCGTGTCGAGATTGTCACGGCAAGTGCCCGCTCTAGCTGAGACTGTTGCCTTTACTGTAGTGACTTGTGAGGTTAATCTTATGGAATCAAACAAGCCCTACATCGGAATTACGCCTTATCTCATGACTCTTAAGTTGCGTGTAATTTTAAGCTATGCTGATGGTAGTTTATACAAATAATTCACTGCGTCCAAATAACTCTGGGTGTCCCTCACATACTGCCATTCCAATGGCATACGAATCGTGTTTTTAATATAGAAACGTATCTTGTACCTTGAAAAACTTTTCAGACTTTCTCCACAAGCCAGCTTTCTGGTAGAAGTTCACTACAATTTTTTTATTCTTCTTTTAATGGTGCCCTTTACTCATTGTGTGCTACAGTCTTTTTATGAAATTGTAAAAATTATTCCAGAAAAGAAAGGTTTGTCCAACTGCGAAAAAGTGTCCATGGTACAACATTGTCAAGTACCTAAGAACAGATACTTTATTCAAATTTAAATGTGTTGGAATAAAGAAAATTTGTAACTACTGTACTTAATAGTCTTGTCTAACATTATTACTTTGCCACATACAAGTTGTCTGTAAGTGAAAGTGTATTATGTAGAAGTTTGATCAAAAACCAGGTACAAGTTGAATACACTTTGGAATAGAAATTATTGAAATGTAACACAAATTCTCATTTTCAAGACAGGCAAAATTGTTAAGACATTAAAAAGAACTCATTTCATTTGCACATCACATGTTCAATGGCAGAAGACCTTCGGTTTCGAGATGCAAGATGGTGCACGAGTGACGAAATATGACTTAACCGTCCATACATTATATAATTGGTTTTAAAAATATGTAGAAATTTACACACAATGAATTTCTTAACTGAAGAATGAATAGCATCTTCCAAATAGTTGTAACATATTATAAAGCACTTAAATATGCAGAAGTAGAAATATTTACAAATTACACCAAAACGGAAGCTCACGTCTCATAACAACAAAAACGCTAGAAAATGCTGGAATACGCTTATGGCGCTCTCTAGTGCGCCTTCCTTTGTGTGATTTTAAAATCGCCCAGTAAATAGGAACATCGGCGAGGAAACATCATGTGTTCTTAGGTATACTATCCTCAAAGTGCAACACTCCCACCTACTGACTGAACCGGGTTGAAAGGGAATGGAAAGGGCTAAAACCTTACAAAAACAAAAGAGGAAAACACAAGAAAAATAACAATCAAACAGAATTGTATCGGGGTGTATATCAAACGATTCCGTGTAATCGCAGGAATACGAAATTAAAACAATTTTTTTCAAGGCAAGGTATTACGAAGGTACCGATGTGTCTTTATCGAATCTTATAATTACTTAATAGTAATTAAAATATCTCATTTTCAGTAAAATTTATGATCAGAATCTAGGTATTTTGGCCTCTTGCTTCTTCTGGAGAACACCTGTTGCTCTCAACGACTTTTCTTAAAAAAACTGTCAAAATTAAGATGAGTTATGCTCTCCTACTAGGTTTTGCAGTCTCAGTTGGTGGATGTTATCCCCTACAAAACTAAATTGGTGTCTGACTTTCAATATATTTCAGTAAAACTGTGGATCATTTCTGCTAGAGAAAGCAAATAGGAAAACTTGAACCACGTGAAGAGGGCTGACAAAGACTAAATAAGTATAAAGTATAATGGCCCTGTAAGTGAAAAGATCTATATGGAAAAGCACGGAAAATTTCCAGCATTTTGTATTGTGGCCGAAACTGTCTGTCATATAACGACAGAACCAGTGTTTATTACGTTTACTTTATGTTATTATGAGCAAAACAATTTTCATGTGAAGCAGTCGATTTGGATCAGATCGACTGATTGCAGTGCATATCAGATTTATGAAATGCGCGCCGAGTTGAATATAATTATATCACAAATATAATATCCGCCCCCAGTAGCTGAGCGGTCAGAGCGACAGAATGTCAATACTAAGGGCACGGTTTCGATTCCCGGCTAGGTCAGTGGTTTTCTCCGCTCAGGAACTGGGTGCTGTGCTGTCCTCATCATCACCATTTCATCCCCATCGACGCGCAAGTCGCCGAAGTGGCGTCAAATCGAAAGACTTACACCCGGCGAACGGTTTACCCGACGGGAGGCCATAGTCACACGATATTACAAATATAATTACTCAAAATAATCTTATCATCAGGTCTGCACTTAAAAATTATCGTCCCGCTAGCAGCCATCTTTCTGCTTTGGAAAGGAGAAGTATATCGGAGCGATAGAAAGAACTAGCTAGCTCAACTTAGGTGTTTTCGCAGTTTGAAAGGGAAGAGAATATATAGGAGTAAAATGGAGTACCCATTTTCACCTTAGGATAACAACGAAAAAATTCGACTCTAGAAAGAAAAGAGGTATTAATTACAGTTCCCTTTTTTCGTTCGGTAGTTGGTTTCCAAATTTTTGCACCATTTATCTCTTCACATGCATCGTTTTGGACAGTCTAATTAAAAACAGGAAAATAGGTATAGCTAACACGCACAGTGGTGGTGGCTGACAATCAGGGCAACGTCAGCTTTACTCGAATCGATGCGAAACACCAATGTACAGCAGTTGGGACCAGCGAATTAGCAGTCGTTTCCCAGGTGAACTCGACAGTGAAACGAATGTTACACAAGAGGTAGTGTCTTTGGCTTTCGGCTTGACTTTCACGTTTTCAAATTACATTTAAATCCAGCCGTAGAACTATCGATCAAACTGCTCCGTTGCAGAGAGTTGAAATTGCCACAATGAATGTTCTCGTTTCGATGAAGAACAACCTGCTTTAGACAAAAAAATTTATTACGTTCGAATAACATGAAAAAATATATTCGAACAGTGTCATCTGAAATGAGCAAACTGCATGGTAAGAACACGTGTTTACGCATTAAAATTAAACAGGAAACGAATTTGCTGCATATAAAATGTTTTTGTTGATAACCATGAAGTCGAGAGCTGCTAATAACAACAGTAAACAATTACATAAATTCCCTGACAAATAGCAATATGAATATAACAACACAATCTGGATGAATGAAGCTGAGACCCTACAATATTTTTTTTAAATTTTTTTATTTCTTTTTTTTTTCGGGCACTGCTCGTAAATCGTCCCAGAAGCTATAAATGCTTAATATATGAGTAGCTGGTAACCGTCGTGCAGCAACATACGCCAACTAAGTCCATACCGAAAACAGAAGAAATAATTCTTTTCTTTCTTTTTATGCTAAGTGTGAAGCCTGGTGTTACTTCAGCTGGATATTGCCTGATAATTTGTCGCCTCCTCCAACGCGGGTCGGCTTACGACTGCAAGGCAGAGTGCACACGAAGACAGAGGAAGGAAGCGACGCGAACGCACCGGATGCGCGGCTGCGTCCGAAGCGGTGTCCGGCTGATTACTCGCGCAGCCAGTAATTATGTAAGTGCTCGCCCGTCATTAGCGTGGGCTCGATGCCGGTGAACAATACAGAATCAGACTCATTAGTACGTCAATATATTATATAATAATTACAATTGTATTGGCCGCCCCATTGTGAGAATCGTCCATTATGCGGACACGGGCCGTGCCGTGCCGTATGAATCACACGAGCTCTGCCCGGTCCACTTAGGCAACCGCAGATAGAGCTCCAATTGTTCAGCGCTCTGACTCATTTCCTGCGATGATCGCTTCTAAAAAGTAGCCGCCACAAGAAAAATGATTCAGCGACGTTGTATTCCAGCAGCATTTACACCGGAGTGGATAGTAGCGATAGAAACGCACTCCCAAGCCTTTCCTGCGCTGTAATCCAAGAGTACAGTATAAGAAGACCGGCTAGTGGATGCAGAAACAGTGTTTTTTTTTTCATTTTAATGGCGGCTTTCAGGTCTGTAGCATAGAAACCGACCTCGCGGATGATCACCTAGGGTTCTGAAAAATGTAGAAACACTCGAGGCCATCTGACCATACGACTTATCTTAAAAGATAGACTGAAGGAAAACAAACCTATTTGACAGTGTTGACGGGAATACACTCTTTGAAGTTCTGGAGGTAGCAGGGAGAAAACAGAGGGAGGTAAATGTTATTTGCAGCTTGTACAGAAACCAGGCTGCAGTCATAAGATTCGAAGGATATGAAAGAGAAACAGTAGTCGCGAAGGGCGTGAGATATGAGTATAATGTCTGCCTGGCGTTATTCAGTATGTACGATGAGTAAGCAGTGAGGGGGAATCCAAGGAGATGTTTGGAAAGGGAATTAAATTTCATGGAGAAGAAAGAGAAACTTCGTGGTTTGTCGATGACATTCTAGTTCTGAAAGAGACAATAAAGGATTTGGAAGAACAATTTTGCGGAATGAACAGCGTCTTGAAAGGAGGTTACATGTTGAGTATCAAAAAAATAAAAAATAAAAAAAATAAAAATAAAACACTGGTAACGGAATGTACCGGTGGTCGAATTGAATACAGGAGATTCTGAAGGATTAGATTAGGAAATGAGACACTTAAAGTAGTACATGAGTTTTTTATTTTAATTTTAATTTGGGCAGTAAAATAACTGACGATCGTCGAGGTATAGAAGATATAAAGTAGAGACTGGCCATAGCGAGAAATGTGTTTCCAAAAAAGAGGTACGTGTTAACATCGATCATAAATTTAAGTATTAGGTATTTGTATGGGGTTTAGACCTGTATGGAGGAACAACGAGGACGATAAGCAGTTCAGACAAGAAGAGAACAAAAGCTTTTGAAATGCATTGCTACAGAAGACTGTTGAAACCTAGATGGACACATCGAGTAACTAAAGAGGAGGTATCGAATCGAATTCGCGGACGAAGAAGTATATGGCAAAACACGACTTCAAGAAGAGACTGGTTGATAGGGTAGATTCTGTGGCATTAAGGAATTGTCAGTTTGTTGATGGAGGGAAGTTTTGTGGGGGAGGGGGAGACACGAATAGCGTAAGAAGATGAAAATGGATGTAGGTTGCAGAAGTTATGCATTTCCACACGGGAAGTCGTAGACATCACCTTCAGTTGCTTCCATTTGCCAGACAATAACGAAAAATCATGTCTGCAATTTATAGTGTGGAATAATAGGCTAACATTTTCCTGGTAAGTGCAAAAATAAAACTACAATGTAAATGGTTTTCACAAACTGGTTCCATTAGAACTAATCTAAGCCCTACACTTACCGGAACTGTCTCTGTAGCTTACAAAAACAACGCTAACAGATCCTTACGACTTGCTGTATCTGTGAACTATAACAGAAGCATGTATTTTCATATGTTTACTGCATTCTGTAAGTCGATTGTAATAGCAAAGAACTTGCAGTAGAATAGACGTGTCTCACAGTGGTGAAGATAAATAAGTGCTCATAACTTTTAAGGTATGCAGTTTGGAATCCATGTTTACTGGACATTATTGCCTTGTTTTGTTCCATACTAACATCTCAAAATACTTTTTAACACCCTGTATATACCTTCATTAGTTTTCAAAATAGATTTTAACATTTGCTCTGTTTGTTATACAATAGATCAGTGACGGCCTCTGTTAAACTTGAGTCGTAGCTTCCACTGTACATGTTAGCAATTTATATTATCTAGATAAAGCCCAGTGCTGTTGTGTTTCGGTACAGCACGAATCTCAGTGTCTCGTGTGGGTTGCCTGGATTTTAGTTATATGCTCCAAAGCATACCAACAGATTCTGCCTACATTCTATAGCAACAATAAACATCTATTACAATTACAAACCGTAGTACAACACACAAATGACAACGTTCGACGTATGTGTTTGATATGATTCTTCATTTTTCCTGGTGTAATGGGTATTCCATGAGGTTCCCGGATAGCAGCCGGCTAATATCGATATCTTGCCACGAATTTAGGCCGACGATTACTCAGCCATCTTCATGTGACTGTTTTAGACTGAAGGTTGCTGAGTCCTTTATTGTTATTACAGCTACCCACGAAGGGCGGGCTGACTGTGGATAAAACCGCGCTACAGCCAATGGTTACTCAAACTGAAAAGATGGTTTAACACACATATAATCAGCTGACAACAAGTGACGATTTTCAAAAACACTGGTGGACAGTATTGATGATTTAAAAAATTTATAAATGATTTTGTATTGTACTTAAAAGAAAATCACTAGTGATAATGTGACATGTTATGGTGTAATGGTGACGCTAGTGATAGATTAAAATGATCATGGTTATGACGAAGGTGGAATGATGAGTAAGACTATGGGGCCCAGTGGAATAGCAGGTAGCAAGGAAGTAAGCAGGATGGAGGAAGTAGAAGGGAGAAAATTGAAGGATGGTTTGAGGTGGAGCGTTGTGAGTAGGCTTGGAAAGAGGGGTATATCTTGGGACGGATTTCTTCGTTGGCAAGTGGGAGTTGCTTGAATTGCCAGTGGGAGAGCGTCGATAAGGCGTGAAGTGCATGGAAGGTGGAATAAGGAAACTGGCTTTTGTGATTAATGAAATTGCTGGTGTATATCGCTAAATTTATACTAGACGTTAGTGCGGAGGCGCATTCGCATAGGTTACCGCTGCATCAGAAACCCCTGTGAAATTAAGTGCTCTCTTCCAATACTGCTCCATCTGAGGTGGACAGGTGCTTGCGCAATGGTTATATTGTAAACACAATCTCTGTCAAACTGCGGAGCCAACAGAGTTAAAATTAAGTGTCAACCTAATATTGTGGGTGGGCATGTCATTAGGCGTAAAATGATATCTTTCAGTAGATATTAAAGAAATCACCGTGTATGGCCGCGTGCAAGCCTTTAGATTGGCTATCACTTCGAAGAATTGTGGGCCCATCCACACCAGTTATCCAACAAGGAAAGGAGGAACAACAGTTTAACGTGGAATCCGAGCCACGCGTCGTTTCTGGTGGTGCACGTCATGGAGAGGTGTAGGCTACGTTAATGGCAGACTAAAAATCTCCGTTGTTCGGCAGGGCTTTAATACCGCATGCCCTCGATTTTCAGGCACGCGTTTTACAATTACACCACCAGGCCCGACGCACCTATTGTAAGGGAGAACCAGTGTTATTCTCAGTAAGCTAATAGGGGTTGTGGGGGATACGTCCCACGAGCTCATCCCCCCGCCCGTTGCAAGACAAGGGCACTGGACGTCTTAATTTTTACTTCTGTTAAAAGCAGCCTCCTGAACCAACAGAATCTTCTCAGTCAAATCAGCAGGTCAAAATAACTCGACTTACTTAATTTTACTCAAAAGGAGGTCATTAGAGATGGAGCATAAGCTCGGATTGTGTCAAGGATGTGGAAGAAAATTGGTTGTCTCTCTCAAAGGAACCATCACGGTATTTGCCTGGAGTGATTTAGGGAAATCAGGGAAAACCTAAATCCGGATGGCCGGACAGGAGTTTGAACTGTCGTCCTCCCGAATGCGAGTCCAGTGTGCTAATGACTGTGCCACCTCCTTAGGTAATTTTACTTAAAAGACGAAGTTTTAATTACTATCAATTAATTGAAACAACAATAAAAATTCATCGGAAGCTTCGAAAATCCATTGCGATAAGAAATTCCGATCACAGATTCGTACTACTGAAATTAAGTGCTATCGTTTGTTGTACGTAATTCCGACAACAAATCGTTTTATTAGTTCTCCTATCCTCACGTGAACCTCGTTCAGTCAATGTATCATTAACATCACATACGTACGTGGATATAGGTGCTCGGTGTCAATTTTACTGTAATTATTAAGGGTGAACTGATGTGTCCTTGTATAAAATACTAAAATATCCAGTGTTTTGGCCGTGTTGCAGAGGCCGTCTTCAGGACATAGACACGATGTGGAGGCAAAAGAACCGCCTCTAGGCGAGGAGCATGGACTTTTATTATGATGCGCTGAATCAAATAAAACAATAATTTTCAGAAGAATTTGAGCCATTACGTGACGTCATAAGCCAACATTTCAAAATAAGTTACTTGAGCTGAAGGTAGGCATCGACAACGTCAACAAAAGTATGCATGCAAGATCAATTTTCACTCTGCAGTGGAGTGTGTACTGATTTGAAACTCCCAGGCACATTAAAACTGTATTTTAACTTAACAGGAAGTTGCAAATCAGGGCACACTGAGCTGCAGAGGGAAAATTCATTACCGGAAAAATCCTCTAGACTGTATTAGTGCCATTTCTCCGCAATATCCTTTCTTCAAGATGAGGTAATCCCTGAAGTTATACGGGAGAACTTCTGCGAAGTGCAGAAGGAGCGAGAAAAGGTAGAAACGGAAGCGAAGCTGAGCGGTCACGCACACAGTTTTAATCTGCCAAGAAGTTTGAATGATATGTCCGATTTATAAACTAACACATTGCACTAGCTACATGATGAGTGCAGTGTCTTATTATTTAAATCGTTACTGACACAGTTGCATGCTGTCGAAAAACACTGATTACGATAAATTAAATTTATTGAAAAGATGTGTGTATCCATCCGTGTCGTGGATTCATGGGGGATCGTTTACTTGAAAAAAATGTTAATTGCCATTAGCTGGCAACTGTATTTGACAGCGACATGACATGGTGTCCATAAAGTGGTTCAAGAGCTCAGATGCCAGTCAATTTCGTTGTGGAACAGAACTTTGCGGAGATGTGGATGAGTCCCTGGTCCATGCAGGATGCTGGCTGGACTCACCAAGAACCCACCATCGCCATATTAGTATACTTCCACGATATTATTGTACCGGCTACGTCTTTCCTTCCAGGTGAATGTACGACGCGAATCATACTGCAGATGGAAGCAAGATACATCTGTTTCTCCATTCAATTATTGTCCATTCTCGATACTGCCTACTCCGCCATACGTTGACACATTTCTGCGCTAACGTGAGCCCAACAAATCTAGATATATTGTCCGCAAGCCGCTGTACAGTGCGTGCTCGTAGTTACTTCGAAATGACAATAGCGGTTTTGTGTCCTGTTCCATCCGCATATTACTCGTAAGTAACATAAAAATGACTTTCTACCTGACTCTTTAAGCGGCCTATTCTCTCTTACTATGTACCCATAACTGCTAGTACCCCGTTTAGAACGTTCTAATGGAAAGCAACTCTCAAAGAGCATGAGAAATGTGTTATGGAAAGCATTGTATTTATCATCTATATTATCGGCACTATAAACATCTTGCCACTCTTGTTCCTTGACAAGTTTTGAAAAACTCTCTATTGCTGTTGGATTAACTTTCCTACGTAGTTTGTAATTAAATACGACATTGGTTTGACTACAAAAACCTTTTAGTGTTAAAATTTGTGCATCATGGTCTGAAAGGCCATTCACCCTTTTACTAACAGAATGCCCATCTAGTAATGAAAAATGAATAAAAATATTGTCTATGACTGTGCTACTGTTCCCCTGCACCCTAGTTGGAAGAAACACAGTTTGCATCAGATCATATGAATTTAGGAGATCTACCAACATCCTTTTTCTTGCACAATCATTTACAAAATTAATATTGAAGTCACCACATATAACTACTTTCTGGTACTTCCTCCAAAGTGAATGAAGAACCCTCTCTAGCTTAAGCAAAAATGCTCTGAAGTTGGCGTTAGGGGACCTATAAACAACAGCAATTAGAAGTTTAGTTTCACTAAATTCAACTAATGCTGCGCAACTTTCAAATATCTGTTCAGTGCAGTGTCGTGATACGTCTATGGACTCAAATGAAATACTGTTTTTTACGTACAGAGCCACTCCCCCACCCCGCAAGGAACTCCTTGAGAAACAGCCAGCTAATCTGCAGCCTGGTAAAGAAAGCCTCTGAATTATCAAATTATTTAAGTGTTGCTCTGATATACCAATAATTTCAGAGTTAACATCTATTAGCAGTTCACTAACTTTCTCTATAATACCTCTTATATTTTGATGAAATATGCTAATACCTTCTCTACTTGGAAACATTACATCCTCTGGAGGTGAGCCCTTAGTTAGAGACACTTCCTTTAAGCAGGTATACCTATCAGCTGACTTCAGTCTAAAAAAGGTGCAGCTCTAACACCAATTACTACAGGAATTTTTCCATGAGTGAAACCACTACCACCACCACCACCCACTATACTGTCACCTATAAGCTTAGCCAGCCTCCCCTTCCCATACCTATTGAGGTGCAGGCCATGCCTAGTGAAACCCCATCTACTGATAGACTCAACTGGCACCACTGAGATGTGATCCATGCCCTCCGCCATCAGTGCCCTCCCCACTTTAGCACTTTAGTATGAGATACGCCGACCTGTTATAATATTAACATGACTGTGAATTCGTTACGTTTTTACTGTCATGCGTTCTTGCTGAGGGCACCAAACGGCGGAGCCGTACACCAGAATCTGTCGCACTACCATCTCTTATGTGATTTCACATATGCATAGCAATTTACCAGAACCATTCCAACAATGTAAGTCTTTCATTTGCTTACATAATACAGATTTTACGTGATCATCACATTCCATGTCAAAACGTTGTATTAGCCCTAACTATTATGTTGTGAAGTGCTCCATACATTCATCACTCATCTTGATACGCTTACAGAAATGGGACGAGTTACACCTAGAACACCTTGAACGAGCGCTACTATACTGATACTCCAGTATTTTCTTACCTAAGGGGTATTTTGATTAAAATTTCATCCTTATGCGAACCTCCTTTTTTAGTACAGAAAAAAGCCATTAGAAATGAATTGAGTGTATGGCCCGCAATAATGTTCATGTAGTCAACAGCTGTCATGGTGCCTTCTATTACTACCGCAGGCCTCATGGAAGCCCAGCTGAATATCCGCTACAGCAAAATAGTGCCCTCACCGACATGCATAAGTGGTGCAGTGCACATTTTGAACAGTCATTCGCCTGCATGACGGCGTATCCGCACCATCGACGTGGTCTAGCAAGAAACGTGATTCATCCAACAAGGCAACACGTTTCCATTGACCCACTGGCCACTTCTGATAATTCTGAGAACACAGTAATCTAAACTGATGTTAAAGTTGCGTCAACATTGGAACACGTAGGGGTCGACTGCTGCGGAGCTCCACGTTCAACAATGCAAGGTCAGTGGTGTTCTCCGAAATACTTATTCCTCCACTAGTATTATACCATGTCGTCAGATCTGCCAGAATGCTACTTATCTCGCTTTACATAGAAGGGAACCTCCAACCTCCGGATTCTGTGATCAGCAGTTCTCAGGCCAGTACCCCTTCCCAACGTCTCCCACCCGTTCTTCCCATGACCCATACTGTCGAATCCAAGCACATGATCTGCATCTACATCTATATATATATGGATCCTCTGCAAATCACTCTTAAGTTCCTGGCAGAGGGTTCATCGAGTAATTTTCACAATAACTCTATATTATTATAATCTCGAACAGCGCCTGGAAAAAACGAACACGTATATTTTTCCTTGCGAGTTCTGATTTCTCCCTTTCTAGATCGGCGTCAGTAAAATATTTATGCATTCTGAGGAGAAGGGTGCTGATGGAAATTCCGTGAGAAGATTCCGCCACAACGAAAAACGCCTTTGTTCTAATGAGGTCCACCCCAAATACAGTATCATGTCCGTGACACTCTCGGCCCTACTTCGCGACCGTATAAAATGAGCTGCCTTTCTTTGAACTTTCTCGATGTACTCTGTTAATCCTGTCTGGTAAGGATCCCTCACCTCGCAGCAGTACTCTAAAAGAGGACCGACAAGCGTATTGTAGGCAATCTCTTTAGTAGATGTATTGCATCTTCTAAGTGTCCTGCCAATAAAAACGCAGTCATTAGTTTGCCTTCCCCACAACATTATCTGTGTGTTCTTTGCAATTTAAGTTGTTAGTAATTGTAATTCCTGTGTATTTAGTTTAGTAACTAACCTAAGGACAGCACACAACACCCAGTCATCACGAGGCAGAGAAAATCCCTGACCCCGCCGGGAATCGAACCTGGGAACCCGGGCGCGGGAAGCGAGAACGAATCAATTTGAAATCCCTTGTCAATAGCACTCAACACTTTTCGTTACTTAGGGTCAATTTCCAACTACACAAGAACGATCTTTTGCAAATCCGTGTTGACTGTGTGTCAATAGACCGTTTTGTTCGAGGTAATTCATAATGTTCGAACACAATATGTTCCAAAATTCTGCTGCATATCGACCTTAATGTTATGGGCCTGTAATTAAGTGGATTACTTCTGCTACCTTTCTTGAATATTGGTGTGACTTGTGCAGCTTTCCAGTCTCTGGGTAAGGATCTTTCGTCGAGCGAACGATTGTGTATTATTGTTTGTTCAAATAGTTCAAATGGCTCTGAGCACTATGGGACTCAACTGCTGTGGTCATAAATCCCCTAGAACTTAGAACTACTTAAACCTAACTAACCTAAGGACAGCACACAACACCCAGCCATCACGAGGCAGAGAAAATCCCTGACCCCGCCGGGAATCGAACCCGGGCGTGGGAAGCGAGAACGCTACCGCACGACCACGAGATGTATTATTGTTACGTATGCAGCTACTGTATCAGCATACTCTGGAAGGAACCTAACTAGTATGCAGTCTGGACCGGAATCCTTGCTCTCATTAAATGATTTAAGTTGGTTCATTACTCTGACGACATCTACTTCTAAGTTACTCACGGTGGCAACTATTCTTGACTATAATTCTGGAATATTTACTTCTTCTTCTTTGTTGAAGGAATTTCGGAAGGCTGTGTTTAGTAACTCTGCTTTGGCAGCGCTGTCGTCGGTAGTATTTCCATTGTTATTGCACAGAGAAGGCACTGATAGTGTCTTACCGCTAGCATACTTTACATACGACCAGAATCTCTTTAGATTTTCTGCCAGGTTTTGAGACAAAGTTCCGTTGTGTTAACTATTATAAGCATCTCGCATTGATGTACGAGCTAAATTTCGAGCTTCTGTAGAAGAGCACCAATCTTGGAAGTATTGCGTTCGTTTAAATTTGGGGAAAAAAGGGGTTACATATCAGTGTGCCATTCCCGAGGGGTTTAGGAGCATTTGCAGAACGACAAATTTTCAATGATGTTTTGGATCAGCGCCAAACAGTGTCACAAGGAATCTACGAGAGGTGCAGATTTTGGGACTCAATAAGAATACTCGTAGCAGGAGACTAAGAACTCAGGGGCCTGAAAAACACTTTGTTATTTCCTTCAGACTAATTGTCACACCGAAAGCTAATTCTAAACATTAGAAAACGCAAAGGATTCGGCTGGTGACAGAACATAAGACAATGCGGTTTTCTTGTAGTGGTAGCTGACAGAAGTAAAAATCACTAGCAGCACTGAATTATAATCATTGAGAATAGCACTACGATTGAGGAAACAGACTTAGTAGGAGCTTATCCGAGGCTGGCGACGTGCGACACGATGTTGGTGCCCTAAAAGCCTGACTGAGAACTCTACTGAATACAAAAAGCCTGAGTTTTTAAAGGACTGTTGTGGCGCTGTATTTCTCTCTGTCTATAGTCGGCCCACCAATCCACGGGCACCTTACAATTGAAGGCCAATCGGCCATGGGACTTTGCACCTCCATGGTCCCTGTGGCCAATCACGTTCAGGTCACTCCCTTTCCCATATCTGTAGATAGGGACATTCCTGGCTTTCATACTTACTTACTCCATGTTTGGAAGTAACAGCGTTCAGCTGAAACCTAAACGTCACTGTTCTTCTTAACACGGGTAGCAAGCACAATGTTTTACGTCATTTGGCTCCACCCTGAGGGCTCTCGTGTGGGGGAACTGTTGTTCCAGTAGTTTAACTCATTGCCCATCTTCGCTAGCCTGAATGAACCCACTGCCTTTGCTGTTCTCAGGAGCAAGTACCACGCTTCCTGCCTGCGCTAAGACGAGACTGCTCGCAACCATCATCTGCTGTAACACCATACAACAGCGTCTAGATGGTATACAACTGCCAAGAGCGTCTGCAATTCGCCTGCCTCTAGAGGCAGCCTAAACGCTCCCACTGCTGCCTGCTCTCTCCCTTGTCTCTGCTCTCCATCATGGAGCGCCCTCGCTGGCTTCCAGCAGCCTTAAGCTTAACAATGCCGAAGTCAATAAGACGTCAATACCTGACACCTTTTATATTACGGCTTTAGACTAAGATCATTTATAATAATGTTAGATTTTGTACCACTCTTGATTAATCAGGTGTAATCTTAACAGTAAAATATTTTGAGTTTATGCTATCTACATAAATGAATTATTATAAATGTTTTATTTTATTTGTAGCTGTAAAGGTGATCATTAAGTGGTAGAAACTAGTAATCGTATGTAGTAATTTGTAACCGAGAGTATTGAAATAAATATTTTTTATAAACTTTTCTCGGTGAAAGTAGTTTATCGCATATCAGTTGCAACAAAGAATTTTTGCTACTCGACTCTGAGACAGAGAGCAGAACAAAGGATTTTCTTTAACATACATTTTCCCGGTGCCCATTCCACGGTAGTCTGCTAATAAGGGCCGGTCTCATACCCCATCCAGTAACACTGTCGTTAACTTTGCGCTAAAACGTAGTCTTCATTCCTCCTTTAGGCTCCTTTCATACGAGCGACTTTCGTGTCTCAACTATCATTCGTGACAGGTGAGTTTCCTCTTGCGCCCCTGGCGTATAGTTCTGTACTGAATCTCGCCTGTCTCGAGTGGTTGTTTTTGTTTACACGTAGGCGTCACACTTGTGTGTTTTATGAGCTGTCTCCTGTGCAGCTCTGCACCCTAACAGTGAATGTAACGTTATGCGGGAACTGCCTTCCTACGAAAAGTCGCTATATAGTTACAGAATTAAGGAAATAGCAGTGATATAAGGTTTTTAAATGACAAAAGAAACAGTCATATTTGACGTTGTTGAAGAAGATGGCATGATAAATTATACATACTGCTGTGCACTGAAAAGGAAATAGAGATTTGAAAACATCAATATCTATTTGCTCGAGAAAATGTATACCTACAGACAGAAGGCCGTAAAAAGAGCCTTTTTGATTTAGCCCCTGTGTGTTGTTTTCTTTTCAAGTATCAAATAACATCGTTATTTTTATTTTCCTTGTTCAGCTCGTGACGTTTTCACTGTTGAAGCAATTTACAATAATGTTTTTTCATCTATTTACGTCCTTATTTATGCATAATTATGAACTCTGGGTGCTGTGTTACACGACATTAACGTGATGTCTCCAGCGGGAAAGTGATTTGGCGTCTGGTTTGTTTACCTGTGATGTTTGTGAGTGGTGTTCGCTCCGACTTACCTCATGGATGCATGGGGCCCTGGTATTTTATGATAAGTTGATCTGGCAACTCCAAGTAACACGAACATAGTCAGAGGTCACCCAGACGCTGCACGTGCATCTGAGTACCTCCTCCAGTTCGTAACATACAATAGCACCACTGGTTCCGCTGCGCGCGGACCACACCATGTGGGTCAACTGTCACGACCCCTCAGCACTAGCATTACCGCGAGATGTAATCGCCGGATCTCTGGCGTCAGATCTAGCAGCAGCGACAGGGTCGTGAGTTTCAAGGCAAACATGTATGCCGGCATCTGCGTACCGCCGATCTCTGCTCTAGATGCCTCTTAGAATGCGTTCCTCTCACCCTAAGGAACTCTGAGCCTGTTTACCGTAAAGTGACGTACATCTTATCTTCATCATGTATCAATTGGAACCATGTGCTCTACTTTAACGAGCACGGTTCAGATTAGAAACTGATCCGTGATACACATAGAGATATTTGCGGAGATTTGTCATTTGATTATTCACTGAAGAATGGCACGTCAGTTTCCAGCTTATGCAGCTGAGAGGGAATCTCATATGCCATATTGCTGTACTCTCAGTCTTCTGATACGGGGTGTTTCTCAAGATTATACAACCTTTCGAGGACGTGGGAGAAGCGTAAATGTATCAATATGAAATGAAGAATCCTCGTCCCGAAACGAGTAGTTTGAAGATTAGAAAGCCATTTCGATGTCCGAGAACTCAGCCAGAAGAATACGTAAACCACAGAAACATTATTTATACGGCCTAACACAGCACTGCTGCACATTAAAATTGCAACATCAGGGAACATAGCAAATAATGAAAATTTAGTTATTGTGCGTTTACGATATAGTAGAAAGAACAAATTATCCAATTTCTTGGCCGTTCAAATATATGCGTTTACAAAGAAAGTGTGTATGATATATTGCTGGAAAACCATTTTTACGTTACAATACACTCAACATGAAAAGGGAATTAAATTTTTTTTATATGTACGAATGAATCATAGAAACATATAAAAATTCTGATTTTTCATTTCACTCTTGTCACCATTACATGAGAGATAAACTGACAGCACGAGTTTTCTGTTTAAAGTAGGCGCTGAGCTCGTTTACTACAAACGAAATTTTTTTCTCTGTTCTGCTCCTACACAGTACTCGTTGTGCCACGTGTCGCATTTTTCGAACTGAGTGCAGTCACAAAATTAGCTGTTACGTTGTTCAAAGAAGGACATGTCACAAAATCCACTCATATTTGAATACATGTTTGTTACTTCAAAGTTCTCTTTCTCATCAGAAGAAGGTTTACGAGAAACAGAAGGTCTTTCTCTGATAATGCTTTCTATTATCTGAAGAATTGCCAATTTTACTGCCCTTAATTCCACCTTATATAGCTCGCTTCCGACGTTGGCCATTGAATGTCCCTTGCGCTCTTTCATAAATCAGACTTTTATATGGGAATCACCAGCCGATTTAGATGAAGAATTCCCGTCTCCCAGTAATCTATAGCATTTGAGATTGTGACTGATTTGCTCCAGACTTTTTTCAAGAGGAAATCAAACTGCGTTTCTGTTATCATCTATAGTAACTGGCTGAGCACCCTTAGACGGCACGCGTGCCTATATAAGATGTACACTGTCTTTAAAACTGCGTTGTCCAAAAGCTGGAGTCTATGTGTTGTATGCGTGGGGAGGCATAAAGCCACATTGTCATGCCGCGTTCAACGTTGAAGGATACGGAACGAATTTCTATTGATCGTATAGGGTCCATCAAAAGCACTATACGTCCCGCTGACTGAATTTCAAAAATGGTTTTACCCATGCTTAAAATGCTTCTTCGTTGAAGTTGCCTGATTCTGTCACGTGCACAGAGGATCCTGTCAGTAATCATTATAGAAATCATTTTTAATCCTGATTCCTTTCAACACAATGAATGCAGGAATGAACATCCCTGTAGCATTGTAGCAAGCCACTGTAGTCACATGTTCTCCTCTTTTCTTAGATGTCACGCTAGTAGCACCCGTTTGCCGTTTAGAAGCAACGGCTCGAGCAGGAGGATGGTTATTGAAAGTAAAGTAAGTCTCGCCAGTATCCTCTCGCATTTGACTTGCAAGAGCAATTCTATCAGTTCTGATTTCAACAGGTCGTAGAATTCAGTGAAGAGATTCCTTGTTAGCTTAGAAACTCAGGTCTCCGAAATGCCCACAGTTGTTCTGAGGGACAACTGCTAATGTCAGCCATAAATTTCTGGAATCGGTTTTATCCAACTATTTTCTCTTTCGTGCTTAAACAATGCTGAATTTTCAGACATTGTGCGTAACAGAAGACTGTCTTGCAAATATCCTGAGAGGTGAGAGTAAAACCCGTTTTGCCCATTTCTTGAATTGTTTTTGATAAATCTCTTTATTTTCCTATATTTTGCGTAGTTTTGTTTTTTCTAGAACGAAGCATGCGGTGTTGTAACGTTTCATGAGGCACTCCGTGTACAGCATGCACAGTGTCCGAATTTCTTTCGTCTTCAGTTGCCCCTTCTACCCACTCGGACTTGCATTTGAATGGGGTACTGTGGTATTTTTTCACAGATGTACGTTCCAGCTATAAAAATTGACGGGATTAAGTTTGCTTACAGTTTTTAGGCTGTATTCGCTACCCACATTATCCTGTGTCTATCTTTGGTTATACTCAGAGTATTCATATTTATAAAATGTTGTAAACAACACAATTCTTACAAACTGTGGCGTAAGTACATACATAAATATCACATTAGATTCTTATCAATATAAACCATTTAAAAAATTAAATTTGGTTTAATTTTACGCACTCAAAACTTACATAATGGACAAATTGATCATCTCACATAACTCACTTCGAGAGGACACAATCTTTCCTTCAAATACACAGAAACGAAGTAGCTTGCGGTTAAGGTTGTTTGTATTGTCGTGAATCACAGAAAAGACTGGTACCCCCAAGGACACATTGTCAGCATTTTTGTTGCCATTCCCGATAACCTAAACAGGCCGTAACTCACATTTCCCCATTCCTCACGTCCCGAGTGAGTATACAGGTTGGAAATTTAGTACACGGGCTGGGAATCAAGTCGATTCGAGATTGGATGAAAGACACGGGCACGTTATTACAAGATGATTCAGCTCCACGCCAGAGTCACCAAACGTAGTAACTGGAGAGATACTGTGTCATTATTTTGACAAACCATGGACAGATGTCTTCAGTGTGTGAGAGAGGTGAAGGACATGCTGACAAGGACAAAAGTCGAACACTCTCCGTGCCGACATAGGTCTGGAACCCCAGACAAAATGCGCTCACGCGTTATCTTGTATAAAGATAATGTCACTGAGATCTCGAAGATAGGGCAAAACCATCGGACATACCAGGTCAGAAGTTTAACGGCTATGTTCAAATTACCGGCTATGCGAAGCAGAGATCATTGTGTGCAACCAATAGTACAACATAAGCTACCATGTGTTTTCCATACGTTTCTTTTCTGACTGGGTAATTTCTTTATTACACACATAAAAAAAAGTTTTGCATCACCTCGGTTCCGAGAGTTCCATAACCTGTACAGAAAATTGGAAGAGATATGAACATAAACACCATTTCCGCCCTTTTTATTTCACATGAAAACCACACATTGCATGTCGTACTACCATACAGCGAGACCTTCAGAGGCGGTGGTCAAGATTGCTGTACACTCCGGTACCTTTAATACCAAGTAGCACGTCCTCTTGCATTGATGGATGCCTGTATTCGTCATGGCATACTATCCACAAGTTCATGAAGGCACTGTTGGTCAAGATTTTCCCGCTCCTCAACGGCGATTCAGCGTAGATCCCTCAGAGTGATTTATGGGTCTATGCCAGGCATGTTCGATAGGGTTCATGTTAGGAGAAATTGCTGGCCACTCTAGTCGAGCGATGTCGTTATCCCGAAAGAAGTCATTCACAAGATGTGCACGATGGGGGTGCGACTTGTCGTCCATGAAGACGAATGCCTCGCCAATATACTGCCGATATGGTTGCACTATCGGTCGGAGGATGGCATTCACGTATCGTACACCCGTTACGGCGCCTTCCATGACCACCAGCGGTTTACGTCGGCCCTACATAATGTCACCCCAACACAGCAGGGAGCCACCACCTTGCTGCACTCGCTGGACAATGTGTCAAAGGCGTTCAGCCTGACTGGGTTGCCTCCAAACATGTGCCCGACGATTGTCCGGTTGAATGCATATGCGACACTCGTCGGTGAAGAGAACGTCATGCCAATCCTGAGCGGTCCATTCGGCATGTTGTTGGGCCCATCTGTGCCGCACTGCATGGTATCGTGGTTGTAAAGATGAACCTCGCCATTGACGTCGGGAGTCAAGTTGTGCATCATGCAGCCTACTGCGCACAGTTTGAGACCTTATACCACGTCCTGTGGCTGCACGAAAAGCATTATTCAACATGGTGGCGTTGCTGTCAGGGTTCCTTCGAGCCATAATCCGTAGGTAGCGGTTATCCACTGCAGAAGTAGCAGTTGGGTGGCCTGAGTGAGGCATGTCATCGACAGTTCCTGTCTCTCTGTATCTCCTCCATGTCCGAACAACATCGCTTTGATTCACTCCGAGACGCCTGGACACTTCCCTTGTTGAGAGCCTTTCCTGGCACAAAGTAACAATGCGGACGCGATCGAACCCCGGTATTGATCGTCTAGGCATGGTTGAACTACAGACAACACGAGCCGTGTGCCTCCTTCCAGCTGGAATGACTGCAACTGTACAGCTGTCGGACCCCCTCCGTCCAATAGGCGCTGCTTATGCATGGTTGTTTACATCTTTGGACGGGTTTAGTGACATCTCTGAACAGTCAGAGGGACTATGTCTGTGATACAATATCCACAGTCAACTTCTATCATCAGGAGTTCAGGGAACCGGGGTGATGCAAAGCTGTTTTTGATGTGTGTATAATCTGCTCAGACAATCTGTTCACTATAGTTGAGGTTGGAAATGTTTGCTGCTTCTTTGGTGCATGTTATGAGGATTTTTCTGAAGTTTTGTGGCTTAAGTTTGCCTTGATTTCTTCCATTTGTATAATGAAGGTATTCTTTCTGTGTAAATTTACGGTTGGTTTATTTATGACTTTTGTGCCAAAATTATGTATTTATGTAGTTGCTTTTTTACGTTCATTGTAGTGCTTTTAATGCAGCGATTCAAGTTTTCTTTTATATCAGTTACATATAGTGCTTGTACGCGTGTACATACAGTTGTAAGATCATAAAAAATGTTCCATTTCTGTTACATGTAATAAACTTATTAATTCTTAACATAGCAGTAAAGATGTTGATTAATTTCCGCTCACTTATTAACCAAATTATATTTCCTTTATTCTGCTAAACCTGATGTTACAAATATTTACATTAATTTAATATAAACATTTTAAAAATATGTGTACTATTTCGAGTGGCTGTAATCACAAATGTAACTTCAGTTAGTTCGTAGTAGCTATCATTTACATTCGTAAAATATAAACGGAAATATCCGCTTTAAGCCACCAACGTGTTTTCTTAACACACAGCACTATGAATTTAGAGTTTCGAAGGTCCATCTTCGGGTTCGTAAGATATACCTTGCATTTTGAAGTTATAAAAAGACCTGAAGATTTGATGGATAAATTGTCTATCGACTCTGAAGATAGGCGATGGATGTTTTATTTCAGGGGCTTTTCCTTAGTTCTGGCGCCATCACATATAATCAAAAATACGGTCTCGGAAGCAGACATTACCCACGCAACGCTTTGCCGCGAAGGCAACACTATGATCGATTACATTCTCTGTGCTGTTCTTCGAACCTGCAGCCTATGAAGAGAATCTTGCATTAGAATTTTCAGTACTCGACATGCTGTGACAGGTAGAGTGGAAGATGTGGAAGATTCCAAAGATGACTGTAATGCAGGCGTATTACAAAGAACAAATCCCTTTCTTTTACTGAGATGTGTTGCGATCAGAATTCATGTATGTCATCTGTTCTGGGCGAATCGAAACCAGTCCAAACTATGTTATCTGCTGACCGATTGATATTGACTGACGTTGCGACATTTTCTTGCGATGTAACGCACATTTATTATTCATTACAAACTAACTGAAGAGATCAGTGAAGAGCAACATAGGAATGTCTTCCTGAGCCTCTAAATGAGTATGGCATATTTTAATGTCACTTGCATTAGTTTGTCTATAGGTGTCATCTGCAAGAAACATAAAGTAGACATACATTCATTTATTCGTTAGTACACAGAGATGGGTTCGAAACTTTACAATTAGTTTTCGTAGAACTAGAAAAATGTTCATGGACCGACGTGGAATTTGCATCAGGAAACTTCCAACTGCGAGGCCACAGTGTGACGTATGTCATAATAAACATCGCCTACAGAAGAAAGTGCTTTTTTAGGCTCATTGTTATATTGCCATTGTTATGTGCTTGTGAACAGTTCTGTAGTTGTTAGCGGATAAAGAGAGAGAATGCTTCATTGTGAGCAGAAAACAATTACGGGCTCAGTGACAAGAGGCATGCAAACGATCTAGACAAGGAATAGGGGCCTGTGCTTAAGAAATATTGCTGCTGTCAGCATAATTGCATATTTGCTTTCTGGTTTTAAAACTACAGTAAAACTTGGCAAATTTATTTGTTATTTAGAGTATCTTGAGAGGTTTCGAGCGTACTTCCTTTTTCTTTTAAAGAGTTATACGTTGTGATCCTGAAAACTATTTCTTTTTAAGAATTTTAGTTATTCGCGTACATCAATATTACCTCCTTCAAAGTATTCGCCATTACATATTGTACACGTATGACAACTGTTGTTATAATCCATAAAACACTTATCGAACTTCATCTTTGGGATAGCTGCTATTTCTCTGGGCGATGCGTTTTTAATCTCATCTATGTTTGTAAAACGTCGGCGCTTTAAGATTTTGTAGATACTTTTTGGAACAGAACAAATGATTTCTGCAGATATGGAGGCTGGCCCATCATCTAAGTATTGCTTTTATCAAAAAATTCGCAAGCAATGAAGTGTGAGCATGTAATTCACGTGCACGTGCTGCAAAACGCGTGAATTTTTCGCCACTGATCCGGTTTTTTTTCGGACTGCTTCACACAGTGAAAGTTGTTTTCATCGTTCGACCTTGTGGAAAGAACTCATGGTGTACAGTGTCGTTAAATTCGAAGAACACAGTGAGCACAACTTTCACATTTGACTGCATTTGTCAAACTCTTCCTGTCTTGGCTATCTAGAACGTTTCCACTGCGTCCATTGAGGCTTAATATCGTCACATCCGTCAACATAAGTTTCTTTACCTGTTGTGACACGTTACAGTAGGTCTGTAACATCATTGGCTTCACATAGCAACTCCTCAGCAATCGGTATTCGCCGCTTTATTCGAAATTCAACAAAGTTTTACTTTTAGACGTTTCATACCGAAACTATCCGAAAATATTTCCTAGTACGCTGAGGTGATAAAAGCCATGGGATAGCGATATGCTCATACACAGATGGCGTTAGCATCTCGTACAAAAAGTATAAAAGGGCAGTACATTTGCAGAGCTGTTATTTGTACTTGTTGGTTCGTGTTTAAAGATGTCCGACGTGATTATGGCCACACGACGCGAATTATCGGAATCTGAACGCGGTATGGTAGTTGGAGCTAGAGCATGGGACATTCCATTTCGAAAATCGTTAGGGAATTCAGTAGTCCGAGTGCCACTGTGTCATGTGTGTGCCGAGAATACCACATTGCAGGCATTAGCTCTCACCACGAACAACATATTGGCTGACGCCCTTCACTTAACGACCGAGAACAGCGGAGTTTGTGTAGAGTTGTCAGTGATAAGAGCCAAAGCAACATTTCGTGAAATAACAGCAGAAATCAACGTGCGACGTACGACGCCCTTTGGACAGTGCGGTGAAATCTGGTGTTAATGGGCTATGGCAGCAGACGACTGACGAGAGCACCTCGCCTGCACAACTGCAACACTTCTTGGCTCGTGACCATATCGGTTGGACCCTACACACCAGGAAAACCATGATCTGGTCACATGTGTCCCGATTTCAGTTGGTAAGAGCTGATGGTAGGTTCCAATGTGGTGCGGACCCCACGAAGTTGTCAACAAGGCAATGTGCAAGCTGGTGGTGGATCCATAATGATGTGGCTTGTGTTTACATGGAACGAAGTGAGACTTCTGGTCCACCTAAACCTATCAATGACTGGCAATGGTTATGTTCGGCTGCCTGGAGAACATTTGGAGTTGCTCATGGACTCTATGTTCCGAAACAACGATGTCATATGACCGGGCCACAATTGTTTGCGATGGTTTGGAGATAATTCTGGATAATTCGAGCGAATGATTTGGCCACCCAGATCGCCCGACGTTAATCCCATTGGACATTTATGGGACATAATCGAGACGTCATTTTGTGCACAACATCCTGCAACGGCAACCTTTTCGCAATTATGGTCGGCTATAGAGGCAACGTGGCTCAGTATTTCTGCAGGTGACTTCCAGCGACTTGTTGAGTCCATGGCACGTCGCAGAGCTGCACTACACCTGAAAAAAGGAGGTCCGGCTCGATATTAGGAGCTATTCCATGACTTCTGTCACCTTAGCGTACCTCGATCCGTTTCTGCTTCACGACAATGACGGAACGGTTTCGACGTCAGCTGAATCCCGTCCCCACACTTCCCCTAATGCAATGAAGAGCCAAAGAAACTGGAAACCTTCCTAATATCGTGTAGGGCCCCCGTAAGCACTCAGAAGTGCCGCGGCACGACGTGGCATGGACTCGATTAATGTCTGAAGTAGTGCTGGAGGGATCTGACACCATGAGTACTGCAGGGCTGTCAATAAATCCGTAAGATTATAAGGGGGTAGACATCTCTTCTGAATAGCACGTTGCAAGGCATCCCAGATATACTTAATAATGTTCATGTCTGGGGACTTTGGTGGTCAGCGGAAGTGTTTAAACTCAGAAGAGTGTTCCTGGAGCCACTCTGTAGCAATTCTGGACGTGTAGGGTGTCGCGTTGTCCCTCTGAAATTCCCCAAGTCCGTCGGAATGCACTACGGACACGAATGGATGCAGGTGATCAGACAGAATGCTTACGTACGTGTCACCTGTCAGAGTCGTACCTAGACGCATCAGGAGCCCCATATCACTCCAACTGCACACGCCCCACACCATTAGAGGCCATCCACCAGCTTGAACACTCCGCTGCTGACATGCAGGATCCAAGGGTTCAAGAGGTATCCTTCATACCCGTACACGTCCGTCTCCTCGCTACAATTTGAAACGAGACTCGTCCAACCAGGCAACATGTTTGCAGTCATCAGCAGTCCATTGTCGGTGTTGACGGGCATTGTGTCGTGCAGTCATCAAGGGTACACGAGTGGGCCTTCGGCTCCGAAAGCCCATATCGTTTATGTGTCATTGAATGGTTTACACACTGACACTTGTTGATGGCCCGGCACCGCCGGCCGGGGTGGCCGAGCGGTTCTACGCGCTACAGTCTGGAACTGCGCGACCACTACGGTCGCAGGTTCGAATCCTGCCTTGATCATGGATGTGGGTAATGTCCTTAGGTTAGTTAGCTTTAAGTAGTTCTAAGTTCTAGAGGACTGATGACGTCAGAAGTCCCATAGTGCTCAGAGCCATTTGAACCATGGCCCAGCACTGAAATCGGCAGCAATTTGCTGAATGGTTGCTCTTCTGTCACATTGAACGATCCTCTTTAGTCGTCGTTGCTCCCGTTCTTGTAGGTTCTTTTTCGGCCGCAGCGATGTCTGAGAATTGATGTTTTACCGGATCCCTGATATTCGCGGTACACTCGTGAAATGGTCGTGCGAGAAAGTCCCCACTTCATCGCTACCTCGGTGATACTGTGTCCCATCGCTCGTGCGCCGAGTATAACACCACGTTCAAACTCATTTAAATCTTGATAACCTGACATTGTAGCAGCAGTAACTGATCTAAGGACTGCGCCATACATGTGTTGTCTTATATAGATGTTACCGACCACAGCCCATATTCTGCCTGTTCATAAATCTCTGTATTTGAATACGCATCCCGATGCCAGTTTCTTTGGCACTCTAGCGTACAAGCCTGTGCTCCGTTTCCAATAACGTCTTAGTCGATGGACCATTGAACCCAAATCTTTCCTTCCCGCTTCCCTTCTTCAACCAAGCTGTTGCACTTCACCAGCGGGTCCTTTCCCGTCCCAAACGGCAGCTACATCTTATACGTACGCCTAAAAAAGAAAAGCATTCCCATTAGGCTGTTGGACCTACCCCTCGCCGTTTCGCCGCCCCGAGTGGCCGAGCGGTTCTAGGCGCTTCAGTGTGGAACCGCACGACAGCTACGGTCGCAGGTTCGAATCCTGCCTCGGGCATGGTTGTGTGTGATGTCCATAGGTTAGTTAGGTTTAAGTGGTTCTAAGTTCTAGGGGACTGATGACCTCAGATGTTAAGTCCCATAGTGCTCAGAGCCATTTGAACCATTTTTGAACCTCGCCGTTTCCCAGCCAACCATGCCGCAGGATAATCAATTAATAAACCTAACGATGTTTCGCGTAGGGTATTTCAGGCAGCAGTTTTATTTATCTCCTTTCATTTTCCATTCGCGAGCTACATGGCAACATGGGAAAAGTGACTGTTGGAAATTCCTCTATAAGCTATAAATACTCCGCTATTCCCGTCATGTTCATGAATGTCGGAAAAAGTTGCCTTACTTTTCTTGAAACATCCACTCTCAAAATTGTAGTAATAAACGTCTTCATTCGTCTGACCCTGAAATTTCATGAGCATCTTCGTAACAATATGACATCAATGTTTTCGAAGCGGCATCCTCGTATGAAATTTTCTTGGTGTAAAAACCCCGCCTTATCCGAGTTAAGAGATTTATAACAACAAGCATAACATTTTGCTCTTCTCCACCTTATTGATTTCTAAAGGCATGTGGACGACGAGTTTTAATCTGTCCTCACGGAATGTATGCAGTGCAACAGTTCTTGGACCATATGAATTGCATCCAAGCATCAGATTTACTATGGAATCAGAAACAGAAATAAAATTGTCGCTGTTGGACGTGATGGTTCAACGGAAATCGGAATGTGTGCAGAAAGCCGATACACATAAATCTGTTCAAATGAGCAAAGCTTTCACGATCGAAACAGTCTCTTCAGAATACTTTATGATACAGAATATATACAATTTCATATCATTATCACCTGGACTCAAAATCAAAACATCTTAAAATGCGTTATGGGAAAACAGATACAAAAATATCAATTCACAGCTGCAGTCGCTGCTACACATAGGCGCGAACATATCCAGCCAACCGGAGAAGATAAATCCACGGCATTCCTTCCAACGGCTGCTAGCAAGACTGGGAGCATCTTAAGGAAATATAGTAGGGGAGAGTAGGGTGGGGGGGAAGGGTTCACGGACGTGGAATAATCGCGGACATGTGTGTTGGGCTATGTTATAGAAGGATGGTAAGAACCTGAACGCAGTGCCGAACAGACAGCTGTGAATTGACGCCGCGCTCGCTGCACAAAGTATGTTTACATCATATTTTTTTCAACAATTTTATATAACGTATGAATAAACTTCAATAGATGTACAATATTTTGGGTATTACATGGAAACGTGGTATCGTGTTTTAGAATTATCGTCTAATTAAGCAACGTTCTTACGCTCACACCGCGTGCGTCATGCGATTACAGTCTTAAATAAAAGCATCGTTTTGCGTTACCGTATGTGTTGGGTAAAGCCGGACATTTTGAGTGGGTTAATTCTGACCGTTCGTAATTACCACTACACAATTAATCACATGTGTTTGAGATGCCACGAAATTACCAAAGAAAGACTAAAAGCGAATACAAATTGGACTACTTAGTGCAATTAAGGTTATCAAGGACCAAAGATGTTCACTAGGAGAAGCAGCTGTTATTTATTCTGTTCCAAAAAGTCCTCTACACCAACATCTCAAGAAAGAACGTTATACAGCAACCAAAACCTGGACGTGAGGCTATATTTTCCGAAGGACAAGAAAGGGAGTTAGAAGAACATATCTTAAATTGCAGTAAACTATTTTACGCGTTAACCATAGAGATGGTGCGTTAGATAGCTTTCAAATTGGCTGAAGCTAATAATTTGAAGCATAATTTCCACAAAACATCCCAAAAGGCTGGAAAAGACTGGTTCTGCGGATTTAAAAAAAAAAGGCATCCTAATATTGTGCTACGGAAACGTGAGTCCATTTCCGTCAAAAGAATTACGGCTTTTAATGAAACGGAAGTGAAAATCTTCTTCAACAACGTGCAAACCTTGGAAATAAAATACCACATGATGCTAATCATATTACTTTTACAATGTTAATGAGACCGGCATTTCTAATACCCAAAGCATTTCAAGGATTTTAGCACCAAAGGACCAGAAACAACAGGTAATTGTAACAAGTGGTGAAAGAATCACAACAACAACAATTGTTTGCGCATTTAGTGCTTCAGGAAAGCATGATCCTCATTTTTTTCTTTTTTTCTTTGTTTTGAAGAGGAAACGAATTAATGCTCAGTTGCGTGAAGGCAATGGAGGGATGATAGCGGGAGTTAGCGCTTCGAGCTGTATCAAAGAGAACCTATTCGTAGATTGGCTATACCACTTCATCTTCTAAGATAACTGTTGCAGAACCAATTCTATTTATTATAGACAATCATGGAAGTCACGATAGTATTTTCTGATATCAGCTTTGTCGCTAGATTGGAATAATATTGCTATGCCTTAAATCGAATACATTACGTCGTGTGCAACAATTGGGCCTGAGATATTTGGACCTCTCAAGTGTTCATACAACAGAGAATGCAATTTGTGCGTAACTTCAAATTTAAGCCGATGCATTAGACAGTATGAAGTCACCGTACTTCTCACGAAATCCTTCAATCACAGCAGCAATATAGAGAAAGCATCGAGCAGTTTACCGGCCGCTGGTATTTGGCAATAGATAAAACTAAATTTGATGAACACTTCGTAGATGTGACGTCAGTGACACCTGATGCACAGGAAGCATTGACATCAAATGCGCAAAGAGCAGTGACAATTGATACGCAGAGACCCTTAGTATCGACATTAAAAATGCAGCGTAGGCCAGTAACCTCTGTGGCTGTTTTGGGCGAATCAGTTCCACTTGAAGATACTGTTAGGCCTAATGTTCCCAAACCGACACATCCGAAGTGTATAGAACATGTCAGAATACGACATTCAACTGTAATAATCTGTTGTCCAACGAAATATATTTTAGAAAAAAAGAAGAAATGATAAACAATAAACAGCAGATGAAAGAAAGTGGAAAGACTAAACGTTCCACTAAATGTAGGAAAGACGTGAAGAGCCTTCAAGCATTTGCAGATGATAGTATTAAGATGAAGGTTCAACAGAAGCACATACCAAGCAAGAAGAAAATGGTCAGTGAAGGAGCTGCGATGGAGACTGTGCATTATTGCCTAACTTGTGGAGAAAAGTATGAAGATCCTCTCACTGAAGATTGGACAGAATGCTACAAATGTAATTTATAGGCCCACAAAAAATGCACGAGTTGTGAAAGTACATGAGAGGATTTATTTTTGATTTACGTGATGATACAGATTATGTCCGTGATTACCCCACATACCATCCGTGATTATGCCACGCTCCGTGAGGTAATTCTGGAAGCCAAGGGTTTTTCTTTTTAAATATTTGATTTTGAATTGAAAGTTCATCTACAGTGATTATGCAAACTTAAGAGTAATTCGTTTTCGTACAGTTTCAGTTTTAAATAGTATTCGTAAATTTATCTGGCTCCGTTTTGTTCCATTTCTCTCTTAAGTGTTTCCAATTACCCCACTCTCCCCTATAATACGATCTTCCAATCTCGGCGGAAAATTAAGTACTTGCTGCTTCCAATTAAAGGTAGTCTGGATCAGAGAGGCCATGTTGTCAACAACGTGCCATATGAATTAGGGTGCCATATGAACTAGGGTTGAAAATCCGCACTATAACTAAGCGCTTAACGTAGATGGCTCATCAAGTATAGAATTCTGAAAAGAAATACGCTAGCGAACACTCCTTTCGAAACAGTATCAGATCAACTTTGAGAAGACGAAAATCCCGTTTCACTCACCGACTTAGTGAGTCTCCGCTCTATTGGCCGTTTGTAATTTGTAAACTTCCATAGAGTCATATACATTAATTAAAACTGTGTGCAACTGATTAAATTAATTATAAAAGGGTTGTCCTGATGAAACATGAGTCTTGGGTCACCCACCATACTAGTTAAGCTCCTTTATCTGGCCCTGGTCAATCTGGGCATTACCTAGTAAGGCCTCAACTCGCAGTCTACAAAGCACACCTGTAACTTCAACAACTCAGATAAACCCACAAGTAAAGCTATATTTCAAATTCTCTAACATCTAACCCATAAAATACCAGTTTCCTCTCCAACATAGGCAAACGCTGAGGAACAACAATAATATGAACAACACAAACCAAAAAATTCACAAGACTGCTGAAAGAGAAACATATTTATTAATTATTCACGAAAGCAACATAATTTTAATTTTTCTCTCACTCACAACTGATGTAACAGCGGATGAAAGATCCAGAGCGGTCACAATCCTAGGCAGGCGTCGCCAGATATGGTAGAGGTCATATGTAATTTGTAAACGACCGCAGGTTCATGTACTTTCATTAAAACTGTGCAACAGATTAAATTAATGAGAAAAGGGTGGCCCAGATAAAATATAATTAATGGATCAACCACTTAACAATATATATATATTAAAAAGACCATCCGATTACGAAATGAAACGGGCTTCTCAATCAAACTAATTTATTACGACAGTTCTACATTTTACGTACATGAATATAAGTTTTATCAGAGCGTCTAACTGAAGTTCAGAAACGTAAAGAGCACCGAATAAATAACAGCTTAACGTGATAAATACGATTGTCCTGCAAAGACCAGAAGGTAGTGAAAATACGTGAGGCTGCTATCTAATAACTTAGCTGTGGGTGCAAACCCACGGTGCTGCTCAGTGATTGTGTAACTACACCGAAAGAAATGGTTAACTAAAACCTGCGTACTACGTTAAAAGAAGCATCGTAAGTGACCCATCAAACTTTCCAGAAAATTACAAGGTTCGTAATAATTAGTCGCTTCTGCCATCACGCCTACAAATAATCTCTGAGTCTCGTCACCAGTTCGCCTAAGCTCGCATAATCGCACCACATTCTGTAAGTCGTTCACCAGAAAATTGTCTGTGCTATGATGTGTTTCTGACTGCTGTTGGCGGGGAGAGGGTTCTCCCACATTGCCAACTTGCTGCCTGCTGTGGAATAAGTGATTCCTGCTCGCTCTTAAGACTAAGTCTCATCTCAGAGCCTGCACAACTTACTCCAGGCCACTGAAATGGCTTTAAAGTATTTTGACCAGTGGTACGGTAGTAAATAACGCAAAAAGTCCCCTAGTTAGCAAAAATCTTGTAGTATTAACCTATAGAAGAACGCATCTCTTAACAATTCTATCTGATATCCTCTCTCTGCAGTCAACCAATCCATTGAGCACCACGTTTGTATTTCCTGGAAAGTAGCTTTTGTCTCCTTTCCACTGCTAAATCATTACTGTTAACCAATAAGAAATTCTGTTGCAAATACTCAACAAGTGGCCTGATTGACCGTGGTGAAGGAGCAGGGCTTCATAGTATCTCACGATATCGTAAGGTATCTACCATTTCACTTCACTCTCTTCACTCTCTTCTGGGAGGAACTTTCCGTTGTGAAACCCAAGTTCTTTTGTCAGAAGTTACAGTCGTCTTCTCAGCATGTTAAATCTGCGAATCGTCTCAAACTCAAGTATCCATCCGCTATGTTAACTCATTCTGCCGGACCACACATAATGTGAAGTATGCTTACTAAACCAGTGTTTGGCTCACTGCAGGACGGACGCAAGTATCAGACAATGCTGTGTCTCAACCAGTTTACAGAACAGCCGCATAGGGTTGCACCACCTCCTGATTCCTAAGCAAAAAGGAAGGACAATGTCGCTATTCTCAGGTAGAGTTGCCTTCTGGGATTCACCAAATCCAAGAAAATTATATGTATAATTGCATATAACTTTCACCAGTATGCTAGGAGACAAGTAACACAATGATTGACGTCCTAATCTCTGCAATCACTGAGGTTCCTAGCTATAAACGTGAGCATTTATCAACTGATATCGATCGAATTCAAACAAAATGAATTTAAATAAAATATGAAAATGAAACATGATACATGTAAATCTAGCAATGAACCGTTATTCACCAGAATACTCTGGGTATGGGGTGACAGAATACATTAACACGAAAGTTAATTTCGAGACAAAGGCTACGTTGAGTACACTCAGTTCAGGAACTGGCAGAAGTGTACTTTATGTACGATAAGCGAGACGAAAATTCTCAGCTGGCTTGTCATTTGTACCAGAAGAGGAACCAACAGTGAAGAGCTGTTGAGGAAATACGATATATTCCTGGAATAACGGATCGTATTCAGAGGGCCACGAGACATCGATGTTAGGCTAGTATTCAAGCAGGAAGTGGACAATTTGAACGCGTTCTGTAAAGACAACTGACTACGGGAAGAAAAGCGTTCAGATTTGATGGCCATCAATCGGGTAATAAGTATTTCTGGCCATTTTTATTTTCTATACATGGCTAATGAACATCTGAAATTTTGCGCTCGCTTTTTGAAACACCCTCTGTATGTGAATGGCGGAGGGGGAAGGGGGGGGGGCCTTGTACCAAACCTGATGTTAGTTTTACCACTAACTGTTTCAATTCATTAAGTACGACGTGATGACTTCTGTCTGCTAAAAAATTCTGAACCCATTCAAAAAGCTTTGTCTAACTGTAAGATTCTTCTTGTTTCAGATCGCATTTTCTTTTTTTATATATATATTTTACATTTTACGAGGAATCTGCAGGTAGCAGAAGTAATTCGCTGCCTCAAGCCGTGCTGCAGAATACGGTAGCACTGACGAAGAAGTTGGTCCACATGAAGGAATTGGCGACAAATGCACCATATGGCACGACATTGAATCATTTCTGTGGGGGAGAAATAAGGGAGCCTTGAGAATGAATCTTGCTTGGCGGACTATACGTAGGTGAACCATAGGCGTTCTGGTCCGAAACTTAGAATTTTCTTTATTAAACATCAGTTATCAAAGTCCATTTTTTACACAGCAGGTACTAGGAGAAGTCTATGGCTCATCCGAGCTGTAACACAACATTATTACTATGCAGTAAACCAATTCAATCAGTAAACAAATAAATACTGTTAGGCTACCGACAATGTGCACATAGCTAAGAAGTTTTACGTAGTGTGGGAGAGATTTCGGATGCGCACTAATCTCGCCATTCAGCTATCGGATGTACTCGGAACTTGTTCTTATGTAATAGTGGGCGAAAGGGAATATTCAAAGCTTGTCCTTCTGTGATAGTCGGTTTTAGCATCCTCTCTAATTTTATCAGTTTTTTCGATGAGTCGTTTCAGACTATTTAATTGCAACTGTTTCACGGTGGTTATTAGTAATCGCATCTTAATGGCATCGCAGAACTTCTTTAAAGTACATTAAATACCCACACATCCATTTATAATCGAAGTTAGGCGGTTTGCATAATTTGAAGGAACTCTCTGCGCTACAGGAACTGCTTAGAGGGTCATCATCAGCGAGATATGCACAGAGAACAGGCAGGAGCAAATCCTACACGCCGATTCATTAATGTAACCCAGGAAACTGTTGGCTTAACTAGCACAGTCTCGGGTTGGAAGGCAGGACCAGTTGTAGTGAACGTCACCTACACCACTTTCTATGGAGTTGTGGCTAAACTGAGGAACTTTTATGGAGGTTTGGTACCGTGATGGGACCTTACACGGGGCATCCCTTGCCTCGGAAAGAACTATTTTGTTGAACAAACTATGTTAAGAATAGGAGACGCATTTCTACATCATATGCGTCGGAAACAAAGCAGGAAGTGAGCATTGAATTAAAGGTACTGAAGTCTATGGCTTGCGAGTAGCAACATCGAGTTACATTTGTGTGCGTCGCGAAGTACGTAAAGTGTTGCGGAACGTAGTGAGTGCACGCCGCGGGAAATTTAAATCGTCTTCAAGGACTACGAACATTCGCGAATGAAACACAACTTTCCGTCATTAAGAAGAAATTGCGAGAAAGAAGAAAGAAATCAATGGCAGCAGAGGCGGCGAGGGGAGTCAAAAATCCAGAGGAGGCATCGGTGCGCACTAGGAGCGCGGGGAGCAGTCTACCACTGCAGCAACGAAGGGGGTGCGCTGTGGACGCAGAGTGGAGTTCAACGCATGGGCGCAGCATCGGCACAAAATCAAATGGCTCTGAGCACTATGCGACTTAACTTCTGAGATCATCAGTCGCCTAGAACTTAAAACTAAGTAAACGTAACTAACCTAAGGACATCACACACATCCATGCCCGAAGCAGGATTCGAACCTGCAACCGTAGCGGTCGCTCGGTTCCAGACTGTAGCGCCTAGAACCGCACGGCCACTCCGGCCGGCGCATCGGCACAGTCTAAAAATATCCGCATCGTTCGTAGAGCAATGAAACTTACCTAAAGTTAGTCGAAGTTCATATCAGATGTAGGAAGGCATAAAAAAATAATTTTGTGGTATAGGTAGGCTGGTTAGGTGTGGTAAGACAAGCCAAAAAGTCAGAATAAGTAATTTAATGGCAAGTGCAGAGCACAATAAAGCTCACCAGCAGAAACTAAGGGAGGTTTGAAATGTAGAATCAATGAGTTAACGGAAAACGAAGGGCAGAAAACAGCTAAAGTAACTTGTGAACTCGCTTGTTAACATTGCGGATGCCAGCACTTAGGCAGTTATTCGTAAGGTTATAGCCAAAAGAAATGAAAATGTAAACTTCAATAGACAGAAGACGTTACGGGCCATGTTGAATAAATTAGACGAAACTAACATGTCGTGTAAGAAGACTAACTTTAAATCAGAAGATAATAACAACTAAATAGAGCAGTCTTCTATGAACACTAATGAAAAGCGTGGGGAACTAGTGAAAGCTATACGGGAAAGTCACAAAGAGACTATGAAAATTGTAAATAATGCTATGAGGGTAGGTCGGCAAGTATAGTGAATACGAGTGAAGCCTGGGCGCTGATGACCACGCTGTTTAGCGCCCGTAAACCTCAAACACACACACACACACACACGAGTGAAGCCCTTTAGGTGGAACCTAGTGGAGATGCCGATGAGAAACCATAATAGTATTAATACTTCGCAAGCTACAGTAAGCTATGAGTTTGAAGAATGTAACAGAAAATTTCCTCCCCGATGTAAGCAATAACTTAGTCCCAGATGAATAGGTTCAGTGAATACTAAGTATTACAATAAATTCTGATGTAAATAATAATTTAGTCACAGATGAACAGATCCAAACCAAACCATCTATAAAAGTATATTCTGTTAAGAAATTTGATGGTAGTAATGCAAAGGAGACGGTTGTGAAAGTAGCTGGTATTCAGCATAAGACCGGCGATTCTAACAACTTAGAAACTGAACTTTCTGCTGAAAAACTAAAGACAAATTAAATTTGAAATTGAAAAGTAGGGCTAAAGTAAAAAATAATGGTGGAATTGTTGACAAAATAGACCACTATGTGAAAATACGTAGATACTTTCCGCAAATTTGCTACTAACACAAAAATACATCATATTGGGAATGACAGAGAAAAATGAAAATATTTAGAAGGCTTTGTGTCAAGTGGTTGCTTTGCCCGAATACGTAAAGAAAGGTAAAGGTTGGAAAAGCATAGCGGGAAAGTCAAAGACTAAGAGGAACGTAAACAGTAACAACGTAAGCAATGTTACCACAAATGAAAATGAAAATACGGCAGTGGAATAAGTGGGAAACGAAACGGTTGGCATGTTCATGAAAACAGACAAGCTAATTATTATGTCAAAGGAAACAGTAATGTGTATTAAACTTTTTTGTGGTAAGACACCGTACGTCGATTATGACAGAGACGACTGTAACTGGGAATTAAAATTTTCACTATAATAGACAGTGTGGTAATAATGTGAAAAAATGTATAGGCGGAAAGAAACAAGGGCAAGAGTATACGACATTATCAGATTATTATGAGTGTTGAAATTAATGGTACTGGAACAAGTACAATCACTGGAATCGGTATCAAATTAGGCGCCACAAAAGGAGGATCTAACGAGAAAGTAATAGGCAAAGAGGGCGTACTAGTTTTATCAGTGCATTGATCTGAGGTCGTAGATGATGTTAGAATAAAGAAACAAATATTGCAGAAACTGTGGTATAAAGACAAAGCAGTGACCATTACTGACATGCTAGCGCTAGATCGATGTATCAGTTTTATTATACGAAAGGATCTGTTGGTACACTACGCTCATGTGGGTTTTGAGAAGAGTAGTATAACCATAAGGTAAATGGTCCGGGGAATAAGACTTGCAATAATTATTGGTCCTTCCAAAGAAGCGCTCACAAACGGAAAAGAATAGTCAGAACTTTATTGAAACAAGAGTGTCAGTCAATTAAATACACCTTCAAATACAGGAAGTTACAATGATTAACAAAATGGTAGGAGGAGGACCAGCCCATTTGATTTTGCAGTACCTAAACGTGTTTTCAAGTACTACGAACGTGATGAAGATTGATGGGAAGATATATAATATTATTGACAAGATTAAGGTAATTTACACAGCTGTAAAGGAAGGGCTATAAATCTGCTTTCGTAGCAACGTAATGTGTTTTCGATATGTACAACAGTAACGAAAAATCACGAGAAATCATTCGGTATTAAGGGCCAGGTAAATATGTATTACGAGAATATTAAAGGTCCATGAATAGTGGATAGAGTATGTCACCAAAATGCAACAGAAGTGGAACCTTCTGTGTACAAATCATTAAAAGGTGTACGTAAAGTAGTAGATGTTAACAGATATAGCAGTAATGGGTAGAAAGCCAGTTGGATTCGTGTGGCAAGAATAGCAGATACCGGAAGAAGCAGCTCTTTGTAGTTGAATAGAGAATGGCGGAAGAGCCGAATGATAAGTAGAGTTAAATGTACATAATATCTTGTGCAGATATTGTTACCAAGAGGCAGCTAATGCTAAGGAATCATGCATAACGTGTTTTATTTGTCAACATACAGAAGGCCACCTGTGTTAAGCGGCTATGTAGACTAGGAAGCCAGTAGAAGATACGTCTGGTGCGGCGTGTAAAGAGATCAAACAGATGAACAGTATGTTGCTAATGGCCTCTCGGAAGGTGGTGGTCAGCTGTCAAGGCTGACATTCGAAGGAATGCTAAGGTGACGTTACCAGGGACGCATGATGGTACGAACTGTTTCTAAACAGAACTTGTAAATAATGGTATTGTCAGGAAATGTTTGCAAACATCACTTATAAATACGATAGTTTCCATGTAATGCATTGTTCTTTATTACAAATTAGTTGAACTAAATAATATTATTTGATAGCTATAAGGAATAGATTCATTAACTAATTATTTGGAAAGGGGAAAAAAATGTGTGCCAAATGGGCCATAGAAAGTAAATGATGATTACTACGCAATCAGTTTGGAAAATGTAAATGATTATTTGTACAAAATTGTTAAGGCTTTCGTGGCCACTTGTTGACAAACTGCCTATTGGCCTCTGTCTCGGGTTTTTCGGCCGACGTTCATCTAATGATTATACTGACGTTTCGCCAGCTCTAGTGGCTGGCATTGTCAAAGCTTCACCCTCCATTGACGGTGGTGTACTGGAAGCGAGCTCGTGGCCACAGACTGTATGTACCTGGCGCGCCAACGTCCGAGGGCTTCTCTGCGGTCATTTCCGGTGCGCTTCTCCTTTTGCTACCTGCGACGGTCGTTCGCTGCAGTACGTGAAGCCAGGATCCATTTACCTTATGGCTTTCCTCTTTCTTGTTGAAACTCTTCGCGTGTTTTTGTATTTCTACAGCTTCTCTGAACAAGCGCGTGTGATAGTGCCTCTCTACAGCCAGAACTTCCGTGTAGGCGAATTTGTATGTTGTGTCTAAATTGTGTTTCTTTGTTAGATGTCTTTGTAATGAAATCGATGATGCCTGGAATCACGGGAAATTTGGAGCTGTGATAAAAGGTTGGCTGGAGCTAAAAGTCAAAATCAGAGCGCCAGTCAATCGAGAAAAAGTTGGAAACTGCGTAATGATGGCCGAAAACACTGAAGTAGAACGGAACCAAGGTGCACAAGATCTGCAGATCCGATAAACGAGTGAAAAATGTTTTTAGATGGTGGTGTGTGCTCTAAAAGAACAACTGCCAAGTCCTAAGTCTTTGTTAAAAGTGCTGTTGTAGAAGGACAGTGATGCAGTAAAATAAAAGAAAAAATATTATCCTGCGTATAGTGTGTCTGCATATCTTAAGCGACGTTAAGTTTTTGATAAAGTCATCTATCTGTCTTGATATTTTGAGTTTACCTAATGCTAAAATGTTAAAGGAGACGCTTATGTATCTGTATAGGTCGATAAACAATCTGCTGAATATTTGAGTCAAGTGCTTAATTTTATATGTATAAATCAGAGTAACAAAATGATGTCTTAATAATAATTAGCGTAGAAAACTCTGTTTAAAGACAACAGTTCAAATTCTGCAGACACTGTCTTGAGAGTTGAATTTCAAGTGTAGCAGAAAAGTAAACTGCATTCGATAGTACTATAAATTTGTAAAATTTGTTTATTTATGGAAAATCTCCTACGATATTTTCTAAAAGAAAGTCATTTGTGTTTAGCTTTTGAAGCTTGGGAAAGGTGGAGGTGCTTATGTTAAAATTGACGCGTTTCGCGCTATTGGCGCATCAGCAAAATTCCTGTAAATTAACAATAACGTATGTATTACCACGAGCCTATCCAACTCCTGCTAAGTAACTATCGAATAATGTAACCTGTAAAAAAACTTGCCTAAGACAGAGTAAACCGCACTAGTCAAAATGTAAATACTGAATGAAGTGTAATCAAAATTGTCAAATATAAAACCGGAAGCCTACAAAGATTAAAAAAAAATTGTACAAATTCCTTTTAAAACATATAACTACTAGAACAGACTTTCCGTATCTGTGAGCAGCAAGAGACCCCAACGGTAGTTATTAGTCACACTCATCCAAATCTTGGAGAAGGCCGTTGTATGGATGGGCTTGCGGTGAACAGGCATATCGCATAATAGTAAACAATAACTGCGCTCTGCAGCATGTATGCTGCGGCAGCGATCCGTATACTGACCTGACGTGAATGAACAGCTGATTGTAAGCTCCAACTGATGGCACCAGTCGTGCCTGGCATGTAGCCATAATTTACATATTGAAAGAAAATTAAAAACAATGGTACGAGATAGTGCCAGTAGTACACAGTTGAAATAAAATAATAGTTATTAAATAATGCCTTAAAAGCTGAAAATCAGAGGAGTAAATCATGTTGTTTAGCGAGACACGTAGCGGGCATACTCTTCAACATCCTGGACTGCAGTCATTTTAAGCAGAAGTACCCACTTGCACAGCATATATGTGTTACTGTAGACATGTCGATAATATTTTTATTACTTTTAATTGTCTGCATAAAGATGTAAGTACAATGGTGGAGGAATTTAGCGGCTTGCATTCTAAACGACTTTTGACGCACGAAGAAATAGCGTCCAACCAGTCATTCAACTATTTGTATTTAAACTTTCAATTGTATTCTATTGTATTGTATGTTAACCGGGGACCTAGAAACGACGGAGAGGCTTCGTCCCCGACGCAGCCGCAATGGTCCACAACCCCACGACAAATACCGCAGTCCACTTCACCCCTCCACCGCCCCAGACCGAACCCAGGGTTATTGTTAAGAGTGTAACCCCTATGTTTGCGTGGTAGAGTAATGGTGGTGTACGCGTACGTGGAGAACTTGTTTGCGCAGCAATCGCCGACGTGGTGTAACTGAGGCGGAATAAGGAGAACCAGCCCGCATTCGCCGAGGCAGATGGAAAACCGCCTAAAAACCATCCACAGACTGGCCGGTTCACCAGACCTCGACACAATCCGCCGAGTGGATTCGTGCCGGGGACCAGGCGCTCCTTCCCGCCCGGAAAGCCGTGCATTAGACCGCACGGCCAACCGGGCGGGCTAAACCTTCAATTAGTAGAATAGCGTATTAAGTATGATATTTTTCGCAAACCGACAACAAGTGATGCTCTTATCCATGCATCCTCTTGTCACCCTGTAGCTCGTAAACAGAGTTTCATTTTGTCCACGATTGTTCGAGAGTCTAGTACTCCGCGAAGTCACGAATCCTTAAAACTTGAAATGGATAATTTGAAATACATCGCATTCTCTAACGGCTATAGCCGTAGTCGTGTAGATAGAATCCACCGCTCGAAATTAGCCAATACGAATAATGTGCTCCAAAATTCTCATAATTACGATATTGCAGTGCTTGTGTTGTTCAGTTATTAGAAAGACACAGGCTCTGCAATACCGTATTTGTCTGACGATACTGGGCAAGCGACTTAGAAGCACAACGTCTGACCTGTACGTGAAAATATATAATGGACGTACGAGTACAGGTCGTAAACGAATGGTTGACCACGCATGGAAGTTTCGATCGCGCCCTGAGCCATGCACGGATAGCTAAATGGTAAGACGACCGCTTGCGATAAGTGGGAAACCCGGGTTCGATTCCCCGCCCGATACAAATTTTCACTGTCGTCATTCCATTCCACAGCTGATGGTAGGGCCTGTTCACAATTGCGAATTCATTTGATGTGATTCTCATAATTCGTCTGAGTGTACTTACATCACTTTGCCGTTTGTGAGTAACATATCATCCAGGCTTCCAGGTCTCCTTACGAAGGATGGTGTTAGAATCTCTTATTCCACTCGGGATCGGATCTTATATATAATGAACAACCTAGACGAAACTGTCTTGGTCTACAAATTGAAATGCGCCCAGTGCCCTCGTACATATGTCGGACAGACGGGACGTGACGTTAGAACGTGTTTTCATGAGCACTTACTAGTAACGGGCTGTGAAAAGAATTTCCCCGTTTGCGGAGCATCTGAACGTTAGATAAGAAGTTAATTCTACTACAGGAACTTGAAATAACAAAATTTTTGAAGCACTCGGAAGATTTGCGTTTCAATGAGCAACTTACCACAAAGAACTAAACTTTGTATGAAAGCAGCATTGCAGTTTCCAATCCGCCACTATGACATCGTCTTTACTCCTTTGATTTTCAACTTCACAATTGTCTGAACTACTTTGAAGGCATTATTTAATAACCATAAATTTATTTAACTTATAAACTTCTGGTACCATGTTGTAGCATGCTATTTAATTATCCTTAAGTATGTAAATGACAGCCACATACCTCACAGAACTAGCGCCATCGCTTGTTACAATTCGCTGTTTATTCACGTCACATCAGTATGCAGCTCGCAGTCGCAACCAACATGCTGTATAGCGCAGTTATTGTCCGCCTCTGTGCGGTGGTCCTGTCCATTGCGAGCATATCCATACAGTGGATCTCCATGATTCGCTGAATGCCACTATCTAATAGCTTCCGGTTACATTCTTCGTGCTCATACACTAAAAAGCCAAACAAACTGGTACACCTGCCTAATATCGTGTAGGGTCCCGCAAACACGCAGAAGTGCAACGCCATGACGTGCCATGGACTCGACTAATGTCTGAAGTAGTGCTGGAGGGAACTGACACTATGAATCCTGCGGGACTGTCCATAAATCCGTAAGAGTAGGAGGGGGTGGAGATCTATTCTGAACAGCACGTTGCAAGGCCTCCCAGATATGCTCAATAATGTTCATGTCTGGGGAGTTTGGTGGCCAGCGGAAGTGTATAAACTCATAAAAGTGTTCCTGAATCCACTCTGCGGCAATTCTAGATGTCTAGGGTGTCGCATTGTCCTGCTGGAATTGTCCAAGCCCTTCCGAGTGCACAGTGGACATGAATGGATGCAGGTGATCAAACAGGATTCTTATGTAAGTGTCACCTGTCAGAGTCGTATCAGGGGTCCTTTACCATTCCAACTGCAAATGCCTCAAACCATTAGAGAGCCTCCACCTCCTTGAACAGTCCCCTTGCTGAAATGCAAGGCCCATGGAATCGTGAGGTTGTCTCCATACCCGTACATGTCCGTCCGCTCGACACAAATTGAAACGAGACTCGTCCGACCAGGCAACATGTTTTCAGTCATCAACAGGCCAATGTTGGTGTCGACGGGCCCAAGTGAGCTTTGTGTCGTGCAGTCATCAAGGGTACACCAGTGGACGGTCGGCTGCAAAAGCCCATATCGATGATGTTTCGGTCCAGCGTTGAAATTTGCAGCCGTTTGCGGAAGTGTTGTACTTCTGTCATGTTGAACGATTCTCTTCATTCGTCGTTAGTCTCGTTGTTGCAGGACCTTTTTCCGGCCGCAGCGATATCGAAGATATGATGTTTTACCATATTCCTGATATTCACAGTACACTTATGAAATGGCCTTACGGGATCATCCCCACTTCATCGCTACCACGGAAATTCTCTGTCGCATCGCTCGTGCGCCGACTATAACACCACGTTCAAATTCACTCGAATATTGATAATCTGCCATTGTAGGAGCAGTAACTGATTTAACAACTGCGCCAGACACTTGTTGTCTTATGTAGGTGTTGCCGACCGCAGCGCCGTATTCTACCTTTTTACATATCTCTGTGCGTGTCTATACCAGCTTCTTTGGCGCTTCAGTTTATGTATAAAAAGCCTGTTCTAGTAGTTATCTGTTTTAAAACAAAGTTCTTTAAGAAATTGTTTATCTTTTTAAGCTTCCGGTTTTATATTCGGTGGCTGTGGTTACGTACCATTAAATATTTGCTGTTTGAGTAGTTTGATTTACGCTAACTAAGGCGAGTTATTTTTACAAACTATTTAAATCAATAGTTAGCTAGCAGGGGTTGGATAGGCTCGTGGTCACAATTTTATATAATACATACGTCATTTTTAATTTACAAGAATTCTGAAGATGCGCCACTAGCGCGTAACACGTCAATTTTAAAATAAATACCTGCAATAGAGTCTACTTTTTTATTTGAGAACTACAGTGCCAATTCAGTTCCTGCTGTATAGAGCTATACAATAGCACGGAAGAATGTAGAAATCCAAGAAGTCGGAGACTAACTGAACAACTACAGTGAGATAGCATTAGATGAAATTACACGACTTTTACGTTACTATACATCTAAACCTATGCTGTTAAAATGACTGGTGACAAAGGATGAAAATAATAAAGAATCCTGGTGTTTTTAGATGGAGATAACACTAAGCATTTCCATAAGAAACAAAATCGCAATCTGCTGTACACTCATCGACACTGAACGCTATCCCTCTGCATACAAGCAGACACTCTCAAATCAAACTGAATCATTCGTAAACACACGACGTTGCCCCAGTTGCTGTCATGGAAACTTCAGTGAGGCAGTTGTTCGTCATCTTCAGGTGCGACTACGGGGAGCTGTAGTGGCTCCCCAATCTATACGTGGATTTGCTAGAAAATGGCCAGCACTAGGCTGACGGGAAGGGTCATAATGTCATCGCATGGGACGTTGAGACACAGGGCCCTCAATTGTAAAACCGAGCAAGAATACCCGATCACAAGCAACCGATCTAAGTGTATGCCCTTTGGAAAGCTGTTGGTAGCCGGCCTAGTTCTCCTGACTACAAGCCCCCGTATATGTGATCTCGTTGATTTCGTTTCTCTGCTGTCTAGGGTGGCTTTGTGCCTTCATTGCATGTTCCCATGTTTTTATAGGTAAAATTCTGTAGCTCTGTAGATTAAGCCGCTTGCTACTGGAATTTCGATCGCTTCTGTACTGGAATCAGTACGACTACGTAGCTGAGTGGTCTGCGTGGCTGACAGCTGGGCGAGTGGTCTGAATTCGATTCTCGACCGAATTGGAGATTTCTCCTCTCGGGGCCTGGCTGTTGTGTTGATCTCACATCGTTTCATCATCTTCGAAACGCAAGTAACCAAAGTGGCGTCAAATAAAAAGAGCGTTGCACCAAGCGGCCGAACTCCTCGAAAGGCGACTCCCGGCCAATGATATGGCATACACATATTTCATTTGTACTCGTACTGTAATCGCAGTAGATTAGTCAGACAAGACTATATTGGTCTCTCTGTAGCTAAGGCCGCGACGTGTATCTAGATAGTGATTACCCACAGAAGATTTTGGGTGACGTAGGCTGGTATAAGGTCTCTGTCCACTGTATCTGTATTTAAGAATGCAACGCGTCTTGCCTTTCTACCATTTCCCATACTGGCTTGTATCTTCCTTACCTCTTTTGATTCAATTCGCAATTTAAGGAATCCAGCCTATCAATCAGTTTACATCGTGAGAGCCTGAAACAACACATAGTTATAAATATAATTTCTTTTTCTGGTTTGTCTTCATAATCGAAGTTTCTCGCAATATCTCAGAATACCTTATATTTAAGCTTTGTTCGGTTGTGCTGCGGCACGATACTCCTCATTATCTATGATCGACGCGCCGCAGTAGGACTACAATTTTCGACACTCTTTGGCAGTTCTTTTGATATGCGCACTCTTGTACACATCTTTTCATGTCACCGGCACGTGACGCGCTATGAAAAGTATGGAAGCTCAGCAGAGACGGATGGCGATCCCCCTAGCGAAGATATAGACTGCAAATGTGGAAATCGACTGAGATAAGCGACTTGGTCAAAGGACACATTATTATTACGCAAAGCCTATATACAAGTATCTCGAAAACGGCAAAGCTGGTCGAATTTTCACGTGCTACTGTTGTGAGCATCTACGGAAAAAAGTAGGAGAGTGAAACTACCACTAGACGCTAAATGGTTGGACATCCACGACTCTTCACAGAACGTGGGGTTCGGAGGCTTGTCTGCTCTGCAAAATAGGACAGATGGTGATCTGTGGCATCTCTGCCGAAAGAGCACAATTCTGGTGCACGCACAAGTGTTTCGGAGCATACCGTTCATCGTTCACTGTCGAACATGGTGCTCCACAGCAGACCAACCGAATGTGTTCACATGTTGACCCAACGACATCTTCAATTACGATTTCTGTGTGCACAGGACCATCGGGCTTCAACCTTCGGTCAATGGAAACGTTTCGGCTCTTCGGATGAATCACATTTTTGCTACAGTACATCGACGGTCGTCTCCAGAAACGCCGTGGGAGCAGTATTATTCTATGGGAGACGTTCGTCTGCGCTTGCATAGGACCTTTGACAGTAATTGAAGACACTCTGTCAGTTGCTAACCGCCTGCATACCTTCATGCTTGGTGTCTTCCCTGACGGTTCAAAATGGCTCTGAGCACTATGGGACTTAACTTCTGAGGTCATCAGTCCCCTAGAACTTAGAACTACTTAAACCTAACTAACCTAAAGACATCACACAAATCCATGCCCGAGGCAGGATTCGAACCTGCGGTCGTAGCGGTCGCGCGGTTCCAGGCTGTAGCGCCTAGAAACGCTCGGCCACCCCGGCTGGCTTCCCCGACGGCGATGTTATCTTTCAGCAGTATTATTGTCCATGTCTCGGAGCCAGACCCGTGCTACAGTGGTTGGAGAAGCTTTATAGTGAACTCAAACTGATGTCTCGGTGTCCAGATTCGCCTAATGTAAATCCTATGGAACTCATCTGAGTCGCTATGGGCGCCATCAACTCTTACACAAATCAGCGTCCCATTATTTACACGAATTACATGACCCGTGTATAGACAGCTAATCCAAAATGCCTCAACAAACCTACCAACAAAATGTCGGATCCCTGATACGCAATATCGTCATGTATTTTTTTCCAAAGACGGACAAACAAGCCATTAAGCAGGTGGTCATCATATTCTGGCTCACCAGTGTATATAAGAATATTGCGAAAGTTATATAAGACATGAGAAAAAGGAAAAACTTCGCTCTCACTATTAAATAACTAAACGCACAGGTCAAAATATTTTTCGCTACCAGGAGACATCAAGGTAATAGAGTGTGGCTTGACAATGGCCCCAATTCGGCGAGGAAGAAGTGTACAAGTTTCTTAAGATGTGTCATGTTGAGCTAAAGCAATTCACGGGCTATTAAATCCTGTAAAGCCGTCAAATTAAGGGAAAGTTGTTGTTCCATCCTTATTTAATGCACCAGTCGAGGTACAGTTAGATGCCTGAGTGTTTGTCATACTAATGAACGTGTGTGCAGCCCTGTAAACACGGTTGTTATCATCTTAGAAAACAGGAGTGTCTACAGCATATTCATCTTGAAGATGTAGAGTACAGGATGTTGAAATACAAATCCTAGGTCGGGTTCACGGTACCTATATGAGTGGGCCCAAGTAGTGGTACAAAAATCCTCAAGGTACCCAAGACATATGTCAGGGGTTGGGTGTTGTGCCACATGACCACATGGAAGTGAATTAGTTTGTATGAGTTGCTCGATTGTATGGAATCAGCGCCGGAAGAAAGGCCGACGTGGCTACGCGGCGGAATGGCAGAAAAAAGTTATCGTGTTTGAACGTACCCATGACCGTGCCGAGAAAGAAGGTGCAGGATTTGTTGGGGTATCCAAAAGAGCTTTCTAACGTGTTTACGAGGAATGATGCAACATTTGCAACCATGTAGCACGGCGCAGTAACAGTTGTCGTATAACTATTCCAACCGACACGAACTTGAACCGAGTGTCACAGCACGTCGGTGACAGTCGGTTTCAATTTCTACAGCAATTGTATGTTTCATTGAATGCATGACCATCTCAGCCAGTTTCCTACAGACCTTTGTTAAGAGGTACAGTCGTGCTCAAAAGTATCCGAACGACCTGAATTGCATTTCGCCTGATTTGAATGCAACCCACATAACGCAGCTGTCTAGCAGGTCCTCTAATCGCTCCTCTGTACAGTCGTTTGAGTATTGAAAATGGTTCCATCAAGTCACCACTAGAAAACACTGCTCTGTACTGCAATAACACAAGATGTAAAGTAATACCAAGGTACTACAAATATCAGTGAACATCTTATCACAGATAGGACAGTCCTTAAGGCTTGTAAGCTCACATTTATTACAATAAATGACATACCTGAAATGTTACCACTCTCATTGTTACGTCAGATAGGTAACTCACATAGTAAGTTCGTCATATTCATGATTTCCTCTTCAAAGTAACATACCGTACTTATTATTTAACACAAAATGACATTAAAAATTTAAGTTGTTCACGAGCAGCTAGTTAAGAATATGTATGAAATTCAAATGACACGACGAACTGTCTCGTTCTGCATATGGATTCAAACCCAGGTAATGCAGACTAAGTAAAGACTTCGTAACTGACGGAATCTAACAGTCATTCCTGACTAGGCATACAGACAGTGATATACCTCGATTTTAGACAGTATCAGTTAGCAAATATCAATTTTAAATTACATAACGTAAACATTTTTAACGGATGCGAATTCCTACCCAGCATTTATTGTCCTTGTTAACGAACTACGAGAGATGTTAAATGTAGCTTCTGCACAAGTAACATACTCGAAATGCCGTGAGGTAAAGCTTTGTGTTGGACAGGGATTCGAACCCAGAACCTAATTGGATTGTCATCGAAGTACAATCAATTGTGACATATCGGATTTTCTGGGCAGTAGCTAGATGTTTTAACTGAAATAACGAGACGTAACATTAATTTTTTCTTTCCCAGGACTCCAACCAGGCACCTATCACTGTTATATTCTAGAGAAAACGAACTTTAAAAATGGGGTTGGTTACACCAGCAGCGACATGTGAGCATGTTTGAACTAGAAATAATATGACGAAGAGTTCAGTGCTGACTGGGAATCGAACCCCACACATATCGTTGACTGCACACAAAGAGACGTCAGGTACCGAATTTTTCTCCACCGGCAGCTCGGAATAACATCCTTGAACTTACAGTGATCTCGCAAACAGTTCTGTGTCTCACTGGGACTCAAAAACGTTAGATATCGTTAGTGCTGAGAACGAATAAAAATACATTGAAAATCAAAATTATTATCTACCAGCAGATAGGTGTTCTCATGCTAGAGCTTGATAATACATAATGAAAGCTTTAGTGCCGGGCCAGGATTCGAACCCATTCACGTGCAATGCGTGGAGATATTGAGGAATTTGCAGTTTTGAACAAACAACAAATTGCAGTCGAGCTGTATTGTCACGAAGGGATCAAATTCCGCGTTAAGGGCGGTCTGAGTTGCATTCCCAGGTCAGAACCAATTTTATCGACATACAGAAGCTCAAGTAAACGATGGAATAATTGTCCTGTGACCCTATGTAGCGTTTGTTTCGTCACTAGAAATAAATAACTAGTATAAGAAAGGTTACTGCTGATAGAGTTTCTACGTGTCCGACTCCTCACTTTATTGTGGTTCAACCTAACGTCTACTTGGTAGAGAAGGAATATCATGTTTAACGTGGATGTCAGACCTCAATGCCATTATACCTTCTTCACGTGATGTAGCCAGAAGAGGACAGAATCTGTCTCTCCTTATCAAAAATCATCAGCAGAAGTTGGAATCGAACCCAGACCATAAGTATATGAACCTAGCATCAACCCAACAGACCACCAAATTCTGTTCTCCATTACTTATTTTTCTATCATAACAATGTTGTGCCACACTGGATGAGAATTCTGACACACAGGCTCCCTGTAGTGGTTTGCAGCATGTTCAGTACATTCATTTACTTGGTTGACCGAATCGCCATGAACTAGTTGCCTCTGCTACCCACTGCATACATTCGACTCTATTTTGTAATCACCGAAATAAAATCACGTAACTGCCACCTACACAGAACTGCCAACATTGTAGGATGCAGAAATTTAAATAGGAAGTGTTCCTTTCGACTTGAGCTACTATATTGCGCTATCTGTTCTTAATTTACTTGCGTCTAGTAATGGCTGTCGAATACTGCCTAACCAAAAGCTTAGGGATGTTACTACCTTCCGATATACGTCGCTTTCAGTTCTTCAACATGAGTTGCTCGACGTGTCCTGTTTCAAGTTGTGTATGGCAGAGAATGTTTTAGAAAATCAATTGTTTTCCTTTGCAATAAACAGAAAGATTTTCATTCTAAGTTATCAAAGTTCAAAATTATCGCATTATTAGTTCAAATTTAATATTCGCTTCTATAGTGTAGGAAAGTATTTCAGAGTTGCATAACCCGCATCAGACTCATTGACCTTACACTTAGTCGCTGACCATAAATTCTAGCTCTTAGTTATACCAGTTTAAGTAACCTAATGTAGCGAAGATTTTTTGCCAGTGCTGTTTCTCACCGGAAAATATGCAATTCAAAAAATTGTTCAAATGGCTCTGAGCACTATGGGACTTAATATCTATGGTCATCAGTCCCCTAGAACTTAGAACTACTTAAACCTAACTAACCTAAGGACATCACACACATCCATGCCCGAGGCAGGATTCGAACCTGCGACCGTAGCGGTCGCGCGGTTCCAGACTGAAGCGCCTAGAACCGCTCGGCCACTCCGACCGGCTATGCAGTTCACTTATTGGGCTTCAGTAGTACACTGTAACAGTAATTTCTGTGTGTATGCAATGCATACGGATTGTAGAATTTAGTGGTGGTCCCTCTTCCTCTTCTGTATACAATATGCCTGTCCTAAACGGGCCTCGCATTCGCGTCCGGCCATCCTGATTTAGGTTTTCCGTGATTTCCCTAAATCGCTCCAGGCAAATGCCGGGATGGTTGCTTTGAAATGGCATGGCCGACTTCCTTCCCCATCCTTCACTAATCCGATGAGACCGATGACCTCGCAGTTTGGTCTCTTCCCCCAAACAACCAACCAACCAAACTAAACGGGCCCGTTACCATTACAGGAACAGGGCAGTGCAACATCATACTGACAACAGTAATGTGCTTATACTGACAGCCTAACTATTCGTTTTAGCTGATTTTATAATCATTTAAATAAAACAACATGACCTTCCAGTGGGAGACACTTCGTCCCCTTTTTCCTTGTGTGAAATTTGTCAGTCAGTTTTTGCCTTCCAACCAGCGAAATGCGGCAGAGTACGGCCAGTAAACGATTCACAAACCACGATTTAGTGCCGTTAAGATGATTTCGTTAAACATTGTCGTAGCTGAAGGAATTTAGTTTCTTCTTAAATCTTTTTATGCAGCAACGTTCACAGATATCTCAAATAGAAAAAGCTGTTTATCCAGGTAGGAAGGTCGTGAGACAAACTTCTCACAGTTTGTGTCAGGTTGATCTTTTCGTCTGATAGCACTGCGTAAGTATTTTATCTAAGAGGTGTCACAAGTAGTGGTCCTGTAGCTGTGGGAATCATTGGTTGAAAACGAGTTTAACACCAATGGGTACAGTACTGCCAAATATTCAAAATGATTATCGACCTAAGCCTGAGTTCATCCACAAACTGATACGTATTTATAGTACTGTAGCTAGACTTTGTATCCTTGTCTTCTTTGAGTGGGCATTGGAAGACATTTACACACACGTATGCACTACTATGAATACTTCGAACGCTGTAGCTAACGTTGCTGTCAAAACTAATTTTAGTAGATGGGAGGATACAAAGAAACAGACTCACGGGTGTGGACAGAAACTAAGGTGCAGATGCGGGCACTGTGCAGATGTGCGCTTTTTCATCTTCAGATCTATACCAATAATGTATACAAATCAGCGTTTGCATTGCTTTCATAATGTTTCCCTCTTGTTCAGAAGAGAAGAAAATAAAAAGCATGCCCATTAAGACAGAAAGTAAAGTGCAGATCTGCGCTTTTTCATCTTCAGATCTATACAAATAATGTATACTAATCAGCGTATTCATTGCTTTCGTAATGTTTCCCTCTTATTTAGTCGTCTAATGGTGAACTGGATCCACACCCATGAGTCTGATTGTTTCTTTCTACCCTTACATCTACTGTCTTTTTGTGTTATTGCTCGGTGTTCAAAAAGCAATATGTTACGCCTGCGCCCCCCACGAGGTATTAGAACGAGGTCGCAAGAAGGCTAACGAATTATAATCAAAATACACTGAGACGCCAATTTGTCTGTCGTCATGGTGTTAAGTCGGTAGAAGTAGTTGGGTATTGTTACCGGCATCCCATTGCCTTCTCCTCTTTCGTTTGTATGTTGCGCATGGTGAGAGAAATAAATGTGTTTTGCTTGCTTCTGTGACACGTTTCACGCCACTGAATGCGAGCAAGCTCACGAATAGACTGTCAGTAATTGGAATTACGCAGTAATACACTTAAAATCCTGCCCCCATGAACCATGGACCTTGCCGTTGGTGGGGAGGCTTGCGTGCTTCAGCGATACAGATAGCCGAACCGTAGGTACAACCACAACGGAGGGGTATCTGTTGAGAGGCCAGACAAACGTGTGGTTCCTGAAGAGGGGCAGCAGCCTTTTCAGTAGTTGCAAGGGCAACAGTCTGGATGATTGACTGATCTGGCCTTGTAACAATAACCAAAACGGCCTTGCTGTGCTGGTACTGCGAACGGCTGAAAGCAAGGGGAAACTATGACCGTAATTTTTCCCGAGGGCATGCAGCTTTACTGTATGATTAAATGATGATGGCGTCCTCTTGGGTAAAATATTCCGGAGGTAAAATAGTCCCCCATTCAGATCTCCAGGCGGGGACTACTCAAGAGGATGTCGTTATCAGGAGAAAGAAAACTGGCGTTCTACGGATCGGAGCGTGGAATGTCAGATCCCTTAATCGGGCAGGTAGGTTAGAAAATTTAAAAAGGGAAATGGATAGGTTAAAGTTAGATATAGTGGGAATTAGTGAAGTTCGGTGGCAGGAGGAACAAGACTTCTGGTCAGGTGACTACAGGGTTATAAACACAAAGTCAAATAGGGGTAATGCAGGAGTAGGTTTAATAATGAATAGGAAAATAGGAGTGCGGGTAAGCTACTACAAACAGCATAGTGAACGCATTATTGTGGCCAAGATAGATACGAAGCCCACACCTACTACAGTAGTACAAGTTTATATGCCAACTAGCTCTGCAGATGACGAAGAAATTGAAGAAATGTATGATGAAATAAAAGAAATTATTCAGATAGTGAAGGGAGACGAAAATTTAATAGTCATGGGTGACTGGAATTCGAGTGTAGGAAAAGGGAGAGAAGGAAACGTTGTAGGTGAATATGGATTGGGGCTAAGAAATGAAAGAGGGAGCCGCCTGGTAGAATTTTGCACAGAGCACAACTTAATCATAGCTAACACTTGGTTTAAGAATCACGATAGAAGGTTGTATACATGGAAGAACCCTGGAGATACTATAAGGTATCAGATAGATTATATAATGGTAAGACAGAGATTTAGGAACCAGGTTTTAAATTGTAAGACATTTCCAGGGGCAGATGTGGACTCTGACCACAATCTATTGGTTATGGCCTGTAGATTAAAACTGAAGAAACTGCAAAAATGTGGGAATTTAAGGAGATGGGCCCTGGATAAACTGAAAGAACCAGAGGTTGTACAGAGTTTCAGGGAGAGCATAAGGGAACAATTGACAGGAATGGGGGAAAGAAATACAGTAGAAGAAGAATGGGTAGCTTTGAGGGATGAAGTAGTGAAGGCAGCAGAGGATCAAGTAGGTAAAAAGACGAGGGCTAATAGAAATCCTTGGGTAACAGAAGAAATATTGAATTTAATTGATGAAAGGAGAAAATATAAAAATGCAGTAAGTGAAGCAGGCAAAAAGGAATACAAACGTCTCAAAAATGAGATCGACAGGAAGTGCAAAATGGCTAAGCAGGGATGGCTAGAGGACAAATGTAAGGATGTAGAGGCTTATCTCACTAGGGGTAAGATAGATACTGCCTACAGGAAAATTAAAGAGACCTTTGGAGATAAGAGAACCACTTGTATGAACATCAAGAGCTCAGATGGAAACCCAGTTCTAAGCAAAGAAGGGAAAGCAGAAAGGTGGAAGGAGTATATAGAGGGTCTATACAAGGGCGATGAACTTGAGGACAATATAATGGAAATGGAAGAGGATGTAGGTGAAGACGAAATGGGAGATAAGATACTGCGTGAAGAGTTTGACAGAGCACTGAAAGACCTGAGTCGAAACAAGGCCACCGGAGTAGACAACATTCCATTGGAACTACTGACGGCCTTGGGAGAGCCAGTCCTGACAAAACTCTACCATCTGGTGAGCACGATGTATGAGACAGGCGAAATACCCTCAGACTTCAAGAAGAATATAATAATTCCAATCCCAAAGAAAGCAGGTGTTGACAGATGTGAAAATTACCGAACTATCAGTTTAATAAGTCACAGCTGCAAAATACTAACACGTATTCTTTACAGACGAATGGAAAAACTGGTAGAAGCCGACCTCGGGGAAGATCAGTTTGGATTCCGTAGAAATGTTGGAACACGTGAGGCAATACTGACCTTACGACTTATCTTAGAAGAAAGATTAAGGAAAGGCAAACCTACGTTTCTAGCATTTGCAGACTTAGAGAAAGCTTTTGACAATGTTGACTGGAATACTCTCTTTCAAATTCTAAAGGTGGCAGGGGTAAAATACAGGGAGCGAAAGGCTATTTACAATTTGTACAGAAACCAGATGGCAGTTATAAGAGTCGAGGGACATGAAAGGGAAGCAGTGGTTAAGAAGGGAGTAGGACAGGGTTGTAGCCTCTCCCCGATGTTATTCAATCTGTATATTGAGCAAGCAGTAAAGGAAATAAAAGAAAAATTCGGAGTAGGTATTAAAATCCATGGAGAAGAAATAAAAACGTTGAGGTTCGCCGATGACATTGTAATTCTGTCAGAGACAGCAAAGGACTTGGAAGAGCAGTTGAATGGAATGTATGGTGTCTTGAAGGGAGGATATAAGATGAACATCAACAAAAGCAAAACGAGGATAATGGAATGTAGTCGAATGAAGTCGGGTGATGCTGAGGGTATTAGATTAGGAAATGAGACACTTAAAGTAGTAAAGGAGTTTTGCTATTTGGGGAGCAAAATAACTGATGATGGTCGAAGTAGAGAGGATATAAAATGTAGACTGGCAATGGCAAGAAGGACAAGAAGAGAATAGAAGCTTTCGAAATGTGGTTCTACAGAAGAATGCTGAAGATTAGATGGGTAGATCACATAACTAATGAGGAAGTATTGAATAGGATTGGGGAGAAGAGAAGTTTGTGGCACAACTTGACCAGAAGAAGGGATCGGTTGGTAGGACATGTTCTGAGGCATCAAGGGATCACCAATTTAGTATTGGAGGGCAGCGTGGAGGGTAAAAATCGTAGGGGGAGACCAAGAGATGAATACACTAAGCAGATTCAGAAGGATGTAGGTTGCAGTAGGTACTGGGAGATGAAGAAGCTTGCACAGGATAGAGTAGCATGGAGAGCTGCATCAAACCAGTCTCAGGACTGAAGACCATAACAACAACACTTAAAATGTGTTTTTTTGCATTATGTATCCCGATGAAAATAACTGTAAATAGATTATATGCCTACTTGCTTATTACTCGCGCTTCTCGATGCTTTCCTCAGAAAATATAAATGAAGAGAGAGAGAGAGAGAGAGACAGAGAGAGAAAACAGAAATGTATTTCAAATATCAGCTCGGTGACGCCATGTTCGTCTCGTGATGTAAAGCAAGGATAGTTGATAGGTTCTATCTCGTTGTACTAGCGATATGTATGGCTACAGGTATCTTTCTTTTCTCTCTGCAAACAACCAGAATAGAATTCAGTAACAAAGTGGTAAGAAGACCTATGCAGTGCGACAATGAAACACTCAGTCTTTCTTGGTTATTTTGTAAATCCTAAACAACTGTCTGTAATGCAGTAAACATCTTTGATTACTGATTTTTTACTACTACCATTGTCATTGTTATTAGTCACCTCACAACAGATTTCCTATCACTCACTGCTGCCGATGCACGTTACGAATGGATCAGGATGAATGGAACGTGAGATGTTTCGTCATGGAGAATATACATATTTCTCTCGGCGTCTTATGTTCAGGGTAATATGAAAATCACAGTAAGAGAAGACGACAACGGGATGCCGGTGATACAAGCAATAATACTCAACTATTTCTGTCGACTTAACACCATGACGCGACGACAGACAAATTGGCGTCTCGGTGTATTTTGATTATAATTCGTTAGCCTTCTTCCGATCTCGTTCTAATACCTCGTGGGAGGAGGCGTAATATTTTGCTTTTTGAACACCGAGCAATAACACACAAAGATAGTAGATGGAAGGATAGAAAGAAACAATCAGACTCATGGGTGTGGATCCTTTCACCATTAGACGACTAAACGAGAGGGAAACATTACGAAAGCAATGAATACGCTGATTAGTATACATTATTTGTATAGATCTGAAGATGAAAAAGTGCAGATCTGCACTTTACTTTCTGTCTTAATGGGCATGATTTTTATTTTCTTCTCTTCTGAATTTTCAAATGAATTGATTATTACGTGGCACAGAATAATTAGTTAACTGTGTTTCTTACAGCTTCCATTCGCACTAACAGTTTTTTTACATTCTCGTGCAATTCATGAAATTCTACCTGTATGATCACAAGACTGCACATAGATGCAATCGATTTCGAGGTGCATAGTGTTTGTTATCTTACTTTTTGTGACAGGTGGGCAAAGTTGATTTCCAAAAACTTTTTATTGTACTCAAATAATCTTTTGGCAGAAAGTAACAAGGTAAGTGTTTTATTCGTATATATTTTGTGGGAAACTGTAATTGTTATGGAATATTACACATTGAATGTTTGACACAACTGGTAGGAGAAAACGCTGCATATTAACCAAACCACACGCCTCCTCTCCGTATCCTATGACATGAACATGGGATTCTCCTCACATACCGCTATAGAGCTGTTCCTAGCACAGCTGAGAATTGGCAACACCGTCACAAACATTTGGCAACACTGTGACAGTGCAATCATTTCCACGTAGCCCGCATCTCGTGGTCATGCGGTAGCGTTCTCGCTTCCCACGCCCGAGTTCCCGGGTTCGATTCCCGGCGGGGTCAGGGATTTTCTCTGCCTCGTGATGGCTGGGTGATGTGTGCTGTCCTTAGGTTAGTTAGGTCTAAGTAGTTCTAAGTTCTAGGGGACTTATGACCACAGCAGTTGAGTCCCATAGTGCTCAGAGCCATTTGAACCATTTCCACGTAAGCTACTGAATTGACTCGCTAAATTCACTTGATACTCCCTTTCCATTTGAATGACTCGTGCTATATAATCCTCATGTAAACTAAGACACTGAGACCGCAAATTCAATTTTTTGGCTAAAGAATTGCCATTCTTCATGTAAATGCCAACTTTTATTATCTTTCACGGTGTGTTATGAGGCTGAGCGACCAATACCATGATGAGATTGGCGTGCTGGCAGCAGTGTGTCCGTAGACCCGTGGTAGAGCCTGTGTCTCGTGTCGCTACGGCTCAATGAATCATCAGTTCTAACCGTGGTGTGGGCCAGCGAGTGCGAGCTTTTTTTTCTGATTTATTTTCTGGAGCCACGAATTTCCAGAAAAAAATCTGTAACGAAATCGGAAGAAAAACCCTTACACTTCAAGTCCTCTTGGTAGCTCGACCCAGTAAGTTGAGTTAATGTCATAGATTTCGGCTTTCTGACTGTCAAGCTGCTTCACAATACAAGCGTCTTTGAAGAAATTCGAATCGACCGTCAAAGATACGAATTTCAATATTGTTCTTCACATAAGACTCACATGCCAGGGTGATAAGTATGAAGGGAATGAACCTCTTGATTACTGTAGAGCCTCTACGCTAAATTTCCACAGTATCAGTTAGGAACTCTCGGCACACATTTACTAACAGCAGCTCTAGCGACTTACTTTTTCTTAGGGTAGTTTCAAATATGGGCAATTTTGTCACCTTAAATCCAATTGAATATTTTAAGTATCACTTCTGAACAGCGTTCACTTCTCCATTAATTAATGTATGGACCTCAAAACAAGCAATATGCCTGAGTAGCTATTGAGCAGGTTCTTAAAGGTATTGACACAATGTTTTGCATCCATTTACCATAGGGAATCAAAGAAAGGAACCAAACAGATTACACTGCATTTACTCTCTGTGCCGTCACTAACACAAATGAATCCATGAAAAAATAAATTATTTGAAGAATCTCCTGTGAAAGGAAAGAAAACAGGATATGACACTTTAATTATCGTGCACTGGATCACAATGAAATTAAATCTGTGTCATATTGATGTATTGCATACTAGTGTAATAAAATACTCACCAAATAAAAACGATTTTGTGCCTCCGTTGCAATTGAGTGTGAAACACAAATCGTAGACAGATTTTATGGGTCACCACTCAACAACATTAAAGCATTTTACATCATCGAGAGTGAGGAGTGGAGCAGACGTTGCAGGCAGAAGGCGTGGCAGCGCAGTGCCTCAGCTCCCGCCGGTAGACACCAAACGGGTCCCAGAGAACCCAGACGCATGCGGTGTTCAGAGGCCGATGGTCGGCCAAGAAATCTCTCGCTAAAATATTGTTGAACCAAACTGTTATTACCAATGTGACACAAAGCGAAATATTTTGTAGATTCGACCGCTATGGTCGCAAGTTCGAATCCTGCCTGACGCATGGATGTGTGTGATGTCCTTAGGTTAGTCAGGTTTAAGTAGTTCTAAGTTCTAGAGGACTGATGACCACAGATGTTAAGTCCCACAGTGCTCAAAGCCATTTTTGTAGATTCGCGGAAATACACTCATAGCTTCAGCACCGAGAGGAAACGGACGATAAAAATTATGTCGACGTGTGCTCTTGATTGCCAGATGTCGTATTAGCTAGTCTTGCGTTTTACCTCAAGACTGCAGTCGCAGTCGAAAGTGATGCACTCAGACTGCAGTCAAGACTTCCTCTAGGAAGTGCCACAGTCTACAATGTAGCCAGATCGAGCATATTGCTGGACACAGAATTCTGAGGGCAGCACGATTGTATTGTCCACCTTACAAACAACTGTTTTGTTTAAGACTGTATTTACAACACATATTGCACGCTGAAGACCCAGAAAAATTAACAAAACAAATTATTTTATGAGAGCAACGTTAGCTACAGCGTTTGAAGTATTCATAGTATTGTATACGTGTGTGTAAATGCCTTTCAATGTCCACCCAAGGAGGTCAAGGATACACAGTCTAGCTACAGTATTATAAATACGCCTCAGTTTGTGGATGAACTCAGACTTAGGTTGATAATCATTTTGTATATTTAGCAGTACTGTACCCATTGGTGTTAAACTCGTTTTCAACCAATGATTCCTACAGATACAGGAACACTACTTGTGATACTGAAACGTCCCCTTAGAAAAATTTATACAGGACTGTGCTTAAACTGACAAACAATATTTTTAGCGCAACGCAATCTGACTTTCAGAAATCCCTACAAAAGAATGGCCCTGACTAACATTAACCTATACCTTTCACAAATCACTTATCTCACCAAAAATCTTCGTTACTCGAACTACTGAAATACAGCGAGCGCCACTTCTGCCAGCTAAATAAAAGATTCAAACTACTGAAGGCACTAACTACTGATAGGCATAGTTAGCAAATGAAAGATTTTAATAGAGAACAAACAACGTATTTACCTTAATAATCATAATATATATAGCAGTTCATGCCATCCAGTCTTACAAATTTCAAATCTCCGCCATTTCTCTCCCCACATCCACCACTGCTGGCGGCTCTCCTCCAACTGCGCAACGCTACGCGCTGTTCACATCCAGCTGCCCAACACTACAGTGGCAGGCAACCATGCAAACTAGCCACAGACTGCACACAGCACAGCCAGTGATTTTCATACAGAGCGCTACGTAACGTTGCCAATAAGAAAACATAAACAGCCTACTTACATATACGTAACGTTGCTAATAAGAAAACATAAACAGCCTACTTACATATCCCCCATGCTCCCCATAAAAAATTTTACAAATTGTTTTGGGCACTGGCCAATACAGAGTTGAAAAAATTTTTCATAATTACAGTAAGAAAAATATCAAATGCACATACTTATTAATACAATGTTGGTCAAAAGCTAAAATTTTCTCACAGTCCATAAAGACAGTCCTGATCATTCATCACAGTGAAACTGCCGTTTCTTTTCTCAAAGTCTGAGCAGTAAAAGACAATGCTCACGGAAGTAGTGGATTTCCATGCAGTCTTGAAGAAGTAGTGTTGTCCTTCCTACGGAAAGACAGTGCTGACTCTTGACATGCTGACAGGTAATGGGCCACAACAGAGCAAACCCACAGCAGAGTCATTCGACGTTTTGAAGAATATTGGTAGGTAGGTCATCACAGAGCAGACCCACTGTAGTCCTGGTAGAGATAACGGTATTGATGGGCCACCAGAGGTGCAGACCCACTGCAGTCCTTGTAGAAATAATGGTACTGGTGGGTCACCAGAGGTGCAGACCCACTGCAGTCCTTGTAGAAATAATGGTACTGGTGAGTCAGCAAAGGTGTAGACCCACTGTAGTCCTTGTAGAAATAATGGTATTGGTGGGTCATCGAAGATGCAGACACACTGTAGTCCTTGTTGAGATGGTCAGCAGCCATCTGTTGTGACTGTGCAGGTGCACAATCACCATTGAAGAGTCTTGCGGGTAATATAGCAAGTCCATGAACCACCACTTGTGCACTCACAAAATTTATTTTGAAATGTCCTTCAAACCAGCAATGCTGTTATCCAGTCTCTTGCTGAATTATTAACACACGTGCAAACACTACCAGTTCCTACTTCTCACATATAGTCCAAATACTATGACCAACAGAAACGTGTGCAGTGAAATGTAACTTACAAGTTACTTAATTTGATGAACTGGTGTCAATTACAATTTTATAACATAAGAATACAATAACAAAGGTACAAAATACATCATTAAAAACATAACAATACAGATAACATTTGTAGTAATACAGGCTTTACAAAAGAATAGAAATAACATATACATCAGTGTTACAGGAATTATGACATGAGTACATACATAAAAGATCAGAATAACTTTCGAAACATCAACTTCACACATGAGCATTAAAACAAAACAGTATAAATAATGTCTAAACATCTTTACAAAGAAAATAACATACTATCAGAAAAATTCTACACCATAGCTCTCATCAGCTAAACACATAAAGACAGGAAAAAGACAAATAAACAAGGGTACACAAACACATAGTGGGATAACACAAGGAAAGGACAGGTTTTGTTTTATTGCAGTATTTTGCAAACAAAACTTTCTTTGCTTCTTGGAGATCTCCCTTCATTCATCATTATTCCCAAAAAGTCCTATCTATACCTCCTTCCTGTATTCTATTCATATTTCTTTCAAAATAATTATTTCTGATTGTACAATACTCATTTTGGCCCAAATCTTTTTCATATAACTTTGCAATGCATTCATTACCTATTCTCCATAGTCAGTTTCTTATATAGTCTACCCCTCTTAACCTAACTTAAATCTACTGAGCTCAGATGCTAAACTAAGGGATGAGGCAATGCAGCAGCACAAAACAATTAACGCAAACAGCAATGAAAAAAAATGCAGATTTGCGAAGCAAGCAGCATTATAGAAATTAGCAAAGCAATTGCAACATTACAACTAATATAAGGCAATGTGCAGCAAACAAGAAAAATAAATCAGTAGCAAACTGGCTTAGAAGAGTAACACAAAGTCAAATTAAGTAACACTATACCTGGCAAACAGCAGCAGCAAATGCAATAACTTATATCTAAACATGACAAAGCTCAAGCAGAAAAAACATTACAGTCAAAATGGCCATGTTTAATACCTATGTCACATCTTAACACTAGAGTGATGCATCACAAAAACTTATGCTAGCAGATAAGTTACCAAATCGTAAAAAAATTATTTATGCAATTCCTGTGAAGGGAAATGTCTTTTTGTGCTCCCTCATTTTTTTTGGAGTACATCCATTATAAAGTTATTTTTTACTGGATCTGTAGGCATAAAATATTTATATTAGTTAATCTATTAAATTTTATTTTAACCAATGCTGCAGTGCAGCTAGAAACTAGATTCTAAACGAAATGAGCAATCTCTCAACTAGAAAGACAATAGATGTAAAATGTTTCTCATCATTTCATTAGGCATTTTAGTAAATATCATAAATTACGAGCTCCACAGTAGGCTTTCAACAAGGAAATGTCAATAGTGAGGATAATGACCTCCCCTTTTTTTTCTACCTGTGCCTCTGAAGAGGCACACACTAATGGCTTGTTCTCCAGGCATCTGACACAGCTGGGTGCCCACGAGGCATTATGTGCAGGTGGTCACTTAACTTTCTTACAGAAATATTTACGACAGCAGTTTCCACTACAGTGACAGTCTCATATAAAAATATTTCACAGGTCAAGAATTTGCGTTACAAATCTGTAGAAACAAAATCCTATTGATATAACAGTGTCCAAAAAATTTTCGTTGGCATTGTAATACATTCACGCACTTACACACATTTCACAACTCTTAAAGTACGATTCTTGGTTTCCAACAACCTTTTTCACAAACCAGAGCCCCTAACAACTACTCATTATTCCTTACCTTATTCGTCGACACTTCTTCAATATTTCATCATAACAGATATGTAGCATAATCAAATAACTCATATAGCATCAGCTTATTAATCATAAACATACCTCAACAGCATAATACACATCGTCATCATAAAAATAACATCATAACACCTCAGTCAAATCTCAAAAACGTCGTAGCTTTCTGCAATAATTTCAAAACCTAAAGAAAATTCTCTGCTCATTTCAGTAGTGTCATCTACCTCAAACATACTTTAAAAATCATGATCTCATACCAAATACATCATTCAAAGCTCTCACAGTATCACAATGGTTCCGAAAAAATATGAAGAGTTCACAAAGTACAGACAAAATACAGTTTCATAAGTGTGAAGTTATCCAACTGTGTAATTGCGTAAACATGTGTCACTGATGTAGTAAAAAAAGTTTGTCTCTCTCTGTTAAATGATCAGATCGCTGTGTAATTATGTGTCAGAGAAATATGGTACCGATGTGTAAAATTGTATAAGGAAATACCATATTAGCTAGGGCTCCTTGTGTTTGCCAAACACATGGTACACAAAGTAGGCGTGTACCCCCCTGAGGATTAATGTAATTATACCCTCAAGTGTTACAGATTACAGCAATGGAATGAAATGTATTACGGAAAACCTTTGTATCGTTGTACTTCAAATATCTTTAAAAATAAATGATTTAAGTACAAAATTAATCACTCAAATACGTGTCCTGTAGCGCTAAATGTGCGTCTTGCTGTAAGATAATCTCTGTTGAAGTGTCGTAGTTATTGTCCTCTGAAAGCTAAGTTCTGCAGAAGTCAATGTACTTACCTCATGATAAACAAAAGTGAAATGCTTTGCGTATAGATATCTTAGTTATTACGCTTATTGTTGTGATGAATAAAGTACTGTGCTGTAACATATTGTTGTGCTACAAAAGAGGCTGTCTCATTGTAGCTATACCACAAAGGTTACTACTAAAACATGTTTTACTTTCCAGAATAATTCAGAAAAGCTGTGCAGATATGAAACAGAAACACCACAAAAGCAACAATGTAAATTGTCACTCATTAGTAGCGTCGTGATAAAATCGTGTAGCTGTCCCATAAACTAACCACTGTCTCATCTGATATCTCACAGAAAGTACTTTAAATCCAGACTGTATTTTCAAGTAAACCAAAATTTTGCATTAAAATACCATTAGCAGTACCAGTATATGTTCTAAATATGTAAGCCTTATAGTCTTTCAATAATCGGTTTTAAATGTGAAATACGGTGTAAACCTTTACTCTTCCTAGTACGCAGTGTTTTAACTTCGACGCAATTGTCATGTGGTATACGTTGGTAAAGAATACTGGAATTTTTCTCAAGGTTAGCGTCTATGTTATTTTTTCCTGAGCCAGCATTCGCACGTGGCTGCCTGCGGTGCGAGCCATTGTCGGTTCCTTTGTTGGCGCGCGTCATTATTGGGATTAGGAGACCTAGCTTCTATAAATTCACGTTGTCGAAAGTGCCCTGCTCTGTTTGAATCCCGCCAGTTCTGATGGAATTCAGGTCTGTCGTTCTGTTGGTAGTTTACATAGTTTGTTGTTTGTCGGTCATGTGGTGGAGAATTTCTCCCGGAATCGTAACTGTGCGCTGAACTGTTGCGTCTGACGTTATTCTGTCTCCCTTGATAATAATTGTTTTGGTTTCCATATTGTCTGTTCATATGGTTACCTCTGTCATATTCATAGTTACGGAAGTGCGATCTTTCTCTGTAATTATTACTACTCTGACAACGGTTGTCATACAGGTGGTGTCTGTTTTGGTCACGATTTACGTTGTAAGAATAGCCTTGTCGTGTCCATTTATTATTTCTGTCATCACGGAATTGTGACAAATGTGACCTGTAATTGTTGTGCTCCTGTTTTCGTATTCTGCGATTGTCAGTGTCAATTTCCAGTTCTTGTAACAGTCCCTGAAAAGCTTTAATGTCGTCTTTGCAACGTCCTGCTAAAATAATATGTCGTAAATGTTCAGGCTGTTTGATTAAGCAAATGCGGATGAGTTCTGAGGGGCTGTATGGGTTTGAAAAGATATTGATTCTTATGCAACATGTCTTCAAAATATTTCATAAGACTGGAAAATTCAGATTGTTCGAAACATTTCATCATTATGATGCTATGTTTTACTCGGTCTTGTGTAGCTTGAGACCAATACGCTGAGAGGAAGGCATGATAAAATTCTCCTTCACTGTGACAATCTTGAATGACCGATCGCTTTCTTACAGCTGGTTCATTCTCCAATAGCCACACATAAATTCTAACCTGTGCTCCAATGACCAGTTGGGAGGAAAACAATGAGAGCATTGATGGTGCCACGCTTGTGGATGAATGTCGTTGGCAGAATTCTTAAACGTTTTGAATTTACGTGTAGTAATGAACAGCTTATAGTCAAAATCATCGTGTCGGCGAGTAGCATATCGGACATTGTTACGTCGTGTCGGCGGTTCCATCTGAAAATTCGGTGCACCTTGCCAATTTCTTTCATAATTTCCGAAATGCCCTATTTTATTATTTTGTGGCTTTTCCGTATTTCTAAGTTCCTCTTCCCGTGTTGGAGTGCGAGTGTCCTCTGAAATATGAAATTTTTGTATTACTTGTGCCAACTGATCTTGTACTTCCCGGATTTCTCTTTTGTATTGCGTATTAATTTGATTCTGATTTTGTTTGAATTTCTTAATTTGTTCATACTCTTCTGTGTCAGTGATGGCTACAGGTCTTGTGTCATTCAGATCATCATCTACCTTTGCAGATAAGTTAGTGAACTGATCCGAAAGTTCGGCTACTTTCTCTGATAGTGTACTTATTTCCTCAGTGTGTTTTTCTGAACCAAGTTTCAGAGTGTCCATTTGTGTTGAAATCGTATCTACTGTGTGCTTTAAGTTTTCTTGAGATTTTGCAAGTTGCGTAACCGAATCGGTAGATGCAACTGAGGCAATTTTAGCTTGCAAGGTGTCGTGATTTTCATGAACAATAGTTTGCAGTTCTTTTATGGCTACTTCGTGATTCTGTAAAGCATTTTCATGACGCGAAAAAATAGGTTGGAAATGCTCACCAATTTGTGTTTTTACGTCATTACAGACTTTTTGACATTTCGATTCGATGTTATGTAACTCAGTAGTTAAATCTTCACGTGTTTGTTCAAGCGTGGTGTCTAACTTTTGAAGATTTTGTTCCATTGTGTCTATCTTTTGAAGCTTTTGTCCCATTTGTTGCATTAATTGTAATAACAATGCACTGGTGTCTGAAACAAGTTCCTCAGTGCTATTCGGCAATTCATTTGAACCGGCAATATTCGCAGTTTGAAAAGCAGAAAATGTGTCTTGACTAATTTGAGAAAAGGGTGAGGACGCAAAACCTGAATCTACAGTATTTGCGAGATTGTGTCCTGTCATTTCGGATTCCTGAGGCAAGCTGTAGCCGACCGATCGATCGATAATGCTTCCCTGTTCACTAATTGTTTCACTGTCTACACCGTTGTTTGCAGCTGGCTCCATTTCCCTATGTACAATTACCAAATTACTACTTTGAACATTAGTTAATTCATTACTCAGTGGCGCTAACACACTGCTTTGGTCTTCACTGTCATTTCTCAGTTTACTTTGGAGCCTACTATTACGTTTTTCACACGCCATTATTGTTACAATATTTCACACGATAACACAGAAAAACACAATTGGAAGAGAAACAATAAGAGAACACATTAACATAACACTGAAAATAATATCTCTTTAATTGCAAGCGCAGCTGCGAAATACTAGGTGCAAATCTACATGCATGCCACAACTGTTTTACAGTACAACAATGAAAAACTACAACTACAAAGGAAATTCTCTCTATAATTACGCGCTAGCAATAAACAATAGCTACACTAATTACACAAACTACAAGAAAAAAATCAGAAGATTCCAGTGAGGTATCCTCGGCTAAGGGTCGACATATGAAACGTCCCCTTAGAAAAATTTATACAGGACTGTGCTTAAACTGACAAACAATATTTTTAGCGCAACGCAATCTGACTTTCAGAAATCCCTACAAAAGAATGGCCCTGACTAACATTAACCTATACCTTTCACAAATCACTTACCTCACCAAAAATCTTCGTTACTCGAACTACTGCAATACAGCGAGCGCCACTTCTGCCAGCTAAATAAAAGATTCAAACTACTGAAGGCACTAACTACTGATAGGCATAGTTAGCAAATGAAAGATTTTAATAGAGAACAAACAATGTATTTACCTTAATAATCATAATATATATAGCAGTTCATGCCATCCAGTCTTACAAATTTCAAATCTCCGCCATTTCTCTCCCCACATCCACCACTGCTGGCGGCTCACCTCCAACTGCGCAACGCTACGCGCTGTTCACATCCAGCTGCCCAACACTACAATGGCAGACAACAATGCAAACTAGCCACAGACTGCACACAGCACAGCCAGTGATTTTCATACAGAGCGCTACGTAACCTTGCCAATAATAAAACATAAACAGCCTACTTACATATACGTAACGTTGCCAATAAGAAAACATAAACAGCCTACTTACAATACCTCTTAGACAAAATACTTACGCAGTGCTATCAGACGAAAAGATCAACCTGACACAAACTGTGGGAAGTTTGTTTTACAACCTTCGTACCTGATTAAATAGCTTTTCCTATTTGAGATATCTGTGAACATTGCTGCGTAAGACGATTTAAGAATAATCTAAACTCCTTCAGCTACGACAATGTTTAAGGAAATCGTCTTAACGGCACGAAATCGTGGTTTGTGAATCGTTTACTGGCCGTACTCTGCCGCATTTCGTTGGTTGGAAGGCAAAAAGCTTACTGACAAATTTCACACAAGGAAAAAGGGGACGAAATGTCTCCCACTGGAAGGTCATGTTGCTTTATTTAAATGATTACAAAATCAGTTAAAACGAACAGTGAGGCTGTCAGTGTAATCACATTACTGTTGTCAGTATGATGTGGCACTGCCCAGGGCCTGTAATGATAAAGGGCCCGTTTAGGTCAGGTATACAGAAGTGGAAGAGAGAGCACCACTAAATAATACAATCCGTATGCATTGCATACACACAGAAATTACTGTTACAGTGTACTATTGGAGCCCAATGAGTGAATTGCATATTTTCCGGTGAGAAAGAGCACTGGCAAACAGTCTTCGCTACATTAGTTACTTAAACTTGTGTCACTCTGAGAATTTAAGGTCAGCGACTAAGTATAACGTCAATGAGTCGGATGCAGGTTACGCAACTGTGAAATACTTTCCTACATTATAGCAGTGAATATTATATTTGAACTAAAAATGTGATAATTTTGAACTTGGATAGCTTAGAATGAAAATCTTTTTGTTTACTGCAAAGGAAAACAACTGATTTTCTAGAACATTTCCTGCCATACACAACTTGAAACAGGTGACTTCGACCAAACCATGTGGAACAACTGACAGCGACGTATATCGGAAGGCAGTAAGATCCCTGGGCTTGTGGTTTGGCAGTATTCGACAGCCACTTCTAGGCGCAAGAAAATTAAGAAAGGCAGCGCGTTTTTATTATCAAGTAAAGTCTTCATCAATTGCTTTAGTTTTAATGTAATCTGCGAGTAATTGCTGAAGTTTGACATTAACATGAAAAGGACTCCGTAGACAGGGAAAGAACCTCTTCTTGGGCAACTACTTCTATAATGACCAAAAGGTATTAAATAGTCTTCAATCACATGTGTTCAACCAACGGTGTGAGGCAAGTGATAGTAATAATGACGGTAATAATCGAATTATCCGGTAACTTCAGACTTCACAGTAGATTTTCTCGAACTAAGAAATTTGCTGAATTACTGAAAATTTCAAAATGGCTTCACATCGAGGCTATGATGCTCAGAGGAGTCTTTACATCCTGCTGACATGAGAATAGTATAATCTCCACGCTCCACGTCAGAAGATTGCTTCTACTTAACCATTTAATAGAGTCGCATTTTTTCCACCGTGTGTAATTTTGTAAGCTAAGCACATCTTCCGTTACAGCACACTCCTTGGGCTGGCAAATGTGGCCACAATGGTCTGGTGGAACGAACTATAACAGGTGAAATGCGTGGATTCAGGCATTTACTTTTAAGAGGCACAAACAGATTTACTTTACCTCTGGTAACTTCAAGAGAAAGATGTTATAATCCAGAATCCGCATTTAACATGACGTTCCTTCATTACCAACTGGGCAGAGCCGGTTTACGTTGGGAAATGACATAGGCGGAAGTCATGGTAAACAGAAATATTGTCTCCAGTAAACTTACTTACATTAGAAAATTTTATTTTATTTGATGAAGCGATAGCCATTTTAAGGAACAGGGCTCTTATTTTCCTTGTACTTGATTGGATTACAACGTTGAAAAATTTGGTACTGCACTGTGATTCGAATTCGTATCTCTTTTTTCGAGGATCTGAATCCCTCGGAACAGTATAGTTCAATCATTTCGTTCCTTTTCCCAAGACTGCAGTCTTCTCTAGGTCTCCTCCAAAGGTAAGTATGTGGGTCCGAATCCTGATCCAGTACAAAAATATTCATAATTTCATTTCAAGCCCTATCACGTGCACACCAGTCTCCTAGTGGAAATTAACGTGCATTTTTAATGTCTGTTCACGTGTTGCCAACAATCGCAATAGGTGTGATTATTTCTGGTCAAACACGCACACATTTTACTGTTTGTGAGTAAGCAAGTGTTACTTAAGCTATTTTCGTGGATGATAAAGAAGGACGATACGTGTGCGATTCGATTGCCGCTCAGGCACAAAAATTTGTATCATTATTGTAGATTCAAACATCTAGCAGCTGGTAGGAAAAACCGATACATGACATTTGATTTTACTTAGTTAACAATCCAATTGCGTGTTGGGTTCGTATCTACGTCACAGAACTTCACATCATGTGCTTCATCTTTAAATGCATGAACACATTGTTCCTTCTGAATGGAGGTATATCACACATCTTTCGTAGTTAGTTAGCAGGGACCAGAGGGTCTTTATAGGAGTCCCGGTTTATTACAAAAACTGTCGTCTTTTATTTTCAAGTTTAGTTTTGGTTACAGATACTGGCGAAAATTTCTGTAATTCGTGCCTCTTCAAGACTAGTCAGCAATATTGTATGATTAGATTACATAAGATTAATACTTGTTCCATAGATCCTGAATACGACATTCCGTAATGATGTGGAACGTGTCATTTTAATGAAAGATTTCTTTACATACCATGATTCAGTTTCTTTGCAACAATTGTTTACTCTCTCTCCCATTCTTTTTTATTTTTACCTCTCTCCCTCACTCTCCCTTTCTCGTCTCTCTCTCTCTCTCTCTCTCTCTCTCACACACACACACACACACTGACACACACACACACACACACACACACACACACACACACACACACACACACATTCATTTTTTTTTATTTGTTACTTGTGCTCGATTATCCGCGAGGCACGAAATCGTTCGTCAGTGATATTCATAGCTTTGAGTACACTTACGAAAGAAATATGAAGACAACTATGAGAGTTACTGATCGATGAAGCTTAGTTTGCAGTCATTTCTGAGTATTATCAGTAACTACGCTCCAGTCCCTAAGCCCAGTTACAGAAATGTGAATCAGACGGATTACGTATTCCAGGCCGTAGCAGCGGCGTCTTTGAGACGTCAGCTATGGCCTCTTCCCAGCCCACTGTAGGATCACATCGGTTCGTCTTCTTCCTGCTGGTAATGTAACTGAGATTTGGCAACAAGGCAAGGTATGTTTGGCAACTCTGTGATCGACGAGTTACTTCCTGGTGTGCACGGAATTAAACCTCAAAGTTCACTTGACTTTTCCTGTCATTTCAATTGAATAATCTGAGTTATTATCGCTTGACCTGTAACAAAAGATTGTAAATTTACGATTTTCAGCCCAGGAAAGTCATTGCACGTGAAAATCGCATCTAATCTCGTCCTTTAAATAGCGGTTTAGGAGTTCTAGGCACTATTGATCTCGGAACAGGAAACTTAGATGCATGCATCTTCCCTAGCTCTGTGGAAATGTGCTAACCTGTGAGAACACGTCTGTTATGGTTTGCGGTTCCAGTCTTGCTGACTGTATCGTTTTTATCCCTTCTTTGAAAGAGCTACAAGCAGTCAGATCACACATCAATAAGAAAATCGCAAGAAAATACTTTCGGCTCATAGTGCAATGGTGAAAAACTTACAATGCTGCACAACAGGTAACGCCTCTTTCCGCTGCTGACAAGCAAATTTTGGGTTTCTAGGGATACATAACTTTATTTAAGAAATGCCACATTTGCATACCACTTGAGTACGACACAGCATACCAATCAAACACAGACCCAATCGAAATCTAAGTGAGTAGTATTTTACTAACTCGTGCCGATAGAGGCACGCTTGTGTACAGATACTCAGTTTTATTGAAACAGACTTTCGCCGTAAGGTTATTGTGGGTAGTTTTATATCATTTCTTATAATACAGTGCACAGCTTTCGTAAGGTTTCTTTTAGTATTGTTAAAACATTAGTTAATATGAGAGAGAAATTAATCATCAACGATATAAGCGAATTCTCTGATGTCTATAACAGTCTGACAATGCACATGCAGTTTATTCATTACATGTATGTAGAAAACTTGTCCTGAGTTAAAGCTTTCAAACAAGGTTTGATGAAGAATAAAATTCCACTGCCACACGACAGCTAATGTAGAATATACTTGTATTTTGGCACAATGCGCTCTCCCCATACATAATACAAAAGTTTGCCCGCAGCTCGTGGTCGTGCGGTAGCGTTCTCGCTTCCCGCGCCCAGGTTCCCGGGTTCGATTCCCGGCGGGGTCAGGGATTTTCTCTGCCTCGTGATGGCTGGGTGTTGTGTGATGTCCTTAGGTTAGTTAGGTTTAAGTAGTTCTAAGTTCTAGGGGACTGATGACCATAGATGTTAAGTCCCATAGTGCTCAGAGCCATTTGAACCAATACAAAAGTTTCGAGATGCATCTGCAGCCTGGCCATCTATTAAACCTGAAAAGAACAAAATGTCGCAGAAGTTAGCCGTTTTTACACATTCGAGTATTTTGGGTTGAGAAGTGAAGGGAATTATGTTCAAAGTTCCATTACATCGATAACTTCAGCAGCCAGCAGTATTGCATTTTAAAAAATGTAGCGGTGAATGTATTCGAAGTCGCGACATCTTATCAACAGAGTGCGACGCTTACCATAACACTACACCACCTCCAGAAGTCAACAACAATTCCTCCAGAACTTCAGCGTTGCACAGTGCTGTGAGATAATGCATATGGCCGGATCTTGATTTCTGAGAGACAGACAGTTACAGCTTTACTTTTGCACTGCACGACGTTTTCAACAAACAGATAGAGCAATAGAGTAGCTCAAGTCGAAAGGAACAATTCCTATTTAAATTTCTGCATCCTACAATGTTGGCAGTTCTGTGTAGGTGGCAGTTACGTGATTTTATTTCGGTGATTACAAAATAGAGTCGAATGTATGCACTGGGTAGCCGAGGCAGCTAGTTCATGGCGATTCGGTCAACCAAGTAAATGAATGTACTGAACATGCTGCAAACCATTACAGGGAGCCGGTGTGTCAGAATTCTCATCCAGTGTGGCGCAACATTGTTGTGATAGAAAAATAAGTAATGGAGAACAGAATTTGGTGGTCTCTTGGGTTGATGCTAGGTTCATATACTTATGGTCTGGGTTCGATTCCAACTTCTGCTGATGATTTTTGATAAGGAGAGAGATTCTGTTCTCTTCTGGCTATGCCAAGTGAAGAAGGTATAATGGCATTGAGGTCTGACATTCACGTTAAACATGATATTCCTTCTCTACCAAGTAGACGTTAGGTTGAACCACAATAAAGTGAGGAGTCGGACACGTAGAAACTCTATCAGCAGTAACCTTTCTTATACTAGTTATTTATTTCTAGTGGCGAAACAAACGCTACTACATAGGGTCACAGCACAATTATTCCATGTTTTACTTGAGCTTCTGTATGTCGATAAAATTGGTTCTGACCTGGGAATGCAACTCAGACCGCCCTTAACGCGGAATTTGATCCCTTCGTGACAATACAGCTCGACTGCAATTTGTTGTTTGTTCAAAACTGCAAATTCCTCAATATCTCCATACATTGCACGTGAATGGGTTCGAATCCTGGTCCGGCACTAAAGCTTTCATTATGTATTATCAAGCTCTAGCATGAGAACACCTATCTGCTGGTGGATAATAATTTCGATTTTCAATGTATTTTTATTCGTTCTCAGCACTAACGATATCTAACGTTTTTGAGTCCCAGTGAAACACAGAACTGTTTGCGAGATCACTGTAAGTTCAAGGATGTTATTCCGAGCTGCTGGTGGAGAGAAATTCGGTACCTGACGTCTCTTTGTGTGCAGTCAACAACGATGTGTATGGGGTTCGATTCCCAGTCAGCACTGAACTCTTCGTCATATTATTTCTAGTTCAAACATGCTCACATGTCGCTGCTGGTGTAACCAACCCCATTTTTAAAGTTCGTTTTCTCTAGAATATAACAGTGATAGGTGCCTGGTTGGAGTCCTGGGAAAGAAAAAATTAATGTTACGTCTCGTTATTTCAGTTAAAACATCTAGCTACTGCCCAGAAAATCCGATATGTCACAATTGATTGTACTTCGATGACAATCCAATTAGGTTCTGGGTTCGAATCCCTGTCCAACACAAAGCTTTACCTCACGGCATTTCGAGTATGTTACTTGTGCAGAAGCTATATTTAACATCTCTCGTAGTTCGTTAACAAGGACAATAAATGCTGGGTAGGAATTCGCGTCCGTTAAAAATGTTTACGTTATGTAATTTAAAATTGATATTTGCTAACTGATACTGTCTAAAATCGAGGTATATCACTGTCTGTATGCCTAGTCAGGAATGACTGTTAGATTCCGTCAGTTACGAAGTCTTTACTTAGTCTGCATTACCTGGGTTTGAATCCGTATGCTGAACAAGACAGTTCGTCGTGTCATTTGAAGTTCATACATATTCTTAACTAGCTGCTCGTGAATAACTTAAATTTTTAATGTCATTTTGTGTTAAATAATAAGTACGGTATGTTACTTTGAACAGGAAATCATCAATACGACGAACTTACTATGTGAGTTACCTATCTGACGTAACAATGAGAGTGGTAACATTTCAGGTATGTCATTTATTGTAATAAATGTGAGCTTACAAGCCTTAAGGACTGTTTTATCTGTGATAAGATGTTCTCTGATATTTGTAGTACCTTGGCATTACTTTACATCTTGAGTTATTGCAATACAGAGCAGTGTTTTCTAGTGGTGACTTGTTGGAACAATTTTCAGTACTCAAACGACTGTACCGAGGAGCGATTAGAGGACCTGCTAGACAGCTGCATTATGTGGGTTGCATTCGAATCAGGCGAAATGCAATTCAGGTCGTTCGGATACTTTTGAGCACGACTGTACACGCGGTCGCGCGGTTCCAGACTGAAGCGCCTAGAACCGCTTTGTCACTCCGGGCGGCATGTCCTTAGGTTCGTTAGGTTTAAGTAGTTCTAAGTTCTAGGGACCTGATGACCTTAGACGTTAAGTCCCATAGTGCTCAGAGCCATTTTTGAACAACGCATTGGATGTTTGGAGTGGGGTATCTTACAAAAGGTCAGCCGGCCAGAGTGGCCGAGCGGTTCTAGGCGCTACAGTCTGGAACCACACGACCGCTACGTTCGCAGATTCGAATTCTGCCTCGGGCATGGATGTGTGTAATGTCCTTAGGGTCAAATGGCTCAGAGCACTATGGGACTTAACATCTGAGGTCATCAGTCCCCTAGAACGTGGAACTATTTAAACCTAACTAACCTGAGGACATCACACACCTCCATGCCCGAGGATTCGAACCTGCGACCGTAGCGGTCGCGCGGTTCCAGACTGAAGCGGCTAGAACCGCTTGGCCACTCCGGCCGGCATGTCCTTAGGTTCGTTAGGTTTAAGTAGTTCTAAGTTCAATGGGACTGATGACCTTAGACGTTAAGTCCCATAGTGCTCAGAGCCATTTTTGAAGAAAAGGCCATTGTTCGCAGCAGCACACAAATCTGGATGTCTTTAATGGGCCAAACAACGTGGTAACTGGCAGAGTGGAGCCACGTAGTGCGATCAGACGAGTCATAAATTGTCCCTGTTTCAAATGATGCCACACGTTGGCCGAAACGTCGACCTAATGAGCCGATTAACCTGCAGCGTGCCCAGGGTTTGGCTCAGACTGGAGGTGGGGCACAGATGTTTTGGGAGTGTTTCCGGTACCATGACTGGGCCCACTCATTTAGGTGACCTGGAACCTGAGCCACGATATATATTTCAACACTCACAGTGGCCAAGTTTTGCCCATAGTTATACGTCTTCAAGATGAGTATAGTCTGGATGTTCCTGCTTTCTAACATAACATTCACGTTCACAGGGCTACATCCACACGTTCCTGGTTTAATGAATACCCTATCGCACCTCGGCTGGCTTGCTAAATCATCTGATCTAAATCCTAAAATATCTGGACTGCTTGGAACAGTGGGTGAAACGTAGTTGTCAACATCCAGGCTATTTGGTAACCCCAAGGGATATAATTATCAATATGTAGCTTTAGCTGGATATGGCGTACCTGAGAAGGTTTTTGGACTCTCATCCTTGTGGAGCTGAGACCGTTATGAAGGTTAGAGGCAATGTTACGCGGTATTAGTGTGTGTCTCCTCGGAGTAGCTAATATTTTGTCTGATGTGCTTAGCTGCTTAGTGATGGTGGCAGTCTCATTTTCTATGTCGGTCTAACATTTCAATATGATCCACAAAATTTTATGAAATTGGCTTACTACTTTCTTTTCGGAAGAAATGGCTGCGCAGACGTACCTTTTCAAACTCATCAGAAAATTAAAATGCTGCGAAACGTTATCCGTTTCTGTTGGATGTGTGACAGAACTTTCAGTCAAGCATTTATATTGCTTTAACACTGCATTATGCACATAGGTAGGACACTCAAAATCAGAGCAAGCCGCGTGAAGCTACGTTTTATTTATTTATTGATTCATTTAACTTGGCAAGATTAGGGCCATCAGGCCTTCTCTTACATCTAACCAGGTATTCTTCATATTTTACATTTCTTGTATTTCAGTATGATTGTTATACTACAGCACATTTAGAAAACATAAATTACTACAGTACAGTTAAAAGAAACATAAATGGTTCAAATGGCTCTGAGCACTATGGGACTTAACATCTGAGGTCATTAGTCCCCTAGAACTTAGAACTACTTAAACCTAACTAACCTTAGGATATCACACACATCCATTCCCGAGGCAGGATTCGAACCCGCGACCGTAGCCGATAAAATGGTTCAAATGGCTCTGAGCACTATGGGACTCAACTTCTGAGGTCATTAGTCCCCTAGAACTTAGAACTACGTAAACCTAACTAACCTAAGGACATCACACACATACATGCCGGAGGCAGGATTCGAACCTGCGACCGTAGCGGTTTCGCGGTTCCAGACTGCAGCACCTACAACCGCACGGCCACTTCGGCCGGCCGACCGTAGCCGTCGTGCGGTTCCAGACTGTAGCGCCTAGAACCGCTCGGCCACTCCGCCCGGCTAAAAAAGACAGTTTACACAGTTTATATTCGTTCAAAAGAGGTACAGTAATAGTTCGAAGTAACGGTAATGTTGGGTTTTATATATGGGTGCTTGCAGCAGTGAGCATGATAGGATTTGATGGAGGAGTGAGGGTAGAGAAGCGGGGTAACACAGAGGTAATGGATCTACGGGCTGCGACTCATAAAGAAACTGAAAGTGAAAGGTATATAATTGAGCGAAGACAGAAGCACTGGCTTTGCTATTTGGCAGGGGGAAGTCTTTCTTATTCGTGAATTGTTCATGAAAACGTTGTGATGGTGACGTAAACAAGTGCTTCAACCTCTTAAAAGCAGCAGGGAATTGAACTGTGCGTAGAGTGCAGGGCAGCCTGTATCAGAGGCGACCAGCGGCGACAACGAAGTAGTTTGCGACTGTTTTTGGTTTTTGAACTGGCCCAGCTAGAGTAAGAGATAAGTTGGACCTCGTGTTTCCGTTACGATGACATGAAAAGTCTTTAATCTGTGATGCGAGGTATAGGGTACTTGTGCGCTAGAGAACCGGCGAAGTAGACAAAGCGTTTAGTAGTCACGTTTTTGACCGTGGCCACCGTAACTGGACATATGAAGCACTAGCACGGCCGTATCGAGGGGTGTTACGGATTTAACGCACATAAGCATTCCTAGTTAGTTCGAACCGCCTTGTGTTCTGAAGATTGGTGCCACGTTGAATTACAATAACGGAGGTTCGATAGAAGGAGTGCTTGCACACCCTGTGGAAATATGTTCCAAGACTTTTTTAGGCATAGCAGCAAGCGGAAGTTTTCCGGCACATTGCGATCATATTCTCTACGCGGCTGACGTACTCAACCAACGTTACACCGAAGCTCTTCACTGTTTTCTGATGTGGTACTGGAATACCTTCGAAGTGTGTAGGAGGCAGTTTTTGCGGTATTATGAACATTTCTGATGGGATACTAAGATTATTTGTGACTTCACCGGTGATAAATCTTCGTAGTTTCTCAAAAGCGCTTTAAATGAGTATTACGGCTGTTTTTTTAGGGTGTCCACGCCAGTTTCCTACAAGGTCGAGCAGTGACTCATTACCCAGTAATTTCTCTTTCCACGGTTCGTTTATATTTAAAAAGGTCTGAGTTATGAACCCCTTCTTCTTTGGAACAACGATTTATCAGAAGCTCTTTATAACTTCTACCACCTTCGATTAGGTACCTCATGGCTGCTTTAGCAATGGTTTCTTAGATTGTACATTATTTCTCATGCCAAAGTCGACAAACGCTATTGCATCCAGACTATGCGAGAAACATTAGGTAAAGATACTGTAGACACAGTAATTTGTGTGCAGTCGCAGATAGTGACTTGCTGTGGAGCTTTTCGGCTTCCAGTAATGCAACAACATTTTAAAGAATAATGTCCAGTCATTAAAGAAATTGATAGAGCTGGAGCACTAACTAGCCTGGACTAAGACAAGAATGTGGAGAGGGATCAAGGGGTTAATCATGTGTAGCTCTGTTGAAGGAACTATCTGAGCATTCGCTGAATGATAAAGGTGAACCTGAATATAGAGCACTGAATGGAATTTGAATCCTGTACTCCAGAATACAATTACGGTGCCTGAACAACGGTATCACCTTACGTCACATCTCCCAATATGCGAAAGTGTATGTGTTACTGTGTTGCAGCAGGAAGTTACAGCTCCGTGGACGTATGTAGTGAAACTTTCTGCCAAGCTAAAACTGAGCGCCGGAACATTACCTCCGGAGGGCAACGCTCTAACCAACTGAGATTTATAGGCAGGAAGATTCAACACCAGCCGGCCGAAGTGGCCGTGCGGTTCTAGGCGCTGCAGTCTGGAACCGCGTGACCGCTACGGTCGCAGGTTCGAATCCTGCCTTGGGCATGGATGTGTGTGATGTCCTTAGGTTAGTTAGGTTTAACTAGTTCTAAGTTCTAGGGGACTAAGGACCTAAGAAATTGAGTCCCATAGTGCTCGGAGCCATTCAACACCAGTGTACACTCCGCCACTTAGCGAAAGAAGTGCTGCACTAGAAGGAACTTTCAATCCAGCTTGATGACGTTCAAATTAATTTATTTTTTCGTTTCAGTATTTTAAAACTGAACATTTCGAAGTGCGCCTTTGAGATGAGAATAAATGCTTCAAAGTTCGTAGCAGAGCTCCAGGATTTTGAATCAGGTACACTGAATTGGATAAAGACTACTGTAAATTGTGATGCAGTTTTGTTTGATGATTTTACTTTAAGAAATTACTGTGATAATTTAGTTCTAATCTGAAGCAGTAAAATAATTATTCTAAGAAATGTTAGAAGCATTAATCAAATTCACATTTTGGCCGCGACATTTTTTGTTTCTTTAATTAACCCTGAACTTTTAATGAATGTAGCAAGATACTCGTTACATCTAAGGTTAGTATACATTATCTTGGGTATTTAATTTTTTGCGTCGGAGCTATAGACGTAATTCTGTTCCTCTTCGTAGTAACAGGTGTAACAAAGACAAATCCAAGTAAAGGCTAACTAATGTTGTGTTTGTTCTAGTACATACATAATACATACATAACATTAAGCGCCAGTAAAGCAGCAAATTAACGCTTTTAAACTCGTTAACACAATATCGTCAATTTGGACACAAGTTAAGTTGAAGTCATTGATTTTAAATTTTTTCACTAACCTGTTATTGCTTGTACCGTTGGAACGACGCACTTGTTGGTCACTGTCAGAAAGTAATCTCGGTCCAGCCATACAGAATTAGGATTTTCGTTTCCCCAAATCGCTTGGCGCAACTGCCTGGTTGATTACTACGAAAAGAACACGGTCAATTTCCTTGCTCATCCTTCACCAATCCGGGAGTACGCTCTGTCTCTAATGACCTCGTCGTCGGCGGAACATAAAACCCTAACCTTCCCTCCCGATGGCGCAGGCTGCTGCGCCCTTTGAGTACAGTCCCCAGTTCACAACCGGACGGTGATTGCAACGTCTTTGAGCCACGTGTCAGACTGGCGACTTCAAAACTGAAATACGGAATAGCGGGCTTTTGTCTGTCCGGGAGACGCGCGATGCCGGTGCACATAAATTATCGCTTCCTGCATCACACAGGTTTTAAACCGCCAAAATTTCCAGTCCCGCCCACTGTCGACGTATTTAGCCATAATGCATGGAAAGACGTTAATGACCGCAACAACATCATAAATTCGGCTGTCTGCGCCTCGGCTGTGCCCGTCGCAGTGCTACAACTTACTCAGCGCCTGTCTTCTGTTCCCGGCGATTCCTCCTCTCGGGAAAGGTCACCGCTCGGCCAGTTGGAAAGCATCCGCTCGCTGCACCGGCATACATGTTCTTTATTGTTCTCTCAGAGAAAAAAAGCAAGAATGTATGTCAAAATGGATGCCGTTCTCACAGTCGATGCATACATGTTTAGCTTTGTCATTTCACTTTGTTCTTAAGGTACCGTTCAGCACTCACTACCTCCTATCATTGATTTATTTGAGTGTTGCATATCATCAGTAGGCAAGCACCCTGCCACTACAGCGATATGGAGAGAGTTTCTGAGAGTGATGGTGATAAACTGATCAACAGAGGAAAAGCGACTGGGCCTGATGGAGTGTATATACATGGAACATGTGAAAGAAATTGCTCTTTTACTATCAGCAACCTACTGCAGTTCACCGGAGGAAAGAAGTCTTACTAGTGGCTGGAAAAGTGCGCAGATCATTCAGGTTTTCAAATAGGGTCCTCGAACGAACAGTACCAACTATAGGGATGTATCGCTGATGTCAGTTCGTTGTGGAACATTGAAACATTTTTTTTATTCTCGCATATTATGACCTTTATGGAGATCAAATGCCTCATCCGTAGGACTCATTCGACATGTATTCCACTAACAACGATAAGGTGAAACCCAGCAGGTTGCATTGGTATACGCCACTCACAAGGAAGCGGATGCTAGTGTCCCAGTTGATGCCGTATTCACTGACTTCTGAAAGGCGTTCGATACAGTTGCATAGTGTCGACAAGTGTACAAAGCATGAACAGGTAGAACATTACACCAGCTCTGTAAGTGATTTGAAGAGGTCCTGGATAATACTACACAGCACATAATTCTTAACGAAAAGACATTTTCAGACGTAAAATTAGTTTCGGTCGTACTTGTTGGGCGTGTTATAGGGATACTATGATGCTCAATAAACGAGGGTTGCATGAAAACTAATGCCTCCATCTTCGTTAATAGGGTTTTATGGGAATATTTTAATAAATAAAACGCAGAAATAATCCTTAGAATGTGATCTTTAATTGCCAATATTCACTTTTCCACGTAATCACAAACCATTTGGATACATTCCCGCCAACGTTGAACAAGTTTTCTGAAGCCGTCACGAAAGAAGTCAACACTGTTCCCGCAACCACAGTCTCACAATTCCCTCGACGTCTTCATCAAAAGCAGATCGTCTTTCATTATCGGGAACAGATGGAAGTCAGACGGTGCTAAATCTGGACTGTATGGAGGTTGCTGTACGGTGGTGAGATTCAGTCTCTGAAATTCTGCTGTGGTGGCACGCGAAGTGTGTGGTTTGTCATTGTCATGCTGCAGGTAAACATTTACCTTTTCCTTTCCGATCCTTGTTAGCCGTCGTTTCAGAGTTCGCAGCGATGTGATGTAACGCTCTGAATTTATTGTTGTTCCACGATCAAGGAAATCAACATGGATAACGCCATCTGCGTCCCAGAACACTGTGGCCATGGTTTTTCCAGTTGAGGGCTGCGTCTTTAATTTCTTTTTCTGGGGCGAGTCTTTGCGTCGATATTCCATAGACTGACGTTTAGTCTCCGGGTCACAATTGAATGGAGCAAGGCGTCACCTTCATTCTCGTAACGCGAGAAGACTTCCTGGCAAATTTCAAGTCTGTGCGCTTTCATTTCAGGAGTCAGCATCTGGGGCACCCATCGTGCAAAGACCTTCCAGTATCCAAGCAAAGCAATAATGTGACCCACACGTTCTTGTGAAATGCCGATTGTGCTTGCAGTTTCTCTCTGAGTGATACGACGATCGTCCTGAATCAGTCTGTCAACATTTTGCTTGTGGAACTCGGTGGCTGTTGTCACAGGACGGCCAACTCTTTGTTTGTCACGCAGGAAATATGTTCCCTCCTCAGTATCTTTAAACTTACTCTCCCAACGACGCACAATACACGCATCAACACAATCACCATAAACTGCTTTCTTTCTGTAATGAATATCCTTTGCGGTAACACCTTCTGTTGTCAAGAATTCAATGACTGCATTGACCGACCGTCTGCGCAGGGTTCCATGCTTTACACTGTAACATCACAACTGTTCAATGCTAAGGCTTTCCGCCAGCTGGAGCTGTAGAGAACAGGCTACGGAACAAGCCAGTACGTGCCGCATACCATTGCTGCCAACTGTTGAGAAGTTACGAAGGTGGAGGCATTACTTTTAATCGTAGATAAATGACAGAGTGGATAACGTCGGAGCCTTGATGAGATCGTTCGCGGATGGTGGTCTATCTATACAGGTTTTCCCGAAACTAATCATTCAGATTAATACAGGAAGTCGAGACCATCAAAACAAATATATTTTGACAAGGAGCATATTGTCTCTGAAGTCACCTTGTAATGTTAGGGGACGTTTCGTTAGCAGTGCTGACATAAGCTGTTGTGTCGTGTCGCTGACCGTGAATGTGTACCGACATACAAAGCTGCTCTATGTATGGATGGCTGGCTCTGAGCTCTGCTTGGAAACACATGATTTTATTTGCAAACATCACCGCCTTGTGATAACAAGGGTGAGAGGTTGATTGGACTACACATTCCTCCATTCCGCCTCAACGGCCAGAGATATCGCATCTTCGTGGAATATGTGTGTCCAGAACTGGTGGAGGATGTCCTTCTATATGTTAGACAAAGAATGTACTTCCAGCACGATGGGGCACCGGCCCATTTCAGCATTTCTGTGAGGCATCATCTGAGAGCCACCTTCGGAAATCGATGGATCGGCCGAGATGACCCTATGGCCTGGCCGACAAGATCACCTGACCTCACGAGTCTGGATTTCTTCCTCTGGGGGCATATGAAGCAGTTGCTGTATCAGACCATTGTGAAACCAGAATGATTAGTTTCTGGAAAACCTGTATAGATAGACCACCATCCGCGAACGATTTCATCAAGCCTCCGACGTTATCCACTCTATCATTTATCTACGATGAAAAGTAATGCCTCCACCCTCGTAACTTCTCAACAATTGGCAGCAATGGTATGCGGCAGGTACTGGCTTGTTCCGTAGCCTCTTATCTACAGCTCCAGTTGGCGGAAAGCCTTAGCATTGAACAGTTGTGATGTTACAGTGTAAAGCATGGAACCCTTCACAGATGGTCGGTCAATGCAGTCATTGAATTCTTGACAGCAGAAGGTGTCACTAGAATTGCCGTTGCTGCTGGTAGCATTATGGACATGCGAGGAATAGTCGAACGGACACGACAGTCAATGGTCCAATGATGTATTGAGTGCATACAGGCCAGTAGTCGCGCCTTCGAGCACTTCCTGTGAATCCCACTGCTGTGATTAGCATAATAAACTACCTTCTGTGTAAACTGTCCGTAGTAAGAAATTGCTTACGTGGATATAGATAACTAAATATATTCGTTTTGATGTTCTCTACCTCCTGTATTAATCTGAACGAATAGCCACAGTTTCAGGATTTTGTAGCGAAATGTTGGAAGACCTGCAGACGATCGACTGTTGGTGCAGGGATTGGTTGTTGACCCATCATAGGAGCAAATGCAACGTAACCCGTATAAATAGGCGTACAAGACTCATTCTTGTATGATCACACGATTGCCGAAAAGTCAGTGGAAGTAGTCACATTCATTAAATATCTGGGAGAATACTTGCGGACGAAAGGCGGATGACAAACAGTGATTCAGTGGAATAGTCGCCAGCGAATGCAGTACAAATAAAATGTCTGTGAATTCCTAAGGGACCAAACTGCTGAGGTCATCGGTCCCTTGACTTACACACTACTTAAACTAACTTTTGCTAAGAACAACACCCATGCCCGAGGGAGGACTCGAACCTCCGGCTGGAGAATGCAGTCCATCCACGAAGCAGATAGCTTGCAAATTCCTAGCTCCACCCATACTTGAGTATTGTTCATCAGTCTGGAACCCTTGCCAGACAGCGCTGACAGATGAAATATAAAAAACGCATAGAAAATCAAAACGTTTCGGCACATGATCGTTTAGTAAGCATTAAATCATCATGGAGAAACTCAACTCCAGTGACAGAGGCAACATGTAAGGCGTTGCGCATCACTGGGTAGTTTACTACTGAAATTCCGAGAGTCTACATTCCTAGAAGATTCAAGCAATACATTTCTTTCTGCGACGTGTGTCTCACGGTAAGATCATTAAGGTAAAAACCACACGGTGGCTTACCAACAAACGTTCCCGCGCACCACTCGCGACTGCAACTGGTAAGGAGGGAAGTGACAGTGGTACTCCAAGTATCCTAGGCTATGTATTATAAGGAGACCTGTGGAGTGTAGATGTAAGTGTAGAAGTACGCAATCCCCTTTTCGGCTGCCGCGATTGCAGAGATCATGGCAACCCAAATGTGTTACATGCGCGAAAGATCATTCTACATGAGATGAATACGGTTCAGAGATTGGATCGGAGTCGGCATTTCGTTACTGAAGTCTCCGTACGCTGAATGTTGAATACATCTTTCGTCTCATTTTCTGAAAGTGGAGTATGATTTGGAACACTGTATTGCTGTGTGTTGCTATTTAAGAAGATTTTTGTTTTTTCTTCCATCTGTATTTATTTCAGCTCACATTTCTTCCGTGTAACTGTCGCTCTCTTTTGCTGTTTCGGCTATCGATTTGCGTCCATTTTGGTTTCTGCTCACTATGTAGTTCGCGGTGACGACCTGCCTAGGTTATGTCACACTACTGCACATAAATTAGGTACTTTTCATGGACTTAACGCAGCCATAGGTACACACCCAAATGAAGTGTCGCTTCATACTCGGTTCACAGAACGCTGATTTAAAAACAAAAACAAAAATTGAGCTTTACGATTCTATGTACGAGGAGACCTCAAAAAGTAAGTTAGTCATAATTATGCCAGACCAAGCGATTTTTATGGAATTGTAGATTATACTTAAAACTGACATATCTACATGACACTGTATTTCAACAAAGTCATCAAGTCATAGAAATCCACTCCTTGATTACGGAGGCATTCGAGAACCGCTGTATGACCGTCGTCGTCTTTTGTAAATCTGCGATTGCTGCGAATCAGTACCTCGACTGCCTGAACATTATCTGTGATCGATGATGATGGCCTTCCTTCCCGATAATCAGCACCCACGTCTCTGCTACACTGCTCAAACTGTTGGCATCATTTCACTGTGGCTTGATGCGACATTGCAGTTAGTCCATGTACCGCCATAATTTCTCGGTAAATCTGTGCTCACCTTAGACGTTTTGCCCACAAGAATCGCACTGATGCCCCTACATCAACTTTGGATTACGTTTCCAGTTGTCGTACCATTTCGCTCCCACAATGTGATACACCTCTTATTGGTACCACAGTAGAAATGTGTCTGCAGGAACTCTCTTCTGACAACGCGCCACTCAGGTTGCGCAATGCTTTTTGCGAGGGACGACATGTGTAACTTAAAAGTCATGGGGTACTTCTTAGTATTGTATCAAACCTCCTTTTTCCCAGTACAGTGCAGCATCTCGACATGGCATGCACTCAAGTCGTTGAGAGTCGCCTGCAGAAATATTTAGCCATGCTGCCTCTGCAGGCGTCCATTATCGCGAAAATGTTGCTGGTGGAGGACGTTGTGCACGAACTGAAAAAAATGGCTCTGAGCACTATGGGACTCAACTACTGAGGTCATCAGTCCCCTAGAACTTAGAACTACTTAAACCTAACTAACCTAAGGACATCACACACATCCATGCCCGAGGCAGGATTCGAACCTGCGACCGTAGCGGTCACGCGGTTCCAAACTGACGCGCTTAGAACCGCACGGCCAGCACGAACTGACCTTTGCATCATGTGCCATAAATGTTTCATAGCATTCATGTCGGGTGATCTGTGGGGCCAAATCATTCGTTCGAATTGTTCAGAATGTTCTTCAAAGCAATCGCGAACAATTGTGGCCCGGTGACATGCCATAGTTGTTTGGAAACATGAAGTCCTTTAATGGCTTCAAATGGTCTCCAACTAGCCGAACATAACCATTTCCAGTCAATGATCGGTTCAGTTGGACCACAAGACCCAGTCCATTCCATGTAAACACAGCCCACACAATTATGGAGTCTCCACCAGCTTGCACAGTGCCTTGTTAAAAATTTGGGTCTATGGCTTCGTGCGCTCTGCGCCACGCTCTAACCCTACTATTAGCTTTTATCAACTGAAAACTTTACTAACCTTACCAGACCACGGTTTTCCAATTGTCTATGGTCCAACCGATATGGTCACGAGTTCAGCAGAGGCGCTGCAGGCGATGTCGTGCTGTTAGCAAAGGCATTCGCGTCGGTCATCTGCTGCCATAGCCAATTAACCCCAATTTCTCCACACTGTCCTCACGGATACGTTTTTCGTACGTCCCACATTGACTTCTACGGTTATTTCACGCAGTCTTACTTGTCTCTTAGCACTGAAAACTCTACACCAACGCCGCTGCTCTTGGTCGTTAAGTGAATGGCGCCGGCCACTGCGTTGTCCGTGGTGAGAGGTAATGCCAGAAATATGGTATTTTCACCACACTCTTGACATTGTGGATCTCGGAATATTGAATTTCCGGATAGTTTCCGAAATGGAATGTCCCATCTGTCTAGCTCGAATCACCGTTCTTCGTTCACAGTCTGTTAATTCTTGTCATGCCCTCATACTCACGTCAGAAACCTTTTCTCATGCATCACCCGAGTGCAAGTGACAGCTCGGCCGATGCACTGTCCTTTTATATCCTGTGTACGCGATGCTACCGCCATTTGTATATGTGCATATCGCTATCCCATGACTTTTGTCACCTCAGTGTAAATTACGTTAACATTTTCAGTGTTACGTAACGCCATTCTCAAACGACCATATCGCTCTCCAGATGAATCGATCAAGCAGTACATCGAACAACTCGAATATTTGTGTGGACCAGCGTTAGGAGCAGATTATTCACAATTACGCCAGCAACACTTATATTACCTTCAAGACCCAAACACCTGTCTAACAACGTTTGCGTTTGCTCTCTCTAGAGATTCTGATACATAGGTGCCTGTCGTCCTTCAGATCGGTTTGATGAGGATCCCAAACACTCAAAAACGGGTCGCATAAGTGATCTGTACGCCGTTGCCTTTGGAGGTACACAATATTTTCCCAGAATTCTCCCACTGGACCGTGCTCGACAATTTGTCTTCCTGGCAGTTGAGGTTATATGCTCTTTACATTTAATGTTGTTCCACAACGTCACGACAGGATATATAGTCAACGTATCGGAATCAAGCAGCATAACATTAGTACTGCAATCAAATCTTACAGATATGTTTCTCCCATCCATCCGCATTAACTCACTTCCCTACATTTCTTTCACTATTGTTCGTATCGAATGGGTCTACTGTCTAAGCATATCCTATCCCACAGATCGTTTATAGGCGTGAGCAATAAAGGACAGCACTATCATACATCCCAGGGGCACTTCTAACGTTACCTTTCTTTCTCATGTATAATATATTAGGCATGCTAGACCGTGGTCTTAATAACGTGAACCATATGTGACTAGGAATTACGTAGCAGTACTGAAAGCCCGCATTTTGTAAATATTTTTTAACATATTAGTTAATAACACAAATATATTTCTGGAATTCGTCCGCGATCGTTATGAATAACACTAACTCAACACTACGACAACTTGAACTCTGTGGGAACACTTTTAATGAGATGTCCGAATGTCTGCGGAGGAATGGCTCTTTGCAAGCCAGCCAAGTTACGAAATGCTATTGTCCACAAACCAATCCTACATAAATGCTGCTTTATGACAGGATGTATGGTCATGGTGATATAAACAATCATCGTCTCTGAACTGTTCCTCTACTTTACACAGAATGTTTTAAAATGTGTTCCTATGCTTCCGCATTTGGGGTTTGCTTAAGCGCTATAATGGGACCAAGCCCTACCCCGTGCTTCGCTGTTGACACTGCTCAAGATGGCAGGTAACGTTCTCCAGACATTCGCCAAAACCTTCCGTCAGATTTCTACAGGGTACAGCGTGATTCGTCCCTCGAAACACTCGTTTCCAGTCATCCACCGTCGCTGTTTGCACCACCTCGAGCGTCGGTTAGCACTGACTACAGAAATGTGTGGCTTATGACGAGCTGTTCGATCACTGTTCCCCATTCTTTTTAACTCCCTAAGCAAAGTCATCGAGCTAGCTGCGCTGTTGATAGAACTTTGCAACTCGCGAGTGATTTCGTGCGAATTTTACAGCTATCCTGCAGAATGCTCGAAGGCCCCTGTCCGTCAGTACGTGAGGTCTTCCTTGTCTGCGTTTAGCTGCGGTTGTTCCTTTGCGATTCCAGTTTACATTCACATCACCCCCACACAGTCGACTTGGGCAACCGGATACTTTTCATCAGATAGTGTATTGCGAATAACAATAATTTTTCATTGATTACATTTCTTGATGGTATGTGTCTGCTACTGCTGTCATCGTTTCCAGGCTTACAACTTGTGAAACAAAGTTCAGTGCCAGTTGCTATAAAACTTAAGCCGAAACAGGGCGTGGACCACAGTATGTTTGAGCTGCTGACTTGGTTTCTTATAAATGTAAGACAACCACTGATTTGCCTGTTCAAATGGTTCAAATGGCTCTGAGCACTATGGAACATAACAGCTGAGGTCATCAGTACCCTAGAACTTAGAACTACTTAAACCTAACCAACCTAAGGACATCACACACACCCATGCCCGAGGCAGGACTCGAACCTGTGACCGTAGCGGTCGAGCGGTTCCAGATTGAAGCGCCTAGAACCGCTCGGCCACTCCGGCCGGCGATTTGTCTGTAAGCAAATAAAGGAAGACATAATTTCTTTTAATCGCAATGTGTCGTTGATAGACGATGTCCGGAAGATGCAACGCGCTGGACAGGGACTGTGTCATTTCACTTCCAACTTTAAGCGTCCAATTCACTTTCAACGCTGTGTAGACGTGCCTACGCTACAAGAGACAATAATAGCTTATACAATGTAAATTGCGTCGCCACCTGGACGATTTAGCTGCACAAAATAATTTGGGATTAAAATTCGCTTTCCGTTTCCCTTAATTGTAATTCACCCTCGTGTTATGCCGGTAGAGCAATTATTCATACGCTGTCAGCTGTAATACACGCATCCGGCCGTATATAACTCCAGCGAACAATGCGGTGCACGCACTGCCGGTGGTTTGCCAGCAGGACCTAATGTAAACACGTGGTGGGAAGTCAAAATATGGATATTCCGTGCCTTTTGTCTCTTCGGTGTGAATCCGTGCGGAGATGCGATGTAATCTAATGAGGCTAATAAATTCCAATTACGCGAGCGGTTTTCTCTTTTGTGTCGCCCACACAAAAAGAGGCGTCGTGCGGCCTAACTCTGGACCCCGGCCCTCGCACCTCCCGGAGCTTGTAGCTGCGGCCACGTTTCAATCAGACCCAGCCGCGGCCCATCAATTCCAGCACGCAGCCCCTCCGCCGAGTGCAGTTGCCGATGATTCATTAGCAACCGACGTTACTTCAAAACCGTGCTTATTCCAGCACCCGATTCAAGATATTATGTCTAAAAATTCCTGGAAGTTTTCAGACAAAGCGATTTCTGTTCTCATTCTATCGCACACTGAACCCACTTTTCGCCTTAAGTGCATAACTACAGAGAATATATTGCAAATGTGTTGTTGCTTGGGTCTCTTTTTTATTGCAACCCTGTTGTGTGCCGCTAGAAATTGTCTGGGGGCAAGAAAAAAATGTTCAAATGTGTGTGAAACCTTATGGGACTTAACTGTTAAAGTAATCAGTCCCTTAGTTTACACACTACTTAACCTAAACTATCCTAAGGACAAACACACGCACCCATGCCCGAGGAAGGACTCGAACCTCCGCCGGGACCAGCCGCACAGTCCATGACTGCAACGCCTTAGACCGCTCGGCTAATCCTGCACGGTTGGAGGCAAGAAAGTGACAAAACAAAGTCTTATAGTGTGTACCTTCGAGGGGGTTAATTTACGGTCTACAATGGAATGTCCGTTTGATTGAATACACGAAAAAGACACCGTAAGACAAATATAATGTGTGCTGAACAGGCAAACAAATCAAACCGATAAAAGTTAAAGTATGAAAGTAGGGAAAAAAGAACAAAAAGAAATGGGGCAGAGTCGAGGAAAAAAGGAAAAAAAAGGTCGTGTCTGCGCATACTGTCACCAAAAAATGGTTTTGAAAGAAACTGAATATGTAAAATTTTGTTGTTGTGGTCTTCAGTGCGAAGACTGGTTTGATGCAGCGTTGCACGTTAGTCTATCCTTTGTAAGTCATTTCGTCTTTGCACTGCTACTGCGATCTTTGTTTCTTCTACGCTTCCCTAAACCCCTCCCCTCCCACCCCTCCCCCATCCTCATACCTCCCTCCTGACAATTCCTCGATGTTTCAGGATGTGTCTCATTAAATGTCTCTGCGTTTAATGAAGTTGTACCACTAATTACCTTCTTCTTAAATTCGATTCAATGTTTCATCATTAATTATTTGTTCCACCCACATAATTTTCAGCATTTTTCTCTAATACCACGTTTCTAAAGCTTCTATTCTCTTCTTGTCTGAAATGCTTATTATCCACGTTTTACTTCCGTGGAAGCCGACACTTCAGACAAATACCTGTAGAAAAGGCGTCCTAACTCTTGAACTTACGTCCTATGTTAACAAATCTCTCTTTTCAGAAACATTTTCCTGCTATAGCCAACCTGTATTTTATTTCCTCTGTACTGTAGTCATACTAAGTTATTTTGCTGCCTAAACAACAATATTAATCTACTTATGTTGGTGTCATATAGCGTAATCCGATTCCCCGTCATCGCCTAGTTTGATTAGACTACATTCCATTATCCTTGTTTTACTGTTCTGTTTTCATTTTATAGATTCTGTAGCCCCCCCCCCCCCCCACCCCACCTCCGCCATCCCATAACTGATAACTGGCTGGATAAGTCAGTCCAAATGTCGGAGGAAGGTAAGGCCACATTCAACAGGACCATGCCTAGTAAAGGACTGTGGTGTTCAAAACAGTCTTAAGATTTATGACAGCTTTACTTTACTGATCTCATTTAAGAGACACTGTTTATTGCGTTCAACCAAGCTTTAAAATCAGTTTCTTTCTTTGACAGAATCACGATGTCTTTGGCAATCTGTAGGTTTCTATTTACTCGCGTTGAACTTTAAATCTCTTCCAAATTTTCTCTTTTGTTTTCTATACCGCTTGTTATATCTGCAGATTGAGTAACATGGTCACGGGCCCTGTTCACTTCCGTCTCACGTTATCACACTCTTCCACAGGGTGACCAAGATCTGATCATCGTTTTAGGGTAGATTACCGTCATCTGTACATGATTTTAAGGGAGGTTTAAGGGAGATTTAATCACAATAAATTCAGCTTCACAACTACATTGTATTTTATGGGAATTGGGGCAATGGACTCACAAATATAAAAAAGTGGCTCATGTTGTTGACTTTTACTCTATTATATCGTACGGTATCATATCTTGGGATAACTCCACAAACTGTAAGGAAGATTTTATACCGCAGAATCGTGTACTAAGACTCAGCTGTGCTGAAGTCACGCTTAAACAGCAGAAGATAAGCTAGGTTAACGTTGAAGGTCTTGGGTTTTAACCAAGAATATTGTTCCTCTATCTTCTTCAGATAAACGCATACGTATTTAAACATCTAGTTTCGTGGAGTTTTAACGTCTTCATTTTCACTGCGAGAGTACACGATGAAAACTGATTCACTTCATCAGCAAATGATGACACACGTGAAAACAGAACAGTGTAGTAGATATGGTCATGGACAGAGGGCTACACATTTGGGAACATTTCGTGTTGATTGTCCTCTTATTTTCGATTGATTTCAACTTTAGCAACATATCAGTACTCTTTATAAGCGTGCCGAAATGTTGTTGTGTTATGTGAGTCAATTGAGAAATAAATAATGTAAGGAGTGTATTTAAACAGGGTCGTCTCTATAATCCTCTTTCGAGAGGCTTTTGTACTTCCGTGTGTTATTATTACCACAGCTGCTGCTCCATACGACGCGAACTCAATCATGGGTTGCCAGTACTGACCGAGAAACAGGTAAACATTCACCCTATAACGGTCCATCTCGACGTGTAAGTTATGTCTTTCTTTTTCCACTCCTTGAGTTTCCTTGTGTCAAACCGCCTTTTTTTCCATAGAAGCACAACCACAAGAAAGAATATATGTTGACAATTGTGTCGATTATTACATATATTTAAACTTTTCGATATTTATTGGTCAGAGAATTTGAATTATCAGCGGTACTTCGCAGGGTTAGTGTCTATAACAGTAATTACTAACGAAATGTGCATCAGAAACAGGTGGTCCTTAAAGGAGGTGGGAGGATCGAAAGCAATTGCTATAATACTGGGTATACCGGGAAACACGGTAGAGTTGGTAACCCTACCCTTCCATGTCCTTCGACTGGCATAACTGCAGTCTGGAATTGCGTAATATTGGGCACAGAATTACACTTCCTTGAGTTTATCCTTGCTAACTTTACAATTTCGAAGAGTTTACTCCACCCAACGTTGTCAAGAGCCTTTTCTGATTTTACAAATCCTGTAAGTCTAATTTGTCTTTCTCCAGTCCATCTTCTAAGAAAAGTTGTAGGGTCAGCAGTGCCCCGCGTATTGCTACACTTCTCTGTAACCCGAGCTGTACTTCCCCTAGACTGGCTTCTAGCAGTCGTTCCGTTCTTCGTGTTAGTATTTTGCGCTAATCACTTATTAAACTGATGGTTTGGTAATAGTCACCCCTTTCAGCACCTCTCTTCTTTCGCTTTGGACATATTTATTTTTATTGACTTAACCTGACCGAGTTAAGGACGTCAGGCCCTATTTTAAATTTAACCAGGCATTCTACATATTTTACATAACATTCCTTACGATGAACGTGCTGTAACCCACATCCAATATAGAATCCTACACTTAAAATTACTATGACACAAATAGAGCAGAAAAACCACAGCTTATATTCAATCATGACAGTACAACAATAAAGAAAAATTAAAGGAAGGCAGATTTAGACCACGAACTCTAGCAGCAATGGACGTTAGACGAGGGATGCAAGAGGGAGAGAGGGAGAGAGGGAGAAAGAGAGGAATGTGATAAAACACAAATTATGAAGACAGGGAGATAGAAAGTGGCTTGACTGATTGAGAAGTAAAAACATAAAGGTGCGTTACTGGGAGAAAATGGGAGTATTTGCTTCGCCGTTCGACAGAGGGAAACTGGTCATAAGCGTTAATTTTTGGTGAAAATTGTGAGACTCGACATAAAGAGTTAATCCACTATTTCTCCTCCCCCATACGCTAAGATACCTTTGATGGGCAGTATCGAAGAGTGGTGGTAAATGGAGCTTTCATCAATAACAACAGATATACTGATGACAAAAAAATGGCTCTGAGCACTATGGGACTCAACTGCTGAGGTCATTAGCCCCCTAGAACTTAGAACTAGTTAAACCTAACTAACCTAAGGACATCACACACATCCATGCCCGAGGCAGGATTCGAACCTGCGACCGTAGCGGTCTCGCGGTTCCAGACTGCAGCGCCAGAACCACGCGGCCACTTCGGCCGGCCTACTGATGACACTGTCTTACTTGCAAACGGGCTGAAAGATCTACAATAAATAATGAACACTTCTAATAAAGAGAGAAATAACATGGGGGGCTACCTTTAAACCTGAAGAAAACGAAATAGATGGTTGTCAGTAGAAATTGAGATGATATTCAGAGCATTCTTGCACTCGGTAGTGATAAGATCGAAAGGGTTTCATTCTATAAATATATGAGCAGTCAAATCAACGATAACTAGGACTTCTCTCAGAAATTTGTTGCGGGATTAATCCGGCCAGAGGCTGTTTCCAGTAAATGAAATAAGAGTCTTTCTAGCTGTGACGTCAGTATCAAACTTCCCATGCCCCTGCATAAGTGCTGCGTGTTCAGTCGTCGACACTTACCGCAGTATTAGGTAAGAAATTAAAGGCATCTCTGATATGGACGTATAGAAGAGGTTTAAGGATATCGCGGACAGTTAAGATCGCAAATATGGAACTACTGCGGCGTATGAACAAAGGTTTAGAAATTCTCAATACCATCAAGAGAAGAAAGTTCCTGTTTCTTGGCCATGTAATGCGCAACAACGAATATAACTTATAGGCACTAATATTTCAATGGAAGACATGGCAAACTAGGTCCAGGGCGTAGACGATTGTCCTTGCTAAAGGACTTAAGCAAGTGGTTTGGACTCAGCACAGAATCTCTGTTCATAAAAGCCATGGACAAACAACAGATCATGCTACTGATCGCTTCGTTCTTGGAGGACGAGGCATTTAAAGAAGAGGACGACTTGCGAGGCTCAGTTGTAGAAGGATAAGTACTTTTTTAGGACACCTCATACGAAATCGCGTGCAGAACCTGGAGGAACAAAGCATGAGGTCGGTATGCGGAATGGAAAGTATTGCCTGCAGCTGTCTGGCAGTGTGCGAAATGGCGGGCACGCAGCCGCGGCGCGGAGTTTTACGTAAGTGCGCTGCGCGTCGTGACTGCCTCGGCACGCGGAACCAATGCGGCGCGCCCTTGCCGAATCTCTTAATGATTGTTTCCCTGCCGCCCGGACAAATTATGCATGCAGGCTCTTCTGCCCTGGCCGGCCACTATACTTGCCTTTCTCATTTGGCTTCTTTTTCTGATCTACATTAACAACACGCCTTCACATGTATCACGTAACTCACGGCCTGCAGCACTGCACCTATCCACACTAACCGCTATCGTTATACTGACGAACATATGGCCGAGTTATCAAAATAATTAAAATCACTATTCCAATGATAAAAATTTGTCATTTTTTGCTATTAAATCATTGCTAATAATCCAGTTAATAATTAATTTTGTTTTCACATGACAAATTGCGATGGCTATTCGGAAAGTAAGTTCTGATCGGTCGCGACATGGAAACCACAGTGAAAACAAAAATTTTTTTATTTGCAACACTTAGCTACATTTTCCAGCTACTTCTCTACATAGCCATCCCTCCGACTGACGTATTTGCAGTAGCTCTGTACCAGCTTTCCAATACCTACATCTACATCTACATCTATTCTCCGCGAGCCACCTTACGGTGTGTGGCGGAGGGTACTTATTGTACCACTATCTGATCCCCCCTTCCCTGTTCCATTCACGAATTGTGCGTGGGAAGAACGACTGCTTGTAAGTCTCCGTATTTGCTCTAATTTCTCGGATCTTTTCGTTGTGATCATTACGCGAGATATATGTGGGCGGTAGTAATATGTTGCCCATCTCTTCCCGGAATGTGCTCTCTCGTAATTTCGATAATAAACCTCTCCGTATTGCGTAACGCCTTTCTTGAAGTGTCCGCCACTGGAGCTTGTTCAGCATCTCCGTAACGCTCTCGCGCTGACTAAATGTCCCCATGACGAATCGCGCTGCTTTTCGCTGGATCATGTCTATCTCTTCTATTAATCCAACCTGGTAAGGGTCCCATACTGATGAGCAATACTCAAGAATCGGACGAACAAGCGTTTTGTAAGCTACTTCTTTCGTCGATGAATTTTTTTAGAATTCTTCCTATGACTCTCAACCTGGCGCCTGCTTTTCCCACTATTTGTTTTATATGATCATTCCACTTCAGATCGCTCCGGATAGTAACTCCTAAGTATTTTACGGTCGTTACCGCTTCCAATGATTTACCACCTATGGCATAATCGTACTGGAATGGATTTCTGCCCCTATGTATGCGCATTATATTACATTTATCTACGTTTAGGGAAAGCTGCCAGCTGTCGCACCATGCATTAATCCTCTGCAGGTCTTCCTGGAGTACGTACGAGTCTTCTGATGTTGCTACTTTCTTGTAGACAACCGTGTCATCTGCAAATAGCCTCACGGAGCTACCGATGTTGTCAACTAAGACATAGAAGGCAGTTGTCTGTGCTTTCTGCCAGTTCTCTACGATGACCTGCAGCTTGTTGTGTGTGCCAAAATGTTGTGTTCAAAGCCAGCGGTTCTTGTGAGTAGAGATGAATGTCAGAGAATAATCAAAAACTTCTTGTCGAAATGTGTGTAAGCCTGCGGCTGAGAGTTGTCACAAAGAAGGAAGTACGTGACAGTTACGTTGTGTGGGCTGCATGAAATCAGGCGAAATCTCTCACAGGTTCTCATACTTGGCGAGAGACATAATTTTCTCGACATCTTTATGTACTCACTGTGCGCTCAGAACTGAAAAGAGCGGGATGACGGGATCCATAGGCATACTACAAACACTGTCCTACACATCTATGCAAAGCTTCATCAGATTTTTACCGTCGTTTCCATTTCGCGATAACTCGGACCTTACTTTCCGAACAGACCTCGTACATGCAACCATGCCATAACAATACTTTGTGTGTGTTTCAGATAAATCTGTTAAAGTTTTCACAGTAAATTGTTGTGTTTCTGTTATTTTTTAGGATGGTTTGTGTAGGTGCAGCTTGAGGTTCTTTTGCCAAAATACCATTCCATCATCGACTACCACATCCACTTCGACATGAAAATCATCACTGAACTGACATTCGGCTGTCACATTGCCTCGACACTCGTCTCCTCGTTCAACATCACTTTCATCTTCACAGTAAAGTATCCTGAGATTCTGGTCGTTTGATACTTTGGTCCTCGACGTTTTCAGCAAATCTTATTGATAAGAAAGATATATTTCTCACCTCTTGAGCCAGTATAGTTTATAATTATTAACCGTTCTATTAATATTGTTGTTTTGTTATTATTGGAATACTAGCACAGTTTTAAATCACTACAAAAGGCTTCATAAAAACTGAAATGTGGTAAGAAGTACAGTAATGCCGTAATGGGGCAGTTGGTGTCCTAATAATGCTGCTAATGAGAAACACAACCAGGACCTGCTTTCATTTGGGTCCCTACAAGCCCAAAGATTAGTTGGAATCGAAAATAACAAAGTACTGACCTCTCTTAGAAGTATTTAATAGAAAGTGAGTGGAGAATACAGCATCCCACATAGTATACCACAGCTAATGCTATTTTATTTCCAAATACTACGTATTCTGGAAAGTAACTAAATCACACAGCAAATACTGTCTTAGAGAAAATCTCAGCTGATAAACTGCTGGAAACAAGTTTTGGACCGCTACCATGCTCTCTATGCATATCACCTTGTAATGGGCGAACATTTCCGAGTCCGCAGTTCGTGTCCGCGCCGAAAGAAGATTTTTTGTGAAAACGAAGGGACAAAACGTAACAAGCGTTTCGTGTTAATATGTAATTTAATTACAGATCTCTTTCATACAATGGTTTGGCAGAGTAGCATAATGGTTTCAGAACAGATAAATTACAAGTTTCCCCTCTCAGTTGCCGCTGTATGGCAGAAGGAAGGAGGAAGGAAGATTAGGGTTTAATGTCCCGTCGACATCGAAGTTACTAGAAACAGAATACATACTCAGACTATTTTAGGGACGGGGAGGGAAATTTACAGCGCTCTCTCAAAGGAACCATCCCAGAATTTGGTTGTGGTGATTTAGGGAAATCACGGGGAATCTAAATCTGGATGGACGGACTTGGATCTGAACCGGCGTCCTCCCGAATCAGAGTTCAGTAACCACTCCGCCAATACCCTCGTTCTGTATGCCTGATGGGCCAGCTACGTAATCACTCTACGCCGTTTTCTTTTTTTCATTTTCTTTCCAATGCTGCCGTAGACAATACATTCGCTCGGCACTCTACTTTGTAGGATTTCCGGACTACTTTCGCTGCGAGCTTTCTCTTATTTACGTGTTCTACATTTCTGAGCGTATTTACGAGTCACGTAAGATGACATCTTTCATTATTTTTTAATTTTAAATTTATTAGCGATTTTCGCTTATATTCAGGTGAATAATTTTATTCGGTCACTTTGGGTCGTAGTAGTTCTTCACAGTGACATCAATGTCGTAGACATATACGTCTCCTCGCTATGCCAATTTCTGACTTTGAATGAAACTAATTCGTAACAGCCAAGGGAATGTGCCTACGCTTGTGCGATGAAATCACAGGCAAAACAACTACTGCATGACAAACACCTATAGGCATGAATGGTTCAAATGGCTCTGAGCACTATGGGACTTAACATCTATGGTCATCAGTCCCCTAGAACTTAGAACTACTTAAACCTAACTAACCTAAGGACAGCACACAACACCCAGCCATCACGAGGCAGAGAAAATCCCTGACCCCGCCGGGAATCGAACCCGGGAACCCGGGCGTGGGAAGCGAGAACGCTACCGCACGACCACGAGATGCGGGCCTATAGGCATGATTTATCAGTTATGGGCTCGACTATTGTTTATGCATTATTAATCTCGTAGTTATTAGCGATTCAATCCTGACGGTATTTTGGCAGACAAGAAAGTTCTGCCGACGAGGGAATAGAGGTCAAAAAAGAAGACTACAGTCTCGGGGCAGTTCGGTAGAGCGCGCCATGTCTCCAGTTTTAAACGGGACAGGGCGGCTTGCGTACAATATCCGGCCTGCCATCATGCCTCGAAGACAAGACGTGCTATCAGTGCGGGACCCGCTAAACTGATGCCTACACTGCGACGCCGTTAGAGCATCCAACCGCTGTCATGAGTCGTAAAACATTGAAGATTAACCTCGTAGTGGTCACCCGTAGTCACCAACACCAGTTTGTGGTCACTCCCTACAAATACTGATTCTTAATTAGCTATACAAGCTAGAAATTCTGAAAAGGGAAACACAAAAGCTCGGTCTAGATGTATTGGAGGTTAGTGAAGTGATATGGAAACAACACTGACGCAGCGAGATAGTTGAGCACATCTCACAAAATTTTTTGTTAAGCCAAATAAACAAACTTTGTACAGAGTTTTCATTTGCTAATTATAAATTCAAAAAACACCTCAATCAAAATATGAAGTCGTGGACAACCAAGGATCACAAGATTATTATATACATATGAATTATATAGTTGGAAATCTGCTGATGGGGGCTCGTATTAACGCCGTTTCAAGGGGACTTTAGATTGATCTCAACTTGATTCCAAAGTCTTCGCATCAACTGTAGAGGGGTGATAGATTCCGTCACGGGGAACAACTTTTGTTAGAGACATGACGTTCGCTAACAGTTCCCGGCGATGCTAGTCGTCTGTTTATTACTATTTTTTATTGGTTATGTCCCTAAGAGACAGAGTCTACTCATCATATCTGCTGCATCTGCATACTATCTACCCCTAGTAAATTCATAGAGTGGTTTTCAACAAATCAGGCACTTTCAGTTTTGTCGGTCTTCTCCACTTCACCCAGAGCAGATTAGTGGCTTATAGGCAAGACACACTGCATACGTGCGCCGCAGACTGCCTACGCCCATTCACCCTTCAGGGCCATAACAATTATTAAAAGACGCCAAGAGTGGCCAGTAGGCGTCAGCGAAGATTTGGTCTCTAACAAAAATTGTTCTCCATGACATCTATCACCCCTGAGCGTTTGATGCAAAAACTTTGAAATATCCTATGTACTATGTTATCCCACAGAATCAGAAAGTGGTTTAATGGGAGTAGGATTCACTATGAATATGAAGATAGGTCAGAGTCGATTTATTGTGAACAGCATTATTCACATTACAATCGACAGCAAAACACGTCATAAGCTGAAGATAACAGACGAGGAGAGTATATGAGGGCCTTGAACTGGTGACTCAGTACGTAAAGGAGAGTGAAAATATTATAATAATGGAAGTCTTCAACACTGTAGTAGGGGAAAGAACAGGACAGAAACAAATTTCAGTGTATATCAACGTGAATAACCGTATATTACTGAGCATTTTCGTAAATTACGAGCTACAAAAGTTGCTAGTGCTGTTCATAACATAGCTCGTAGTAAATAGGGGTGCGAGAGTTACAATTACTGTAGCGTGTAAGTTTCAACAGGAATCTATGTTTGATGGTATTTCAAACAGAATTATAAAAAGTTATTCCTACTTAATAAATAACAGCCTTAGTGAAATATGCAATGCATCCCTGGCCCAGAGCCGGTCACTGTGGCCGAGCGGTTCTAGGTGCCGTGCTGCTGCTGCGGTCGCAGGTTCGAATCCTGCCTCGGGCATGGATGTGTGTGATGTGATGTCCTTAGGTTAGTTAGGTTTAAGTAGTTCTAAGTTTACAGGACTGATGGCCTCAAGATGTTAGAAAAAATGAACCAATGGCACAGGGTATTTTTCCAGACATGTTAAAATATGCAATTATTAAACCACTACATAAGAAAGGCGAAAAGACAGATTTAAACAATTATCGTCCAGTTCCCTTATTGACATCTGTTTCCAAAATATTCGAATGAGTAATGTGCTCAAGAGTAGTCGCACACTTAATTGGAAGCAATTTACTTAGCATATTGCTGTTTGGATTCCAGAAAGGTTGCTGGACTGAAATGCTATTTATACATTCACTCATAAAATAGTACTAGCCTTAAATAATAATATATCACCTGTTGGTATTTTTTATGATCTCTCCAAGGCCTTCGGTTGTGTACATACTGTCTCTGGAAAACTCAAGTTTTATGGTATTGATGGGTTTACGCACACCTGATTTGAATTGTACTGGACAAACAAATTGCAAAATGTTTAGACAATGTCGGAAAGGCAGAAAATCTTACTGACTGGAGTAAAATCACAAACTGGAGTAAAACCCCCAGGCTTCACCTTTGGGACGACTCCCATTCCTTATGTATATGAATAACATTCCACTTAAAATTCAACAAGCAAAATTGTTACTTTTTGCAGTCTATAGTAGTGTTATAATATGTTCCATTGCAGAGAAATCAATAGAAGAGCTAGTAAATTATATTTTCCAAATAATTTTAAATGGTTCTCTGAAAATGAACTCTCCCTAAATCTTGAAAAAATACACTACATTCAGTTCTGTACAATAAATAGACTCGTACCAACAACTGATGTAGCACATGAGCAGTTGTCAGTAAGCAGGGTAGAATGCTCCAAATTTTTGGTTGTACATATTAATAAAAACATGAACTGGAAAAAGCATATTACCAAACTCGTCAAACAATTAAGTTCAGCTATATTGCTCTTCGTATAGCTGCTAATCTTGGATACAAACGAATCAACCTCCTGACATATTTTAAATAGTTACAATCAATAACGTCGTGCACAAAATTTTCTGGGGTAACTTACCACTTAGAAAGAAATTATGTAGACAGCTCTTCAAGGAGCTAGTCATTTTAACCACGCCGTCACAGTACAAATTTTCGCTAGTGAAATTCGTCACACGTAATCCATCAAAATTTGTGAAGAACTGCGATGTTCATACCTACAACACTATAATGAAAAATTACCTTTATTACCCATTGTTAAAGCTGCCAGAGGCTGAGAGTGGAGTGCAGTATGAAGCAACAAAAGCTATTGATCATTTTGCAATAATATAAAATATCTGACAGATGTGAAGCAAGTTTTAAATCTAGTTTAAAATCGTTTCTCCTGGACAAGTGCTACTCCATAGACGAATTTCTACTTGAAAACTTGTGGCCAGTTAAAAAAAAAAAGAAAAAGAGACACTAGTGATGTGCACATATCCTGTAAACTGAATCGTTCCACCCATTTCGATAGAATAATCGTCCAAATGATTCAAGGGAAATCTAAATAACTAACTAATTCACATACATAAGTGGCTTAGACGAAGGGCAGATTGTTATGGCTCGGACCTGGGAGCGACCATCTCGGAAGCTGGAGGCCTGCCTGCCCTGTGAAGAAGGATAATCAGTACAATTCTGGTAAAGACATAATTATTTTGGAGCACACCATTCAGCTCACGTTGCACAGAGCAGATGACGTCTGTGTGTTCCCATGTTGATCCAACGATATCATCATTTACGACTGCAGTGAATACGGGATCACCGAGATTAGAGCGCGGATCAATGTAAACGTGTCACCTGGTAGCACGAGTCGCGCTTCTTCTTACAGCAGGTCGATAGTCGTGCCTTGATACTGTGTCATCCAGGCGAACGGATGTTCGCCATGCCACGATGCAGGCAGGTGGTGGCAGTATTATGCAATGCGGGACATAGGGCTGGGTTTCCATGGGGCCTATGGTAGTAACACGACAGCTGTGGACTACATGATCATTGTTGCGGACCACATGCATCACTTCATACTTGTTATCTTTCCCAACGGCGATGATATCTATCAGCAGAAGAACTACCCGTACCAGAAGACCGAAATAGCGCTAACGTGGTTTGAGGAGCATGGTACTGAATGCACGTTTATGTCTTGGCCACCAGATTCAGCTGGTCTGAACTCTATGAAATACATCGGAGACGATATCTCGTGGCAGATACTCGCCCACAAACTACTCGCCCGTAATTTACGGGAACTGCGCAACCTGTATGTAGACATCTGGTGCCACATACATCCGGAAACCTACCAACGACTTGTCGAATCCATACCACGCAGAATCGCTGCAGTATTGCGTATCCGAAGGTAAACAAACACGCTAATAAGCATGTAGTCAAAATGTTTTCTTTCGTCAGTGTGTACTAATGATATACTGCCGGCCGTTGTGGCCGAGGGGTTCTAGGCGCTACAATCCGGAACCGCACTGCTGCTACGGCCGCAGGTTCGAATCCTGCCTCGGGCATGGAAGTGTGTGATATCCTTCGGTTAGTTAGGTTTAACTAGTTCTAAGTCTAGGGGACTGATGACCTCAGATGTTAAGTCCCTTAGTGCTTAGTGCCATTAGAATGATATACTGAAACTAGCTACTGAATAAAAGATTGGACACTGTTCAGGTGACTGAGTTAATCGAGCCTGAAAAATGTGAGATATTCAACATAAGGTCTTCTGTTGAAATACGTGATCAAGCAATTGTTGTAAGATGTTTTTATGCATCACAGAAGAATTCTGTTCTGAATTTTTCATTTCTATATTTTGTAAGCTTCACGTTTTGCAGTAATAACTAAAACCAGTTGGGCCACAATCATTTTCCCGCACTATACAGCACGAAAAGAAGTTTGTATTACGTTAATAATCTAAAATAAAACAATATTTATGTTTTAAGCGTTTGTCATTTTCTCTTGTTACTAATCTCATGATAGATAACCTGATGATACATAACCCGCAGCAAGAAAAAATTATCACAAATGTATTATTGTCAGTATTGTCAGTCTGATCACTAATAGTTTTATGCTCCAGTTACCATTATAAATTTGGTTTCGTGTATCTGGAGGTTGCCTGAGATCTAGATAATAACTCATAAATACGCTTGAGAGGAGTACCTTTTATTTCTCCAGTGCCAAACTAAGTTTTGTTACGTCATAATTCGTTAGTGACGTCATAAGATGGATTCTGATTTTTAAATGCTCGCTCAATAATTCAATACGAACTTCGTTGCTAAGAAGCTGACCATTGAGCGGGTGAGCGAAAGTCGCAGAGCGGGAGAAAGCACTGGATGAAAGCAAAGCGTAAACTGAGAGGCAAGAGCGCAGGTTCTGTAAATCCGGGAATGCTGCGAGCGGTCACGTACTGGGGGCAGGGCGGCCATAAGACTAGCAGCGTGGCAGGTGCCTTACGGACACACACAATGAGAGGAGTGCAGTAAAATTGGCTATTATCCTGAGTGGGTACTTTGCGCCGCCGCGAGATGCTATCTGCGGTACAGGGCCGGCCGGACACTTTTCAGATGAAGCCGTATAAAGAGGCGGGCGGGATTTCTTTGGGTGCCGGCCTTATCGCGGGATAACACGGGACAGGCACCGCGTCCCTCCGAGCGCGTCGATTGTAAATTTGAGGCTGCGGGATTCTCCACGTGTAAATGCGGCCGGCCGTCATACGACACAGGACGGCGAGATAGCTTAAATTGAAATGTCGCGTGTTTCCTCGGCTGGCGAGCCCAGCCGTGGATTTACGTGCGTCTGGAATCGAGCCAGCTCTGGAACTTCCAATCTGTTACAACCGAGCCAGCCATTTCCAACACTGTGGCTACAGCGTCGAGCAAATCACATCGAGGAACGTCGCACTTCTTATCAGCAAACGCGAGCTCGATTGCTCCACGCTAATCCTTCGGTATATAATCACTTACAAAGCCAGCACGGAACGTTACTAGTGATCGGAAAAATTCGCAGGTGATTTTAGCTCTCAAAAAAGGTCTTCGAGCAGACGCACAACTATACGCCTGTATCGCTGATGTCAGTCTGCTGTAGTGATCAGGAGCGCGTTTTATGCTCGCATATTATGCTGAACATTTTCTTTGTAGGAATCTACATGGGTTGCTCGAACAACGATCATGTGAAACCCAACTCACTTCCTTCTCCCACGAGACCCAGATGGCAGTACATATAGACGCCCAAATGGATGCAGGTTCCTTTGATATTTGGAAAGTATTCCATTCACTTCCTCATGGTTGACTGGGTTGGGTTGTTTTGGGGAGGAAACCAGACAGCGAGGTCATGGGTCTCATCGGATTAGGGGAGGAAGGGGAAGGAAGTCGGCCGTATCCTTTCAGAGGAACCATCCCTGCATTTGCCTGGAACGATTTAGAGAAATCACTGAAAACCTAAATCAGGATGGCCAGACGCGGGACAGAACCGTCGTCCTCCCGAATGGGAGTCCAGCCTGCTCATGGTCGTCTGAAAGAAATCTTCAGATATAAAAGTAAGTTCGACTGTACCCAAATGGAGTTTTATAACATTGTTATTATTCACAATATTATCACTGATTCTTAGTGTCAGGGATCCGACAGTTTGTTGGTAGATTAGTGGAGGTATGTGACATTAGATGTCTACGCACAGATCACGTAATTCGTATAAATAACGGGCCGCTGATTTGCGTACGCGGTGATGGCGTCCGATAGCACCCCGATGGTTCCCATAGGATTTATATCAGGAGAATTTGGTCGCCGAAACATAAACGTGAGTTCACTATAATGCTCCTCAAATCACTGCTGAAAGGTTACATCACCGTCGGGCAAGACATCAAACATGAAGGGATGTAGGTGGTTCACAATTGTCAGCGTGTCTTGAGTTACTACCACAGGTCGCATGTACGCGCAGGACAATGTCTCCCATGGGATAATACTGCTCCTACTAGCCTGCGTCCGTGGAGCGCTGCACGTTTCGAACCGCTGTTCACCTCGATGACGGCGTTTGTGGAGACGTACTCGACCTAGCGTAGCAAAAAGCAAAAATGTAATTCACCTAATGAGCCGACATGTTCCCAGGTCGAATCTCGATGATCTCGTGCCCACTGCAGTCGTAATTCACAATGTCGTTGGGTCGACATGCGAATGCGTAGGGATGGTCTGTTGCAGAGCTCCATGTTCTACCATGTACGATGAATGGTGTGCTCCGAAACACTTCTTTATGCACCAGCATCGTTCTCTTTCGGTGGAGATGTCACATATTATCATCTATCCTACTTTACAGAGCAGACAAGCCTCCGAATCCCACGTTCTGTAAAGAGTCGTGGACGTCCACCATCTAGTGGTAGTGTCACTGTCCTTCTAGTTCTTTCCGTAGATGCTCACGACAGTAGCACGAGAAATTCGACCAGCTTCGTCGTTTTCGAGGTACTCGCTCACACTCCCTGTGTAATAATAATCATCCCTTTATAAAAGTCGCTTATCTCTATGGATTTCCTCATTAAAATCCATATATTCGCTAGGGTGATCTTTACATACATACGTTATCGCGTCACGTGCCCGCAACACCATGAGGCGACATCCAACGTCGTGGTGGACGGTGCTCATAATGTTTCGGCTGATCAGTGTATTAGTGGCACTCAAATAAAAACGAGACAGATAGAAAAAAATAAGTAAACTGTTGGTTGTTTCAAAAGTAATCGTCATAACTGTTACTTCATTTATCCCACTGTGAAATAAGACGGTCTATGTATATATGGAAAAATGTTTGCGGTTGCCTGTGGCACCATGGTTGTACCCAGACGTGCAGCTCTTCTTCTGAAGCAAGGTGACGGGCACGAACATATTTCCTTAGACTCCAAAATTGTGAAAATTGCATGGGGAGACGTCGAGACTGCATGGTGGATATATAAGGGCTTCCCAGTGAGAACTGATTTAAGCGCGCCATCAAATACAAATGCCTAGGAATGGTGACGGACGGAACCACTCACTTGCAGGATAAAGCCCGCCCACATGTCTCCAAGGTTGTTTCGTCTATGCTGTAGCTGTTTCACTGGGAAGCGCTTACACATCCTCAAGACACTCCGGACGTTTCACCATGCGGTTTCCATATTTTTGGAACCCTGAAGAAAAACATTCTTGGCCGTCAATGCGATTCGGACGAAGAGTTGTTCAAGTGGATACGATCATGATTCCGAAGGCAACAGCAAACATTTTTCCATAAAGGCGCTGACGGTCTTTTCTCGCATGGGGCTAAGTGTACTAGCAGTTATGGTGACTACTTTTGCAGTAATAATCAGTTTATTTACTTGTTTCCTTCTGTTGCGTTTTCATTTGACTGCCCCTTATATATAAATGACCTAGTCGATGACGTCGGAAGCTCGATGAGACTGTTCACAGATGCTGCTCTTGTGTAAGTGAATAGAGAAGTCGCAACACTAGGAAACTGCATCGAAATGCGGGAAACATACAGAGGATCGATCCTTTATGCAGGGACTGGTAAATGACACCCAACACAAAATACTGTAACTTATAGCGGATAAACATGAGAAAATCCTAGTTATTGTATTTGTACAGGATTGCTGAACAGTCGCCGGAGGTAATTGCTACCATTAAATATCAGGCGGTATGTCCACGGAGCAATTTAAAATGGAACGATCACATAAAATTAAATGTAAGAGGTCAATTTTGAGAATCCTCAGGAACTTGAGTACACCCACGAAGTAGACAGCTTACAAAATCATCGTTCGACCGAAACGTACCTACTGCGCGGCAGTCTGGGATGCTTTCCAGTTAGAATCCATGCAGGAATTAGAGGAGATCAAAAGAAGAAGAATGTGTTTCATCTTAGGTTCATTTAGTAAGAGCGAAAGCGTCACAGATATGCCCAGCCTACGCTAGAAGAGTGGTGTTATGCACGATGATGTGATTCACAACTAAAATTCTGTACGTCTGCTTTTAGAAGAGTCATTCAAGACGTAGCTTCCTCTTATATATAATTGGCAGAAAAGCCATGAAGGTAAAATTAGAGAGATTAGAACTTACACGAAAGCGTACTTACACTGTCTCATCCCGTTGACCTTGCACAACTGAAGAAGGATAGAGGGAAATGGCAGTCATATGCCAAGTAGCGTCCGGGACACATCTTAGGGTGACAAGTGGAGTATTCGAGGCTTGAGCGAAAAGTAATAAGGCTGACAACACTGACAGCGATCTTACAACGCGGTGTTGTTCGACTTGTGTAAACCGGTGTGTTCATTCCTTCTAAATGTCAATCCGAGTTTCAGCTCTGTACAGCCAACACCTGTTTTTTGAGAGCACTATCAGTTAAGATGTGTGTTTTTTATGTGCTACGAAAATGGAACAGCGGAATTTAGAGTAACGTTATGCCATCAGATTTTGTATTTAACTTGGGGAATCCGCGAGTGGTGCATCTGAAAATTTGAAACAGGCATTTGGAGAACATTTCTTATCAAGAGGTCATGATTTTCGCAGGAGCAAAGCATTTCTGAAAAGCCGAGAACACTTGGAAGATCAACCTCGCACGGGGAGAACTTCAGCTACAAAAACCTAAGAAAACGTCGAACGTGTGCGTGGTCTTGTGATATTGTTCCTCCAGGACAAACTGCCAACCAAGTGTTTTACGAAGACGTCCTTGAAGGTCTCAGGAAAAGTGTGAGTCGAATGACACCATACAATGCAGAGAAGTGGATGCTGCGTCATGACAACCCCCGTGTCACACGACTACTTCCAACACGGAATTTTTGACCTCAAAAAACATTCCTATTGTTCCAGAGCTCCCATATTCACCTAATCCGAGTCCTTCCGACTTTCTTCTTTTCCCGAAATTGAAAAATGTCTTAAAAAGCCGTCATTTTGGGATTCCGAAGAACGTTCCAAGGAATGTGACAGACGCGTTAAAGGCCCTACCAGTTGGAAGCCTTTCAGCACTGCTGGTAAGACGTGGAAAACGAATCTACCTGTGTATAGCTGCCGAAGGTAATTATTTTGAAGGGGAAAATATTGATGTTCGAAAAAATTAAAACTTTGGTAGATAAAAAACCAGTCTAATGACTTATCTCACACACCTCGTAGACGAAATTATGGTGTAGATGTAGTCTAATGGTTATCTTAGATGGAGTATGTTCGGTCTTCGGTGTGGGTTTAACCCACCGATATCAGACATCGGCCTTGACACGTAACATATGGGTGTTTAGGAGAGAACTGAACGGAATGGTAACATTACTTACACTGACGGAAAAAAAATAATAATGTCAAGAAGGATTTTTGCGACATAAACGAAAGTTGGTAGGCGTGTTTCTACATCTGAAACACGATGTCTGTCCAGATTTCACGCTAGTCACATAAGAGTGGCGCCAGTAGCACCACTACGAGGATGCAAATAAGGTTTGCTTTAAACACACGCTGTAACGGTAGTGAGCGTTAGTTAACTTTGAGAGTGGTCGTGGTGAGTTGATGTTAGTCAAGAATGCTTTTAAGGCGACAAAAACGCTATTATCAATACCTCACTGAGTTTGAACGAGGTAGATGTTCCGTCTGCGGTACTGCAGAAAGACCTGGCAGGAATGTAGCCACAGTACACGATTGCTGGAAGCAGTTGTCACGAGAATGTACGGTCACAAGAACGCCAGGCTTTGGACGGCCATTTGACACTACCGAGAAGGAAGACAATCGTGTTCGGCGTATGGTTCTGTTGCATCGTACTCCATATGCAATACAATCTGAGTAAAAGTTGGCACCACAATGACACAACGAACTGTTACAAATCGCTTACATCAGGAAGAGCTCCGACCAAACGCCCTGTAGCGTGCATTTCAATAATCTCAAAACACCGCCATTTTCAACTTCAGTGATGTCAAGCGAGAGCTGATCGGAGGACAGGTTGGAGGTCTGTCGTGTTTTCCGATGAAAGCTGGTTCTGTCTTGGTGCCAGTAATGGACGTGAATTGGTTAGAAGGAGGTCAGTTGAGGGACTACAACCATCCTGTCTGCGCGCTAGACGCACTGACTTACATTAGCAGTTGTGGTTTAAGATGAGATTTAGAATGAGAGCAGAAGAACTCTCGTAATTATCCTACGCACTCTGATTCCAAAACTGTACGTCAGTCTGGTGTTTCGCCCTGTTATGCTGCCTTTCATGAACAGCATTCCTGGGGGTGTTTTCCACCACGATAACGCTCGCCCACATACCGCTGTTGTAACCCAAAATGTTCTACAGGGTGCTGACATGTTGCCTTTACCTGCTCAATCATCACATCTCTCTCCAGTCTAGCACATATGCCACATCATCCAGCGTCATCCAAACCACCATTAATCGTCCCTGTATTGACAGACCAAGTGCACCAGAAATGAAACTCCATCCCAAAAGCTCACGTGCACAACCCGTACAACGAAATTCATGTACGTTCGCAAGCTTGCATTCAACACTCTGGCAGTTACTCCGGTTATTAACGTACCAACAAAAAAAATGTTCAAATGGCTCTAAGCAATATGGGACTTAACATCTAAGGTCATAAGTCCCCTAGACTTAGAACTACTGAAACCCAACTAACCTAAGGACATCACACACATCCATGCCAGAGGCAAGATTCGAACCTGCGACCGTAGCGGTCGCGCGGTTCCAGACTGAAGCGCCTAGAACCGCTCGGCCACTTCGGCCGGCTACGTACCAACATTTAACCTCAAATCTTGCAGTGTTAATCACTTAAAGATAAATGTATTCCCGAGGGTTCATTACACATAATTAATTATTTTTTGTGATTTTTTTCCGTCTCTATGGATGGTGGTGGCGGTCCAATGAATTCGTTCAAAGGTAACAGCCTGGCTATGAATAGGTGTAACAAATGAGTGTGATGTCATAACTTTAACTATTACTCTAGTTAAGGCGCGTATTTTACACGTATTGGATTTCGATGAGTGTTATACGTCTGCCAATTTGATGACATCATAAGAAGGAGCAGGCGTATGGTATCAAAATGTTAAAAATTCAGTTCGGTCATGGTATTTATTAGAGCGTATTCTGGGTCGGAGAAATACAAATGTGAACACGCTCAAACCACTGACGTTCACTTTAAATCTTAGTCGAAGCGCGGGTAATGATAAAGCACATTTGTCGCACTTTCAGTGGGATAGTCTGAACCGAGGAGGGTATATTCGGAGTTAACACGCCTTCGACGTCGAGGTCATTACAGGCGGAGTACAAGCTCGGATTTACGAAGGACGGGGAAGGATATCGAAAGTGTCTTATTCAATGTAACCACCCGGAACGGACCTAAACATTCTAAGCTGAAGATACTAGACTATGGAAATAGATCAATAATAACAGTTCACAGAATCTTCGCGAAAGGTAAAATTTGTACCGAGAGTCGAAACCGGACTCTTATCTTTCTCATGCAGTGCTCTTCCAGACACGAGCCACGACCCTCCCTCTCAATTCCAGTTTCGGCAGTGGCTTCTCTCATACTCCAAATTTCACGACAGTTCTGCTGTGGACTAGTAACCCAGCAAGAATGGAAGACTGGAGGGCGAGTTGTGAATCACGTTTTGATACATCAGAGGGAAAAAGAAATTGCATCAAAGTAACATCTCATTAAATATATCAAGAAGAAGGGACGAATATTCATGGATAACATGCAATTAAAAAACCTCGAGCTTACGATACAGGAATATGAAAAGCGGAAGACATAATTTGCTTTGAAAACTTTATATAGAAAGTGAAATAGGAGAGACACTGAAATAAATACTGGAAACAATTAGATCAGATGAGTTCATAATATAAAAAGGACCTCTATGAAACAGCGTGAAATTCTTCAGTAGCAAGTCAGCTGAATCACACGAGTTCCTGAAATATTTCAAGTTTGTGATTGTCATCTTATGACCTAAATTGTTTTAATGATTAGCAAATCTTGTATGAACCAAGATAGAAGCAAGTTGTAGTGAAGTGTCATTGTATCGACATGAATGCGTAAATCACCAATTTCCAGCTTTCCCTCGAGTGAGGATGGTTTTATGAACCGAAGCTGTTAATTGTGTTGGTACAGCTGATGGTTTGCAGTGCCTTATTTCAATTTATTATTTGTTGCGTGAATCGTTCAACTTGCGATATAGGAAACTTTTAAGTAAGTTTATCTATGTAATATGGTCGTATCGTAAGTTTATCTAAGTATTATAAACTATTCATATATGGTATTATCAGAAACTTCACACAGTATTTAACGTTTCAATCGATATCGTATTTACGTTTGCCGCTATTTTGTGCGCTGTATTAAGTATTTACGTTTTTCTTCAAATATAAGGATATATATACAGTCTGATGCGTATACGAATAAAATGCGTGCAATTATAATATAAAAAAGAAAAAAATGAAACAAATAAGTTAAAAATGTAAAACAAAACTATAAAAACAATGAATAATAAAGAACATGAAAAAATTTTAAAAATAAAAATAAAGCACGACCACCCGCCGGTATGTGACCTTAACATGGTGGTGTTCTCTGAGGACACAGTAGGCTATACTGGGCAGCTTCAACCATATCAGGCAGGTAAACATAGAGAAGACAGACAAACGATGTTTAACTCAAGCAATATGGTTCGATAGACAATAAAAAACGGTATCTGATCAGTTATCGCCGAGTCAACGAAAATCTACATTGGCTGTCAAACAATGACGGTCTAATGCCAAAATTATGTTAGAGTAAAAACAGGTAACCAGAATGAAAAGTGCGCCTATCATAGCACAATAAAGGTGAATATGTGTTGGACAGAGTAAGGTATGTAAAGGAAGAGTATTAGCTTTTCGACTTATCTGGTAGTTTCAAAGACATGTAAATCAAAACATGTTGACATGTTCTCGCTTTCTTACGAGTTAACTTTACTTCTCCAGCGCAGTGAGATTTCTTAGCTGCAAGGTGTTTGCCAACCTACATATTGCATTTTATAGGCTGTAGTTCCTGATCCTCTGCCAAATCCAGAAGATTCGCACCGTAGTAAACAATATATAACATCATATGGCTGAAAAGCATACATGTACCTGCAACAGCTAAAAAAGGTTTTTCTGGGGGATAAAATTTCTGGAGATGGATTTGTTTCTGGGGAGAAGCTAATACCACTTTTTGATTTCAGGGTAGGGTGGGGGGGGGGGCTGATTTTTTCTCCCACACACACCCTCTGTCATATGTATGGTGAGGGGTGTAAAATGAAATAGACACAAGTTTATCTGCTTCTAGAGAGTAAGATTCAACTACAATAGAAAGTATCCGAGAGTCTGGTGCATCTATAATAGAAAGTATCCCAAACAGGAGACACATCCATCCTAAACTTTAATGACACATATGGATGACATAATTGCATATGTCATGTTATTATCACGTTACTTTCCTTGACACGTTGATTTAGATTAGATGAGAAGGGTACTAATACTAACAAGTAAAAGTTCACGAATATGACAAACGGTTTTGTTTTAAATGTTTTTAATTTACCTTGCCGTTAAAGAAATTGCGTTTTATAGAGCTATGTGATAAATCTGTACTGTTTTATTTATTTTCACAACAACATCCCTGTGTTTCACGTTACAAATCAACAATTTCCGAATAACGCCTGAATTAAACGTCGAAAATTTCAATTTTGTTCAAAATAATGTTTACTTTTAAGTAACAGACAGAAGGAGAACTACATGGGACAAAATTGTTCCATAGAGTACCTGGGCATTTACCTATCCTCACTCAGTGCCTAGACGGTTCATCGCTTCCGGTTTTTAGGGGCGTATGTGCGACTCTTGTCTCGCACGCGTAGAAAGCGATCGTTATAAGTAGACGCCCGATAGTGCGGGTACGACCTTTACTGTCCAAAGCTACTAAGAAAACTACCGCAGTCGACGATTACTCACGACTGTCTACGTTCTACGGTAGTATACGGCAGTTTGACAACTCTAATGTTTTACAACTCTAACCAAGGTTCACGAGTAAAGGAACTGAATACTAAGAAAAGAAAACTCTCGCGATTCCCCTACAAAACGGGTCGTTGAATATGAAATCATGGACATTGCAAGAGATCTGTTTTGATAGATTGAATGAAACATTTAAAAAGGAAAAGTTTCAGCTGCGTATGTAGTGCAATGTGGTTGCCGTCGCTGCGAGAACAGCCCCGTATAGCGATGTTGTGCCGTAGTTCCGGTGCATTCAGTGAGAACGCACGCGAGATGCGTATGGGCGAACTCGTCGAAAAAGAGGATATGGTCTTTGTTTAAGACGAATGATGCTAAGCTGTTAGAATAGCGGTGCGGTTGTATGCTGAAAATTACCTTCATCTAGCCAAACCATCACTATCTGACTTTGCAAACAGTAAAAATAAAATTTTAGTAAGCAGCAAGTGCGAAGAACAAAGTACGCAAATGAAAAAGAACAATAATTTGAGAATGAAATGCTGCTAATAGCTTAGATGTGGTGACACACAGCACGCATCTTACCTCGAGGCAACTTGTATGACCCATGCCATCTACATGTGATCTACATATGCAGCATGAACACCACCGTGAAGTGCATATCAGAGGGTACGTCCCATCGTACCAGTTAGTAGTGGTTTTCCCTGCTCCATTCACATATGAAGCTCACTTAAACTAGGTTCCACAAACTTTGTAAGTACCTTTTCACGGGCTAGGTGGCATCTAACTTCGAGTGACTATTAATTCAGTTGTCTCAACATCATCTTAATACTCTCTCGTGGGTCAAACGAACAAGTGACCATTCGTGTTGCCCTTGTTGTACGTTCCTCTCCCCGGTAGATCTTATTTGGTACGGGTCCCTCACATTTGAGCAATATTCTAGGATGGTCCGAACGAATGTTTTGCAAACAATCTCCGTTGCAAACTGCTTGCATCTCCCTAGTATCTTACCAACGAACTGCAATCTGCCACCTGTCTTACCTACGACTGAGCCTAATTCAGCTTTCCCTTTCATTTATTTATTTATTGTTCAGCTAATTCAGCCTATAGAAGATGTAGCCTCTTTAAGTTGTCAAATACATTTTTAAGAGGTGTTTCCATGTATCTCTGTCCGCTGCTGTCTTCTGCCATCTGAAGCCCGCAACTTTCCTGAGTTCCTTATTCCAGCGATCAGGTGGTCTCCTTGCTGGTCTTCGTTTTTCTCTGGGACTCCACTCTAAAACTGATTTTGTCCATCTTCCATCCTTCGTTCGTGCAATATGTCCCGCCCATTGCCATTTTAGAGTCTTAACCCGTTCTGTAATATCTGTTACTCCTGTTATTGCTCGTATGTTTTCTATTTTCTGTCGATCTGTCATAGTGAGACCTAACATTGACCTTTCCGTAGCACTCTAAGCAGTTCTAAGTTTTCTTTTGAAAAATTCATGTGAAGTCCAAGTTTCACACCCGTACGTTAAACCCAGTAGGACACACTGATCAAAAACTGTCTTCTTTAAAAAGAGTGGCATGTAAGATTTTAAAACTGTAGCATTCCTTCCGTAGGCCCTTCAACCCAGTTTAATTCGACGAAAAATTTCAGGTTTCAAACCCTCTTTTGTGTCAATTAATTGCCCGAGATAAACGTGTTCTGTGACGTTGTTTAGGATGTTGCCGTTCAGTGTTACTTCTCCTGCAGCTGCCCACTTATTATGCATAACCTTAGTTTTAGAGTGATTTATTTTAATTCCAATTTCCTGCCAACGATCTGTTAGCTAGAACCACTATATCATCAGCAAATCTCAGGTTGGTGAGCCTTTTATAATTTGTTCTTATTCCTCTGTTGTTCCAAATAATTTTGGACATGGCCATCTCGATAACTGCTATAAATAACTCCGGGGATATAGAATCGCCATGCTTTACTCCTTTTCCAACGGGAAATTCGCACTTGTTTTTTCCTATGTTGATAGATGCTACAGACGTGTCATAAATGTTGCACAACATGTTTATATATTTTGTTTCCACTCCTTGCTCGGTCAGTGCTTGTATGACTGCAGTGTGGCTGACAGCACCAAAGGCTTTTTCAAAGTCTATGAAGGCTATGCATAGTGGCATTTCATACTCATTGGCTCGACTAATTACCTCACGCAGTGTGTTTATATGGTCAATTGTACTGAAAACACTGCGGAATCAAGCTTGTTCTATGGGCTGTGCAGTCTCCACTACCATTTTAATGCGATTTATCACGACTTTAGTCAACACTTTATATATAACAGAAAGTAAGCCAATGGGGCGGTAGTTCTTCAGACCGTGAATACGTCCCTTCTTATGTAGTAAGATTATGTTTAGTTTGTTCCAGCAGGTTGGGATGCTGCCATTCTGTATACTCGAAGTAAAGACTTTAGCCAGATGTTTCTCTGTTTCCTCCCCTGTAAGCTTGAGTGCGTCAGTTGTCAGACATTCATGACCCACTGCTTTGCCATTCTGCATCTCGTTTATAGCTTTTCTTATTTCTTCGGTGAGGATATTGGTGACTTCATCATCATCTACATAAGGCTTTCCTAGTGCTTCATGTGTTCTTTCATTGTTTACTATAGAAATTCTTTATATGCTTTAGAATTTCTTCCTTTTATGTTATGTGCCGATTATCACCGTCAATTGCTATGATTTCGTTTTTACCAATCATAAGCTTTTCTTGCAGCTCCTTTTATCCTCTAATGCTAATTTTATGGTGTTTTAATTGTATTTTTGTATATCGGCTTCCATATTCTTCCTTATACACTTATACAGCTCTGATATTCCCTTTCATATCCGTACAAATTGTTACGTCCAGGTGTTTGTATGAATTATTCGATTCCAAGTGTGACCAATTAATATTGTAATTGGGTTATAGGCTACTACATTTTTTCGTGGTGAATTGCTCAATTTTACACTACTGAACATTCAAAGAGAGTTGCCAATATTTGCACCTCTTTGAAATCTTATCAATATTTAATTGAATATTTGTGAAGCCCTTTACGACAGTGCTTCATTATAAATTAATGTATCATCTGTAAAAAGTCTGACACTGCTGTTAATATTATCTGTATGGTCATTAATATATAACATGAATAGCAAGAATCCCAACATCTTTCCCTGGGGAAACGCGCGAGGAAATGCTGAACGCAGTCACATACCTCGCTTCGTACCTCTTTTTATAAGGAGCGATCAAACAGTTTCCGTTCGAAGACTGTACGTCCAGAATCGGCATGCCAGTCAGGAAAATCGCTGTAAGCATTGAGGCAATCATCCATCCGACGCACCAGGTTGAGGACGCCCGTTTGGAAAAACACCGTGTCCTGATGCATCAAGAAGTCCATAACTCGCACAACCTCGCTCGAAATGAATCGTCGACACTCCAAGGTTTTTTTAAGGGAGCCAAGGCATGATAATCATATGAGGAGAAGCCAGGACTATAGGGCGAGTTGGCGTTAGTGGATGATGGTGGTCTCCGAGATTGAGCGGCGTCTTTTGTCGAATTTCCTTCAGCATGGAACTTGGTGCACCATTCCCCAACGGTGAGTTTCGACAGACATGCTGCCCCACATACATTCTTCATTCTAAAACTGATGCCTACTTCTGTTTGCCAAGAAAATAATAACAACACGTTGGCCCTAGCCGAAAGCATATGTTAATGACGTCACCTTAGTTCACGTTTCCGCATTTACTGCACGCACGTCGGAAACACATGAATGCCCCATTAATCCCTTGCCTACAATTCGGAGTCACGCTACGTTACATAAACCCTGCAGCAACGCCCTCAAATGGAAACTTTTTGATCGCCCCTTATATTTTTGATAATATGGTTATGTCTTTCGGAAGTCAAACTCTCCATCTGTTTGACTGTCTTCAGATAAGGCTCTCGGAATGTTATATGAGAAAAGCGCGACTTGGTTGCGATTCATATGGTCGATGTTTCCGGAATCCATTCTGGCATGAAGGGGATCATTATGTTCCAGATACACTACTGGCCATTAAATTTGCTACACCAAGAAGAAATCCAGATGATAAACGTATATTCATTGGACAAATATACTATACTAGAACTGACATGTGATTACATTTTCACTCAATTTGAGTGCATAGATCCTGAGAAATCAGTACCCAGAACGGCCTTGATACGCCTGGGTATTGTCTCAAACAGAGCTTGGATGGCTGCCCATGCAGCTTCAACACCATAGCATAGGTCATCAAGAGTAGTGACTGCTGTATCGTGACGAGCCAGTTGCTCGGCCACCATTGACCACACTTTTTCAATTGGCGAGAGATCTGGAGAACGTGCTGGCCAGGCCAGCAGTCGAACATTTCCTGTATCCAGAAAGGCCCGTACAGGGCCTGCAACATGCGGTCGTGCATTATCATGCTGAAATGTAGGGTTTCGCAGGGATGGAATGAAGGGTAGAGTCACGGGTTCTAACAGATCTGAAATGTAACGTCCACTGTTCAAAGTGCCGTCAATATGAACAAGAGGTGACCGAGACGTGTAACGAATGGCACCCCATACTATCACGCCGGGTGATACGCCAGTATGGCGATGACGAATACACGCTTCCAATGTGCGTTCACCGCGATGTCGCCAAACACGGATGCGACCATCATGATGATGTAAACAGAACGTGAATTCATCCGAAAAAATGACGTTTTGCCGTTCGTGCACCCAGGTTCGTCGTTGAGTACACCATCGCTGGCGCTCCTGTCTGTGATACAGCGACAAGGGTAACTACAGCCGAGCTGATAGTGCATGCTGCTGTAAACGTCGTCGAACTGTTCGTGCAGATGGTTGTTGTCTTGCAAACGTCCTCTTCTGTTGACTCAGGGATCGAGATGTGGCTGCACGATCCGTTACAGCCATGCGGATAAGGTGTCTATCATCTCGACTGCTAGTGATACGAGGCCTTTGGGATCCGGCACGGCGTTCCGTATTACCCTCCTGAACCCACCGATTCCATATTCTGCTAACAGTCATTGGATCTCGACCAACGCGAGCAGCAATGTCGCGATACGATAAAACGCAATCGCGATAGGCTACAATCCGACCATTATCAAAGTCGGAAACGTGATGGTACGCATTTCTCCCCTTTACACGAGGCATCACAACAACGTTTCACCAGGCAACGCCGGTCAACTGCTGTTCGTGTATGAGAAATCGGTTGGAAACTTTCCTCATGTCAGCACGTTGTAGGTGTCGCCACCGGCGCCAACCTTGTGTGAATGCGCCGAAAAGCTAATCATTTGCATTTCACCACATCTTCTTCCTGTCGGTTAAATTTCGCGTCTGTAGCACGTCATCTTCGTGGTGTAGCAATTTTTATGGTCAGTAGTGTACGTCATTAAATTTGAGCTCAGAATATGTTCTAAGATTCTACAAAAAATTGATGTCAATGATGACGGACGTAGTTTTGTGGATCACTCCTGCCTCCACCTCGTAGGTGTGTATCACCTTTTCTATCTTCCAAACATTAGGCACATACTTTAGCTCAAGGGGACATCGTATATTACATTTAAGAGAAGGGCTAATAGAGCCGAAAATTCGGTATAAAATTTAATAGGGATTCCATCGGGCCCTGGAGCTTTCTTCAGATTTAAAGACTTCAGCTGTTTCTAGTATCACCAATATTTATTTCACTTACCTTATCAGTGGTTCCATAGCAAAACTGAGGCAGTATTCCTTGGTCTTGCGTTGTAAAGGATTATTTGACAACGGAGTTAAACATTTCTGCTTTTGCTTTGCTACCCTTAATTTCATTTCCTGTCTCGTCTTTTATTGTCTGGACACTAATATTGGTGCCGCTAGTAACTTTCACGAATGATCAGAATTTCTACGGGTTTCGTAAAAGATCATTTGATAATATTCTAGTACGGTACTGACTGAAGGGTTCGTGTATTGTCTTTCTTGAGAGCCAAACGCGTTCCATTAAGTGTTCTCCAAATGTGTCACTACAAAGTATTCCATCGAGTACAGATTTCGTCCCATCAACAGCTTCATGCTAATGACTTTTAGACTCAAAATATCTCTGAGAAAACAACTAGCTTTCAAACTTGAATTTCTACACCTGTTAAAATATTAAAAAAAACGTATTGTAACATACGTATAACATCACATTATCGAACAACATTAAAACGTTGCTGAAAAAGATATTACATCCAACAACTACGACCGCGCAGAGTGGCCACGTGGATAAAGTCACGAAACTCAGAAATTTCTTTATTAACTATTATTAACTATTAGTTATCAAAGTCCACTTTTGACATAGCAAATACTAGAAGAAGCTTACGGGTCATTAGAGTTTTAATACAACAATAGTACTATACAGGAAACGAATAGACAAACGAACATTGTTAATATGCAGTGATGTACGACGAGTTACGCAGTTTTACGAAGCATGCAAGAGAGTTCTGCTGCACTTTAGTCTTGCCAGTTGACGATAGGACGTACTCAGAGCCTGTTCTTTCGTGATAGTCGATTTTACCATGATCTCGAATTTTATTAACTTCTGGAGATGAATCATTTCAGTCTATTTAATTGCACCTGTTTTACGGTGTTTGCAAATAAATGCGTCGTAATGGCATCCTGGGACTTGTTCCAAGTAAACTAGCTACCCAGACGTTCACTTATAATCGCAGGTAGCCTGCTCGAATATTCAGAAGCATCTAATGCGCTATGATAACTGCTTCGAGGATCAACATCAATGAGAGATTCACAGATAACAGGTAGGAGGGAATGTTACGCACCAACTTATTAAGATAAATCAGGAAAAGATTAGCTTAACTAGTGCGGTCTCTGGTGGGAAGACATGACCAGTTATACTGTACGTCACCTACACTTCTTTCTATGGACTCGTGACCAAACCGAGAAACTTTTATGGAGGTTTAGTGCCGCGTGTGCATCTTGTAAGGTCGTTTTAAGCATAATCTCTGAAGACCATGTATGTCCTTTGAAAGACATGCTCCGTCTGATGGTATACTTAAAATATTACAACTGACCACACTTAAAGGATGTAATATGTGTGTTTAGCACCTTCATATTTATAAGTTGTGTATATCTGTCCTATGACAGGTAACTCATTTTTTACTGATTAATATTCTTCATGCATGTTTCTGACATGTCAGAACAACAATTGTCATTTTCAACAGAAAATATCTGTCGTTGTAGGACATGGCTGTATCGGTTAAGAAACAGTGTATACTACAGGATTTTTGGACATATCAAAATCAGAATATTTAAAAGAGATTAAATTACGATCTGGACTTTTACTCTCTAATGCGAGTATTTCAACGCAAGGCTCTACCCGCAGCACACACTAGGCAGCACGCTGCAAGATATTGAATGAAGGTACCGGGTGGCTATAGTTAAACTTTCCCTATTTAACACTTTATAACACGGAAACTAATTACTGCACAAGTACAAATCTTGGTAGCATTAATGTGCAGAGTATGGGGTACATGATTTCCATGCGCCACAGCGCCACCGTCTTGTTTCAAGTATGGCCATCAGCGCCGTGATCAGTCATCCTGGCGTCGCGGGGTAGCCGCGCCACGGTTCCCGCGGCTCCCTCCGTCGGCATTTCGAATCTACTCTCGGGCATGGGTGTGTGTGTTGTCCTTAGCGTAAGTTGGTTTAAGTTAGATTAATTACTGCATAAGCCTAGGGACCGATGACCTCAGCAGTTTGGTCAATAGGAACTTAACACAAATTTCCACAAATTTCAGTCATCGTGATGCATAGTCTCACACACCTGACCAGTCTACATCTATATTTATATTCCGCAAGCCACCCAATGGTGTGTGGCGGAGAACACTTCACGTGCCACTGTCATTACCTCCCTTTACTGTTCCAGTCGCGTATGGTTCGCGGGAAGAACGACTGCCGGAAAGCCTCCGTGCGCGCTCGAATCTCTTTAATTTTACATTCGTGATCTCCTCGGGAGGTATAAGTAGGGGGAAGCAATATATTCGATACCTCATCCAGAAACGCACCCTCTCGAAACCTGGACAGCAAGCGACACCGCGATGCAGAGCGCCTTTCTTGCAGAGTCTGCCACTTGTGTTTGCTAAACATCTCCGTAACGCTATCACGCTTACCACGCTCTTCTTTGGATCTTCCATCTCCTCCGTCAACCCGACCTGGTACGGATCCCACACTGATGAGCAATACTCAAGTATAGGACGAACGAGTGTTTTGTAAGCCACCTCCTTTGTTGATGGACTACATTTTCTAAGGACTCTCCCAATGAATCTCAACCTGGCACCCACATTACCAACAATTAAGTCGCAGTGGACTTGCTGACATGAGCTTGAACAAAAGGAGCAGGGCATTATTGGTGAAGCTCTATTATCAAAATAACAGTGATGCTGCTGCTGCACTTCGAGAATATCGCGGACTGAAAGGATTACGAAAGGATTCTCTTTCTCCACCTGCTGTGCTGAGCATGATGAAGAAGTTCGAATCAACTGGAGAACTGGGCGTCGCTCCGGGAAGAGGCTGACGACTAGTTGCACCACAGGTGGTTGATGTAATCGCTGTTGCTATGGCAGACAACGCTGCGCGCAATTCTCGATCGTCAGGCGGTGCGCATGCTGTGTCACCAAAGTTGAACATCCCGTCGTCCATTGTACGGAAGGTGCTTCGAACCATTCTCAAATGGTATCCGTACAAGATCCATCTCGTACAGCAGCTTACACCACAGGACGCACAACGACATGCTGACTTCGCTGTTTACTTTCTCCCAAGGATTGAAGTTGACGAGGGGTGGCCCTGGACTATCCTACGGACAGACGAAGCTCATTTCTCTGACGGGTGAGGTGAACACACAGAGATTCCGATTGTGGAGATCTTCACCTGCAGTCACTGTGCATGAAGTTCCTCTGTATGGTGAACGTGCCACCGTATGGTGTGGCTTCACGGCTACGTTCGTCATTGGCCCATTCTTTTTTGAACAGGTTGGCGCTCAAGGACCAAAGATACACAGTGTGACTGCCCTACTGGAGAGAAACCAATTGGACTCAACAGTTTTCATGGAAGATGGGGCCCCACCGCACATCGCTTGTGAAGTTCACCTGCCTTTTCCGAAACACATTTGGAAACGATCGAATTATCAGCCGATCGTTTCCAAAACCTTGCCCGGCACGATCACCTGATCTCACTCCCTGTGATTTCTGGTTGTGGGGCTACCTGAAGGACAGAGCTTAAAAGGGGAACATTCACACATGTGCTGATGTGAAGCGCAGCATATCAAGAGAAGTAGCCACCATACCTAAGGACATGCTTCGTTCTGCTGTGCAGAATGCAAACCTGAGCTTACAGACTCTTCTGGACGTTGATGGGTGCCATATTGACTCCCTTTTGTAGTTGTAGTAGTACCGGTATGTAATGGAAATTTTGGAAATTTGTGGTAAGGTCTTATGGGACCAAACTGCTGAGGTCATCGGTCCCTAAGCTTACACACTACTTAATGTAACTTATGCTGAGGACAACACACATACCCATGCCCGAGGGAGGACTCGAACCTCCGACGGGAAGAGTCGCGTGAACCGTGACAAAACGCCTGGGACCGCGGGGCTACCCCCGCGGTGGTATGTAATGGTATGAAGCACAAATTAAAAGTGTTTCAGTTGAGTTGATTCTGCATTATTTCTCTTCCCATGTCCTTGACATTAATGCTACCACGTTTGGTACTAGTGCGGTAGTTAGTTTCCGTGTTATAACTTGTTAATTCGAAAAGTTTAATAATAAACATGCGATACTTGTCACACGTGCGATTTACAGTCATATCATATTGCCCGTTTTGTACATCCATTTTTTGCCGCAAATATGATCGGGACAAAATTTTGTTGCAGGCATTTCTGTACCGTTACTGTATAAGGAATCGCACTGTTTCGTTCGACGCCCGATTTTTGGTTCCCCCTGTATGATTCCGTCATGTACACGTGAACGGCAAACTTACCGCTGTTCACCGATGGGGCGTAGAAACAGCTGTACAGTGGGCTACAATTCAGTTCAATTTATCGCTACGAATTTTAGTCGTGTTATATGGAAACTGCTCTAAACAGGTCGTACTTATTAGTTAATCATGTTGACATAAAATGTCTTATGTATACAATGTACGTAGCAGTAAATCATGTTAACAGCAAACCATTGGTAATATTAATGTAGAAATAAAACAGAACATTTGAAAAATAAGAATCAGTTAAAAAAACATAATGAAATAAAGGCAATTAACTCAAGTTCCAAGTGAATAACTTCCCTCTTACCTGTTATGTTACTGGCAGCCTTGGAAGAACTCGAGTTTTGCCAACAAACGACAAATACACCTACTTCTTAACCTATTGTTGCTGCACTGTTCTGGATCATCCACACTGGCATGTGTTTCCTTCGGCAGTTCTGGAGTCCACCCCTACCCGTGAACCATTATTTCTTTTCTTTTCTTTTCCTTTTTTCTTAGTATTTATATAAGAAAAAAAGAAAAAGAAAAGAAAGAACAGCCACACGGTGTATGTTGTTGATTAAGAGCTCCCTGCGTGCCTGCAACCAATCACACAGCAGACGTTCGTGAACTTTGACCAAGATGTTTAATAAGAAAATAGGTTTATAGCTTTTTCGTGTTGGCAGGTCTTTGTCCCTTCCCTTTTTAATAACTAATTCTCTAGCTGTTGGCTATATTGCCGGGATTCTACCTATTCGCAGCGCCTCATTTCATAATCTACATTTACATCTTCATCTATATCGAACCACCTTCCCAATTCTCTATTTTCCCAGTCTCGTACAGCGCGCGAGAAGAATGAACACCTGTATCTTTTCGTACGAGCACCTATTTCCCTTATTTTGTCGTTTTTAGCTATGTAGGTCGGTGTCAACAAAATATTTTCGCATTCGGAGGAGAAAGCTGGTAACTGGAAATTCGTGAAAAGATACCGCCGCAACGAAAAACCCCTTTGTTTAAATGATGTCCATCCCAAATCCTGTATCATTCAGAGACACACTCTCCTATATTTCGTGACAATACAAAACGTGCTGCCCTTTTTTCGATGTACTCCGTCAATCCTATCTGTTAAGGATCCCACACCGCGCAGCAGTAAATTAAGAGAGGACGGACTAGCTTAGTGTAGGCAGTCTCCTTAGTAGATCTGTTGCATTTTCTAAGTGTCTTGCCAATAAAACGCCGTTTTTTCTTAGCCTCCCCAACAACTTTTTGTGTGTGTTCCTTCCAATTTAAGTATTGCGTAATTGTAATTCCTAGGTATTTAGTTGAATTTGCGATATTTAGATTTGACTGTTTTATCGTGGAACCGAAGTTTAACGGATTCCTTTTAGCACTCATGTGGATGACCTCACACTTTTCGTTATTTAGGGCCACTGCCAATTTTCGCGCCTTTCAGATATATTTTCTAAATCGTTTTGCAAATTGTTTTGATCTTCTGATGACTTTACTAGTCGATAAACGACAGCGTCATCTGCAAACAACTTAAGACGGCTGCTCAGATTGTCTCCCTAATCGTTTATGTAGATAAGGAACAGCAAATGGCCTATGACACTACCTTGGGAAACTCCAGAAATCAATTCGGTTTTACTCGACGAGTTTCCGTCAATTACTACGAACCGTGACCTCTTTGACAGGAAATCACGAATCCAGTGACATAACTGAAACGATATTCCATAAGCACGCAATTTCACTACAAGCCGCTTGTGTTGTACAGTGTCAAAAACCTTCCGGAAATCCAGATATTCGGAATCAATCTGAAATACTTTCTCAATAGCACTCAACACCGCATGCTAGTAAAGAGCTAGATGCATTTCACCTGTGCTACTTTCCTGTCTTTGGGTACGGATCTTTCGTAGATTGTATATGAATGTTAAGTATGGAGCTATTACATCAGCATACTCTGAAAGGAACCTAACTGGTAAACAGTCTGGAACAGAAGACTTGCTTTTATTAAGTGATTTAAGTTGTTTCACTACTACGAGGATATTTACTTCTACGTCATCCATGTTGACAGCTGTTCTTGATTCGTATTCAGGAATATTTACTTCGTCTTCTTTTGTGAAGGCATTTCGGAAGCCTGTGTTTAGTAACTGCTTTTGCAGCACTGTCTTCGATAGTATCTCCATTGCTATCGCCCAGAGAAGGCATTGATTGTGTCTTGCCGCTAGCATACTTCACATAGAACCGAAATCTCTTTGGATTTTCTCCCAGGTTTCGAGACAAAGATTCGTCGCGGTAGCTATTATAAGCATCTCGCATTGAAGTACGCGCTAAATTTCGAGCTTCTGTAAAAGATCGCCAATCTTGTGGATTTTGAGTCACTTTAAATTTGGCATGTTTGTTTTGTTGTTTCTGCAACAGTGTTCTGACTCGTTTTGTGTACCAAGGAGGATCAGCTCCGTCGTTTGTTAATTTATTTGGTATAAATCCCCCACTTGCTGCCGATACTATTTCTTTGAATTCAGGCCACATCTGGTCTACACTTCGATTGTTAATTTTTATCTCCTTTTTTGAAAAGGTTTATTTTTCGTTTATTTTTGAAGGATTTGGTGGTTCCAATATTCAGTCTCGCTACGACAACCCTGTGTTCACTAATGCCTGTATCCGATTTGATGCTCTTTATTAAGTGAGGATTATTTGTTGCTAAGACGTCAAGTGTGTTTTCACAACCGTTTACTATTCGCGTGGGTTCATGAACTAAGTGCTAGAAATAATTTTCAGAGAATGCGTTTAGCACACTTTCGGATGATGTTTCATGCGTACCTCCGGAATTAAACATATACACTCCTGGAAATGGAAAAAAGAACACATTGACACCGGTGTGTCAGACCCACCATACTTGCTCCGGACACTGCGAGAGGGCTGTACAAGCAATGATCACACGCACGGCACAGCGGACACACCAGGAACCGCGGTGTTGGCCGTCGAATGGCGCTAGCTGCGCAGCATTTGTGCACCGCCGCCGTCAGTGTCAGCCAGTTTGCCGTGGCATACGGAGCTCCATCGCAGTCTTTAACACTGGTAGCATACCGCGACAGCGTGGACGTGAACCGTATGTGCAGTTGACGGACTTCGAGCGAGGGCGTATAGTGGGCATGCGGGAGGCCGGGTGGACGTACCGCCGAATTGCTCAACACGTGGGGCGTGAGGTCTCCACAGTGCATCGATGTTGTCGCCAGTGGTCGGCGGAAGGTGCACGTGCCCGTCGACCTGGGACCGGACCGCAGCGACGCACGGATGCACGCCAAGACCGTAGGATCCTACGCAGTGCCGAAGGGGACCGCACCGCCACTTCCCAGCAAATTAGGGACACTGTTGCTCCTGGGGTATCGGCGAGGACCATTCGCAACCGTCTCCATGAAGCTGGGCTACGGTCCCGCACACCGTTAGGCCGTCTTCCGCTCACGCCCCAACATCGTGCAGCCCGCCTCCAGTGGTGTCGCGACAGGCGTGAATGGAGGGACGAATGGAGACGTGTCGTCTTCAGCGATGAGAGTCGCTTCTGCCTTGGTGCCAATGATGGTCGTATGCGTGTTTGGCGCCGTGCAGGTGAGCGCCACAATCAGGACTGCATACGACCGAGGCACACAGGGCCAACACCTGGCATCATGGTGTGGGGAGCGATCTCCGACACTGGCCGTACACCACTGGTGATCGTCGAGGGGACACTGAATAGTGCACGGTACATCCAAACCGTCATCGAACTGATCGTTCTACCATTCCTAGACCGGCAAGGGAACTTGCTGTTCCAACAGGACAATGCACGTCCGCATGTATCCCGTGCCACCCAACGTGCTCTAGAAGGTGTAAGTCAACTACCCTGGCCAGCAAGATCTCCAGATCTGTCCCCCATTGAGCATGTTTGGGACTGGATGAAGCGTCGTCTCACGCGGTCTGCACGTCCAGCACGAACGCTGGTCCAACTGAGGCGCCAGGTGGAAATGGCATGGCAAGCCGTTCCACAGGACTACATCCAGCATCTCTACGATCGTCTCCATGGGAGAATAGCAGCCTGCATTGCTGCGAAAGGTGGATATACACTGTACTAGTGCCGACATTGTGCATGCTCTGTTGCCTGTGTCTATGTGCCTGTGGTTCTGTCAGTGTGATCATGTGATGTATCTGACCCCAGGAATGTGTCAATAAAGTTTCCCCTTCCTGGGACAATGAATTCACGGTGTTCTTATTTCAATTTCCAGGAGTGTATTTTTGCCAACATATCGAGGATAAATTAAAGTCACCACAAAGTATAATTGTATGAGTTGGTTACGTATTTGAAATCAAACCCAAGCTTTCTTTGAACCTTTCAGAAATTGTATCCTCTGAATTGGGAGGTCGGTACAAGGGTCCAATAATTACTTTATTCCGGTTGCCAACAATACCTCTGCCCATACTAATTCACAGGAACTATCTACTTGAATTTCGCGACAAGATAAACTGCTTCTAACAGCAACAAACACGCCCCCGCAAAACCGTGTTTAGCCTATCATTTCGGAACACCGTTAGTTTTTCGCAAAAATTTCGGCAGAGCTTATCTCCGGCTGTAGCCAGCTTTCAGTGCCTATAACGATCTGAACATCAGTGCTTTCTATTAGTGCTTGGAACTCTGGCACTTTCCCAACACAGATACGACAATTTACAACTGTAAATGCTGCCAGATATGGCACTATCAGTGGACCTACTATCCGCATGTCCTCTGGGTAGATGCCTGTCCTGTTATGAGCTTAGAAGTCGCAACGGCTACATCTTCTTGAGCGAAACGTATCACCAGCGTCTGATTGTAATGTTTATTATCTAGTTCACTTCTACGTTGTGCATGTATTTCAGTATCTGTCTCTGTGTTATCATCAGGAAGTAGGACAGTTATCAGATATTCTTCTGATTCCCTCCATCCACCCGTCATTGAGCCATCCTCCTTACGAATTGTGGGTATGATAGTAGGTCCTTTAACCTCTTCAGTCACTAATTTATACGGTCTTCCCCATATGTCAAGTAGCAGTTGCCTTTGTAGAAATTTCTCGCGGTGTATTATTTCCTGAAGCAATGGTTTGTAGCGCATCTTACTTGCCCTGCGTTCATAGAACCTAGCAGTGCGCTCTGATTGCCCGAGAGTACGTTGACGAGCTCTGCTTGTCAACCTTACCCTTCTCCTCAGCGTTGAAAGTTCTGGACTCCAAGGTATTGTATCCTGATTGTGTACGTTTTTCTTAGGAATATAAATGTCCTGTCCTCCTTGAGAGAGTCCGGTTGGTAGCTACGCACCCAAGACTACGTATACCGGAAGCGATTCCATTGGAAATGCTACAAGGTAGGCAACTAAGCCGTCGCAATGCTTTTTCCGTATGTTCAACCTAATCCTGCTTTCCTCTGCTGGGCTCCCTGTGTTATTGTCTTTTACACGTGGAACTTCTTATGTCAGTCTCTGACTATCCGCAATGGTAACGACAAATTTCTGATAGTCTCTTGTAGCACACACTATGTTACGCCACACGTTTAACTGCAGAGAACTGAGCACTCAGTACCGTGGTGTCGGTAACATGGTATCAGCAAACATTGCTTCCTTCTACGTAGATTACTTTCTCTGTGAAATATGCTGCTCTGTAAGTAGATAGCAAATCCCAGCAGTGCATTAGGTCAAGTCACTTCTATGAAAACCACACTAATACCTTATAACATCATTTCTAGCCTTGATAATGGTCCGTTCACTGAGGAATAAAGTTAACAAGTATCTTCAGGTATGCTATATCCAGCCGAAGCCATTCATTGTTGGTTAGAGCTAACATATTTCGGGGATGTTCACCACTATGTTTCACCCGCTATTCCAAATAGTTATAGTCAATTCTACAGGATTAATATTGGATGATTTAGCGGCCTAGGCGACGTGGTACGGAAGACCTGAATGTTCGTCAAATCAGAAATGCATGCGTGAAGCCAGGTGAACAGGCCCATTGTCGTCTTGGCAGACTAGAGTTTCCGCAGAATACGCATCATGAAGATCTACACTGAAGCGCCAAAGAAACTGGTATAGACATGCGAACTCAGATACAGAGATATGTAAACAGGCAGAATACGGCGCCGCGGTCTGCAACGCCTATATAAGACACCAAGGGTCTGGCGCAGTTGTTAGATCGGCTACTGCTGCCACAATAGCAGGTTATCAAGATTTAAGAGAGTTTGAACGTGGTGTTGTAGTCGGAGCACGAGCGATGAGGAACAGCGTCTCCGAGGAAGCGATGACGTAGAAATTTTCCAGTACGATCATTTCACGAGTATGCCGCGAATATCAGGAATCCCGTAAAACATCAAATCTGTGGCATCTCCGCGGTCGGAAAAAGATCTGCAAGAACCGGACCAACGACGACTGAAGAGAATCGTTCAACGTGGCTGAATTACAACTCCTCCGCAAATTGCTGCAGATTTCAATGCTGGGCCATCAAGAAGTGTCAGCGTGCGAACCATTCAACGATAAATCTTCGATATGGGCTTTCTGAACCGAAACTCCACTAGTGTACCTTCGATGACTGCACGACACAAAGCTTTACTTCTCGCCTGCGCCTGTCAACACCGACATTGGACTGTTGATGACTGGGAACATGTTGCCTGCATATCAGCAAGCTTGTGGAGGTTCTGTAATGGTTTGGGGCGTGTGCAGTTGGACTGATATGGGACCCCTGATGCGTCTAGATACGACTCTGACAGGTGACACGTACGTAAGCTTCCTGTCTGATCACCTGCATCCATTCATGTCCATTGTGCATTCCGGCGGACTTCGGCAATTCCAGCAGGACAATGCGATACCTCACACGTCAAGAATTGCTACAGAGTGGATCCAGGAACAGTCTTCTGAGTTTAAACACCTCCTCTGGCCATCAAACTCCCTAGACATGAACATTATTTAGCATATTTGTGATACCTTGCAACATGCTGTTCAGGAGAGATCTCCACCCCCTCGTACTCTTACTGATTTATGGACAGCCTTGCAGGGTTCATGGTGTCAGTTCCCTCCTGTATTACATCAGACTTTAGTCGAGTCGATGCCATGTCGTGTTGCGGCACTTCTGCGTGCTCGCGGGGGCCCTACACGATATTAGGCAGATGTACTAGTTCCTTTTTCTTTTCATTGTAGAAGAAAGGGCGACGCTTGGTCACCAATAATATTGAAATAAATATCTTGATTCATGTCAACGATAACATGAATGAGTGAATCCAAGTCCTCAAACGAAATGCACCCCAAAACCCTGCAAGAATCCTTGTGGTCCGAAATTAACTCTCCACACACCATACGCCATGATCCTACCGTCAGCAGTAATTCCTGTTGGTTATTACGTTTTAAGTCCACAGTTCGTACACACCGCATTACATCACTGCCGATGTTACACTATTTCTTGCAGATGGACTGGACAGTCTATACTGATAAACAACAAATGGGGTGTCTTTATGTACGTTGTCCATTGGGCACATGCAGCCCCTTCGTGCCATTGTATCACGTCTCCACGTAGCTCTATCTTACTATTCTTACCTGATATAACCCAATATCATGACAACATTGACTTACGTCAGCAGTCGATTGTTACATGACCACCTTGTACCAGTTCCACACCGTCTGCAGTGCTTGGAAGTAACCAGTGTTATCCTGTAAGGGAATTACTAAGATTTAGTCTGGTAAACTTAAGGGAGTAGTCTTCTCTGAGAATTGCAAAAATGGTTCAAATGGCTCTGAGCACTATGGGACTTAACATCTATGGTCATCAGTCCCCTAGAACTTAGAACTACTTAAACCTAACTAACCTAAGGACAGCACACAACACCCAGCCATCACGAGGCAGAGAAAATCCCTGACCCCGCCGGGAATCGAACCCGGGAACCCGGGCGTGGGAAGCGAGAACGCTACCGCACTACCACGAGATGCGGGCTGAGAATTGCAAGACCGAGCCATGTGGCGCAATGGTTTGCACACTGGACTCGTATTCAGGAGGACGACGGTTCAAACCCGCGTCCTGCCATACTGATTTAGGTTTTCCGTGATTTCTCACAATTGCATCAGGCAAAAGTCGGGATGGTTCCTTTGAAAGGGCACGGCCGACTTGCTTCTCCATCCTTCTCTAATCCGATGGGACCGATGACCTCGCTGTTTGGTCCCCTACCACGAATCAACAAACCAACCAGCCAAAATTTCAAAAAAATTTATTGTATTTTTTTTTTACTTAAAATATTCCATGGGATGTCTACCTTACTGTACTGTTCATCCCAAGTTCTCCAAAATTTCGTCATCAATCTACAAGGCGATTTGTGAAACCGTGTCTCTGAAAACTAGTTGCGGCGGGAAAAAGTAGTCGACAGGTTACTTCAGCGACGGCTCAACAGGCATTATGGAAATTATGAATGTGCTCGAACTTTAGATCAGACCAGGCTGTTACAATTTATGCACAAAAGGGAACGAAAAGCATATTCAGTGAACAGAGCTGGCAAAGAAGCCTGCAAAAAACGGTTCAAATGGCTCTGAGCACTATGGGACTTAACTTCTCAGGTCATCAGTCCCCTAGAACTTAGAACTACTTAAACCTAACTAACATAAGGACATCACACACATCCATGCCCGAGGCAGGATTCGAACCTGTGACCGTAGCGGTCGCGCGGTTCGGGACTGTAGCGCCTAGAACCGCTCGGCCACCCCGGAAAGAGGCCCGCAGGTGGTCCACCATAGCCAGGAAGAAAATGAAGGTTGACCTCATTTTGTTACTGTGTGGTCCAAGTGTCGCTGACTGGAGGTACGTTTGGCTTAACTACAAGAAATGTAATCGAAAACGTAAAACACGTTTCTCTGGAAACAGTGCATCTAAAATTGGCGGTAAACCTAATTTGAGAACGGTACGTGCGATTTTCATGGGAGTTTGTTGCTTTAATTCTAAACTGAATTCTCTAACGGTGTACGTAGCCATTTTGCGATATCTTCAAAAGTTTGTTTTCGGTGCACGATTTTCTCTCGACGTTTTGGGCAAAGAAAATGGAAAGTGTTGCAACATGTGACCATTTTGTTGGAACTTAATATATTTAAATTTTCCCACATTTACTCATTGAAGTATGCTGAAAATGAATTACTTAATTTATTTTGTTACATGTCCAATAGGAGGGCTTGGGAATATCCACCATAGACAAAAGGCTGCAAGAGGTTCTTCTACCTTATGCAGCGGTTACAGGGAGCGTCCGATGTGGTCACACAAAGGAATTCTTAAAGACTGTGATGTAAGGAATAAAACTATATCATGAGATTTGGTATTACTTTTTATTTTCCTTGAAAAATTTAAGAAAGTCATCCATTCTCCATGCGTTCAAAGAGGTCTTCCCTCTTAAGTAAACCCCAGCTGATCAGTCACAGGTTTGGTGTAAGCGTTTACAACGCCGTAACAGCAAGCAGCACTGACATAATACAGCATAAAAATAGCTATGGTACAGAGCCATTCAGAGCACCACCTATATAACTGGCACTGAGAGTACCAAGAACACGGTCGCATGTAATTCATTGAGAACACTGGAACAACACATTTAATGTTGGTTGAAGCGTCAGTATTAGCGAATATAGCTGTTGCTACCTGTCTAATGTTACACTACCTAACCTCTGAATACACCAAGAGTGAGTCACTGTATTCTCTTTGGTCTGTAAGCGCGCGAGGTAGCACGGAAGGTTATCAGCGTGAGAGGTGCAGCTTGTAACGTGGGAGCATTATCCCTGGCGGGCCTCGCCTACACGCAGATATGATCTAATTCCTGCGCTACAGGTGTTAACACGTAACATAAGGCGCTCGCTAACAGATATGTTAATGCTGAGACCTACAACCCACTTAACCTATCTCTCACGCTTAATAATTTTGGAGGACCGAAGTGTTTACAAACGTTTACTTGTATCTGAATGTGTGCACCTCGTTTCTTGTCCGCGTTTCTGATCGGTGACTCAGGCAGTATTTCAACAGCCAGGATGCTACGCCCCCTTTTAGCATATCTTGCACTCGAGTGCCTTACAGTCACTCTGATTCCCAGGGGTTTAAGGTAACTGACAAATATTGCGAGATTGAGCGAAAGTTTAAATCAGTTCCTGCTGCTTGATTATCGGAGGGCGAGTACACAATCTCAACTATGTTTATGACTCGTTTGCTTATACAAGGGTTAGGAATCGCACTGTTGCATTGTGCCCTTAAAGAAGCATCGATTAATCATGTGACCAAATTACTTAACAGTCAATGTATAATATACAAAAAACGTAAATGAATATCAAAGTTATTAAATAAAGGACATAAGAAATGGAAATAGCATATCAGAAGATTAATGTAGCTCACCCACAGGATTACAGTTCACTGTCGTTTTTCTTAGATCAAAAGTAATTTACTCTGAACAGTGGCCTTACACTGGCTGATACTATACCCAATGCAACAAATGAAACGCGTAGCAACTGGTCTATCAGAGCAAGCAGAGCGTTCGCAGGCAAAGACTAATGTAAGCCAAAGGCTATGTACGGTGCACCAAAATCAACTGAACTGATCAAATTCCTAATTCTCAACAAGTTCATCCAACTCTACACATAATAGCCAATTGACCATAATAATTTCAGTCAGTGTTAGCTGTACTAACACTCATTGTTCAAATATTCTTTAAATCGTATGCTTATACACAACGTAACGACTAAGTTCCAAATCAATACACATTGAAATATTCCTAACACGTGTGCCTCTTTGGTCGGTCTACCTTACCGTGAGCTTTATCTGAACGTCAAAAGACCATGAAACGTCTCCTGCTTGCCTCTTTATCCCTTTCGTCACGTGACTGACTACTACAGCCAAGTGAGTATCTGTAAATTCGGCTACCAATCCATGCTGGAATTTCTATGATCATTCCTTTTTATATAAGTTGTTATTATTTTAATACTTTCAGATCCGCATATTACACATGTTAAAGAATTTGCAGAAAGGTATTTCTTCATTATACGTTAAATATTGTAGGATAATCAACTTTAATACACAGTTACATTTTGCACAATACGGAATGGCAATCACTAGTCAAATATAATACTCTATTCGGCTTGCCACTTCCTCACTATGTTACGCAAACTAGAATTTTATAGATATTATCTTACAAATTTTCTTTTTAAACAAACACAAACTAAAACAATAATAAAAGTTATTCATGCTAAGGCAAATATTGCATATGTCTGTGAACTGTTTGCTTTGGCACTCAGTATTTATTAAATAATTTATTTCTAATAATTAGTCTGTCTGTTCTGCACTGTAATATAGGTACTCATTTTATAACTGACTTCAAGCCTATAAGATGGTGTATCATACGCATTTGTAGTGTGCTGTAGCTTTTGTTAATTTTGCTATCAACAATTTTACACATAAATGGTAATAGCTTTCACAATATTTGTTTTATAAATATGATAATACTTTTACTGAATCCGTCTCTTTATTGAGATTTCAACGTTATCTTCAAATTTTCTGTAGATTATGTGGAAGTGATTTTAGGGTTTTTGTTGAATATTTGAAGCTTTAATTTTAATACAGTCAGAATCTCATCATACTGCTTAGCGTTCATAATCACGCGGTAACAGAGTCTAGTCTTGCCGTCGCGGGATTTCCAGGCGGCTTCCGCGCAACTGTCCGCTGTCTTCAACCCACCGTCTTTCCTGCTTTCTGCTGCGACTTGGAGTCCGCCCCAGCTCTTGCATACCTACCTGATCTAGTTGTCCCATGGCAACTTACTGGCTACATGACACTCAAATATACTTCCCGTTTCTTGATTAATTTATACATAGCAGACACACTGCCCGTAATGTTAAAAGATTCACTTTAACAAATTCCTTATTTACTCTATGGTGATATCTCAAGAATAATGTACACCGAGTCTATTAACATGAACATGGTTTCTTTAATTCGATTACTTTTCTTCAGGTAGGCATCACAGCCATACCGAATTTCTGAAATGATGTTTCGCCCATCGACTACAATCATTGTTCAGTTCCACTATTTTCCAGTTTCCGCTATGGTGTCATGGTTCATTGGTAGTGTCAAGGAACAGATCCTAATTATATACAACGCTGACACTATATGAAAACTTTTTAAAATAGTTATATTTATTTTTATTTATTCGTATGGCTCACATAACGTGTAAAAATGCAGGTATGTAGCATTATTGTATGTATATGACAAGAATACATTAGATAAAACTACACATAAAGTCAACTAAATGTCAATATATAAGTTACTAATCCATGTAACAGCTGTATCTTCAGCCTTAATGAGGTCGCTCCAACTCCCTTGATAGGAACTCAAGGCGTATTCATCTTTAATGTGCTTCATTGTCTAGTTCGAAGCCCCACAGTCACAAACCGGAGACTCTGTAGCACCCCATTTGTAAAGTCATTCGGTGCATCGACGATGCCCAGTGCGAGCTCTGTTCACTTTGATCCATAGCCTAGCCACTGCGCCACCTCGCTCGGTTCGAGTTCTGTGCCAGCAGTATCACAGTTATACTTTCGGAACCACTCACGCACTTCAGGATTTTCAATAAGTTGATTGTTGTGATCTCACAGGTCATCTCGACATTGCTGGCATCCAGCTGCTCTGCTCTGCATTTTTTGAATGGAGTCTATTTCATCGTAGACTTGGTATGTCTTCCTGTATGGGTATTTCCAGGTTCTCCTGTAGCTTGTGCTATTCCCTAAGCAAGGCAACTCTTCTACGGATTGCAGGTGGATGGATATTGCTCAGCAGAGGAAGCCAATAAATAAGTCTTGGATGGACTGTCAATAATTAGCCGCATAACACAGGGGCACAACACTCGGCTGTTTAGAAGACCAGCGTAATGGATGATGTGCGCAAGGTATCTGTTGAAGCTCCCCATGCCATTCCGTACAAATTTTGAATAATACTGTTACTAGCTTTTAGCTTGGCATCGATACTTTTAAGATGTTTCTTATATGAAAGGGAGCGGTCAAAGGTGACAGCAAGGTACTTAGGGTACTTACGGTAAAGATTATTTCCATTATGTTTCACTCTGAGCTCCGTGTAAGCTATTTTGTTGTTCAGGTGGCATGTACATGCTTCAGTTTTACTTGTATTGGGCTTAAGTAACCACTTTCTAAAATAGGAGCTCAGAACGGCTAGATCTTCTGTGATAATTGCCTCCGCTTGTCCGAGATCTTTGGTTATATAAGCAAGAGCAATATTGTCCGCGTAGCAGAATTTTGTTGACCTGGTATGGGGAAGATTGCAGATATATAGGTTGAAAACTAGAGGGGCTAAGACGGAGCTCTGTGGTAGACCATTTCTTAATTCCCTCCCCATGCTCTCAGTTTTTTTCCAAGTAAACGCGGAAAAACGTATTGTTTATCATGGTGTTGATGAGAGTTAAGTTTTTCGGCATCGGCTTCTTTTTAATAATTTGTATATCATCCCTTCTCTTCGAACCGTGTCATGCGCCGCGGTTAAATCTATGAACGCGACAGATTTCTTCACGTTTCCTTTGAAACCAGCTGCTATGAAAATTGTTAGGGCCAGTAGGTACTGGTCGCAAAAACTTCTCTCTGGCCTGAAACCTGCTTACTCAGCTGGGATGTGTTACAGAACGAAGCCGTTAATTCTATAACAAATGAGCCTCCCCAAGAGTTCATAAGTACTGTTCAGAAAGGAAATTGGTCAGAAAATTTGAGGTTGGTCAGCTGGTTCATCCGGTGCCAAAATTGCTACTATTTGTGTCCTCTTCTGCTCGTTGGTCAGGATCCCTTATCTAGGACATTGGAGAAAAATCGGACCAACCACTTTTTCCCCACCATTACCCATGTTTACAGAAATTCTGGGTGTCTGTTACCCAGACCAGGTGCTTTAACCACGTTTAGTCCGTTTCAAGGTCTCATTCAATTCAGTCAGTGTAACTGACGAAGAGAAATTGTTTCGTCTGGACACTGAGCTTTTAGCGAGGTAAGTTCTAGTTTTACTTTGGAATTACATTGTTTGTAACGGGATGATCTAGAAAAGAGGTGGCCAATCTTTTCGGCAGTCGGGCCAGATTTTTGAGAGAGGATTTCCCCGCGGGCCGCGTTACCAATTTTTGTTTATGTGAACCCAAACAAGCAAGAAATGTTAATTTATTAAAAAAAAGATATATCTGAGGAAACCATATTTATTATACAATTTAATTGAACACAATGTTAGTGGGATGTCTGGCTTTGTTTGATTGAACGGAGTGAGTCAGTGTTGACATCAACTGAAATTATTGCCACACGCAAAGAGTTTTCCTGATGGACATCAGTAATTCGTCTTCTCGTTTGTAATTTGATGTAATTCATCCCTTTGGATATTTCTTCTTGTCCAAGTATGTTTTATAGAACTCTTCCAAACCAACCTTATTAATTTTCTCTTTTAACTGTGCATCACGCATTTCGCAAAATTCCGTTTGTAAATGTCCCGGCAGTGAACTGACGTCTACGGTGAATGGCGTGGCAAATACAGAAGAAAGGGGACGATGTTTCAGAAAGTCTTGAAATTGATTCTCGAATTCGTATTTCAAGTCAGCTATCAAAGAAGTGTATTTAATCGTTGCTGCCTGTGTGACGTCCTATTGCTTTGATAGTTTAGGAAAATGTGTGAAGTTTTGTGTTCATAACTGTTGTTCCCAAAGCTCAAGCTTCATCTGGAATGAGGAAATAAGATCATGCATGGCATTAATCAGCTGATCTTTACCTTGGAGTCGAGTATTAGCGTCATTTAGGTGGCTACTTATATTGACCAAGAACGCAGAGTCGGAAGGTCATTCTTTATCTTCGAACTTCGGGAGTGTCTTTGACTTGCTTTCAAAGAATGCTGATATTTCTTGCTTCAGATCAAAAACTCTGTTTAACATTTCCTCACGGGCTAGCCATCTCACTTCTGTGTAATACGAAGTTTTATCATCCTTTGAAGCCAAAGACTTCAGAAATTCTTGGCACTGACGGTGATTCAGCCCTTTCGACTTATTAAAGTTCATTGTTTTGACAACTACCTTCATGACATGATCCATTTTGCGGCACTTGGCACATTAATTCTCTTGAAGGATAATGCAGTAAAGTTTAGCACCGACGTATTGCCAACACTGTGGGCCTAGTTTTCAATCAACTGTGCTAAATATAACTGTTTCCAACAAAACTCGTGACTACGTGGTATCCTTAAGTTGATACAATGCCTCCAATTCTTCTGCTTTATTAAAAGGAGCATTAACACCTCTGACATAAATCGCCACTTGAGCGATATCTGCCATATCTGTGCATTCATCCAAAACTAGGGAATACTATACAAACATCTCCAATTTGTCTTCCAATGTCGTCCACACGTCTGGTAATAGTTTATTTTTGAGAAATCCCATTTCTTTCCTGGACACATCATTTCAACGACGTTCTCTATGCATTCCTTAACCATTTCGCCATCTGAGTATGGCTCTGATTTTTTGTCAGTTTTTATGCCACTGCATAACTCGCTTTCGCATAGCATGTTGACTATGAATTCGCCCTTGTAAATATCTCCTGTTGAGCAGAAAGTTTCCTTTTTAAGTCGTTTTACTGGTCTTGTCGAAATTGTCCCTAGTACTCATCAAACAAAACTGCATGTTTAGTCTCATAATACCCTTTGAAGCTATATTCTTTTGGAACTGAGACAGATTCATTGCATATCAGAGATGTGGGTTTTGCTTTATATTTCACAAAAAAATAGTTAGAAATTTCTTTACCTTACGTCGGAAACTGACAGAGAGAGCATACGGTAATTGGAGTTTTGTAATTTTATGGTACTTAAACTTCAGAATCAAATGTCAGTTACCAAACGTAGTTCGATGCAACTCTCAAAAATTCACTGAAAGATCATCTTTGAAGTTCACCGATGTTGCTTAGTTCTGCAAAGCAAGTTGACTGTTTTGATGGCCATGTCTGGCTCTGTAATAGTATACTCAGCTGCCACATGGGTGGCCTTCGATTCCCAGTTGTGGAAAATTTCTAAACAAGGTTCATGCTCCATATGCATTTTCGTGAATCATGGGGTACATGAAAATGGAAAAAATTAATCTGAAATATTTTTCTTTTTTTAACAACCTTATATATAAGAGGTCGATGATCAGGGATTTATGTCTGCAATGAAAACTGATTTTTTTTGTGTGTGATATGTAATTACAATTAAGAAGACGGGTATTTTGCGTAAAAGTGACAATTAAATATATGATAATTAGCATATATTTTTATGTCGTTGATTACGAACTGAAGGGGAAAAAAACTAAAAAAAGTAACAATCGAAACTAGATTCGAACCAGCAATCCGGCAGTTACCAGTCTAGGACGCTCTTTTCTTCTTTTTTTAATCTTTATGTACCAGGTAATCAAAAAGTCAGTATAAATTTGAAAACTGAATAAATCACGGAATAATGTAGATAGAGAGGTACAAATTGACACACATGTTTGGAATGACATGGGGTTTTATTAGAACCAAAAAAATACAAAAGTTCAAAAAATGTCCGACAGATGGCGCTTCATCTGATCAGAATAGCACTAATTATCAGAACAATGTGAGACAAAGCAAAGATGATGTTCTTTACAGGAAACGCTCAATATGTTCCCCATCATTCCTCAACAACAGCTGTAGTCGAGGAATAATGTTGTGAACAGCACTGTAAAGCATGTCCGGAGTTATGGTGAGGCATTGGCGTCGGATGTTGTCTTTCAGCATTCCTAGAGATGTCGGTCGATCACGATACACTTGCGACTTCAGGTAACCCCAAAGCCAATAATCGCACGGACTGAGGTCTGGGGACCTGGGAGGCCAAGCATGACGAAAGTGGCGGCTGAGCACATGATCATCACCAAACGACGCGCGCAAGAGATCTTTCACGTGTCTAGCAATATGGGGTGGAGCGCCATCCAGCATAAACATCGTACGTTCCAGCAGGTGTTTATCAGCCAGGCTGGGGATGATACGATTCTGTAAAATATCGGCGTACCTCTCACCCATCACGGTAGCAGTTACAAAACCAGAATCACGCATTTCCTCGAAGAAAAAAGGCCCGATAACGGTAGATGTGGTAAATCCAACCCATACTGTGACTTTCTCGCCGTGCAATGGAGTTTCCACGACAGTTCTAGGATTCTCGGTAGCCCAAATTCTGCAGTTGTGGGCGTTGACAGACCCTCGAAGCGTGAAATGAGCTTCGTCGGTCCACAACACGTTACTCAACCAATCGTCATCATCCGCCACCTTTTGAAACGCCCACACCGCAAATGCCCTCCGCTTCACTAAATCGCCAGGTAACAGTTCATGATGCCGATGGATTTTGTACCGATAGCATCGGAGGGTACGTCTCAGTGCCAACCAAACAGTAGTGTATGGAATGCCGGTGCGACGTGCGACTGCACGAGCGCTGACTTCCCCGTGTATAGACGAACCCGCTACAGTCTCCATTTTTTTCTGAACTGTCTCAGCAGCATTACGCCTTGTGCTTGGTAGGCCACTACGGGGTTTATCGTCTACACAACCCGAGGCTTCGAACTTCGAAATCATTCTCACCACAGCTGCATTTGTCAACGGACCTTTACCCGTACGAATCCCCTTCCTATGGCGACAGGATTGTAACGCTGAACTAGCACATTCCCCATTCTGATAATACAGTTTCACTAAAAGTGCCTTTTCAGGTAACGTCAACATGCTGCGACTGCTGGCGCATCTGATTCTCTCTCTCATTACAGCTTGTTTTATACACGATTGTCACGCGCAGTCACTGATATTTTTCTGACCAGCGTCACCTGTGGGACATTTTGTGAACTTTGTTGTTCTTGTTCTAATAAAACCCCATGTCATTCCAAGCATGTGTGTCAATTTTTACCTCTCTACATTATTCCGTGGTTTATTAAGTTTTCAAATTTATACTGACCTTTTGATCACCCGGTATTTCACGCTTCACGGAAATGCTTGCAGAGCGTACGCCTATGTTTAAAAATAAATATCCACTACGCGCCAATGTTTAAAAATACGATACACCTGGGAATAGCACTATTGCCTTTTTTTTCCTACGATCGTCGTCGAATTCTGTGTCTTTCATTTGAGTATTATACGCAACTGGGAAACTTCATAGTCTGTGCTCTCGAGAATTTTTGGGAGTAGTATTCAATCGCTTTAGGAAACTGATATTTTAGTTCTGAACGTCATGTATCATAAATATAAAAAATTACGCATGTTTCATTTAACCCAGAATCCTCACTTTAAAATTTCCGTCCCGATCGAATGTGGACCATGTGTGTATGTGAAGACCCGTAACCTTATGGCCGATAGTGTTGTGAGTTTGCAATAAAATTAAATATGGAATGTATTGGATATGTCTCGCCCTCGTCTCACTCGTGGAGTGCAACAAACGTATTGGGTTGCGCCATGCAAACTATTGCTGGCTGTTTGTTGCATATCGCAAGGCGAACTATTTTTCTTCGTGATGGTACGCGGTATTTTCAAACTAAATACAACATACTGATTCCTTTCAAACAGGAATATAGACGAAAATCTAACTGAAGCTGAATCAGTGATCTCAGATATTCTTGTTGTAATCGAATACGACACGGAAGACGCTTGATGGAATGCTTCTTTGGGGTTTAGCGTGAAATAAATGTTAAACTTTTCTTTTATATGAAACAGCTCCGCGGGCCAAAAATTAGCCGCGCGTTGGCCACTCCTGATGTAGATGTTTCAACTATATGGTTAGAGATTTGGTTACCTTAAATACCAGGCTTCTGACCGGGTTTATTGGAGGCTCCACCAAACTTACGCAGGACACTCCATGCCTTTCTACTTCAATGTATGGAATTTACATTTTCTACCGTCTCTCACCATTGTACTCCTCTTGTAACGTCAAGACTTTGGACGAGGTCGTCTGCGATACTGCTGCTGCCAGCTTCGCTATGTTCTTCACAAAGTTGCTCGCAACCTTCTTTCCACCCTGGTAAATATTCCCTTCTGTATCGTCGATGGATAAACCTCTTAGCAGCAGCGCCGACAAATCGAGTGTAGTTTTTAGGTTCTGATGGAATAAAACAGATATACTTATGTAGGTGGTCGGCAAAACTCCGCCAATCAGCCTTGCGGAAATTCAATCTGTGTCGCTGTACAGATCTCGCTATTGGGACAGAGAGCGACATTCGAGGATTACTGGCTTGTGTTGGCTGTGTGGAAATTAGATAATACATTTTTTTGGATATAGGCACTGGGTGGCCTCTGCAGTACCGGGATACAAAGCAGAGATCCGGGTAGTAATCACTTTGAATAAACAAGACCGCTGCGACTAACAGAATTCTTAATTGGGGAACACGACCGGTTTCGCAAATTAAATTTGGATCTTCAGGTGCTTCGCTGTAAACAAAGAGATAAAAAAAACTTATCAGGAATTTAGCCATACCAAGAAACAGACAAATAGAAGCTATTAAGTCTGTGTCTATTTACAGTCAAAACATTAAACGTTGCTGGAGACGGGACACACAATCTCCGATGTTGCTACTAAGCTTCGAATACTTCACCGGTAGAAAAAGGGTAATGTTCTAAATATTTTAGAATAATTGGAGATTTTTCGAACATTGAAAAGAGCCACAGAAACTACCCTCAACTCCCAGAGAGATTTACGTCGCTGAAACGTCTAGCCAAATTTGGTTATTTAAATGATTGGCGTTTTTCGGTCCTACCATTGTTTTTTATTAATGTAAGAGATTTTACATTTGTGAAAACAATTATACTAATGGTAAGGGCTCTGCTGGCATATAGGACCCTAGATAGCATCTAAAAAAAAAATGGTTCAAATGGCTCTGAGCACTATGGGACTCAACATCTTAGGTCATAAGTCCCCTAGAACTTAGAACTACTTAAACCTAACTAACCTAAGGACATCACACACACCCATGCCCGAGGCAGGATTCGAACCTACGACCGTAGCAGTCCCGCGGTTCCGGACTGCAGCGCCAGAACCGCACGGCCACCGCGGCCGGCAGATAGCATCTGGAAGCCTTTTTGAAATTGGTTGTAACAGTAATTCTGACTTATGCATCTCTCTTATTTCTGATTATTGCTGTTTGGTGATTTAAAATGTGCAGCCTGCTCCCAACATTTCAATCAAGGTATCTGTTTGCTTAATGTTTGCGACACGCAGCATGCGCGGCTTTCTGCAGAGGCGTCGCTACAGATAGTAATTAATTGACGCCGGCAACACCAAGCTTCCTCACCAGGCTGTCTGCAATGGAGGCAAAGTGCAACACTATTGACAACGGTTTCTCTTTCAGTGTTGGAAACACGGCCTTTCGCTAAGTATTTTAATTACTTTTTACTATAAAATATTTAATAGCTACTATGTTCTTATTCTGACGTTTTTACTGGGTGCTCTTTTAGCTCGGGCAACGCCTTAGCCCCCAATACATTTTATCATAGACACTCGCATATTCGTCAGTCAGAAGTTTTAAAAACCTCGATATAAATGTTAGGAATGGCTTTATCCTGTTTATTTAGAATCTTTAAGCTTTTGACTATAAGTAGATAGAGACCTTATCGCTTTTATTTGTCCGCTTCTTGGCATGGCTAAATTTCTGATAAGTTCTTTTATCCCTTGGACACAGAGAAGCACCTGAAGAAGGAAATTAAACTTTCGAAACTTGCAGTGATCTTCAATAAAGAATTCTAACAGTTGCAGCGGTCTTGTTTATTCAAATCATGGAATATTTCGGCTGTAGCTGCCCTACGTATAACGTAGTGTCTTCACCAAGAGGCCGATCTGAAAGTCCCCAAACCCCTGGCATCAGAAATCAGGTACAGATTTCCATTTTAAACCCGTTCATTAAGCGCAATACCACATTCATTGTCACGTGCATAGTTCCAAACACCATGGTGACTATTAAAATCTCCAGCATAAATCGATGGGTGGGAGTGATCGGCAGATCATCAAGTGTCCATGGCGTATTTTGTGGCATGTATATATTATTTATAATGGTCTCCTCGCTCAGCATCGAGACATAATGGATATAATGTTCTGTATTTGTTGAAATAAGGCGACCATGCTCGATATAATTACTTAAATAGGTGGAACACCATACACTGTGAGATGTAGCACCCATAAGATCGTAGCCATGGATCCTACCTCTTTTACGTAAGTATTCCATAGGTGGATCGTATATTTCTTAGATTATAACTAGGTCAATATCGTTATCTACAAAGAGTTCAGATAGTTACTCGTTTTAGCTTGGATATGCCTTCTATGTTGAAATTCAATACTTGAACTGAAGTGCCAAGTGTTTTGATCGGTTGGTCCTAAGCAGGTCCATTTTTAATACTTTTGATTTTGATTTGTCTTCATGTTTATAGCAAGGAAATCCAGTATTTTATCTGGTTGTCGACTTGTTCTCGCTCATTTAGCGTTATCTGGGAGGCACGCACAGTATTCTACTACGGAGGCGAGCTAGTTTACGCCACAAATAAAAATAAATGATAATAGACAACGTCTAAAGTTTCATTACGCTTTTCGCTGATGATGCTGCTGTATGTCGAGAAGTCGCTACTCTAGAAAATTTTAGCTAAATGCAGGAAGACCTGCAGATGATCACCGCTTGGTGCAGGGAGTGGTAACTGACCCTCAACGTAAACAAATTTATTGTATTGCAAATACATAAACAGAAAGATCCATTATTGTATTGTTATACAACTGCAGAACAATCACTGGAAGCAGTTTCTCCTATAAAATACCTAGGACTATGCGTACGGAGCGATTTGAAGTGGAACTACCACATAAAATTAATTGTATGTCAGGCAGCTGTCAGACTGAGATTCATTGACATATCCCCAGGACATGTAATCCAGCAACGAAGGCAGCAGTTTCCAGAACTCTCGTTCGACCAATGCTTCGATGTTGCATGTCAATATGAGATGCGTACCCGATAGGTCTTACTGAGGAAGTAAAGAAAATCTAATGAATAGCAGTGCGTTTCGTTACAGGTTCATGTAGTAAGCGCAAAAGCGTCACTGCGATGCTCAGCTAACTCTACTGGCAGACGCTGACTGCAATAGAAGAGTTCTGCATTGCGATAAGGGCTACTGTTAACGTTCCGAGAGCGAACGTTCCTAGAAGAGTCAACTGTTATACACTGAAGCGCCAAAAATATTGGTATAGGCCTGCGTATTCAAATACAGAGATATGTAAACGAGCAGAATACTGCGCTGCGGTCCGCAACGCCTATATAAGACAACAAGTGTCTGGTGTAGTTGTTAGATCGCTTACTGTTATTACAATGTTAGGTTAACAAGATTGAAGTGAGTCTGAACGTGGTGTTATAGACGGCGCATGAGCGATGGTACACAGCATCTCCGAGGTAGCGATGAAGTGGGGATTTTCCCGTGAAATATCGTGAATATCAGGAATCTGGGAAAACATTGAATCTCCGACATAGCTGCAGCCGGGAAAAGATCCTGCAAGAACAGGTCCAACGATGACTGAAGGGAATGGTGAAACGTGACAGAAGTCCAATCCTTCAGGCTAATTACTGCAAATTTCAATGTTGGGACATCAACAAGTGTGAGCGTACGAGCCATTCAGCGAAACATCATCGATATGGGTTTTCGGAGCCGAAGGCTCAATAGTGTACCGTTGATGACTGCACGACACCCCACACGTCCAGAATTGCTACAGAGTGGCTCCAGGAACACTCTTCTGCGTTTAAACATTTCTGCTTACCACCAAACTCCCCTGATATGAACATTATTGAGCGTATCTGTGATGTCTTGCAACGTGCTGTTCAGAAGAGACCTATTCCCCCTCGTACTCTTACGGAGTTATGGACAGCCGTGCAGGATACATGGTGTTAATTCTCTCCAGCACAGCTTCAACATTAGTTGGGTCCATGCCACGTAGTTTTGCGGTACTTCTGCGTTGTCTGCGGGGGCCCTACGCGATATTAGACAGGTGTACCAGTTTCTTTGGCTCTTCCACGTATTTCGTCCTCCTATGTATATCACGCGAAAATATTATCAAGATAAAATTAAGAGATTCGAGCCCACACGGAGGCTTACCAACAATCCTGCCAGCGTATTATATGCGACTGAAACGAGAAAAGGGGGAAGGGAAACGAAATGATATGATCGTATGGCATTAATGGTCGGAAGTCCCCACCTGGCGAACTTCGGCCCCCGACTTGCAAGCCTTTTCTTTTGACGCCACATTGGGCGTACCGGAGCGAAGAAAATCCCCGACCCGGCCGAAAATCGGACCCGGAACCGCTGAATGGCAGTCAGACGCGCTGACCACTCAGCTAAGGAAGAGGACTGGATCGATTTTGGACACGGATACAGAGTCACACTTCTATGGACCCAGGGGCTCTTGCTTGGATAAGCAGCTTTCACACATACACGAACTCTAAGTCGAGCTGTATAACACAGCTTTCTGTAGTCTACAGCACGTCTTCGGACGGAACGAGAATTAGTTAATGCAGTTACATGTCGTTTGCCTACGATTCCACTGCAAAGATTTTGTATGCGGTGTCCACCTGTACAGATACTGATTATAAAAATCTCTCAAGGGGGGTCCCCAGAAGACACACGGCTCTTAAGATAGTCTTGATGTACAGGATTGTCACTGGTTAGGGCGTGAATTAAATGGTTATGACGTTTTCGTCTTCACTTCAGTTTCTGATCGTGGACCACACATGCCATAAATGATTTTAATTTGCTGTGCCATTTAATGACTTGGCAGTAGTCTCGTCCATCTAGACTGGCATCTTCTTTCTTCTTTTCCTGTGGAAGTTTAAAATTAATCGGCCAAACTGCCCTTCGTGAGGCTCTGTGCCTCCTCGCAGGCTTTTTATTAATGAGTAAACATTTGGATGAACTATTGATATTAATGTATTCATCTTTCAGTTCCATCTTCGGGAGACGTTGTTACTGCGATGACACCATCAATTGCAATTCCACATATCTCTTGGAATATGCTCGTTATGAAGCCACTGGTCCAGAAATACTCGTAGAAGTCCTAAATCTTTCAGTTTTCAGAAGTGCTCTTCTGAATAGACTGTGAAACGTCCCCTTAAAACAAATTATACATATGAAACGTCCACTTATAACAATTATACAAGCCTGTGCTTAACCTGACACACAATATTATTTAGCGCAACGCAATCTGACTTTCAATAACCCCTACAAAACAATGGCCCTGACTAACTTTAACCTATACCTTTTACAAATCACTTACCTCACAAAAATCTTCGCTACTCAAGCTACTGCAAAACAGCGAGCGCCACTACTGCCAGCTAAATAAAAGATTCAAACTACTGAAGGTACTAACTACTGATAGGGATAGTTAGCAAATGAAAGATATTAATAGAGAACAAACAATGTATTTACCTTAATATTCATAATTGACATTCAGTCTTACAGATTATCAAAACTCCCCCATCTCTCTCCACACGTCCACCACTGCTGGTGGCTCACCTCCAACTGCCCAACGCTATCTGCTGTTCACATCCAGCTATAGCAGTTCATGACAACAATGGCAGGCAACAATGCAAACTAGCCACATACTGCACACAGCACAGCCAGTGATTTTCATACAGAGAGCGCTACGTAACGTTGCCAATAAGAAAACATAAACATCAAACTTACATAAAGAAAACATAAACAGCCTACTTACATAGCCCCCATGCTCCCCACAAAAATTTTTACAAATGGTGTTGGGCACTGGCCAATACAGATTTGACAAAAATTTTTCACAATTACAGTAACAAAGATATAAAATGCACACACTTATTTATACAATGTTGGTCAACAGCTAAAATTTTCTCACAGTCCATAAAGACAGTCCAGATTGTTCATCATAATAGTAATTACAGTTTTTGTTTTTCACAAAGTCTCATTAGTAAAAGAAATTGCACATAGAAGTAGTGGATTTCCATGCAGTCTTGAAGAAGTAGTGTTGTCCTTCCAACGGAAAGACAGTGCTGACTCTTGAAATGCTGACAGGTAATGGGCCACAATGGAGCAAACCCACAGCAGAGTCATTGTAAGTTCTGACGAATATTGGTAGGTAGGTCATCACTGAGCAGACCCACTCCAGTCCTGGTAGAGAGTATGGTATTGATGGGCCACCAGAGATGCAGACCCACTGTAGTCCTTGTAGAGATGGCCAGCAGCCATCTGTTGTGACTGTGCAGGTGCACAATCACCATTGAAGAGTCTTGCGGATAATAGAGCAAGTCCATAACCACCACTTGTGCATTCACAAAGTTTTTGGGAATTGTCCTTAGAACCAGCAATGCTGTTATCCAGTCCCTTGCTGAATTATTAACACACGTGCAAACACTAACAGTCCCTACTTCTCACATATTGTCCATATACTATGACCAACAGAAATGTGTGCAGTGAAATGAATGCTTACAAGTTACTTAATTTGAGTAACTGGTGTCAATTACAATTATATAACATAAGAATACAATTACAAAGATACAAAATACATCATTAAAAACATAACAATACAGATAATATTTGTAGTGCAGGCTTTACAAAACAATAGAAATAAACATATACATCAGTGTTACAGGAATGATGACATGAGTACATACATAAAAGATCAGAATCACTTTTAAAAATTCAACTTCACACATGAGCATTAAAACAAAACAGAATAAATAAAGTCTAAGCATCTTTACAAAGAAAATAACAGAGTATTAGAAAAATTCTACAACATAGCTCTCATCAGCTAAACACATAAAGACAGGAAAAACACAAATACACACGGGTACCCAAACACATAGTGGGATAACACAAAAGGAAAGGACAGGGTTTGTTTTCAGTGTAACATTTGGTACTGCAGTCCACCCCACAACTTCATTCGATAGATCTTTCGTCTTATTTCAACATTTGTTTCCACCAAAAAAATCCTATCCAAGCATGCTTTCTGTATTTATATGTTCACATATTGCTTACCTCATCATTTATTTCCAAGAAAATCCTACCTATACCTCCTTCCTGTATTCTATTCATATTTCTTTCAAAATGATTATTTCTGATTGTACAACACTCATTTGGGCCCAAATCTTTTTTCATGTAACCTTGCAATGCATACTTTACCTATTCTCCATAGTCAGTTTCTTATATAGTCTACCCCCTCTTAAGCTAACTTAAATCTACTGAGCTCAGATATATATACCAAGGGACGAGGCAATGCAGCATCACAACAAATCAACACAAACAGAAATGACAAAAAATGCAAATTGGCAAAGCTAGCAGCATAAATTAGCAAAAGTCAAATTCAATAACACTATGCCTGGCAAACAGCAGCAACTTATACCTAAACATGACATAGCTCAAGCAGAAAAAATATTACAGTAAAAACAACAATGCAGACAAGGGAAATGCATATTCACATCTTAATGTCTATGTAATTAAAGTGGTCATCTTAATGTCTATGTAATTAAAGTGGTGCACCATAACAACTTATTGTAAAAAAAATATTACCATGTACTTGAAAAGAAAATTTTGTTTTACTGTTGCTAGTTCCTTCTTATTGTTCTTTCCTTTCCAAGTGCTCCTTTTTAAAGAATGTGGATCATAAAATAATTAATTAATAAATCTGTTGACAGAAAGAGTTCACATTAGCAAATGCATTTCATTTTATAAGAGCAATGCTGCAACACAGCTGGAAACCAGACATCAAATGAAATAAGCAACTACGAAAAGCAAAGCATAAAAATATCATTCAGTAGTCATGTGACATTTCATTTCATAAGTTAATTGCTCTCAACTCTCGTACAAAGACTCTTGTCATAATCAGGTGTGCAGATGTAAAAATATTTCTTGTCAATTCATAAGCATTTCAATAATTAGCACAAAGTGCGAGTAATCATATGTTTTTAAGTAACGAGGGTGTCGCATTAGCGATGAAAGGCACGCCCTAATGGCTTGTTCTCCAGGTGTTTGACACAGCTGTGTGCCCACAACGCATTACAAAAATCATATGTTTTCAAGTAGCGAGCGTGTCGCATTAGCGATGCCCTCTACAAGGAAATGTCATTAACAGAGGTATAGGCCTCTCTTTGTCCTTCTCTTCCACCTGTGCCTCTGGCACACCCTAATGGCTTTCTTTTCTACCTGAGCGTCTGAAAAGGCTTGTTCTCCAGGTGTCTGACACACCTGGGTGCCCACGTCACATTATGTGCAGGTGGTCACTTAACTTTCTTACGGAAATATTTACGACAGTAGTTTCCGCTACAGTGACAGTCTCATATAGAAACATTTCACAGGTCAAGAATTTTATTGACATAAACATACCTCAACAGCATAATACACATCGTCGTCGTAAAAATAACATCATAACACCTCAGTCAAATGTCAAAAACGTCGTAGCTTCCTGCAATAATTTCAAAACCTAAAGAAAATTCTCTGCTCATTTCAGTAGTGTCATCTACCTCAAACGTACTTTAAAAATTATGATCTCATACCAAAATACATCATTCAAAGCTCTCATAGTATCACAATGGTACCAAAAAAATATGAACAGTGCAAAAGGTACAGACAAAGTACAATTTCGTAAGTGTGAAATAATCCAACTCTGTAATTGCGTAAACATCTGTCACTGACGTAGTAAAAAGATGTTTGTTTCTCTGTTAAATGATCAGATAGCTGTGTAATTTATGTGTTAGAGAAATATGGTACCGATGTGTAAAGTTGTATAAGCAAATACCATATTAGCTAGGGCTCCTTGTGCTTGCCAAACACATGGTACACAAAGTAGGCGTGTACCCCCCTGAGGTTTGTTGTAATTATACCCTCAGGTGTTACAGATTACAGCAATGGAATGAAATGTATCACGAAAAACTTTCTTTGTAATTCAAAAATCTTTAAAAATAAATGTTTTAAGTACAAAATTAATCACTCAAATACGTGTCCAGTAGCGCTAAATATGCGTCTTGCTGTAAGATAATCTCTGGGAAGTGTCGTAGTTATTGTCCTCCGAAAGCTAAGTTCTGCAGAAGTCAATGTACTTACCTCATGATACACAAAAGTGAAATGCTTTGCGTATAGATAACTTAGTTATTATGCTTATTGTTGCGATGAAGAAATTAGTGTGCTGTAAAGTATTGTTGTGCTACGGAAAAGGCTGTCTCATTGTAGCTATACCACAAAAGTTACTACTAAAACATGTTTTACTTTCCAGAATAATTCAGAAAAACTGTGCAGATAAAAAACAGATACACCACAAAAGCAACATTGTAAATTGTCACTCATTAGTAACGTCGTGATATAATCGTGTAGCTGTCACACAAACCAACCACTGTGTCATCTGGCATTTCACAGAAAGCACCTCAAATCCAGAATCCACTCGTAAGCGAACCAAAATGTTGCATGTTAACAGTTTCTTAAGTCTGACAAATTGTACAAGTAGCGTGAAGTGAAAATTGCAAAGACTAAGTTAAAAAGCAGATTATCTGTCAATAAATGGTTTTACATGAGAAATGTGGTGTAAACCTTTACTCTTCTCAGTATGCAGAATTTCAACTTGAATGCAATTATCATGCGGTATTCGTCCGTAAAGAATACGGGAATTTTGCTCAAGGTTAGCGTCAATGTTATTTTTCTCGGAGCCAGCCGGCGCACGCAGCTGCCTGCGGTGCGAGTCATTGTCTGTTTCTTTGTTGGCGCGCGCCGTTATTGGGATTAGGAGGCCTAACTTCCACAAATTCGCCTAGCCCAGAGGGCCCAGCTCTGTTTAAAGCTCGCCAGTTCTGATGGAGTTCAGGTCTGTCGTTACGATCATATCGCCTGTCGTCATGTCGGTAGTTTACATAGTTTCTTTCTTGTCTGTTACGTGGTGGAGAATTTCTGCTTGAATCGTAACTACACGCTGGACCGTTGCGTCTAAAGTTATTCTGTCTCCCTTGATAATAGTTATTTTGGTTCCCATATTGTCTGTTTCTCTGATTGTCTCTGTGATAGTCATTACTGCGGAGAGGTGATCTTTCCCTGTAACTATTACTCTGCCAGTGGTTATCATATGGGTGGTGTCTGTTTTGGTCACGACTTACGTTATAAGAATGGCCTTGTCGCGTATTATTTCTGTCATCGCGGAATTGTGACAGATGTGACCTGTAACTGTTGTACTCCTGTTTTCGCGTTCCGCGATTGTCAGTGTCAATTTCCAGTTCTTGTAACAGTCCCTGAAAAGCTTCAATGTCGTCTTTGCAACGTCCTGCTAAAATAATATGTCGTAAATGTTCAGGCAGTTTGATTAAGCAAATACGGATGAGTTCTGAGGGGCTGTATGGGTTTGACAGGTACTGATTCTTGTGCAACATGTCTTCAAAATATTTGACAAGACTGGAAAATTCAGATTGTTCAAAGTGTTTCATCATCATGATGCTATGTTTTACGCGGTCTTGTGTGGCTTGAGACCAATATGCTGAGAGGAAGGCATGGTAAAATTCTCCTTCACTGTGGCAATCGTGAATGACCGATCGCATTCTTACAGCTGGTTCATTCTCCAAGTAGCCACACATAAATTCTAATCTGTGCTCCAATGACCAGTTGGGAGGGAAACAATGAGAGAATTGATGGAGCCATGCTTGTGGATGAATGTCGTTGCCAGAATTCTTAAATGTTTTGAATTTACGTGTAGTAATGAACAGCTTATAGTCAAAATCATCGTGTCGGCGAGTAGCATGTCGGTCATTGCTACGTCGTGTCGGCGGTTCCATCTCAAAATTCGGTGTACCTTGCCAATTTCTTTCATAATTACCGAAATGCCCTGTGTTATTATTTTGTGGCTTTTCCGTATTTCTAAGTTCCTCTTCCCGTGTTGGAGCGCGAGTATCCTCTGAAATATGTAATTCTTGTATTACCTGTGTCAACTGATCTTGTACTTCCCGGATTTCTCTTTTGTACTGTGTATTGATTTGATTTTGATTTTGTTTGAATTTTCTAATTTGTTCATAGTCTTCTGTGTCAGTGAAGGCTACGGGTCTTGTGTCATTCAGATCATCATCTACCTTTGTAGATAAGTTAGTGACCTGATCCGAAAGTTCGGCTACTTTCTCCGATAGTGAACACATTTCCTCAGTGTGTTTTTCTGAACCAAGTTTCAGAGTGTCCATTTGTGTTGAAATCGAATCTACTGTGTTCTTTAAGTTTTCCTGAGTTTTTGCCAGTTGCGTAACCGAATCGGTAGATGCAACTGAGTCAATTTTAGCCCACAAGGTCTCATGATTTTCAATGACAATGGTTTGCAGCTCTTTTATGGCTGCTTCGTGATTCTGTAATACATTCTCATGACGCGAAAAAATAGGTTGGAAATGCTCACAAATTTGCGTTTTTACGTCATTACAGACTTTCTGACATTTCGATTCTATTTTATGTAACTCAGTAGTTAAATCTTCACGTGTTTGTTCAAGCATATGTTCCACTGAGTCTAACTTTTGAAGCTTTTGTTCCATTGTGTCTAACTTTAGAAGATTTTGTTCCATTGTGTCTAACTTTTGAAGATTTTGTCCCATCTGTCTCTGATTTTGTTCCATTTGTTGCATTAATTGCAATAATAATGTATTAGTGTCTGGAATCTGTTTCTCTATGCTTTTTGGCAGTGCGTTTTCACCGGCAGCATTCACATTTTGACAAGCAGAAAATGTGTCTTGACTCATTTGAGAAAACGGTGAGGACGCAAAACCTGAATCTACAGTATTTGCAAAATTGTGTCCTGTCATTTCGGATTCCTGAGGCGAGCTGTTGCCGACCGATCGATCGATAATGCTTCCCTGTTCACTACCTGTTTCACTGCCTACGCCATTGTCTGACGCCCGCTCCATTTCCCTATGCACAGTTACCAAATTACTACTTTGAATATTAGTTAACTCATTACATGGTGGGGCCAACACACTGCTTTCGTCTTCACTGTCATTTCTCAGTTTACTTTGGAGTCGAGTGTTACGTTTTTCACACGCCATTATTTTCACAATATTTCACACGATAACACAGAAAAGCACAATTTGAATAGCAAAAATAAGAGAACACATTAACATAGCACTGAAAATAATATCTAGTTAATTGCAGCTGCGAAATACTTGGTGCAAATCTACATGCATGCCACAACTGTTTTACTGTGCAACAATGAAAGTCTGCAACTACCCAGGAGATTCTCTCTACAATTACGCACTAGCAATAAACAAAAGCTACATTAAATACACAAACTACAAGAAAAAAATCAGAAGATTCCAGTGAGGTATCCTAGGCTAAGGGTCGACATATGAAACGTCCCCTTAAAACAAATTATACATATGAAACGTCCACTTATAACAATTATACAAGCCTGTGCTTAACCTGACACACAATATTATTTAGCGCAACGCAATCTGACTTTCAATAACCCCTACAAAACAATGGCCCTGACTAACTTTAACCTATACCTTTTACAAATCACTTACCTCACAAAAATCTTCGCTACTCAAGCTACTGCAAAACAGCGAGCGCCACTACTGCCAGCTAAATAAAAGATTCAAACTACTGAAGGTACTAACTACTGATAGGGATAGTTAGCAAATGAAAGATATTAATAGAGAACAAACAATGTATTTACCTTAATATTCATAATTGACATTCAGTCTTACAGATGATCAAAACTCCCCCATCTCTCTCCACACGTCCACCACTGCTGGCGGCTCACCTCCAACTGCCCAACGCTATCTGCTGTTCACATCCAGCTATAGCAGTTCATGACAACAATGGCAGGCAACAATGCAAACTAGCCACATACTGCACACAGCACAGCCAGTGATTTTCATACAGAGAGCGCTACGTAACGTTGCCAATAAGAAAACATAAACATCAAACTTACATAAAGAAAACATAAACAGCCTACTTACAACTGCCTACCACCAACCACCATTTACAAGGGAAGATATGCTGGAGTTAAACATATTGTTGTGTAACAGGGTATTTCTTCACCACAAACTCGCTGACAGTGTGGCCGTGCGGTTCTAGGCGCTACAGTTTGGAACCGGGCGACTGCTACGGTCGCAGGTTCGAATCCTGCCTCGGGCATGGATGTGTGTGATGTCCTTAGGTTAGTTAGGTTTAATTAGTTCTAAGTTCTAGGCCAAAGATGACCTCAGAAGTTCAGTCGCATAGTGCTCAGCCTATTTGAACCATTTCGCTGACAGTGTCTACTTTGCCGCTGTTCGGCCATTGATTTTCATGGAAAGTAATGCCTCCGAATTTTTTATGTGAAAACTATTAAAGTTTTTTAAATTAAAAAACAGATGTAATTAACATTCTACATATTTATTTTTCACGTCTGCATATTTGCAGCCCTCTGCTGCTAGAGTGCTCCACTTCTAGCGTCTAACGTGACGATGTATAACGTAACTACACCGCTGTGTCAAAAACAGAGCGCTATAATCGAGTTTTGGTTTCGAGGAGGTCATCGGCACACGGAGCTGTCTGTCCTTCAACATGATGATGCCAGACCACACACGAGTGCTGCAACATCTGCAACAGTCCAACACCTTGGGCTCACTACCATCGTTCATCCTCAATACAGTCCCCACTTGGCCCCATCCGATTTTCATCTGTTTCCAAAACTTAAAGAACACCTTTCAGGTCGTCACTTTGATTATGATGAAGGAGAGAAAGCAGATGTGAGGTTTTGGCTCCGTAAACGAAAAGAAATTTTCTACAGTGACTGTCTCAACAATCTAGTCTCTCGTTGGGAAAAATTTTCGTCACCAGGGTGGCTATATTGAGAAATACGATTAAATATGTAGACATGAAGAACGAAAATGTATAATATTAATAACGTTTGTTATATTTAACCCACTGACTTACTGATATTTTTCCTCCCAGTTGACCTTGTATGTACTATTTAAATTTACGAAACTCAGCATATTTTATTTATTTTATAATTACATATTTTTCTTTAGACGTTCTTTCTAACTGTATCCTTACTGTTTACTGGAGGGACTAGGAGTGAAGATAAAACTGTTTTACAATACTTATTGGTATGGTATACCGTAAAAATAGCAGGCATGGGCAACGCCACTAGCCATTTCTCACACTCACACCGTTCATCAGTTTTCTTCTTTCTTGCTTTGCACACTACGCGATTTCCGATAGATGTTTTCTTGACTGGGGGATAAATTTAAGAAAACCTGAAAAAGATTCCTCATAACTTTGTAAATATCGAAAGAAATATCTTTTTGTTTTACGTCAGTAAATATATCGATTTCTCAGCTTTCCAATGGTATATAACAAGTCTGGCCGCCTATTAACAGAGAAGAAGAAACACTGAGAAGAACCTGTAGCTGCTTGGCCTGTCTCACAACCGGTAATGCCATAACGGACTTGAAATCTATGGCCGGCTGTAAGCTTGCTGTTTTAGACAATAGGTTAAAGCGCTTTAAGAGGTTTCTCACTAAAAATTCGGAGGCATTATTTTTCAGCACGTTCTCGTGGTTAAGATAAATCTGTGAGATTAAAATAATGATTGTGATGATTATAAAAAAGATCATGGTAATGTAATGTATATTCTAAATAGTAGGATAATATGATGAGGGCTCCTGGAAACTGTGAATGGAGATTGGGATGTGGGAGGTATTGAGGACAATGAGGGATGGAAATGGATGAGAAAGTCTCTTTGAGAGGGAACTGATAGTTGGAATGCAAGTGTTAGGATAGGAAGGGATGCCAGTTGGCTTAGGGATGGATGGATTGGAGCCTTCGTTTGGATTGAGATGTGTATGAAACGTTATGGTTGGAAGGAGGGGTAGGTCTCGAGGATGTGTCCACTGTTTGGTAGGTGAGGGCGTGTGAAAGTCCATTGCGAAAGCATATGAAGTTCAAGAATATGGAGGAAAGATCTTGATAGAAGCACGGCAGCAACCAAGGATTCTCAGGACTGGGGCAGACTAATCGTGTTGGGACTCAAGATTACGGGAAATGTAGGAGAGGTGTAGTTTTCGAGGTGTGGAAAGTTGATTAGCCAGTGAAGGAGACGGGAGGGGAACAGTAGACGGAGAAATAAGTGGGCATGCGAAAAATTTGTATAAACAAAGTGTGGTGTCACAGCCAGACACCACACTTGCTAGGTGGTAGCCTTTAAATCGGCCGCGGTCCGTTAGTATACGTCGTACCCGCGTGTCGCCACTATCAGTGATTGCAGACCGAGCGCCGCCACACGGCAGGTCTAGAGAGACTACCTAGGACTCGCCCCAGTGGTACAACTGACTTTGCTAGTGATGGTTCACTGACAAAATACATTCTCATTTGCCGAGACGATAGTTAGCATAGCCTTCAGCTACGTCTTTTGCTACGACCTAGCAAGGCGCCATTACCAGTTACTATTGATGCTGTAAATAATGTACCCTCAAGAGCGATGTTCACCATTTATAGATTAAAGTTAAGTATTCCAGCAGCTACGTACGTTCTTTGCTAAAGTCTAATTTCCTTGTCCTGTTCCACACCTCACGCAAGCCTGCGTGAGCTAAAACGTGTGCCTTTCGGCGTCCTCTCATACCGGTGTTGGCTCTCCTGCCAACCCACAACACAAAGATTAAAAGCAGTAGCAGAATCGAGGACACCGCGCAGTGGGTATCAACTGCAGTAAAATGAATTCGCGTGGCACCTGCAATAGTCGAACAGGTAGTAACATCGACAACTGAGTACACATTGAGTCACTATTCTTGTTCGTGTCAATATACAATGCCGTTACAAAAGCAGGAAGTAGTAACTCAAGCTCGTAACGTAACTGATTACTATCGTAGCGAAAAAAGAGGTACATAATAGTATGCTATACAAACGTGGACATTACTGCCGATACATACAAAGAAGTTTCTGCAATGTATACGCACAGCATAAAATGTCACTGTCAATGTCTGCGTAGGACAGTTACGTTTTAGACACTACATATATTATTCAACGGACAGGTGCAATGTGTGTGAGTTCAGAAAACTTTCAACAGGAGCAGGTATCAAACCATAGAGATCTCCCAGACAACAGTACTTCTATTGCAATAAAGTCAAACGATAAATGCGCAAGAAATACATTGACGATCAGTCTCCTCTGTGTTGAAAAAAGCCTAGGGCGAATGGAACAGTTCGAAGCGTCTTACGATTAGATGGCTTCAAATGCTGTACTACCCATGGGTGCGAAAGTCGACCACACAGTTAGCAAGATGCGATATATCAAGGTATTTCATAGTTGCCAGACCGTGGGTGCCAGTCTCTGATGATGCTCGAACGGCAACTAACGCGGAAACAATACCTTTTAACCATGCTGCAGTAAGCCAGCAGTAGACTAAAACAGCTAAAGCTATAACCGGTCAAAATCGGGATTTTAAACATCGACTACTCTCCAAACCCGCCAAACGTTGATCCACATTCTTCTCTCCCACGCCAATGTTATCTGGATACCCGCTCGACCCAAGTTCTATGAGATTTTTCGAAATCCTTGAGCGCCACTGTTGTGTCCTAGCATAGAACAGAGGGATAAAGAGGGAGTTACAAGGCCAGTCTGCAACTCCCAAGCAGTTATGAACAAATGCAGAAAGACAAATGTCCAGTGATGGTAGGTGATTGCTTAAATCACCACCGAAGACTATCACAGAGCACCCACGAAAGAAACCTCTACTATCTCTTCAAATTCCTAACTCTCCTGATCCACACTGAACACCTCCGTAATCTCCAATAGTGCTACAGAATATCCTTCTTTTGTTTCCTCTAATTACCAGTCACGGTATGCTGCCACTCTTATACCAACACATTCCGTTGTCCCCGCAGGTACACACACTCCAAACTCTATCCCAAAAGCATTTCAACCAACTCCTCTGTCCAGACAATAACATCCGCCCCAATACTTCCCGCTTAAATTCCCAGCTATCTCACTCCACATCAGGGCTCCCGGTCCACCTTTCATGTACAGTGTCGTTTACGTATTGCCTTGACCCTAACCTGCAGAAACCATTTATTTTAATCACTTGTCTCTTTCCATGTGTTGCACTTTTCATAATATAAAAATACCTCATTTATAGATTTTCAAATTGTTTCAAATATTTTAAAAGTTTTTTTTTTATTTTTGTCGGCCTTAGATTTGTATTAAAACATTTGGCTGAGAAGCCCTTATGGCGCGAAGGGGAATAAAATATAATTGTTGGAAATAAAACAGGTGCCCATTCGACTGTGATAGGCAGTGACATACTCTTTCGTACACTGTACGTGTCGAACAAGTTGTGTCGGGAAGGTCTGTACCTCAACACCTATCGCCTCTAGGTTAACGCTGAAATATGTGGGGATGATCTGTCCTACGGAAGTGTAGGACTCCCCTACGAGAGGAAATTTTGGGAAGGAAATTCTGAGGAACCAAGAATGAAGTCAAATAATTAGTTATTTACTACAGTTAATTAAAATCAGTTGCGCAAAATGTGTTTAAGAGATGCAGTTGTGTTTAACAGTTTTCAGTTGCTCTCGAGGTTTACCGGTACCAGTGTTAACAGAGGAGTGGGGGGGGGCACACTAAAGGCAAATTTCCACATGACATTGGTCGAGATCTACTGTCACATATTCGTTGCACCACCGTGAACTTCGACGTGACCAACAGTGTCTCCTAGTTTAACGTGTCAGCTGCATTCAGCGATGCTAAACTGGCCGCCAGGCCCTGCAGTTCGGTGGATCAAAGTGTACCTTGTGAGATCAGCAGCAAGGGTACCTGCGTTTTTACTGTTTTCCCTCCTATATGAGCTAGAACTGCTAATTTCTGTTCCTCGTTTGTCCCACGTTAACACTGGTTGCCGATGTAAGCTAAAGTCATCGCCGTTACTCCCTGTAGCTGTAAACAAATACGTTTACAAATTACGTTTATCTGGGATATATTGTCTCAAACTTAAATTTAAAAGAGATTTCAATCCTCAATTCTGAACAAGGTTTGCGAGATGGTTTCCTTGCTTGTGAGACAAAGACGTAATTTAAACTTACTGGCAAGTTGAGACTTTGTGTCGCACCGAAATTCGAACCAGGAACATTTGCCACTTGCGGGCAAATGTTCTACCAGCTGAGGTATCCACGAACGCGCTACGACCAGTTCTCACACATTAAGTTCCGTCAGTACCCCTCTCCTATCTCCCAAAGTTGACAGACACTTTGCTGCATACCTTGGTTTACCAGCACTCCTGAAAATAAATGGTATTGCAGAGAAATGGCTTAGCCACAGCCTAGGTGATTGTTTCCTACAGCAGAATGTGCGCTGGTTTGAAACTTTCTGACAGACTAAGGTTCCGTGTTCGTGTACCGGTCCGCAGTCCAGTTTATAGATTTAGGTAAGTTTAAAAACTGCATACACACCACTGCACGGTGAAAATAATCTGAAAACAATCTCCAGCCTGTGGCTAAGCCATTTCTCAGCAGTATACTTTCTTCCAGCAGTGTTGGTCCACCACAGTATGCAGGAGAGTTTCTGTGAAGTTTTGCAGTTAAGAGAGAGATATCGCCGTAAGTGAAGCTGTGAGGGCGGGTCATGAGTAGTTCCTGAATAGTTCATTCCGTAGAATATTTATTCACGAAAGTCGAAGGTTTCGGGTCCACGTAAAGGTCCAGCACAGAAATTTAATCTGCCAGGAAGTTGCACACTCCGCTGCTGTACAGTGAAAACATATTCTGAAAATGCTGGAAATGGAAAATATTTTGAGACTCCTGCACCTTTACCAGCTAACATAGCATTTGACCATAAGAAGTTGGCTCCACAATGGTTCAGAATTGGAAACACCCTTTTCTACCAGTAGACATAGAGAATAAAAAGTAATAAAAACAATGGGGATGCCCAATGAATGGAAAAACCTCTCCAAGGTTGTGCAAGCATTTGGCTTGTTACGTGCCTCTCGCTCTGGGGAAAACCGTTGCCACCAGAGTCAACAACATGTTCCTGATACGGTTGTCATCCAATGTCGCGAACTGAAATAGCAAATATAAAGACCACAATGCAATAAATAATTGGTAATCTCAGTGCTGGACAACAATAACCAGTATGCAGGCACGTAATTCAGCATCACAATCTCATCGTACAGTGCCTCGTCTGAGCACACTCTACAGTGCACAGAAATTAGCATGGGTGTAGGAAAACTGCCATTGTACTGGATGCCCGATGTATGGAAAAAGCTCGCATGATCTGATGAGCCGCAGTACACGTTGAAACATGCAGATGGCAGGGCATGGAAGTAGAGGATCACTGCGGCTTCGGGCAGAAATTTTACTGACATCAGCATCAGCGTTCCAGGAGTTAATGACCTTAGCATCATTTTTCCCGGAATCGCTGACACCAGCATCCGGCACTCGGGCAATGACGCTGTCCCTTCCAGTCCCCCTGTGGTCAATGACTTTAAGCCGAAGGGCCTCTAGGACACCAACGGAGTTGAAGCTGGCCCTCTCCACACTTGCAGCAATATGTAGACATGAAGAACAAAGATGTAAATGTTACTGACGTCTGTTTTATTTAAAAACTCTTAAATGGTTCAGATAAAAAACTCGGGCGCATTAATTTTAAACATGCCATAGTATTATTTTACACACGAGGTCACGCCGATGTACTATTTGAGTGTGAGTGGATCTAAGCGTATGACAGTAGGCATGCCACCTTTCAGTTACCTTGATGGGGTGATTGAGATAGGAAAAGTTCAGTATCTTGGTAGGAGAGAGCAGTATTCGTGTTGCGAATGGAACAATCTTTGTAGTGTGATATGGTGTTCATAAAGAGAAAAATGTCGACTTAGTACAACCCACCGCGTACTACTACTAACGTTAGCATGTTAAATGATGAGGCATCATACAAATGGAGAGGCAGCGCTTGAATTAAAATCTGAAGATGCAGTCATATACTTCAGATATTCAAATGAAGATTGGGAAGGAGATAATGGATAAGAGGGTGCAGGAGGAGATGAGAGGAGAGAAGGTGGAGGAGGAGATAACCAGATAGACGGTGGCCGTGGAAGGGAGGGAGGGGGGTAGGCACAGACATACAGAGAGCGGAGCAGGAGGATAAGGACACAGAATGGCAAGTGAAGGAGGTGGAAAGAGAGATGAGGGAGAAGAGATGGTCAGAGAGGGGAAGGAGGAGATGGACAGAAATAGAGGGAACGAGGAGATCTATTAGCAGAAGATTGAGGTACATATCGACCTGAGCACTTTGGCAACGTCAGGTACTCAGTTAGTCTAATAATAAATTTGACAACACATTGTTACACCTTAAGGGAGAATCATTCATTTATTTATTGAAAATGACAACGAAATGTCCAGTGATTTTAGCAGGACTTTTCTGAACAACATCAGGAGATAAATCGACAGTTACTGCATTCTGAATGTAGGAAGGACAAAATACAGGGAGCGAAAAGTTATTAGCAACTTTTGTTCAAATGGCTCTGAGCACTATATGACTTAACTGCTGAGGTCATCAGTCCCCTAGAACTTAGAACTACTTAAACCTAACGAACCTAAGGACATCACACACATCCATGCCCGAGGCAGGATTCGAACCTGCGACCGTAGCCGTCGCGCGGATCCAGACTGTAGCGCCTAGAACCGCTTGGCCACTTCGGCCGGCAGCAACTTTTGTAAGAACCACACTGTAATCAAAGGGCATGAAGAATAGCAGTAGCTGAGAAGGGAATCAGAGAGTATTACAGTCTGCTCGTAATGTTATTCGGTCTGTGCATAGAGCTATCAGTTAAGGATACCAAGTAGAAATTTATAAAGGAAGTTAAAGTTCAGAGAAAAGAAATAAAAATTTTGAGATTTACCAGCGACGTTTCTATTGTATTGGTAACGGCGAACGACGTGGATGAGCAGTTGAGCGTGTTCGGTCGTGTCATGAAAAGAAACTGCAAAAAGGTGGGAATTTAAGGAGATGGGACCTGGATAAACTGAAAGAACCGAAGGTTGTACAGAGTTTCAGGGAGAGTATAAGGGAACAATTGACAGGAATGGGGGAAATAAATACAGTAGAAGAAGAATGGGTAGTTTTGAGGGATGAAATAGTGAAGGCAGCAGAGGATCAAATAGGTAAAAAGACGAGGGCTAGTAGAAACCCTTGGGTAACAGAAGAAATATTGAATTTAACTGATGGAAGGAGAAAATATAAAAATGCAGTAAATGAAGCAGGCAAAAAGGAATACAAACGTCTCAAAAATGATATCGACAGGCAGTGCAAAATGGCTAAGCAGGGATGGCTAAAGGACAAATGTAAGGATGTAGAGGCTTATTTCACTAGGGGTAAGATAGATACTGCCTACAGGAAAATTAAAGAGACCTTTGGAGAAAGGAGAACCACTTGCATGAATATCAAGAGCTCAGATGGAAACCCAGTTCTAAGCAAAGAAGGGAAAGCAGAAAGGTGGAAGGAGTATATAGAAGGTCTATACAAGGGCGATGTACTTGAGGACAATATTATGGAAATGGAAGAGGATGTCGATGAAGATGAAATTGGAGATATGACACTGCGTGAAGAGTTTGACAGAGCACTGAAAGACCTAAGTCGAAACAAGGCTCCGGGAGTAGACAACATTCCATTAGAACTACTGACAGCCTTGGGAGAGCCAGTCCTGACAAAACTCTACCATCTGGTGAGCAAGATGTATGTGACTGCTGAAATACCATCAGACTTCAAGAAGAATATAATAATTCCAATCCCAAAGAAAGCAGGTGTTGACAGATGTGAAAATTACCGAACTATCAGTTTAATAAGTCACAGCTGCAAAATACTAACGTGAATTCTTTACAGGCGAATGGAAAAACTGATAGAAGCCGACCTCGGGGAAGATCAGTTTGGATTCCGTAGAAATATTGGAACACGTGAGGCAATACTGACCCTACGACTTATCTTAGAAGAAAGATTAAGGAAAGGCAAACCTACGTTTCTAGCATTTGTAGACTTAGAGAAAGCTTTTGACAATGTTGATTGGAATACTCTCTTTCAAATTCTGAAGGTGGCAGAGGTAAAATACAGGGAGCGAAAGGCTATTTACAATTTGTACAGAAAGCAGATGGCAGTTATAAGAGTCGAGGGGTATGAAAGGGAAGCAGTGGGTGGGAAGGGAGTGAGACAGCGTTTTAGCCTCTCCCCGATGTTATTCAATCTGTATATTGAGCAAGCAATAAAGGAAACAAAAGAAAAGTTCGGAGTAGGTGTTAAAATCCACGGAGAAGAAATAAAAACTGTGAGGTTCGTCGATGACATTGTAATTCGGTCAGAGACAGCAAAGGACTTGGAAGAGCAGTTGAACGGAATGGACAGTGTATTGAAAGGAGGGTATAAGATTAACATCAACAAAAGCAAAACGAGGATAATGGAATGTAGTCGAATTAAGTCGGGTGATGCTGAGGGAATTAGATTAGGAAATGAGACACTTAAAGTAGTAAAGGAGTTTTGCTATTTGGGGAGCAAAATAACTGATGATGGTCGAAGTAGAGAGGATATAAAATGTAGACTGGCAATGGCAAGGAAAGCGTTTCTGAAGAAGAAAAATTTGTTAACATCGAGTATAGATTTAAATGTCAGGGAGTCGTTTGTGAAAGTATTTGTATGGAGTGTAGCCATGTAGGGAAGTGAATTGTGGACGATAAATAGTTTAGACAAGAAGAGAATAGAAGCTTTCGAAATGTGGTGCTACAGAAGAATGCTGAAGATTAGATGGGTAGATCACATAACTAATGAGGAGGTATTGAATAGACTTGGGGAGAAGAGGAGCTTGTGGCACAACTGGACTAGAAGAAGGGATCGGTTGGTAGGACATGTTCTGAGACATCGAGGGATCACGAATTTAGTATTGGAGGGCAGCGTGGAGGGTAAAAATCGTAGAGGGAGACCAAGAGATGAGTACACTTAGCAGATTCAGAAGGATGTAGGCTGCAGTAGGTACTGGGAGATGAAGAAGCTTGCACAGGATAGAGTAGCGTGGAGAGCTGCATCAGACCAGTCTCAGGACCAAAGACCACAACAACAACAACATGAAAGGAGGTCATATGATGAACATCAACGAATATACAATAACGATAACGAAATTTAGAAGGATGAAACCAGACGATGATGAAGGAATCAGATTAGCAAATGAGGCACTAGAAGCTGTATATGAATTTTGTTTTATGGGTATTAAAACAGCTGATGATGGCCGAATTAGAGAGTATATAAAATATAGACAGGTAATGACAAAAAATGTTTGTGAAGAAGAGAAATAAGTTAATTCGATATAAATTTAAGTGTTAGGAGGTATTTTCTGGGAACACTTGTCTGTAGTGTAGCCTTCACCTGAAGTGAAATATGAATACTAAACAGCTCAAACAAGATGACGATAGAAGCCTTTGAAATGTTACGCTACTGACGGTTGCTGAAGATTAAGTTTGTAGATCGAATAGCTAATGGAAAGGTACTGAATGTAAATGGTGAGAAAAGAAATTCATGGCACGACTTGATTAAAAGAAGGGTTTGTTTTATAGGACACGTCCCGAGGCATCAATGAGTAGTCACTTTGGTGATAGACGGCGGTGTGGAGGTGTGGAGAAAATAGTTACACTCGGGGGTGACAAGGTCATAGGACACCACCTAATACCGTGTCGGAACTCCTTTTCCATGGCACAGTGTAGCAGCTCGGCATGGCACGAACTCAGTCATAGAGCCATACTGCCTCTATATTCGTCTATAGCTGCGAAAGTATGGTCGGTGCAGTATGTTGGGCTTAAACTGTCCACTCGATTATGTTCTATAAATGTTCGATGGGCTTCATGTCGGACGATATGGGTCGCCAAACCATTCACTCGAATTGTCTAGGGTGTCTTCAAACCAGCCGCGAACAATTGTGGTCCATTGACATGACATCGTTTTTTGGGAACATGAAGCCCATGAATGGTTGCAAATGGTCTATAAGTAGCCGAACACAACCATTTTCAGTCAATGATCGTTTCAAATGAACCAGATGACCCTGTCCATTCCATGTAAACACAGTTCACACTTTCATGGAGCCACCACCATTTTGCACACAGCCTTGTCGACAACATGGGTCCATGGCTTCGTGAAGTCTCTGCCACACTCTACGCTACCATCAGCTCTTAAATCGGGATTCATCTAGCCAAACCACGGTTTTTCCCTCGTTTAGGTTCCAACCGATGTGGTCACGAGCCCAGGAGAGGCGCTGCAGATGATGTCGCGCTGATGGCAAAGGCACTCGCTTCGGTCGTCTGCAGGCGTTAGCCCATTAAAGCCAGATTTTGCCGCACTATCCTAACGAATACGTCCGTCGTACGTTCAACATTGATTTCTCGGTTATTTCAACCAGTCCGTTAGTACTGACAACTCTACGCAAACTACGCTGCTCTGGATCGTTAAGTGAAGGCCGTCGGCCACTGCTTTGTCCTTGATGAGAGATAATGCCCAAAATTTGGTAGCGCCGGCACAGTCTTGACACTGTGGATCTAGGAATATTGAAATGGTTCAAATGGCTCTGAGCACTATGGGACTCAACTTCTGAAGTCATTAGTCCCCTAGAACTTAGAACTAGTTAAACCTAACTAACCTAAGGACATCACAAACATCCATGCCCGAGGCAGGATTCGAACCTGCGACCGTAGCGGTCTTGCGGTTCCAGACTGCAACGCCTTTAACCGCACGGCCACTTCGGCCAGCTAGGAATATTGAATTCTCTAACGGTTTTCGAAGTGGAGTGTCCCTTACGTCTAGCTACGACTACCATTATACGTTAAAGTCTGTCAATTCCCTTCGTGCGTCCATAATCAAGTCGTAAATCGTTTCATATGAATCACCTGATTACAAATAACAGTTCCGCCAATGCACTCCCCTTTTATACCTCGGGTACGCAATACTACCGCCATCCATATATGCGCATATCGCTACCACAAGACTTTGTCACCTCAGTGTATAGAGATAAATAGAATCCATAAATTGGATTGACATGGACAACTGCATGAAACCAGTCTTCGGACTGAGGATCACAACACCAACAACTGCAGCAACATTTGAAATGTTCTCTGACGAATATTTTTTCCCGTATTCTGAATGATTTTAGGCAACTCGCCAGGACTTCCTCTCCTGTGCCAGTCTTCTTACTTGCACTAAACTTTTTCAGTTACACGATAATTGTATTCTAATATCTGTCTTACCTACAGCTTCACCCCTCTACAGCTCTCCCTAGTGCAATGGAAGCTTTCTCCTAATGTTCAAATGGTTCAAATGGCTCTGATCACTATGGGACTTAACATCTGAGGTCATCAGTCCCCTAGAATTAGAACTACTTAAACCTAACTAACCTAAGGACATCACACACATACATGCCCGAGGCAGGATTCGAACCTGCGACCGTAGCGGTCGCGCGGTTTCAGACTGTAGCGCCTAGAACCGCTCGGCCACTTCGGCCGGCAACTGATTATTCATCAAACTATAACATACAGAGCACGTGCTGTGACCGTCATTTTACTTGTGTACACCGAGCGAGGTAGCGCAGTGGTAAGAACGCTGGAGTCGCATGCGGGAGGACGACAGTGGTTCCTTTGAAAGGGCGCAAGGGCGAGGCCGACTTCCTTCCCCATTTTCCAAAAGCCGATGGGACCGATGACTTCGCTGTTTGGTCCCCTCCCAATCAACCAATCATCTTGTGTACAAGGCAATAAGATTTTTGTGCAAATTATGTACGGAATTAATACAATAACTGTAGTAAGCAACGAATTACTACAGCGAGCAACAAGTTACTAAGAAAAGAGATTCCTGTACAATGAAGAACTTTGTGCAAGTCTGCAGCCAGTTCTGATCGTCAGCCTATACAATGTCTTGACGATTTTCCCAATGTAGGCCTCGCAACTTTCACAGTTTGGAGCTCATTCTGTATGTGATTAGCATACGAAATAAAATTAAAATTAACATTACTGACAAAGTCATATTCGGCCACAAGTAGATTACTGTTTAACGTAGCAGTCTGTATTAAGTATTACACTTTGATAATTCTCATACGAAGTTTATGATAGCCTGCAGGCTTCGCTAGTATGAAACGAACAGCAAATAACTAAAGTGCAATCGTCGCCAAATGCGAAGCGCTGCATAGAAACTTTATGCCACTCACAGTGTGATGGACGTCTTACTGATATTTTGGTTTCCCTCTCTCTCAAGTGTACTTCAGGTTGTCTGGAACTTTCAGCAGACACATTTCACTTTGAAACTTCCTGGCAGATTAAAACTGTGTGCCGGACCGAGACTCGAACTCAGGACCTTTGCCTTTCGCGGGCAAGTGCTCTACCAACTGAGCTACCCAAGCACGACTCACGCCCCGTCCTCACAGCTTTACTTCCGCCAGTACCTCGTCTCCTGCATTCGAGTCTCGGTCCGGCACACAGTTTTAATCTGCCAGGAAGTTTCATATCAGCGCACACTCCGCTGCAGTGTGAAAATCTCATTCTGCACATTTCACTTTCATTGAGAATGAAATATTAGCCATTATATTGTAATCAGTATGAGTAGTCAATACTTCTCGTTCTTTTGATTATTGACGACTGAATGGCAGTTTCGCTTGATTGAATACATAGTCGAGACAATACTATCAGCGTTTTGTGTTTCTTTATACATGCTCTGATGACGGTTGCTTCTCCCCTCGTGTTAGCAGATACAGAAAGTGAATTTGTGCCGCACACACTCGCTGAGTTGATTTCTTAGCGAGGATTGTCCTCTGAAAGTATTCCCAAAAAAATTGTTTTTAAGTTCATAATGAGAAAAAGGACTGAAAAGTGTTATCTCCCCATAGGGTTTATAGTGTATCTGGTGATGTTGCAAAATGAAAGAAAATCGAATCGTATATGGCGAATGTGTTTCTTATTTTGACTAAAAAAATTACGACAGCCACTGAATAGTAGCGCCACACAAATAATTGCCCCTGTCCTTTATTTATGGTGTTAAAAGTTGCAGTCGGTGCATCTGGATATAATTCATAACTACGGTTTAGTCCCTAATTATAATTACAGAAATGAGAATAAAATTCATTGGGCTATAATTCAGGTATTTCAGCTCCCTGTCTGTGCGGTAGCAGTCCACGCCAGAGGGTAGCAGCGCCTTTGAATCGCGAGCTTCCCAAGTACTAGCCAGCTCAACACGTCGCCTGAGTCGCTTGTCTAATTGGGAATTGGCAACATTGCAGAATACGTTTCGCAAAAATGTGGCAGTCGATTTGCTTCCTGGTGTCGTTCAGAACTGTCCTGCTACACTCACTAGATATTTCCTTCTTCGTTCCAATACACAGAGAACAGTCACATTAACGTGACCACCGCCTAGTTAGATATCAACGTGCAGTAACCACTCACAGTCGCCAGTTAGCAGCACTAGTAGTGGAGGGTATATAAAGCGTGCCAGTGTGACGGCGCAAACAGTACAGTCATTGTCGTAACTCGGAATTGGAAGGATTTTTCTGAAGTCCAAAAGAGCGTGAATATTAGCTTTCGGACCAAGAGTGGGAGCTTTTCCGAAACGGCTGAGTCCTGTTCGTATGCCGCCGTGGTTAAAGTATACTGTGTATGACAAAATGTCGCTATCCGAAACCAGCGCTGAGGTAGCTGCTGTGAACCATGGGCCATAGATGACGGGAGTAAGCAACGGCTACGGAGCTGCGTACCGCAACTAGACGTTGAAGCGTCTCTATATGAGTCACTTCATTCACTTTCAGGATTGACACCCACTTTTACATTTCTGAACAGCATCGCTTAAGTGTCGGATCTCCTATGGTGATAGATCTGGCAGCCACAGTGATATTTCAATACTAAACTACCATATCTGAATAGTATTTCACATATAAATCATTTTCAACGTTAGCTAAATACATATCGAGAGTCTAATTTGATACAGAAAAGGGATCATCATATATATGTGTATTCACGCTATGGTTTCCTTGTTTCCTCCCTCTGGTTGTCTGCCCGAAAGCGTGTTTGTCGTTTTCTGGAGTTTTTTATGTCTTTGGACTAAGGGGTAAGCTTCTCCGAATGTAGGGACAGCTTAGGCAACTTTTGTGCGTAGCAAATGGAAACTCTTATGCGTGAGAGAGACACCGGCGAGCGATGATCCGTAGCTTTTGTTCACCTGGCACAGATAGAATATGCATATTGTCTGTGTGCCGGCTACCGGTCTGCGGTAGGGACTCTGTGTGAGTAGCGAGCAGCCTGACTGCTCTGCGAATCGTCGAACAGATAACATCTAGTTTTAGTCCTTAGTGTTGTAATTTTGTAAATGTGTAAGTTTCAGATTATCTGAGCGCTCAGTTCATTTCTTAACAGATTTCAGATATTATAGAATAATTCCTGGCACCTTAGGTAGACAGGAATTGAGAATAATTTTGAGAATAATTTCACGATTTTTGGAATTTTTAGCAGTGTTATCTTAGTGCTCTGTAACTTTGTGATTGTGGGGCATGAGGCCACGTGTATCTATGAGTGTGACTAGATACCTGAACAAATCATATGTAACTGATTACGATCAGTGCGTATGGTTTTAACATTCGTTAGTCATACTAATAAAAGTGTACTTTGTTTTGTGCAGATTTGAGTGAGTTTTCTTTATACATGGTTGGTAGCCATGACCAAGTGTTTTGTTGGTGAGATTATGCTTTGGTATACTTTGCTAGCAATTGAACCAGTTTCCTTGCTTAAGAGAATACTCAAGTTTTATTGTTTGATTTAATGATCTTTCTTGTTGTGAATTTTTACTATACTTTATCGATTTTTCTTTGTTGTGCGTAGCCATTTGGTTACTTGTTATTTTCGGTGACTCCTACCTTTTGGAAGAATTACTCAGAAGACGTAGTTCATATTCATTGTACTTAATTGCCATCTCGCGTTATCTCTTATAGATTTGGGGGTGATTTTCTGTTAATGTATTCGACCATCGAGGTTAGTCTATCTCTAACCCAATTTTAGATCTTGATTCGTTTATTGAATTATTGAAAAACTTCTTTCTCTGTGGCAGATGGTTAGTCTTACTGTGTACATGTGTAATCCACCCTTCCCTCGGCACACCAGGTTTCAAATGTCTTGTTGTTTATGTATGCGTTTCTGTGCATTTTAGTCCGCAGCTCGTGGTCGTGCGGTAGCGTTCTCGCTTCCCACGCCCGGGTTCCCGGGTTCGATTCCCGGCGGGGTCAGGGTTTTTCTCTGCCTCGTGATGACTGGGTGTTGTGTGACGTCCTTAGGTTAGTTAGGTTTAAGTAGTTCTAAGTTCTAGGGGACTGATGACCATAGATGTTAAGTCCCATAGTGCTCAGAGCCATTTTTTCTGAGCATTTTACCAGGCGTCGTTCACCCCCGTCGTCTATGGCCCATGGTGCAACGCTTCATCGTAGGTTAAGCTTTTCTGTTAAATACATGTTTTGTTCATGTGCGTCCCTTTTTAAAGATTTAACTCTGAAATAAATGTATAGAAAAAGGCATTCCTGACGTTCAGTAACTCACCCGCTATTTATCCAGTTTTCTATCGAGGCCCTTCCATGCCAGCTTAGCTCAAACATGTATTATTAACAGTATATTGAAGAGCATTTCTCAAGCTGATATTCCATCAGAATTAATCAAAAATTGTCAAGGAATATCAAAATACCAAAAATTTTTCCTGAATTGACGTCAACTTACTAATTGTTTTTTTTTTCTTTCCAAGCAAATGGTCAGGATAATTGAGTGGTAGGTCAATTCAGGTGGCGGTCCGAAATATCTTCTGTAATAAAATCCCAATTTAAATTAAGTAATAATGCACCAGGCTACGTACCAGGATAATTTTCCATCAACAAACATAACTTTACAAATAAACAGGTACGTTACAACGTGCAGTGAGTGCCAACGGGTGGCCTTTTCAGACGACTGAAGTTTGTTTTGCATCGAAACGATGTCGTCTACCAGCAGGACAACGCAACATGTCATACAGCCCGTTATGTACGTGCGTGATTCGAAGAGCACCAGGATCAGTGTACGACACTCCCCTGGCTACCAGACTCCGCAGATTCAAACCCAGTCGAGAATCCGTGGAACCACCTCGATCTGGCTGTTTGCTACGTGGATCCTCGAATGAGAGCAGCTGGCCACGGTACTGGAATCGGCATGGCCCCACATCCCTTTCGCCGGCCGGGACGGCCGAGCGGTTCTAGGCGCTACAGTCTGGAACCGCGCGACCGCTACGGTCGCAGATACGAATCCTGCCTCGGGCGTGGATGTGTGTGATGTCCTTAGGTTAGTTATGTTTAAGTAGTTCTAGGTTCTAGGGGACTGGTGACCTCAGAAGTTAAGTCCCATAGTGCTCAGAGCCATTTGAACCACATCCCTGTCGCTACCTTCCAGAACCTCACTGACTCTCTCGTGCACGTCCCACGGTGGTCCGCACTGCAAAAGATGTTTATCCTGTCTTTTGGCAAGTGGTCACATTAATGTGACTGGATGGTGTATGGTCTGAATGATTTTGACGTAAGGTGTAACACTGTGATCTGAACATTATATTTTGATTCAAGGAAGATCGTTTCATGCAGAATCTATAACTAATGTCACATTTGCTACACCAAATTCCTCCCGAACAGGCCATGAAGGCTCAACAGTACCGTACGCCCACCTTGTTATCCTCAGCCCATATGCGTCACTGGATGCGGATATGGAGGGGCATGTGGTCAGCACACTGCTCTCCCGGCCGTATGTCAGTTTCCGAGATCGGATTCGCTGCTTCTCAATCAAGTAGCTCCACAGCTTGCCTCACAAGGGCTGAGTACACCCCGCTTGCCAACAGCGCTCGGCAGACCGGATGGTCACCCAACCAAATGCTAGCCCAGCCCGACAGCGCTTAACTTCGGTGGTCTGACGGGAATCATTGTTACCACTGCCGCAAGGCTGTTGGCAATCTCGCGCATTTAACATTGCAAATTATCTATGTTTTCCAACACTAAAGCAACGAGAGCAGACTTCTGATAGCTCATGCCCCCTAGCGAAGTGGGAATGCGGCTGCCCTACGAGAGAAAGATGTGGCTGCTCAACGCTCTAATCTTGGTAAACGCCTAGACGGTTTATCTGCTTTTTACTTCTTCTCTTGCCGAGGTACAATCATCCACAGCGAAAACGAATAAATAAATACCAATTTTTCGATCTTAAGTCTTATCTACATTTAGTACGGCATAGTTCTGAAGTTAAAAATTTTAAAAAATTATGGCATTGCACCATTGTTAAACCCTAAATTTTTCTGCTTACACCGACATACTTTTTCAGAATTTTTAGGAAACAGTTGGACTTATTACGTGTGGCCATAAATAATATGTTAACTGGGTTTCTTTTTGGGTGTACTCTCACTGTCAGGTTCATATACTTTCGCGATAGTCCCGAAATGCTTCATGGGTGGGGCACAGAACTTTACATACATACAGATAATATTCAAGTAAAAAGTGCCTAAAATCTTGTTAAAGCGAGATGTTTTGGGCAGGCTCGTGGTACAGGCACTATTTGTTTGCTTAAATCAGACCTTCATTGTGAGCGTGTCAAGATAATTTGTAATTCATTCGTATTAGAACAGAGCATATTTTTACAGCGCTCCTCGTCAGTTAATTCAATATAACAGAAAAACAGAAGACAGAAAATAATCATAAAATTTCACTCGCTCACCTTAATTGAAACAGTGTGATGACGCTCAGGCAGTTTTGGGATTCAATGGTTGTAGAAAGCTACTGGTTCTGAGACAAAGATGTCGTTAATAGAAGTTTAAAGTTCATTTTCTTCAAAAAAAAAATTCCATGGTGATTATTCGATCAGGACGTTTGAGGACACTAGATCAGAAGAATAAGTGCGGTGGGGACTGCTTACCAGCCAAGATTCTGGATAGGTTCTTTTGTGAAATCTGCAGCATGTAGACGGGCGTTCTCATATAGTTGCAACACCTGAAACAGTTTTCTTGATCGTTTTTCTTATGTTGCGACAGCAAGGACTCTCAGTTGTTGGGAACAGAAGCCAGCCGCGATGGAGATACCTCTGGGGTACAGTATTTAACAAAAAGCACCTTCTTCGTGCCTTGAGATGCATAACGTTACATTTTGAGGAATCAAAATAGCCTTTGCTTCAGACACTTTTTTGTTAGGGCCAGCCATTATTGTCTTTATACGAAATTAACACATGGTGGTTTAAGACCCCATCTGATAATTCTGATTTAGCTTTCCTGTTATTTCCTTAAATCGATTAAGGCAAATGCTGAGATCTATCCTTTGAAAGGGTACAGTCTATTACCCTTTCCATCCTTCCTAATCGCAGGTTCTGCTTCACCTCTAACGATCTCGTTTAACCCCAAACATTCTTTCTTTCTTCCTTTCTTCTCCAACATTGTCCATTGAATGCAAGTGTATCTCGAAGGTTAATTGGTCGCAGATCATCATATTGGCCAGTAATCCGATGGACCTTATTGGTAAACAGTAAAAACGTCATTCATCAAAGCCCGTTGGCCTTCTTGAATATTGCGAATAATTTACATCGGCACAAACGCTTGCGGCTGCCACCGCTGCCTTCAACTGTTTTTTAATCCAAAGAGAACAAACCGATCTGAAATGTTAGACTCTTTTTCCCATTTCACGTTCCGTTTTCTAATGCTTAAACAACAATCTTCATTACATTCAATTGTGCAGCATTCAATAAGTCACCTAGAACCTCAAATAAAAAATGACGAGTGATAAATGCGAGTATACTTATAGAAATCTGCATGACGATATGTGAAACAAAATATCCTCTAACATATGTGGCAGTCTACTTTTTTCAATTTGATTTTACCCTGGTGGATTACATACATAAATATTCTTCATATTGAAACGTCCCCTTAGATGGCTCTGAGCACTATGGGACTTAACTGCTCAGGTCATCAGTCCCCTAGAACTTAGAACTACTTAAACCTAACTAACCTAAGGACATCACACACATCCAAGCCCGAGGCAGGATTCGAACCTGCGACCGTAGTGGGCGATCGGTTCCAGACTGTAGCGCCTAGAACCGCTCGGCCACTTCGGCCGGCAAACGTCCCCTTAGAAAAATTTATGAATGACTGTGCTGATAAACCTCTTACGTTATTTGATTTTCAAACAGCTGAGCAGAACTGAACGTACTCAGACATTTCTCTCTTTACTTATTCTGATGAACACTAAACTGACACACAATACTTTTAGCGCAACGCAATCTGACTTTCAATAATCCCTACAAAAGAATGGCCCTGACTAACAATAACCTATACCTTTCATGAATCACTTACCTCACAATAATCTTCGTTACTCGAACTACTGCATTACAGCGAGCGCCACTACTGCCAGCTAAATAAAAGATTCTAACTACTGAAGGCACTAACTACCGACAATATAACATGCTGCATGAGAGAAGGTCACTACACCCTTGCCTGCGCAATTATATGAGACGAAATGAGGTTTAAAGAAATAGAGATGAGTGTGTTTTATGTCTGGCCTTTGCGTTTGCACTCTGCCAGATTTGCCACTAGACCATAAATTCATGTAGAATTATAGCAGCTCAGTTAGACAGTAGTGCTTCATGCAGAAATTACCACATCCTGCCGTGTTGCGTGTTCGCTCAGCTTGCTGTTATGTGATTTTATTTAAGTGATTAGAAAATCAAATCAGAATTAACGTTAGCCAAGGAAGCTAGTGAATATCGATGCGGGAAAGAAGATGAATGTGTAGAACAGGATGTAATTAACGCCCACGGAATCAGAAGTCTCATCCAGTGTAGAGCCACCTTCGTTACAACAAAATTAGGTGTCAGCCCTCCGTACAGTTCGGTGGTTTGTTGCAAGGATTCTAGTTTAATATTCTTAATTTGTGGGTTCGAGTCACACATCAGGTAACCAGTTTTAACACAAACAGAACATCTACACCCCTGTTAACGCCAGATGGAGAACCGAGGTTCCTGTAAATATGGTGTCCTTTCGCTACGCATTGGAGAAGAATCGGTGTATTTCAGACTATGACAGAGGCGAGAGTCGCGGGAAATTGAAACTTGGTCACCAATAAATTTCCTTACATCAGAAAATTTATGTTTATTAATGGATCAATCATCATGTAAAGTCAAAGTGCAATTATTTCTTATGGTATTTGAAACGGAGACGTCGTTATTGGTGCCGGACCTGCATTTGAACTCAGATCCCCCGTTTCACAGGGTTTGACTCATTTAAGACCTTACTGTTCCATCGTTTTGCTGTTTCCCCAAGATTTCAGACTCTGAAGGTCTCGCACATAGGCACATTTATGGGTTGAATCCTAGACGGAAACAAAAGTTTTCATCCTGTTCCTAGTTGTAGCATGGGCACATCAAATTGCAAGGAGACTCGGAAGCCCGTTAACTTTTGAAAATTCAACACTTGACGGAGTAATATAGTTATGGATGTAAAAACTGACACACATGCTTGAAACGGCATGAGATTTTAATGAAACCAAAAAAAGTGCACAAAATGACCAAAGATTGCCCTTCAAATGAAACAAATCAAAAATAAGCATAACAGTTGATTTTTAACGAAGACGATGTCCATTATAAGAAATACTCAGCAAGTCGGCCCTCATTTATCAACAGTACCTGCAGTCGAGGGAACATGTTGTGAACAGCACAGTATAGCATATCAGCAGGTATGGTGAGAAACTGACGTCGGACGGTCGCAGTAGACTCACGACTCGAGGTAACCACACAACCAGTAATCACACGGATTGAGGTGGGAACCTGGAAGGCCAGACATGACGGAAGTGGCAGCACAGCACGCGATCCTCACCAAGCGATGCGCGCAAGAGATTTTTCACACACATAGCAACATGGGTTGGAGTGCCGTCCTGTATAAAAGTCGTATCTTCCTGAGGGTGTTTGTCAGCCAGGCTAGAGATGATGCGATTCTGTAACCTATCGGCGTATCTCGCAACCGTCACGCTGACAATGTGGAAAGCAGCACCCCGCATTATCTTGAAGAAGAAGGATACGATCACGATTGGTGTGGAAATCCACATCACACAGTGTCTTTCTCGTAATGCAGTGGGGTATCCACGACAGCTCTATCCAAAATGTTGCAGGGTTTTCATGACGGCTCTATCCAAAATGCTGCAGTTGTGGGTGTTGACAGACGCACGAAGTGTGAAATGGGCTTCGTCGGTTCACAACACGTTAGATAACTGATCATCATCTTCTACCTTTTTTAAGTGTCCGCACCGCAATGCTTTCTGCGTCACAAAATCGGTTGCTAACAGTTCACGATGAGCTGGATTCTGTACTGATAGCATTCGAGGGTACGCGTTAGTGCTCCCCTAACAGTAGTACGTGGGATCCCGGTGCGACGTGCGACATCACGAGCGTTGACTTCACCATGTGGAGAGAAACCCGCTAAAGTATACATTTCTAACCTGAAATATCCGAGCAGTACTTGTGCCTGGTCGCCCACTACGGGGCCACTCTTCTAAACAACACGTGGCTTCGAACGTCGTGATCATTTTCTTCACAGCGACACTTGTCACAGAACTTTTTCCCATTCGAATGCCTTTCTTATGGCTACAGGATACTATAGCTGCAGCAGCGGGTTCTTCATTCCGATAGTATAGCTTCACTGACATTGCATTTCCTGATAACCTCAACATGCCGTGACTGCTGGTGCGTCTGTCTCCCTCTCTCTTTTTCTTTTTTTTCTCTTTTTTTGTGTTGCATGTTGTGTCCAAAGAGTGATCGCCTTTGGCGATATTTTCTTCTGGAGTGGCAAGATGTGAGAAATAGTTTCACTTTATTGTGTATTCGCTTGCAAACAGTAACTATTTACGTGTAAAATACCATATAACTGAAGATTACATCATCTCTGATGGTCCTGTTAGGGTCCAATAATGGCTCGAGGCACATTGTATTTGTGCCAGTGTCGTGGTAGGGCCTGGCCTACATTCTCAAGTTGGCGGACATTTCCCCGATACTCGTCTAATTTGTGAAAAAGACGAGTTGCCTAGTCTTTTATCTACTCAGCGACTTATTTTTCTCCAGTCAGCTCGTGTATTTCTCTCGTCCTGGCCCACCTTGGGATGCCTAAGCTCCACTTCAAACACCTGTTTTGTAGCGGTTGCAAACTGCGTATATTAGACTCACTTGTTCTTCCCCAAGAAGTCGAGCCGTACATCATGGAGGGTTGTACCGTTGCTCTATACAGTATTAATTTCATTGATGGGTTTAGATTCCTGTTCATGAAAACCGACGTGAGCGCCCGGATCATCTCCATAGTATTCAATTTTGTATCTCTTGTGTGTAGGGTACAAGTCATCCTTTATCCAGTGTCACTCCCAGGTATTTCGACGTCGTAGTCCAGGGTACTGGCTGTACATTGATGGCAAGTCGCGTCCTCAGCTCCGGCCGTTTCTTCGTAAACAGTACTGCTGCAGTTTTTGTAGGTTTTGCCCATTGTTTGGTGACGACAAGTTGTTGCTACATCCTGTTGACAAGTTGTTCGATGTTCCTTCCAGAGGCCAGGAAGGCCGTGTCATCGGCGTACAGACTGGCGGTGACGTCTTGAATGGTGGGAATGTCGTTAATATACAAATTAAGCAGGCATGGCTATATCACCACTCCCTGTGGGATGCCAGCTGAGACAGTTTTCAGTGATGATTTCTTCCCATCTATTTGTACAAACAGACGCCTGTCCTGCAGAGAGCTATCAATCAGCTTGCTGTAACAGTCGGGGAGACTGGTTTGATCGACTAGTTTGACTATAAGCTTGTCACGCCACACCCGATCATATGCCTTTTCGATATCTAGGAAAACTCTAACTGTGGAGTTCCGTCAATTCAGGTTGAGTTGTATGGACTCTGTGATCCGAAGCAGCTGAAGCTCCGCCGATAACCGTGGCCTCTGTTGTGCGGGGAGTTGGCGGAAGTCGGCGGTTCGCTGGTCCTCTTCCCTTGCGTTGTCTGCATCCTGTGGTGGCAGAGATGTCATGCGGTGCTCATATACGTCGGCATACAGTTCAGCTTGGACAAGAGAGTCGTACATTAGGCCACCAGCAAAGCGTGTTGCTCTGTTTGGCGGGTCTCCCTCTATCACTGCAGCTCATTTGATACACGATTCCCATGTACGTCACTGGCATGTTGCTGTCCAGCGCCATCTGTTGGCCGGTTTTGAACTTGTTTTCCGTTTCAATAAAACCTTATGTCATTTCACGCATGTCTGTCAAGTTTTATCTCTCCACCTACATTATTCCATAAGTTAGTGCATTTTCTAATGTTAACGGACTCCATCCTTATTCAATTCGAGCTCGTTTTCCGTCTCTAATTGCCTTTCTGTCGATGGGACTTAACACTTCAATCTTCTTTTCTTCAACGATGATAGGTGCAGGATTCGACTCCCAGTTTGCAAATAAATTTTTTAGCGTTATTTCCATTTCAGAGATGTGCCCACATCTCACTACTGGTGAAATACACCAATACACAATGTCTATTCGTGGCTCGAAAACAACGCCGTGCCTGTTGGGCACGAATCCTGGGAAGGAAAACTTTTCGCCTAGTCATTACAGCTTCAGTCATCTTGCTACTGCTGGAAAATTTCGCTGTCTAACATTTGACTGTGCTTAGTTACTTTTCCGATTAGGAGTTGGGTTAGAATTCCCATCCAACACAAAACCTTACGCCACATCATTTCAAGTTCAAAAATGCGCACACTCTGCTACTTGTCATTGACGCCGTATTTGAGATCTTTCGTGGTTAATTAACAGGGATTATAGTTGCTGCATTGGAGTCCCAGGTCCCAACTGAGTACAAAAATTTTCATTATGTAATTTCAAGCTGAAACTTGCTTTTGTGTAATTTATTACACTAAATTTAAGTTTACAAGGTGAAGACTGTCATTTATAATAACGTGTTACTGATATTTGTGTTATCGTGGTATTAATTTGTATCTAGACTAATAGAGATGCAGAGCAGATTTCTCTAGTGATCTCTTGTAGAAATCATCTTTTATAGTCAAACGACTTTAGGGGAAAGGTAGTAGAGAAACTGTAAGGCAGTTACGTTATGTAGGTTGCATAAAAATCAGGCGGGACGTGATTCAGGTAGTTCGGATACTTTCGTACATGATAGTACTATGTTCGCTGACCGATGTTCAGCTTTCAACATCATACTAATTAACAACGACTACAGACAAGCCAATACACCAGACGAAGTACAACATCACAGTCTACTCTTTTTGAAACTACGCTACCGTTGATCAAACCGCGGTCGTCGCAGGACTGTCACGCTAGGCACGGCTGTACTCATTATCACGCCCAACCGCAGTATCACATGGCACCGTTCCCAGGTGGCGTTATTTACGGCAGTCCCGCCGAATAATCCGAATATTTTCTTTTTTTTTATGCTAACGAAGTTTTATCTGATACACGGGGAAAAAGGAAGATATTTCTACAGTGTGCCTTAGTTTCACCTAGGGACCTGTTCGTTCTCTGTATATGGAGACACAATATTCGATAGTAGGGAACGATCGACGGAATGTCATGCAGCTATTTTATTGTATGGAAATATACGAAGGTAAAAAGGAGCTTGCCAGTCACAGTCATAAGCTGCGCCTCCACCGTAATTTAAAGCATCGGTGGCCTTCCGAAAATGAAAGCTCTGGAGCAGTGTTATCGCGAGCATCTTACCATTCGTCTTGCGCACTGCTTCTAAGCTACGCTTTTTGATGTAGCCGGTCGGCGCGGCGCGGTTAATGCATGTGTCAGGGCGATGCGAGCCGTTTCCCGGAGCCGTCGGCCATTACGCCGGCCACTCACCTTTCAAATTATTTGTCTTAGAAGACGAGGCATATATCATGTAAATATTTCTCTGTGTAACAATGAGTAAACATTAGGACGGCCGGTCACTCGCTCTGCTCTGTAATTTTTACCGGCTCGTTTTATTTTTCAGATATCACGATTCCCGGGCAGAGCGTCGAAATGTCTGTGCATCATCAATAACCGCTCCAGCAGCCGCAAACGGCAAAGTGCTGTCAGATGAATTAGATCGGCGTGTCACTCGTTTTATTGGAGCCCCCGTATGTAGACCTGCTCCGTACTCGGCCTCTCGTCAGAGCGCATCTCGGCATTCCTACTTTGATGTGTGCGCACGGGAGCGGTGCATGGGTGGTCTTCAAAGAACGGAAGCTGATTGCATTCGATGACAGCTTTAGTTGCGGCCTCGTTGTGACTCGTTGTTGACTAAGTATGTCCTGATTAAAAATGAAGTCTTGTAAGTGACCGCTGTTGTCACTAACTCAGGGCAGAAAAGTGCCAGAAATTTGCATCAAACTATGTGTTACCTGAGGATAGAAAAAGTGGAGCAATGAAAAGTAATGCAGAGAACGCAGGAAAATTACGGTTCAACGTAACGTTGACTGTGACGTCATTAGAGAAAGCACAAACCTAGATAGGTCAAGAAAGAAGAACAGAGCCAGCCAAGTCATTTTAAAAGCAACTATTCTACCAGTCACATTATTTAGTTTAACGAAATCACAGGAAAACCTCAATTAGGATGCTCCGATTGGGTTTTTATCTTAGCGTAGCTGGAAATCGAGATCCGTACCTTAATTAGTAGGTCAATTCGCTCGTTGAAGATCCGACAGAAATATTTAGTTTGTCGTAACTCCAGATCACCCCAACAGGGAATAAAACGAAATTCAAGGCCTTCAGATTGTGACAGGAGAAAGGTAATTTTCAGGCCGGCAAGCGTTGTGGGGCCAGGTCATCTGCAAACTTGAATTGAATGATGGAGGAAACGGAACATTTCAAACTCTTCCTATGTGGATGCTGAAGAACAGGTAGCTAAAGGACACATATAAAATATAACAGAAACAGCAGCTAATCGATCCAGCACTTTTGCCTCTGGCAACAATGTAGACGTCACAAATACCGAAGTAACCACATCGAGTCACATTCAGAAACCATCCGAGATATTGTTATCTGAGCGAAAGGTTGTTCACTGTTCATCTACATCTATATCAACCACGTTACTTTTCAATTCAAACTTAAGTGGTTGGGACAGGGTGCGAGGTACCACTTGTAAACTAAATTTCTACCGCTCCACTCTCAAACTCATGCTCATAGTTTTTTCAATGATAATGTGATTGTGTATTTAGAGTTTTTGCCTCGAGGTCAAACACTCAACCGAAATTACTATAAAAGCGTTAATAAAAGGTTTCATTAGATAATCCTCAAAAGAAGCCAACAGTAGGGGCAAAACTAGTAATTGTTCGTTTACCTTGTTAACACGACTCCTCTTACAGCTTTGTCAGGTCTCGAATTTTGTGGCAAAAATCAGATGGCTGTCCGTCGTCAGCCGCGATTTTTTCCGGACCTCTCGTCTTATGATGCTTATTTCCAAAATAAAAATCAGTTTTTAACGGATGTCGTTTCGGAACCATTGAGGGCACTGTGGAGAATTATTGATGGTTTCAGGACATCTAGTAAAAATCATGATTACATTGAAAATTGGGAACTCACTTGGGACAAGTATGTGAACTGAGGACAGGAGCACTTTGTAAGAGTAAAGGACTGAACATTTGTACGTTTAAAAAGAAAACTTTAAGCAATTCGGTTATCCTTTTTAGTGAACTCATGTGTAATGATTGCAAGGGTCTTGTGATTATTAATCTTGTAACGATATGTAACCAAAAATGAATAGATATGACCATCCAAATGCAGAATATTCCGCGAAAATACTGTTTCCAAGCACAAAGAAAGTCACATAATATGAAACAGTTGCTTGAAGAAACTTATTTGTATTATAACGTGAGGGGTAAATAAGGTACAAACACATACAAGGAAGGAAGGAAGTTTAGGATTTAGCGTCCCATAGACGGCGAGATCACTAGAGACAAAAAACAAGCTTCAATAGGACAAGGATGGGAAAAGAAATCACCTTACCCTTCTCAAATAATATAAGCTGTTTAGAGAAATGACGGAAATTCTAAATTGGAATGGATTGGTGCCAGTTTGAAAGGCGTCTCTCCCGAAAACAATAACAAAGTACAACCAGCTTCACTACTTCAGTCGGTCACACACAGGACGATACAAGGATTGCAGAAACCTAAAAATAGTGACCTGATCCGGCATACACACTTTAACAACAACAATGTGATCAGAATATTGGAATGGGAGTATTTGTTTGAACTAAATCAATTTATGGCTCAAAACAAATCCACTCTCTTATTAGAAAAGCTAGGAATACGAGTTTAGCAACACGTCGAAAATACCGTAGAAAGTACGTCTGACGCTTTGCCGCTCCTCTCTCTCTCTCTCTTTTTTTTTTTTTTTTATTCCTTTGCGAATCCCCTAGTAGGCTGCATAAGCAGCTGCCTGATAGGGAGAAACTGGAAATGAGAATGAAATTAGCATGCATTATGAAGTTGCGGGTCTGTTAATGATACCCTTATCGTACAGCTGTCACGTTTATCGGGTGCCGTGAAATGAAATTTAGTGTCGTAGGCTTTGTTGACTGTAGAGACAGGTAACCAGCTGCAACAGAACAAATAACATGGACTTAAATTATTTTATGATATTTAAACTCATTCCACCACAATTGTTTTATTCCTGAAATATCGTTCTTGGTGTAGATTGCATTACGCTTAGCACTTCTCCTGTAAAAATGTTCGGTATGAACTTGTCATATTCTTTAAACTCAGTTTTTTTCGCGAAATGTGACACGACTAGTGACCTTAAATGCTGCATATGTCGCAGCAGCCTTATGAAAATTAGCTGAAGATCGTAAATTTGGTACTCGTCATATAAATTCGAATGCTGCATATATTTTAACAATTTTTTTTGCTTGCAGTGATAGATACAAATCACTTAATTAATGCGTGCATGTACTTGGTTCCGTAATAAGCAAAGGGAAGTCACTGCGCACCTACGTTATTCAGGAAAACACCAAGAGTGACCAGAGAATGAAACCAAGTAATGTAATACAGGACTGCCGCATGATGGAAAAGGTGAAATACCTGCTTCTGACTTCTTTTCTGTGTCATCGTTTATTTTTATTTAGATACTCTGCTGATTTGTAGTTTCTATTTTGCTTTCTCATGTCATGGGGAAGGGCATCCAATCGACAACAGTCATTCCATAAGTTTAGTGATTTCTACATCTCTACATCTACATGGATACTCTACAAATCACATTTAAGTGCCTGGAGGAGGGTTCATCGAACCACTTTCACAATTCTCCAATTCTCCAATTCCAATCTCGTATAGTGCGAGGAAAGAACGAACACCTATGTCTTTCCGTACGAGCTCTGATTCCCGTATTTTATCCTGGCGATCGTTTCTCCCTATGTAGCTCAGTGTCAACAAAATATTTTCGCATTCGGAGGAGAAAGTTGGTGACTGTAATTTCGTGAGAATATTCCGTCGCAACTAAAGCGCCTTTGTTTTAATGATGTCCAGCCCAAATCCTGTATCATTTCAGTGACACTCTCTCCCTTACTTCTCGATAATACAAAACGTGCTGCCCTTCTTTGAACTTTTTCGATGTACTCCGTCAGTCCTATCTGGTAAGTATCCCACACCGCGCAGCAGCATTCTAAAGGAGGACGGACAAGCGTAGTGTAGGCAGTCCCTTTGGTAGGTCTGTTAGATTTTCTAAGTGTCCTGCCAATAAAACGCGGTCTTTGGTTAGCTTTCCCCACTTCGTAATTGTAATTACTAGGTATTTAGTTCAATTTACGGCCTTTAGATTTGACTGTTTTATCGTGTAACCAAAGTTGAACGAATTCCCTTTAGCATTCATGTGGATGACCTCAAACTTTTCGTTATTTAGGGACAACTGCCAATTTTCGCACCATTAAGATATCTTTTCTAAATCGTTTTGCAATTTGTTTTGATCTTCTGATGACTTTATTAGTCGATAAACGACAGCATCATCTGCAAACAATCTAAGATGGCTGCTCAGATTGGCTCCCACATCGTTTATATAGATCAGGAACAGCAAAGAGCCTATAACACTACCTTGGGGAACGCCAGAAATCACTTCTGTTTTACTCGATGGCTTTCCGTCAATTACTACGAACTGTGACCTCTGTGACAGGAAATCACAAATCCAGTCACATAACTGAGACGATATTCCATAAGCACGCAATTTCACTACAAGCTGCTTGTGTGGTACAGTGTCAAAAGCCTTCTGGAAATCCAGAAAAACGGAATCGATCTGAAATCCATTGTCAACAGCACTCAACACTTCATGCGAATAAAGTGCTAGTTGTGTTTCACAAGAACGATGTTTCATAAACCTATGTTGACTGTGTGTCAATAGACCGTTTTCTTCGAGGTAATTCATAATGTTCGAACACAATATATGTTCCAGAATCCTGCTGCATATCGATGATAACGGTATGGACCTGTAATTAAGTGGATTACTCCTACTACCCTTCTTTAATACGGATGTGACCTGCGCAACTTTCCAGTCTTTGGGTACGGATCTTTCGTCGAGCGAACGGTTTTATATGATTGTTAAGTATGGAGCTAATTCATCAGCATACTCTGAAAGGAACCTGACTGGTATACAGTCTGGACCAGAAGACTTGGTTTTATTAAGTGATTTAATTTGCTTCACTACTCCGAGGATCTTTACTTCCACGTTACTCATGTTTCATTTTATTAAAGTAAAAATATATTTTCTACCTGGTATTCATACTGTCTTCCGTCTAATGCATGATGGCGAACACTTTCCGGTAATTCTAGAACAATTTTTCTCAACTGTGGAGCAACTTAGACCTGGCCCATTTCTTCCCCGAATATACTACGTCAACTGCATGGATTTCAGGATGTTTTTTTATTTTTGTTTTAGAATGCAGATTTAACCCGTATCTTAGAGTCTTAAAAATGGTTCAAATGGCTCTGAGCACTATGGGACTTAACATCTATGGTCATCAGGCCCCTAGAACTTAGAACTACTTAAACCTAACTAACCAAAGGACATCACACGACACCCAGTCATCACGAGGGAGAGAAAATTCCTGACCCCGCCGGGAATCGAACCCGTCTTAGAGTCTTACCTAGTTCTGCTATCGCCTTACTTGTTTTGCCATGGCCAAGGACGAATGATGGTCGTTGATTTTCACAAAACCTACAGTACTTATCAGTATGGTGTTACCTGCCTATTCCTTACAAATTGATCGGACTGACCTCATTATGGCAACACCAATTAGGACATCAAAACGAGCGCAAAAAAATGCGACATCTAGAAAAGAATAGGGTGGACAATATACAGTATTGTTGTTTTTCATACAGCTGCACGATGTAGCTCGTGCTTCTAAATATCCGCTATACTGTGCAAATTTGCGAACGCTACGTGATTTTCGAACGATTTAAGACAACCTATTTATCTTTCCAGTTTATCACATAGCTGACGGCCGCAGCCCATATCCTTAAAAACACTCTTAAAGACACATCAGCCTGAGTAAATTTGCGAACGATGCGTCATGTTTTGCGACACTAGTGTGAAGAACAGCAATCTCTCAACGACCAAACTCGCATTTTAAGAGGGTGACGCATACCTCAAAAAGTGATAAGATGCGTCCCAACACCTCTCATTTTATCTGGTCAATATTTGAGAACTCAGATAAGCTAAAGACAAAGCTTTGAGGAGCACGCCTTCCACTACGTTTCTGAAACGATATTTGTTGAAAAATGTTGTCTCAGACATCTTAGAATGTGTAACTGTGGTTTTTAGAAAGTTACACCCAAATAACTGTGATTTTCTGCGTCGTTCAGTCGTCCACTCACATGGAACACCGCCAAATTTCTTTCAGCTCCTCCTCATCTCCAGACAACTTTCTCTTCATTGTGGCGCCCCCACTGTTAATTTGAAAGTAAATTTACTTAATTTAGAGATGTCCAATTGACATGTAATTACGAAAGAAAAGCTTTTGGTAAATATACTATGGGCGATCAAAAAGTTTCCTTGTGAAGGCGCAGCTGCAGCGTATATGCAACGTAGCGCGGCTCCGTTGCGGGTACATAAGCAGCGACATGTAGACAAGCGTGTCTTAATGACGTGCTTGCGGTAAGTGCAGAAAAGTGAACTTTGCGTCCTTATTACCAAATGTGTCCAAACAGGACCAACGTGGTGTTATACTTTTCTTGGCTGCTGGAGAACAAGTACTGGTAGACACCCATCAGGAAATCGAGAACGTGTATGGGGCAGCATGTCTATCGAAAACGACCGTTGTGGATTTGTGTGCAAAGTTCCGTAATGGTCGCTATTCGACACTCGACACCAGTCGATCTGGGAGTTACGAAGAAGTTACGCCAATTCAAGTGGAGACACTCGATCACCCTTCCTATAGTCCTGACCTCTCTGATGCGATTATCACGCCTCAATCCCTTAAGAAACGCCATGAATGGTTGACGTTTACTGACGGACGAGGATGTGCAGCAGGCAGTTACGGACTTGTGCACGCAGCAGGACACGGTGTTTTTCTAAACAGGTACCATCCGCCTGGTGAGTCGGTGAGATGATTAACTCAGTGCTCTCGGTGGTTTTGTCTGGTTGGCATACCGATTCTGGTCCCTACCACCTTCGAAAATAAACTTTTCGATCACCACTTTTTATATTTGTTTTATTTGTTACTGCCATAAATAATGTGGTCTGTTGCGTAAAAAATGAGTAACGTTAAGGTATTAAGAACTGTAAATGTACTAGTTATAAAATTGGCAATAATGTATTGGTTTGGTGAAAATACAGTCCCTATGGTACAGGTAGACAGACGAAATATTAAGCCACAGCAGAGAGAAAGAAAAGTGTCAATTATTACAAATAACGTCGAATGGATTGAGAAACGTCATATCTGCGAACACCGTGACATGTAGATACCTAAATGAGAAATACTATTGCAAATAAATTATGTAAGTTGCCATGTAGCTGGATACGATCTGATATTTGTTGATAAGTAAGAATTTTTGCACCCAAGACCGCGTTTTGAAATGTTTTTACTTCCTCAGTGAGCGGTTTCGAGAGAGTCTTGCTATCATTCTCGGATTTTTCTAGTTTCCAGAAGATCCAAAGATGGCAGCCAGACACTGTCGAAACCGGTCATTGTGGAAATAAAAATATTTTAACACACTTTCTTAGAAGCAAAAATTTTTATTTATCACCAAATAAACTGTGGATACATTTAAGCCGATATCGAACGCCACTGGAGTATATATTGAGACATTAACGAATTTTGTACTACTACCAAATGTCATAAAAAGAATGACAAAGAATGAAACAGGCGGATAAAAACTAAAGCACTGCTTCACGATTACGTGTTATTGGATTTCATATCCTATGATGAATCATGGTGTGTGTCGTGTGCTTATGTGTAATAACTTTTCATATATTGGTAAAAAGGCGTAGAGATTTCAGCAGTGAGCAAAAAGGAAATCTCAAGTAACATACGGAAGGACTCTAATCATCTGAACTCACCTGCGTGTAGAAAAGACTCCACTTGAGCTGTTGTCGTGAGTAGGCAAATAAAGAAGTTACTTCGCTGTGCACTTTTGAACTCTAGTATGAAGTGAACTGTAAGAAGCAAAATGTTGATATATTTCTTTCATTCCCGTACGTAGTAGACATATTAATAATTGGTTCAAGATTTGGTAGTACACTCTTTCTAAAGATAAGGAACTAGATTTTAGATGAGATCGTTGCCGAAAATGTTCTTCAAGAGCAGAAGAATCTATGGGGTATTCCACACCAGAAAATTTTACTCCAAATTTACGTAATTATACCAATTACGAAGGTGATCTCGTTAATAACCGTAGTGGCTCATTAGTACAACAAGTGAGAAGTAAAAAAACTTCCAGGAAGAAACAAAGGTATGACGGTTCTTCTCAGAAAAGGGCAGAGGCACTGCTGAAAAGACAGCGGAGGGTGGACGAGGAAGAAACCAACACCGTTATAAACTTTAACGACAGATCAGACAAAACTTACCCAGTGTATTCACATTAATTATTAGTGAAATTTAGAAATACTTGTAAAATCGAAAAGAAAACACTTCTGTCATACGTAAGAATAATCAATCATTTGATCTGAGTATGACAAACACCGATTGTCCTTACTAACTGATTATAGTATCTAGCACATTCCAGATGAATATTTAGTTTGTGTGAAGTTCACAAGTGCAGTTTATTTCGGGTGGTTACAAATGTATCACTTGTTTATTGTGATGGATACTGAACATATTAAAAAGTGATTATGTTGTTCCCGTAGGCACGACCTCGTTTTGCATACAACACTCCAGAAGAGCTTAAAAGTTATTCTTAGGAACCATTTCTCTTGAACAAATTTCCAAAGAAGAACAAGTTTAATAAATGTTGACAATTATCAGAATTTCATGGAGAAGCCGTGCAATGTGGTTTTATTATTCTGGTTTCGGTGTTTCACTGACTTTGTGACTTCTTCGCCAGATGAAGATTATGTCGACTTTAAGCTTCACCGGCCAAACTGGTTTACTGCAACCTCTTTGATACGTCAAAATAACGATTATGGTTACTGATGGTCACTAACAAAAGTACACTAATTTATAGTTACAAGCAATATCAGTACCAGTGTTACAGAAACAGTATACGAGATTCCATCAATAATAATGTATCATATCAGCAAGTTCGTGGTAGGGTATTTTGAATCTCTAATTTTCTTTCTCAAATAATTATAGTGTTTACCACTTGTATCTATACAATTCTAGTCTCTCGTACAAATATCAGATAAAATAGAGTATGCAACGTAACCATACCTAAATCAATAATTACTATGGCAATAATATAGCACTCAGCTTAAATCGTGAAGTTAATATTAACACAATACCTCACTATTTGATGTTCTAAAAATGGATAACACTGTGCTGTTTATAATAGCGTTATTTTATTTTGCTACCGGTTTCAGTGCTGAACCATCATCAACGGCAGGAAATTTATCACAGATGTATCACATGTCACACATGCTTTAAAATAAGATATCACAGGAAACCGTAATTGTCAACGTAATATAAAGTCGAAAATTGTAACAAGATACAACAGCACAAGTGCATAGATGTATATCACTTGCTGTCCTTGTGTTAATGGGCCATCATATTTTTATATTGTTACAATTTTCGATTTTATATTATCTTGACAATTATGGTTTCCTGTGAGAACTTACTTGGAAAGCATGTATGACATGTGATACATCTGTCATAATTTTCCTGCCGTTGATGATGTTTCAGAACCGAAACCGGTAGGAAAATAAAATAACATTATTGCAGACAGCACAGTGTTGTGTATTTTTCAAGATTTGTTCATACTGTTGACCATCGTCTAAGCAAGATGTTTGTTTTTGATACCGCTGTCTTATCCAGTGTTACTGGGAAAGCGTTAAGCAGTCGTCTCTCAAACACATTGTCACTAATTACGTGTCTAAGACTGAACTAGTCACAAATTATTCTCGTAATTACTCCTCAGTCATTTTACTCCTCGGCTTCGAATTATAAACACTTCATAAGCTTTAAGTGCATAGTACGTGAAGGTTATCTAACAAGACAAGACGACTAGCGTATTGCAAAGTGATGGATATTTATGAAACGGAAACAGATGCTAATTTGCTGGCATCGTAATGCGTTTTCGCAACGGTAGCAACTTCGACACGGATTTTTGTCTCTTTAAAAAATGCAAAATTGATTAGACGATTTATTTGATCAAGCGGCCATTTTTACAAGAAACCAATGGACTACCTCTGCATCCACATGATTCATGACGGTTGTAAGTATTAACGTATGAATAAATATTCATATGCAACGTTATTAACTCCTGGAAAGCATAGTTACACAGATACAGCTATTCTCACATAATGAAATGTAGCTCCCAGTCCGTATCTGAAGAAGACTTTCGAAAATAGGTATGTTTTTAAAAACTCATTAAAAATGTTATTATCATACAGTTTTTCCCAGTCGCAGTCTTACAAACCATAAAATTAATTTACAGTCCCGTTGCATCAGTTACTCGTGTAGGGTTCACTACAATTTACTTCTTACAGCAAGTTAATAGCAGAAAAAAATTAAGCTTCGAATTTTTCCTACAATTACTGTGCTGTGTATTAGTTCACACTTACGAAAGCATCACCTTAATATTCCACTTTTATTAGTACAGTGACAATTTTTCGTACTTTTCTGGAACTTTCTGACGCGGCTTCGAGAAATAGGTCTCCTTATACACCTTAAATGAAACAATAATAACCTTTCTAATATTAGTAACGGGAAAATACCGGAGAGTTAGTCAGATAAGCTCATGGTAAGTTTCAGCATATATTCCTATCATTTATTATTATCCGCAGTAATAATTACTCTAATACACTATCTGATCAAATTATCAGGACAACTGCTATGGAACATTAATAAGGTACGTGTCCACCCTTCGTCTTTGAGACCATTCTTCCACAACAGCCAAAAGCAGAGATGGTTGTGATGTTGAACGCTAGGGTCTGGACCGTAGCGGATGTTCTACCTCATTCCAAACGTTTACCATTGGGCTCAGGACTGGACTCTCTTCAGGTCAGTCCTTTTCCGTAATGTTTTTGTCTGCAGACCATTGTCTAACAAACTGTGCTTTATGAAAGGTTGCATTGTCATACTGATGTAAAGTCATCGTCTCCGAAGTGTTTCTCTACTGTACACTGCACACCATACTGTTCTTTATTAATTTAACGTGTCCAGGACATGAAGTTATTACAATCCTGGTAGAGTGCTAATAACATACAGGGATTGATTACATACAAAGTACCAATTACAGAAAAAATCAATAAAATGAAGACAGACAGAATAACAATAAAAATACATGGATTAATACGCATAACAAGAGTTTAAAAATACAGTCAGAAAGATAAATAAACTACAAGATAATTCTCTTCATATTGTATAGAAAGCCAGTATTTGGTGGGTTCCATCGTTGCTTTGTTTGCTGCGGCAGTGTCATCGGTAGTTCATGTGTCCGGAAAGTTTCTGCAGAGTAGCCAGTGTTGTTGATCCTTCAGGGCACCACACTAATAGATTTCATCATTACTGCTGACGCTCCATTTTGCGAGGTAGACTTTGCACCGTGACATCCCGGTTCTCAATCTGTCCAGCGTCTTCCATGTCCCATACGGTGGGTGTGAGCCACCGGCAGGTTCCTCTTTGACATTCGTTCTGTGTGACTCAGTCCGCAGGTCGTGGTCCTCTGAATCACGGGGTCCTGGTTCGATTCCCAGCCGGGTTGGTGATTTTCTCTACCCGGGGACTGGGTGTTTGTGTTGTCCTCATCCTTTTATCATTCGTGAGAGTGACTAGATAGGATAGTCCGAAAAAAATTGGACTGTGTAAAACTTGGGACTTTGTACGGGCGCTGGTGACCGCGCGGTTGAGCGCCCCACAAACCAAACATCATCATCATCATCGGTGTCACTCAGGAAAAGAAACCGGCCAGAGTTCCGCTAGAAGAGTTGCAGGAAGTGAAGGGATTGCTGTAATACTCTGTCTGATAAAAGCTACCCGGACAACTACTGGTGGACATTAACGTGGGATGTCTCCATCCTTCGCCTTTGTGAGTGACTGAATTCTGCTGTAAAGTTGTGCATATCCTTCCACATTAATCATTTTCTTAAGCGCAATAAGTGGAACACAGACTAACGACGAAAGACATCTCGACACCGTAAGACCACGTCCTCCATACATCACTTTTGATACTACACATGATGGGAGGTAAGGTTCTCTGTACGTTCGTCAAACGCAGAGGCTGCCAAAGAGTATAGCTTTATTCATCACTTAAGTTCAGTCGTTTCGAGTCATCCACTGTCCAGTGGACTCACTCTTTACACCACATCAGGCGTCGCTTGGCTTTTAGCACAAAAACGTGTGGCTCATGAGGGGCTCCTCCACCATATTACCCTATTATTTTTAACTCCATGCATACAGACAATGTGGTAGTTGGTCTCCTGGTATTACTCGGGAACTCACGAGTGTTTCCCATCGTTAATTTCATGTTCTTTTTACAGTCACCAAACGCAATGCTCGACCGTGCTTTAGCACATGAGGTCTGCCTGGTCTTGGTTTAGGTTCTTCGCGTTTCGACCACAGAGCACTCGTCTGGACAGACTTACAAGGATCTTAACGTCACTGATGGAACTGTTACTCAGCTGACATCCTACGACTAGTCCACGTTCTAAGTCACAGAACTCTCCTAACCGACCCATTCTTGTGTAACTGCTTCTCTACTGACAACAAAATACTCGCCGCTTCATTTTACACTGGCGGGTCCGCCACACATACCATATAGAGGTCAATTCCGCATTATATAGAAGTGTCCGGATATTGCTGATTAGATATCGTATATTAACCCGGGAACATATTTTAGAAGGTGTTTCCTATTATCGTTTAAAGACGTCCGAGGCGACGAAGATGAGATTGACACAAGTACACTACTAGCCATTAAAATTACTACACCACGAAGATGACGTGCTACAGACGCTAAATTTAACCGACAGGAAGAAGATGCTGTGATATGCAAATGATTAGCTTTTCAGAGCATTCACACAAGGTTGGCGCCGGTGGCGACACCTACATCGTTGTGACGTGAGGAAAGTTTCCAACCGATTTCTCATATACAATCAGCAGTTGACCGGTGTTGCCTGGTGAAACGTTGTTGTGATGCCTCGTGCAAGGAGGACAAATGCGTACCATCACATTTCCGACTTTGATAAAGGTCGGATTGTATCCTATCGCGATTGCGGTTTATCGTATCGCAAAATTAATGCTCCCGTTGGTCGAGAGCCAATGACTGTTAGCAGAATATGGAATCGGTGGGTTCAGGAGGGTAATACGGAACGCCGTGCTGGGTCCCAACGGCCTCGTATCACTAGCAGTCGAGATGACAGGCATCTTATCCGCATGGCTGTAACGGATCGTGCAGCCACGTATTGATCCCTGAGTCAACAGATGAGGGCGTTTGCAAGACAACAACCATATGCACGAACCGTTCGACGACGTTTGCAGCAGCATGGACTGTCAGCTCGGAGACCATAGCTGCGGTTACCCTTGACGCTGCATCACAGATAGGAGCGCCTGCGATGGTGTACTCAACGACGAACCTGGGTGCACAAATGGCAAAACGTCATTTTTACGGATCAATCCAGGTTCTGTTTACAGCATCATGATGGTTGCAACCGTGTTTGGCGACATCGCGGTGAACGAACATTGGAAGCGTGTATTCGTCATCGCCATACTGGCGTATCACCCGGCGTGATGGTATGGGGTGCCACTGGTTACACGTCTCGGTCACCTCTTGTTCGCAATGACGGCACTTTGAACAGTGAACGTTACATTTCAGATGTGTTACGACCCGTGGCTCTGCCCTTCATTCGATCCCTGCGAAACCCTACATTTCAGCAGGATAACGCACGACCGCATGTTGCAAGTCTTGTATGGGCCTTTCTGGATACAGAAAATATTCGACTGCTGCCCTGGCCAGCACATTCTCCAGATCTCGTCTGGTCAATGGTGGCCGAGCAACTGGCTCGTCACAATACGCCAGTCACTACTCTTGATGAACTGTGGTAACGTGTTGAAGCTGCATGGGCAGCTGTACCTGTACACGCCATCCAAGCTCTGTTTGACTAAATGCCCTGGCGTATCAAGGTCGTTATTACGTCCAGAGGCTGTTGTTCTGGGTACTGATTTCTCAGGATCTATGCACCCAAATTGCGTGAAAACGTAATCACATGTCAGTTCTAGTGCACTATATTTGTCCAATGAATACCTGTTTATCATCTGCATTTCTTCTTGGTGCAGCAATTTTAATGGCCAGTAGCGTAGTTTAATATAAAACAAATGGGGCCACAAATGCTAGAAATTACCCTAAAACTGGATGACAAATGTTGAACATATGTACCTCGCAGCACTAACTGCGGATGTGCCTATCGGTCTATTACATCTGATCATCCCAACCCAAGTCAAGTATTCTCGTCGGTGTGGCTCTGGGCCAGCGTGAGCGACTTCAGCGTAGGGACTTACGGTTTGCTTGATGCTTCTGGCAGACAGCTTATTTTTCACTCCGTTGTACAGTTGAGCACTTACTTCTAGGTAAGATTTATAATTTTATTTACCGGTCTCCACTGGATTATTGAAAAGTACAGTACAACAAAATCGTACCGTTTTAAGTCACAAGTGAATGAGAATAGGTTTCCGAACTACGTCGTTATCCGTAAGTGACCTACGTTTTCTTTATTTAATAAAGTCTGTAACCAAAAAAAAAGAATGGCCAAACGGACAGAAATAAAAAATACGAACGGCTTTTGCTTGGTTAAAGCGAAGACAATGGTGTTGTCGCTTCTACGTTTACAGCAGATAACATTTACAAAATGTGTTAGAAATTGGCACCGTTTGCTTGAATGCAAGTATTGCATCACTCAGTCATCCCTTCAGGCACGCGCACTAAAGTACCCTCCGTATTTTGGATCTCCGCAGCGGCAATTGGTATACAGACAATGAGGTTCATTTGTGATTATTCTGGGGTGCTGTAAACTAGTTCTTTTATACGACTCCAACGGAAAATATCTAGTGAGTGGACCAGCAAACTGGTCCACCTCGCCCAATGCACCCGTGTGGATACAACTAATTTGAGTAATTTCTTGTTGCGATGGCATAGTGTGGCGAAGTTCCATCCTGCTATAGCCACATATTTGTCCTCACTTCTAGAGGAACATCGTCAAGCAGCTGTGGCAGATTCTCCTTAAAAAAGACTGAGTAAGTATGGCCATTAAAATTATGAGGTAAAACGTACGGTCCAGTTATTTGGTTGCCTAAAATTGCCGCCAATATATTAACTTTAAATTTGTCTAGTCGGCCAAGCTCGTAGATTTGATGTGGGTTAGCATCGGGTTAGACATTATTTTTGTGTCGAAGGTTCCTTCTTCATTAAACCTAACCACTGAAGTAAAATTAGGATCCTGCTGCTGTCGCGCACGACTCAGTTGGCATAATTCTGTACGAGGCGCATAATGCACTACGCCCAACTTGTGCACTTGAACCATGTGATACGCTTTCAAGCTTTCTCCGGTCCACACGCGCCGTATCCTCTGACTGCTAAACATGCAACTGTCGTGTACTCGTTTCAGGATCCTACTGTATTTGCGCCAGAGCGGTGAGCCCTTATATTATCGGCACGACCGAGACTGTGGAAGGTTGACATTATTTATAAACATCCACACGCGACGGGAACATCTTGAAATACAGTATGAATGAAAAGTTATAGTGACATTTATGTTTCAATATTCGAAACAAAAACAAGGTTTTAAGGTACTGCGCGTATTTACAAAACATTCTTTTTAAGCGTTCACATAAAGTATAAATAATTTCAAAGGTTGGATCCAGTCTGATAATTAATCTTGACTTCAGAACACAACATGTCGACGGACTGTGTTACTTTCCCTCAGTACATATTTTGCCTTCAGTGTTTACTTACGCACTGAGGCATTGTTTCACGCATTCGACGATTCACCGTAACAAACGATGCATGGGAAGGTAAAACGCGCTGTGGGAAACGTTCTACGTAAACAGGCCTCGCTGTAAGTGCATTGGAATTAGCAGCACCATAACAGATGTGCATGTCTGTAAGCTCGTTAAATGTAAACCGATTCATCGTAGTCTTGCATTACCACTACCGCAAGTACTACTGTATCACATCGGACAATTCAAGAACGAAAACAGTGGAGACTAGTGGAGTGATGTATAGCACTGCCCCTAGCGGCGAGGGCAGGATCGATAAACCAAACCGCTGCACGTGCGGCGAGGTATGTCAGACTGGTGACGCCACATGTTCAATATTTGTCGTCCACTTTTGGGGTGTACCTCGAAACTTGCAGCCCCGTGAGTCTTATATTAAATAGCTGTTTCAACATCATCCACCTTGCTTAGGAGGTTTTTAAATCTTAATAAAAATCACCCTGTACAGTGAGTGTACAGTTCGACGATGAATTCCGTAATTTACCAGAATGGAACGTCTTACATCCCACCAAGTCATTTTCTGCTATCGTATAACATTTCGAACCAAAACCGATGCGACAGCTAGAGAAACCATTCTTTTCGTTGCACGCAACATATTCAGGGTGAAGAAAAATTCGCGCACTCGGACTTTGCAGTGCGATTGTGTACGTAATAGCAACACAAAAATGACTGTCACAAAATTTCGTAGTGTGCATATTTCGGGCAGTAAATGGACATTAAAGACTTGCAATCTGGCAACACTGTCATCACATGTACGGAAACAACCTATGTCACGATGTACTATTACTGCTGTGCAGTTGACAGCATTTTGCGTTAGCATGCGGGAGGTCGAGTGTTCGATAATTGGATGAGGCGTACTTGTTTTTATTGGCTAAATGTGGTCTGCATGGTACGGTGTGTAGCATCTTAATCGCCATACGGCGATTACAGTGGGTCTTCTACGAAACATTTGCAGTTACGTACTACGAACACAGAACTGGAAGTACAATCGTTTTCATTGGTCAGCTTTTATAGAAACCTTTTGTACGTCGCGGACGCTAATTGTTTCGCACCACTGCAGCTATTAAATTCCAAACCTGTTTTGTATGTACCCTCCCCGAATGGTCCCATCGAAATTATTTGCAAAGCACGTTCCTAGCCCTACTACTGTTGTAAGACCCTAACGAAATCTCATGAACCTGAACGTGGCAAGAATAATAGTAGGTATTAATCAATGAGACCATTGGAGGAGGGTACACACAAAACAAGCTGGGAATATAGGAGACGCAGTGGGGCGAAACAATTCGCGTCCACGACGTGAAAAAGGCATCACGTTTTGTAGAATACTGTAATAGTTGTATGACTATTAAGACGCATGATACCGTAACATGCAGACTACATTTAGCAAATAGAACAAATAAGCCTCGACCCAGAAGCGAACCCTCGACTTTCTACATGCTAATCCAAAACGCTGTCTATTGCAGCAACTGTACAACACAACTGCTATCTGCCTACAGAGCTAGTTATCGTTCATGTGATTACAGTGTTGCCAGATCGCCAATCTTGAACGTCCATTTATCGCCAGAAATACGCGAAGGCGAAATTTTGTAACAAAAATTTTTGTATTGCTACTATCTGAGGAATCACGCAGCGAATTGCGAGTGCACGACTTTTTTTTCACTGGGTATACAAGCTCGCCAAGTAAGGCACTTCACCCACAGAGCAATAAATTCAAACATGATGTGTGTGCGGTCTGTTGTCCATCAGCAAATCAGAGCGCATAATGGCATGTTCTTGGTCAATCGTAATTAGAAATGGGTAACAAATACGTTACAAAGGCTTCAAATATAGTCACTACATTTTCCGCCCTAGTTGCTTATCTGTGTGAATCCGGCAACTGATAACGAACTTTGCCCGCATCTCGTGGTCGTGCGGTAGCGTTCTCGCTTCCCACGCCCGGGTTCCCGGGTTCGATTCCCGGCGGGGTCAGGGATTTTCTCTGCCTCGTGATGGCTGGGTGTTGTGTGCTGTCCTTAGGTTAGTTAGGTTTAAGTAGTTGTAAGTTCTAGGGGACTGATGACCATTGATGTTAAGTCCCATAGTGCTCAGAGCCATTTGAGCCATTTTGATAACGAACTTTCCGTTACTTCCATCGCAATCGTAGTCATGGCTGACTGTCGGAAAAACTGACCACCGGTTGGTGGTACAAAGACGTTATTTTTCTTTTTTCTGGGCATATCATTTCCACGTCTATAAGTGAATACCATGACATACAGATGACTAAAAGAATTCTGTGACAAATTTTTTATGGTTACAATCAAGCCTATAAAGAACCCAGCGCACAGCATATCCGAACCTTACTAATATTCGTACTTGTCGCAGAGAAAGGAAATATCAGTTAATAAATTAAAGACAATGAAATAATGGATGGTATTTTCCGAAAGATTCCGCAAGTGTTCAAGTATTTTTAAAAAGATTTAATATTACAGTCTCAGTTTCACAAATTCACACTTGAGTACTAGTGACATCCGCAGGCAAGGATTTTCTTCGGAGCTGAATAACCACAAGCAGTGAGAAGTCGCTGTCTGCTCACAAGCGTACTTCCGTACTTTTATCTTTCTTGTATAATTTTGACTATGTTTTTCCTTTTGAAGAATTGAAAATTTTCGCTACTAGTGATTAATCAGATCTGAAGATGATATGATTGGTACTAGTAATGATGTATGAGTTTCTGCAACTGGGACTGTAACAATAAATCTTTTAAAAGACATTGAAGTGGAATTGTCGTTTCCAGAGGAATCTTTTATCAGGTACAGGCCCAGAAATAAACTTTGCTTTGAAAATATTGGAGAATATTTCTAAAGAAGCGTTTTTCTTCTCTTTCAGGTCGGCAGAAGCACAGGAAAATCCTGCTAGGCATCTGTTTGCCCCTGACGACGACGACAACAAAAGTCAATCAATGATCTGGTTCAATTACTGCCTTGTCATTCCTTAGCAACAGTGAAGATTTCACCCTAGAAACTATTAATTTTTCCGTTTCTTGGGAATTAGCAGCATTCACTATGTATTTCATTTGGTATTTTCTAAATTCATATTGTGTTTATACGCGCTGAAATATTAGCGTTTGGAGTTCAACATTTTAAATACACCATAACATTTGGGATATTCTTGAAGTAGCATTTTATGAAAACTGTCGAGAAATTTTGTTACGTTTGTGCTGTCAGAAAGATAGTTTATGGGCGGCGAAAGCCGCTCTGCCGGTGACCAATCTGGCGTGTCCCTTGTTCTGAATAAGCCGGCCATACATCACGACACTATTACCCGTGAAACAATCATTAGTAAACAAACTCTGAATCCGAAATGACCGCGTGAGGCTCGTTTTATATTCATGCCCGTGGAATCATTATTTACAGAGAAAAAAAGTCTTTCTTCTTTTCTCCTTCGAAATGCATAGCTCTTAAGAACAGTTGCCATTGTGTATAATCAGCTCGGCGGCGTGATTTATTAAGTCCCACCGGTTCATTCAAAGCAGAGTGTTGTTTCGAGCACGCATTGATGCTGCGAGTATTGTTGATGCTGTGATTGTTCAGCTGATGCGTGGGCTTCGCATATGCGAAGCACGCCGGGTCGCGTTCGTACACACAATTGCAGATTGTCTCGAAATCCGCACGTCTCCGTGTCCTCATTCACGTCTACGTGCATGACAATTTTCCCTCAACTTGACCATGAATAGTTTTGATAACAGTAATGGACCGTGTACGCATATCGAGTTGTTGTTCCCAACGTTTCTGAGACCAGTATCCTCAAACAAAATTAGATATCGGTCGATGACTCAAACAAAGTTTCAACAAATAAAAGTTAAGAAAATGTTATTCCTATTTTTAAAACGACTAATCAGGAGCCCTTTTTCATTCAAATTCAAATAAGCAAAACTCGTTTCGTTTTTACGTTTTTTACTAAACCAAGAAATAATGAGTCAGTGATACATTTGGTACCGCTTACTTCTAACAATCTCTCTTACATTTGTTTTTTTGTCAACTAATAACCACCACAAGCCACGCTTCGTCGTTGAATATCTACATTGTCACCTTCAAGTTTTGGTGAACAGGAAAGGTAGTTATGATTTTTTTTTCTATTTTGTCTTCACGGAACAAAATTGTACTCTGGCCCGAATTTCACTATAAAAAATATTCCTTCACTCACTGAAAATCGTCTTAGAAACTAGGCATTCTCTAAATCAGGAAAATAGTTGCTACTAGCTTGTCTCACGGCTAAGTGTGGCTACTTCAAGTGGTTGTGCAGTAAAGGAAATAAACAGATGATATGATTTTTCCTTGAGCACTGATTTCAAAGCGAACTTCTCAATGTGTCTGAAACTTAAAGCTTACAATCAGTGTATACTACCAGTTTTGTTTTCATTTACGGCAGTGAGACATGGGTTTTAAAAATAGAAACCAATGTGAAATTGAGGATTTCTCAGCGAGAAATGGAGAGATGCGTGACGAGAATTACTAGAAGAAAGGGGATAACAAATAAATGGTTCAGCCAACAGAATAGAGTGCAAGACGTAATTAGAGCTGTAATGTCCACAGCGTTGTAGGTTTAGAGAAAGCTTTTGTCAGTGTTGAATATAGTACACTCTTTCAAATTCTGAAGCTAACAGGGGTACAACAAAGAGAGCGAAAAGTTATCTACAACTCGCACAGAAACCAAACTGCAGTTATGCAAATCGAAGAATATAAAAGAGAAGCGGTAGTTGAGATGGGAGTGAGAGTGGGTTGTAATCTCTCCCCAACGTTATTCAATCTACATATTGAGAAAGAAATAGAATAAACTAAGGAGAGATTTAGAAAGGGAATTACAGTTCAGGGAGAAGAAAAAAAACCTTGCGGATTGCTGATGCCACTGTAATTCTGTCAAAGTCTGCAAAGGATTAGCAAGAACAGTTTAACGGATCGCACAGTCTCTAAAAGAGGCTATAAGACGAGTTTTGCTGTCTTTCCAGCAACATAACTGATGATGGCCGAAGTAGAGAGGATAAGTAATGCAAACTGGCAATATCAAGGACAGTATTTAAAAGAAAAAAAGAAAAAATTTAACGTCAAACACAAATTTAAGTGTCAATAAGTCTTCTGTGAAGGTATTTTTATGGTATGATGCTTCGTACAGAGGTGATATATGGACGATCAGCAGTTCACACAAAAAAATTTTCTGAAGTGTGGTGCTACAGAAGAATGTTCAAAATTAAATGGGTAGATCGAATAACTAATGACAACGTACTGGATCGATCTGCTAAAAATTTCGGTACAACTTGACTGAAAGAAACGATCGACTGATAGAACACGGTCTGAGGCATCAAGAAAGCCTCAGTTTGGTAATGGCAGGAAGTATGGGGTAGGAACTGTAAACTGAGATCAATGCTTGGACTCTGTACGCTATTTCTAGTAATGCAGAGATAAGTATATTTGCACAGGTTGGAACAGCGTGGAGAATGGCATCAAAACCGTCTTCGTACTGAAGACCACAACGACGACCTAGACAACAACAACAACAACAACAACAACATAAGAATGATGTGATGGTGGGCGAATGGGTGGTTGACGGACGCAGTAAGTGTCTTACTAGATTCCATCAGAAAATAAAAGACCGAGACGACATCTTAATGGTAGGTGGTTAAATCACATTACAAATAATAAGTACATCGGATGTGTAGCGCCCACGACAGCAACTCATAGATAAGTTCTGTGAATCGGATGTCAAGTGTCTGATAAGTATTAACATCCAATAGAGACGTCATATTGAAAATGATTTACAGTCGGAACCAAACCATTTAACTGTTGCCGATCGCCGATGTAGATGAATTTCGATAGAACACTCTGACTATACTGAAGCACAGAAAATACGGTAACTAATTAAAATCTAGCATAAAAGTAGACATAATCACTCACACACACTCCAGAATAGCAAAGTTGAATGTAACACTTGTAGAGACTGACACATGGCCCAAAAGCAATTAAAGGAATAATACAACATTCAGAAGAATAGAAAACTGTCTTAAGATACGTCAGACTATTAGCAAGCCGTAAACGGTCTAAAATGGATTTCTCTTGAAAAATATAAATTTTTACTGTCAATAACAAACACGACACTGATACGCTAAATCGCAATATGATCGCACACAGTTATCGATGGTTGGGCAAAATTGTCTTCAAGACGCATATTTCTCGCTTGATTGTGTTAGTATGGTGCAAATGGCTCTGAGCACTATGGGCCTTAACTTCTGAGGTCATCATTCCCCTATAGCTTAGAACCACTTAAACCTAACTAACCTAAGGACATCATACACATCCATGCCCGAGGCAGGATTCGAATCTGTGATCGTACCGGTCGCGCGGTTCCAGACTGTAGCGCCTAGAACCGCCCGGCCACACCGGCCGGCTTTGTTAGTATGACTAGCATCACATAACTTGGAGAAGCACACGACCACATCCATTTTCGTGAAATGTATTTCAAACCATGCTGACACAGTTCGGGAACTGTAAGACACTGTATTGTCTTGTTGCAGGTAGAGGATGTTTGTGAGGTGCTGCAGGCGAACCAGCGGATGTATTCGATTGTTTATTACGGTGGGTAGCCATACAGCTACAACTATCAACTTGAAAAATATTGTTACTTGTTTAATTTTAGATTTTAGGCACATGTCTGCAGTCATGGTGCACGTTAAGAAAACGTCACAGTACCGTCACATACCGCTTCGTGAGTTAAAACAAAACAGTTCAGATCATTAATAAACAGATATCCTACTACAGCTCGTTTGCAGCATTTATAGCTAACAACTCTGCAACAATCTACACTGAGTTGGTGTAAGTTTACAGCAACAGTGCACCATTATATGACGTAGTGTCTATGTGGTGCAGACATTTCCAGTGAGGTCAAACAAGTATGAACGGCGAGGAACGAAGTGTCAGTCTATCTCTCTGTGCAGAACTGAGAACTGCAACTGAAGTGGAGCCCCATAGTGCTCGAATACTGGCGTATCACAGTGGAAGCGATAGTGAAAATCTGCTATCGATTTGTGTGCAACAATTTGCGCTACATTTTGATCAAGAGAAGAGTTGCTGCTCGTTGGGTACCACCTTCCGCGAGTGCTCAAATCCATTCAAACCACCCGCCGAAACGAGGTAGCAAAAGAAATGTTCCAATTGTGTTAGGGCAATCCAAATTACCTCTTTAGCTGTCTAATCATTATGGACAAATGCTAGGTGTATCACAGAAACCCCGAGGTAAAGTACCAAACCAAACGGTGAAAAAATGTGAACCCACTACTGCCAAAAATGACGAAACGCAACGTCATAAGGACAACGTGATGTTGAGTGGCTTTTTTCTACTTTTTTAACAGCCATGTTGTGCTACCAGGAAATTATGCTAGTAAGGGGTTAACAGGAATCTCCTGAAGAGGCTGCAGAACGCTGTGAAGATGAAGAGTCGCGGGAAGCAGACCAAATGCGTAATTTTTTTCCACGACGCCACCCCACCTCATTCTGCATATGCTTCTTCTTTGAGCTGGAAAATTTTGCCTCACCTCTCGTATTCTCGTGAAATGTCAGTCAGTGACTTCTTCTTCGCTTTGAAGAGGGAATGTATAAGTTTTATGGTAGTAGTTCGAATGCTTCGGTGGTAATTAAAACCTTGTGACTAGCCCTTGCATGTTCATGTTTCGTTCGTAGGACAGAGACAGTGGTCAACGTATCAGGGCCTTCATGGCATACCTTGTAAGCATCTATCATATGACAATGCCGCCACCACCGCCTGCTCTTCTGCACCCCACATATCGTTATCGAAGTAATTGCATTTGCAGTGAAGTACGTTATATCTTACCGCGCCCCAATGTAAAAAAGTGTACTGGAGAAACCAACGTTCCGGCCACGGCTGCAGTCGCCGTCTAGTAGACCCAAAGCAAGATCACTGTAATCGTGGCTGCACCGTTGGTTTCTTCGGTATACTTTTATACATTATGCCGCTGTGCGATACTCAAAGAAGGCAATTATATAGGGTGTTACAAAAAGGTACGGCCAAACTTTCAGGAAACATTCCTCACACACAAATAAAGAAAAGATGTTATGTGGACATGTATCCGGAAACGCTTAATTTCTATGTTAGAGCTCATTTTAGTTTCGTCCACCTACGCTCAATAGAGCACGTTATCATGATTTCATACGGGATACTCTACCTGTGCTGCTAGAACATGAACCTTTACAAGTACGACACAACATGTGGTTCATGCACGATGGAGCTCCTGCACTTTTCAGTCGAAGTGTTCGTACACTTCTCAACAACAGATTCGGTCACCGATGGATTGGTAGAGGCGGACCAATTCCATGGCCTCCACGCTCTCCTGACCTCTACCCTCTTGACTTTCATTTACGGGGGCATTTGAAAGCTCTTGTCTACTCAACCCCGGTACCAAATGTAGAGACTCTTCGTGCTCGTATTGTGGACGGCTGTGATACAATACGCCATTCTCCAGGGCTGCATCAGCGCATCAGGGATTCCATACGACGGAGGGTGGATGCATGTATCCTCGCTAACGGAGGACATTTTGAACATTTCCTGTAACAAAGTGTTTGAAGTCACGCTGGTACGTTCTGTTGCTATGTGTTTCGATTCCATGATTAATGTGATTTGAAGAGAAGTAATAACATGAGCTCTAACATGGAAAGTAAGCGTTTCCGAACACATGTACGCATAACATATTTTCTTTCTTTCTGTGTGAGGAATGTTTCCTGAGAGTTTGGCCGTACCTTTTTGTAACACCCTGTATAAGTCACAGATGTGTCCTTGCGCAACTGATGTAATGTTGTGTGACTATTGTAATCTCTAGCACGTATTACCTTTGGATAGGATTGATTGGCGACTCCATGGCGTGTTGTGTGCACCACGACCAAATAGTGCATAGAATTAGAAGGAAAATCAGCATTGGCCGTATTTTGTTGTTTTATTGTCAGCAAAATCGATTTTCGGTCACTTAGTGATCATCCTCAGTGCTGTAATATACAATTAAAATTGGTAGGCACTGGTATCAAGTGACCGAAAATCGATTTTGCTGACAATAAAACAACAAAATACGGCCAATGCTGGTTTTCCTTCCAATTATAACCTTTGGATATTATTTAAACATTCCATTTATATTTATTTCTCTTAGTAATTTCGTTGTATTTCTGTGGCTAACAGGAACATGTAACAAATCCCAACGTCCCTATCTATCCACATGTTTCTGTAATTGAACCCCAGTGCAATAATTTGTTTCCTGTCGATCCACAGTGTCGAGAAAGCACCACCTCCTTAAGATTATCTAGTGGAGGAGGTCTACTGCCATGAAAATTTGACACATTAGGCATCTGAAAACTGCTGCAAGCTGTCGAATCTCGTCATCATAATTAAATTAGTAATTATCATTATCATTGGCTATCACTGGATAACGAATATGATAAATGTCTTATTTTGAGGTCTCAGGAGCGAATTGGAAGTTGGTCCTCTGACAGCAATATAGACCAGTCAATACTGGAGCCGCAAGCTCTTTCACAATCTTGACAGAGGTTACATCAACCATACCTTTCTGAAAGTTATTGATTCAGTTGCCATTGCTTCCCCCTTAACCTGTCACTTATCCGTCTGTTCGAGAAGTCGTGGGACTTTGCCAATAAGTCGACGCACGCCTTTCTGTTAAATGCTGTAGCCTCCCAGTTTTCCATAGTGATCAAACATTTCTGAATGTAGCATTTCAGGGTCTCTTTATACCTTTAACGCCACCCTCCCTGGATACGTTGTTCATCCATAAGCTGGTAAGCTGAGTATACATGATGTGCTGAGGGAGATGCAATCTAGCATATGGCACACATGGCGGGATTAGCACAGATCACGATTCAGCGGAAGCACACAAAGTAGGTAGGAATAACACCATCTATTTTCTGCACGCAAGGAAATATTACGCTGAGGGTTTCTAATTCTGCTACCCTATTTGAATGTTGTTTCTTTGTGGTCCAATCGTGTTATGCCTCGTGTACGAAGAAGGAACGTCCACCAGCACGAGTCGGAATCTGACAGCGCCAGGCTCGTGGAGTATGGAGACTGCAGTCTATTGTTCCGCGATATTGATGCTTGCGTTGGTGCGGCTCACACAACTGTCAATTGAATATAGAATCGATGAGTTCGGGATGGCCATACTTCACGCCATGCAGCATCTCAACGTTTCTACGCGAGTCATATGCAATGTACTCTGATTCAGGAGATGGGCGTGTTTGCAGAAAGACAAATCTCAACAGGGACAGTGCGACCACAGTTATGCACCAGGATCTGCTTGCAGGCCGATAACGGGTTCCCTTGTTGCGGCAGCAGAGAGAGGTGTGCAGACAATGGTGCGCAATACCACACACTATACGCAGTTGTGGCGCCGCATCGCTTTTTTCTGGCGAGTCCTGGTTCTGCGTACAGCATCGTGATGGAATTTTCCATGTGCAGAGGCTCCGTGTATGACGAATTAGGCCAAACTCCATCGTCATATGGGCCTAGCATCATGCGTGATGGTACGGGGTGCCACTGAATACGCAGTACAATCGCACTGCCACTAATACGGACATTAGTCATCACCCTTCTGATGATTAAAGATCGGTGGTTATGTCCTATCATCTAGGTCTCCATGACGTCATCTTTCAACAAAATAACGCAAGATCACATGTTGCCTGTGCCGTCCCCGCATACCTCGATACAGATGGTGTTCGATTGTTGCCCTTGTGAGCACGTTCTCCAGATATTTCATTCACGGAAAACATGGGATCACAACTTACCCAAGGACTGGTATGCTACCGCTCGCCAACCCCAGCCACTGCCACTGATGTTGTGTATACTAAACTTCGCTCCCTGTATACCCTCAAAGCACTTGCAGATGTAAAATATGCACATAAGTAAAATTTCGTTGTCTGCTATCCTTCCTCCAGCTGCAATTTTAATGTGCGGTAGTGTATGTCTCCAAGAAAATTACGAGCTTCCAATATAATCTGCTAGTTTCACAGCCGTAAGCTGAGCTTGTTATTACGATAGATTGTTGTACGTACACCTTAGTTCGAGTGCTGAAGTTACGATGATCGTACGCGGTTTCCCAAAGGCGAACAAAGGCTGTGCTGGTACATTTGAGGCATTATTGAATTTAAAAAAAATGGTTCAAATGGCTCTGAGAACTATGGGACTTAACATCTGTTGTCATCAGTCCCCTAGAACTTAGAACTACTTAAACCTAACTAACCTAAGAAACACCACACACATCCATGCCCGAGGCAGGATTCGAACCTGCGACCGTAGCAGTCGCGCGGTTCCGGACTGAGCGCCTAGAACCGCTAGACCACCGCGGCCGGCTATTGAATTTAAGCATCAATGTTTACACATGTCGATATGTGAATTTAATTAGTGATAACCGATAATAATGATGTTAATTAATCGTAATAACCTTAAATAAGATACACACGTTCGCATCTGCAATGAAAAAAGTTGTGATACCAATATAACTAAATCATGATTCCCAGTTTCGCTTTTATATCTCTCTTTGAATGCTAGTTAATATAAGTACGACAAGCTACGGTTTCAACAATAAGCAACGCGTATGCACGAAAAGATGAGCGTCTCCGTGTGTCAAACTGCCATATTGCTCTTGCTATGCACGTTATCTTTGTTTCTCCTCCTGCAGCTGCGCGGTCCCGTTCACGAGGTTTCCACAGCAGGTTATTTCTTTTACTCGATAACATTTTCCTGGCCAAGTCCGCTGGCTAATCATAAAACACGCTGCAATAACCTATGCACAGGGACACACAGGTACGTCACGAGACCTTTGCTCTGTATTTGTACTGTAGTTTGGTAGTAGATGACGTAAACAAAGCCCAAATTGCTAAGTTTTACATGCGCTCATCGGTGTCATGTGGACATTTTAGTTTTCTTAAGTGTCATATTTCTTGCAAGTCTTACGATACATATATCACATTTGAAGCACTAAGACATTTCTGAATAAGTAAGTATGATTCAAATTGGAAAGTTTAATGTTTAAATTACTGGTTGTATCCGTATTTGAATAAAATAGTTGGTAAACGGGCAACAGTTTTTCATTTCTCTGCACAATACATCAAAAACATAAAAATGGATTAGACTGCAAGACTGATGGCAAACGTTTGAAGCCGTTCGTATGGTTTGAATATTTGTGAGTAATTCTACGAAGTGATATCAGATCTGACGAACAAATGGCATCGGTAGTAGGGGCGACGAATGGAAGACCATATAAGAGAGGATTATGGGGAGGTGTGGTACATTTGTTAAGGAAACCGTATCTCAGACGATAGTGTGGCTTATTCAAGAATTGGTTTACTGATCAAGCGTTCTGAGTGCTTTTCCTCGGACAATTTCGATTGAAAAATGCTCAATTTGTTGTGGGATATGGTGGAATATTCCCGCTTCAGCTCCTGTAGTTTCGTGTGAAGCTCCGATAGTTGACGGTGCTATATGTAGGTTTCAAAATATTGTCTGTACCGAAGTTACTTTCCAAGCAGAGAGCTGTCACTGAGTCTCTTTTTGCGGAAAACCAAAGAATCGCAGATATTCACAGGTTCTTGCAGAATGTCTACGGAGAGCTGACAGTAAGCCGCTGGGCGAGGTGTCTGTCACCAACGCAACAAGGTCGTACAAACCTGTCCGATCTCCCGCATGTCGGCCGGTACTACACACCTTTGACTCCCACTATGTTGCAGATACGTTCACTGGCGGTGATCGACTAATCACAATCAGACACTCCGCTGTTCGACTGGACTTCTCAGTCGGTGGTGTTGACACACTCGGTCACCAGTTGGGGAACTCAAAGGTGTGTGAATACTGCGTTCCTCGCCGCCTAATAGAAGACCATAAAGGTCGGAGAAAGAACCATCTGTGCTTCAAAGCTTACGCGATACGAGGCTGATCGTGACAATTTTTTGTTGAACACCGTCACAGGTGATGAGACGTGGGTTCATCACACCACCTCTCCTCCGAAGAAAAAGTTCAAATCCGCACCCTCGGCCGGTAAAATTCACGACGACGGTCTTTTGGGACTCTGCATAGGTTATTCAGTTTGATATCCTTCATGGTGCAACGATCTACTTGGAAGCGAGTTGTGTTACCCTTAGGAACTTGAAGAATCAAGTTCCGCGTATTCGTTGCCACAAAAATGCAAACGAACTTCTCTACGACAACGCAAAACCTCACAAAAATCTGCGCACCCGAGGGCAGCACGCAGAATTTCACTGGACTGTTCTACCCTACAGCCTGAATCACGCACCTTCTGACTTCCATCTGTTTGGCCCAATGAAGGATGCACTTCGTGGGAAGTAGTACTTTATGATGGGGAGGGTACTGATGCAGCAAGAGGTTGGCTCCATTGTCGACCAGTGGAGTAGTACCATGTGCGCGTACAGGTCCTCCTAATAAAGTGCCGTAAGGCCGTCGCATTGAACAGAGATTATGCCGATAAATAGGATTTTGTATCCAACAGAGTTGGAAATAATATGGTGTATTGCATTACTTATTGAAAGTACCTCGTAATTATATCTTCACCGTAAGAAAAATGTTTACTGCTTTACCAACACTCGCTAATATATCATGGTTTACTTCTTTCTTCTACTCTATTGGAATATATGATACGTACAGTGTGTTTCAGGAAGATTTATCCGATTTCATCGGACTATATCTTAGATGTGAAGGAAGGCAGAAACGTGGGGTGAATTTTGGTTTGAGTATCGAAAAAAAAGGTTTCCGTAGAGGCCGTTTGGTATTGCTCTTTCATTTGGTTGCCGGTAGTTTTCTCCCAGATGCAGCCATTTCGCTTGCTTTCCCGTTTATGCATTTTTTTAACACGATCTGCCTCAACGGTTTCTCGGCCGGATATATCATTGCACCAGTGGCCTCCAAGATCGACTGATCTTTGGGACGAGATTTTTTTTTCTTTGTGGTTATTTGTTAAACATCCTGACCATTTACTTCCATTTACAACAACTTTGGGTGAGCTGCGACGCCGCATATTATCAACCGTGAACGCAATAGCTACAGACAAGCTCGCAAAAGTATAGAACGAATTTGACCGTCGTTTGGATGCTGGTCGTTCGAAAGGGAAATGAAAACTTTGATCTTAAACCTAATTTTAAAATCTGCCATAACTCATATATGAACGTGTGTAAAAATACACACTAGTAAAATCGGATGGTTCCTTTGATAATAAAAAAAAGAAACTTTGTAGTCCAGTACGTCAATTAAAATGCAAGCCAAGGTTATATCCTCACTTATGTAAAATATATAGTGTTGTAAAATTGCATGAATATTTTTGAAAGACCTTGTAAAAGCTGAAAGATTGTGAGTTGTATTGCATCTATGTTATAGTCCATTTGTCATTTTATGTATTAATAAACACTGGTGATTGAACTTCTTTGCATACACTGAACCAAGAAGACGTCATCCTTTATGTCTCCAGAAGTCGGAAAATCTTGAAAAACTGCTAAACCCACTGACTGAGTTCAGTGCAGCAACATTCTGATACTCTTCTACTGGTGAGGGATGTTTCTATAACTTTGAAAGTGCATCAGCAAGTTTAGAAGCCGTAATGGAAGGAAACCGTAGACACTAACAGCTTTTCCCCGTGCATATAATTTCTATCAGTCATCGTTTCGTCGCATCACAACCGCCGCTGGGCATGTACTAGAGGTAACGAGGTAGCGGGGTTCCGCAGTTTGGCGCGGGGCGGCAAGGCCGTGAAACGCCGATTCGCGCCGGATGCACGGACACCGACGGCCGACTTCCCTCACTTTCCCGCAGTCATCTCGGTTGCCCCGCGTTCAGGGAAATTTCTCGTTCCTACACAGTTGCGCTGCCCTACATTTATACTAACGGGAAGATACCCAAACACTGAGACGCAATTCTAGTTTTTTTTTTTTTTCAAATATAAAACAGATTGCGATAATATGGTACTTGAAGTCCTCAAGAGGCCTAACACACTTCTTGACAGGTCAACACCCTGAAGCCATCCACTGGCGTAGAATTGGAAGAAGAGAAACCTCCGAATGTGCCTGGAGATGTCTACTGTATGCAGATGTTGCTGATATCTATCGGCAGCAAATGAATCGACACGGATGACTCAATTTTAGGGAGATACTGCGTTGTGTGACAACGTGGCAGATCCTGGAAAACATCGCTGACGCTATTTCAGAGAAGGTTTGGGTGGCACGCCACCTTATCAATCAACTCCCGTCGGCTGCACTACGAGTGGTTGCGACGAAAGATCGAGAACCAACGCAGCGAAGACAGCTGAGTTCAACAGCTGCGGCAGACGGACAACGAACAGAGGTGTTCCTTCGGCAACGGGCTGTCTGTCCCTGCAACCAAGGAGCCGTAAGACAACGACAGAGCCAAACTGCACCACAACGCCCTCAACAGCGCCCAAAGAACCAGCAGGATGCGCCTAAAGGCCAAGGGGCGATGGAATACATCTTGGAATGTAGAAGAAGAACACTGGTGTCAGTTTCGTTTATAATCTGTTTCAATTAGCTATATATAGTTAGGTATGAGAGAACTTGCAGATTTCATTAAAAGTAGAAATATTTAGAGTGGTAAAAAGATATATAGTGTTTGCTGTAATGGTGCATTTTGTACCATTAGTTGCCAATGTACAGGGAAAAAATTAATTATTGATAGTATTAATTTGAACAAGAACTAATACCGTCCGTGTTTAAATACGTAATGGGCTATAATGTAAACGGTTGCCACTTTCGTTGTTTAAGGTTGCAATATTACATACGGTTGCGGGTGCACTCTGAAGAGTCTTGGGTCTGGTTAGGTAAGTAAGGCTGTACATTTACGAATGTAAGGTCCAACTTATTTAACCTTTATCTAACTTAAATAATTCATAATTCATGAAAAGCAATCGCCCGTATTCAAGTATTGCGCAAGAAAGTGCTTTAAAATGCGCCCTGCACCAGAGGTGGACGGGGTGTGGGATGAATTTCAGTTATGGAAAGCCTGAATACAATGACGGGTACATATGAACGTTTAGCGACACTGATAGCTCAACTAAATACACTAGCGAATGTAATAACATGGGACGATTGCTGGTGACTGATATATATATATATATATATAGTACCATATTTGATAAATCTTAAACCATGGTTTATGGAGCGGGTATAATCAAAGTATGGACTAACCATATACGCACTTAACAGCCACATGCAGGTCATGAGGTTTGCAAAGAGGAGAAGAGAAAAGAACGGGGGCTCTCCACCATGAGCACGTCTGGCTACCCAACACATGAATATTTAAAGGTACTTTGGGAATACAAGAACGAATATCGAGACATGATCTAAGAAACACATTTAATTTAAAAGCACAATGTAGGAGGAAGGTTACGAAAGCTACAGCACAAACGCCAGAGCACGAGCATGAGGTGGTAACAAAACAAAAGTAAGTACCGAACAAATAGGAATTTCAAAATAAACAGATTAAATTTGCACTGAATTTCTAGCAAATGTAACAAGACGTGAAAGGTGAAGACTCTTAAACACGAATACTTATTAATGGACAATGCAAGTGCCGAACTGTGGAGGGAACGGAATAAACGGACTGAAAAATCAGTGGAAAAATCACAGATATCATATAATGCACACACAGTCCGGTTTAAAAAATGAGAAGATAATTGATCTGAATCGATACGCTTTCAGCACTCCTCCACCTATTCAACTGACCTACGAAATCCCCTAAATTCCAAAGTATTCAGCACTCGGGATATTAAAATAAAACTCGTCACACGAACTAAAAAAGTATAAAGCTACAAGAGAAAAGCGTTAGGGTTTCAGTTAGAGTGAAAACTTGCATAAATTCAAAAATTCACCAAGCCATCGAGAAACCGATATTACCAAGCTCCCAGTGAACAGTAACGAGCTCACCTCACGAAATTGGGGTTTATTCTTCTAACGGAGGTGACCAGATAGTAGGCCTACTATATTCTGCCAACCTACATAAAAGATTCGACCAAGGCAAAAAGAAACCACTTTTTACCCAGCAAGTATTTACCCATGTTAGCCATACTGTCATAGTAGCAGACTAATCTATCTCCCGCGGTGATGCACATAGAATTCTTAACAGCACACACACATCCATTCGTTTTATTATTTTAGAAGGGAAAAGAAGGGATAGGTACAATGGAATATGGCCCTGAGACATTGTAACCATGAGTGTGGGACTCATGGACTTTGCAAAAGTGCATCTTAATCGGACAATTAGTAGGCAATTTCACCATAAAATACGGAAAATATAGAAACTGTGGCTGTTGTGGACGCACTCAGCCGCTCAGTCTTTTTGTACCGGAGAAAATTTACTAACTCCATCGTAGACTGAGATGCCAGAGATAGTGACATGAGGTTACTTCAAATAAGATATCATGAAGAGGCTCACATAGAGATCCTTCGAAAGTAATAAATAAAAAATATATATATATAAATTTACACTAATGGGATTAATGTAGTGAGATGGACTCTCAGCATAGCACTACAAACAGACTGACACGTCACAGCTTCGATTCAATGTGAAGAGGACATCGTCATCGCAACTGAAAAGCTAAGAGATAGCTACGTGTGATATAAAAGGGTGGGTATCGTGACATTGTCATAATCCTAGACATCTGGATACAGAGAGATGATTATGAGATGATTATCAACGAAGTAAAATAATAGGAATCTAGTCAAATTAAATCAGATGATACCGAGAAAATTAGAGTAGGAAGTGAGACACTAGAGGTAGTAGATGCATTTTGTAATTTGGTGAACAAAATAACTGACGATGACGGAAGTAGGGTGGATGTAAAATACAGACAGGAAATACCAAGAAAATAATTTATAGGAAAGACAGGTTTAAGTCTTAGGAAGACGTTTCTGAATCTATTTGTCTGAGGTGTAGCCTTGTACGGAAGTGCAATGAGGGGCATAAGCTAATAGCTCTGAGAACGATGGGAATTAACATCTGGGGTCATCAGTCCCCTAGAACTTAGAACTACTTAAACCTAACTAACCTAAGGACATCACACACATCCATGCCCGAGGCAGGATTCGAACCTGCGACCGTAGCGGTCGCGCGGTTCCAGACTGTAGCGCCTAGAACCGCTCGGCCACTCCGGCCGGCTGAGTGGCATAAGAGTAAATTTTTGAAAGTTGATGCTATAGAAGAATATTTGAAATTAAATATGGATGTTGATTACCTAACGAAGAGGTACTGAACGTATTTGCGAAAAAAAGCTGTGGCTCAGTTTGACTAAAAGAAGAGATCGGACGATACGAAATTGTGAGGCATCAAGCAATCGTCAGTGAGGTAAAGGAAGGAAGTGCGGGAGATAAAAGTTGTAAAGGAATACCAAAGCTTCAGTATAGTAATCAGGTTCAAGTAGATGGCGGGTGTGATAGTAGTGATGTGATGACGTGACTTTCAGAGGATAGAAAATCGTGGAGACCTGCATCGACCAGGCCTTCAGACGTAAGAGCATGACAACAACGACATCATCATCAACAACAACACCAGCTCAAGAAGAAGCAATTATGTGAAGATCAATATGGCACCGAACGCACCACAGAGCAGTGCCTCGAGAAGGTAGAGTAATTAGAATGAATGACTATTTGAGATCACTGAATTTAACAGTTTAATGCTTTTTGCTTTTGATACGTGCAGAAAAGGTGTCACTCTGCACAGTGCAAAATCTCAATACTCAGCTTTGTTGTCGAAAGCAACAAAACTTCTCCGTAACGATCTCATTTATTCCCTCAGAGGTCTTGCTCACCGACCGAATGTCTTGCCTTAAACGACGACAGAAAGATGAGTCATAGCTGATATATTCTTCTGCAAAATACTCGTACGTGCCGTCGATCTGCCGATAGGTGCTTAAAGCAGCTCTTCCAGGGTAAAATTGACTGCCTTATTGTATACTAACTATGGTTCTAGCACTGACGGGAATTTTTCCCTAACCAAAGTAAATGAAGAAGGTGTTGGCACTTATCTTGTCCAAGAGAGGTCTGTCATCTATTTCAGTGGACAGAAGGGATCGATTATGTGGAGAATGAGCTCTCGTTATTTAATTATTAATTGCTGCAGCGGTAAACATGCAGCTAAAAAGAGTTGGTACTCACAACTACATCAGTGAAGATCTTCGCGCATTTCCGTATAGAGTCCTGGGCGACGTAACACTTTGCGAAAATCATTGGTGCAGACAGCAGTCAGAACAGCTCGCAATTCATTCAGCATGTCGTCAGCAAACAGCCAAATTAAAATCAACGTTTCCGACTGAGCACTTTTCTACATAACAGGCTAATAATTACAACGCTATTGTTCCCATATGAATATTCTGATAGATTTACACTAACGTCGACTTTTAGGCATAAGGATTAGGACAATTAGTCAAAAATTCGCAAGGTGACTGTTGAATGAACATGTCATTTTGTAATACACATAAGCAGAAACAAAACAGATTTAGTAAGCACTATCACACAGGAGGCCTACTTACAAAACTCTCCTGCCCTTCACTTGTGGCGTAAGGGGCCATATGCGTCGGGAACGATATTCCTTCTACAGTTTTGCCTGTTCACCTAGTTACTGAAATAGGAATTAAAGTTATGAGGGAATGGTGCAACCTACACTGAAATTTTCCAACAGGAATAGTACGCCGAAAGAAATTCACTGTCAAAAATTTAGCTATTAAGGGCCATTGCATGTTTTTTGCGTTAAAGTTACTCAGTTTTACCGCACGAAGAACCGCTTACAACAGCGGTTTGTACAGTCCTTCCTGCCTAGCGCGCGAATCGGCCAATAAGCAGACTCAGCCGTGACAGAAGAAAGTAGCGCTAGGTCCAAAGTGATCACACTCAAATTTTAAGCACTTAAGCCATACCAAAAATGTCTCAAATCAATAATTTTTCGAATGACTTGTAGTTCATACCGACAACTAAACTGCTGCAGTTGTACGAGGGGCGTTCCATGATTACTGCGACACGTTAATTTTATTGAATCAGACTGGTTTCATTAAGGATTGAAAAACACCACATTATTCCCCACTATTTTGGGTAAAAAACCCTAGTTTTCAACATAATCTCCGTTCAGTGCCCTTATGATAGCACTATACTGGTCAACATGGAAGCCCACGTCTTGCTGCGTCAACAACCTCCCTATCATCAACATACAACTTATCGGGGAGTGCATTCTCCATTGGGCCAAACAGGTGGAAGTAGAAAGGTGCGAGATCGGTTTTGTGGGGTGGATGCGGGAGAAGTTCCTGGCAGATTACAACTGTGTGCCGGACCGAGACTCGAACTCGGGACCTTTGCCTTTCGCGGGCAAGTGCTCTGCCAACCGAGATACCCAAGCACGACTAACGACCCTTCTTCACAGACTTACTTCTGCCAGCACCTCGTCTCCTATCTTCCAAACTTCAGAGTAGCTCTCCTGTTCTCATTCCAGTCAAATGAAGTTTCGTAAGCTCCTCTCGAGTGCACAGACTTGGTGAGGCATTGATCTGTCATGGAGAAGAAGAGGTTCGTTTGCATTTTTGTGACGACGAACACGTTGAAGTCATTTCTTCAGTTTCGAAAGGGTAGCGCAGTACACTTCAGAGTTGATCATTGCTCCGTGAGGAAGTACATCAAACAGAATAGCCCATCCAGAATCCCAGAAGACTGTCGCCATGACTTTAACTGCTGAGCGTGCGGATTTGAACTTTTTCTTCGGAGGAGAGGTGGTGTGGCGCGACTCCGTGTATTGCCGTATTGTTACCGTTTCGAAGTGATGAACCCATGTTTCATGACCTGTGATGATTTCTGACAAAAAAATTGTCACGATCAGCCTTGTAACACTCAAGCAACTTCGGTACATTGTCCTTCGTCACTCTTTATGCTCTTCTGTTAAGCGGCGAGAACCTCAGCGGGCACACACCTTCGAGTACCCCAAGTGAGGGACGCATATGTCAACACTACCAACAAAGACGTCCAGTTGCGCAGCGAGGTGTCTGACTGTGAGCTGTCGACCACGTCGAAAGGGAGTTTCCGCACGTTCTAACTTTGCGGGAGTCGCAGCTATGGGCGGCAGCTGGCACACGTTAGATCGGACAAGGTTTGTGCGACCTTGTTGCGATGCTGGCAGACGCCTTGCTAAACGACTCACCGTGCTTTTGTTGACTGCCATGTTTCCGAAGCCATTCTGCAAGCGCCTATGAACATCTGCGATGCTCTGGTTTCCCGCCAAAAGAAATTCAGTGACAGCTCCCTGCTTGAAAGACACATCAGTTACAGACGCCATGTTGAAGGCTACAAATAGCGCCGCCACTTGTCACAGTTTCATGAAACTATACGGACTGAAGCAGGAATATTACACGATGCCCCGCAATTCCAACCTAAATTAGCTGAAAAAAATTGTTGCATTGTTTACTGAACGCCCCTCGTGATGGTTACACAAGTCACTAGCAGAGGAAAGATAAAGATAGACATGGAGAGAGAGACAAGAGAAGAGTAACGGTTATGAACCTAAATCAGAAGTGAAGTTGCACAGAGAGTCTCATCTAGTGCGTCCAGCTGTGAACAGTCGTCCTGCACATACGAATATGTTAAATAGGGATCTCAATAAGAGATTCAGTAAAGCACACACTTTTGAGTGGTTCTTCTCTTTGAGGAGCTCATACCATTTTGTACAAAAGACAAAAGATTTTTTCCTTCCAGAAAATTCTTACCTAGCCTCCGTGAATGTTGTTAACCTATAGATTAGCGCCCAAATTTCTGAAACCATTGACATTATCAAGCGTAATGTATTACTACTACTACTACGTGATCAGTCCCAGTGGACCGCACACATCTACAAGTTTCCTCCTTTACTGTATTCTGTCCATTGCTGCTATCCGCCATCCATCCACATCTATTGACACTTGGTTTAAATCCTCATGGAGTCCATCCCTCCAACGCTTCTTGAGTCTCCCTGGCGGTCTCTTTCCTGTAGATGTGAAATCCAGGAGCTTCCGAGGCCATCTGTGATCCTCCATCCGGGCCACATGACACTGCATTCGTTTGGCTTCGACGGTTCCTGCTATGTTGGGATGCTGGTATAGTTCCTCAAGCTCTTGGTTGCATCTGATCCTCCATTCCCCTGTATCTGAATTCAGAACCGGACCGAAGATCTACCGAAGCACTTTTCTCTCAAAAACAAGGAGTTTATGAAAGTCCTGTTTCCGGATACTCCTTGTCTCACAGCCATATAGAACAACAGGCTGGATCAGGGTTTTGTACAGTAGAATATTGAACTGTCTGGAGAGATATTTGGACCGAAGCAGTTGTGCTAGGCTGTGGTAAGATCAGTTTCCTGCTTGTATTCTGGCATTGATCTCTGCTTCACATGACGAGTTCTCAGTGAAAAGAGCCCCTAGGTATTTGAATTCTAGCACTCTCTTGTAGGAATGGTCCCCAACCTGCAGTGATTGTAGATGATCAGCAGTCTGACAATGACCACGCGTCATAACGAGGTACTCTGTCTTGGCTTCGTTTATGTTTAGCCCAAATTTGCTGGCAGCCTCCTTTAGTGCTTTGGTCATTTACTCGAACTCCTCTTCCGACCTAGAGACTAAAACGTGAAAAATTTGCTAAGGTGAAATCATAGAATTGATCGTCGTGTTAGTTTTCTTTATTTTTCAACTACTTTTCCTTTAGCGGTGAGTATTATCTTCAACCAAGAGGCCTACCTGCAGTAAACAGCTTATCGGGCATAGTAGCCGAGATTTTCATGGATCACTTAGCAGAGAGTTTCATTACCAAATACCCAGAAGTCTTGAGTAACATTGTATCTTATAGCAGGTATGTGGATGACACCTTCATAGTCGTGTAAGGCTAGAATGAAACGATCAAAGAGATGGCTGTGAAATTTAACAGTATGCACGACAACATAAAATTTACAGTTGAACACGAAGTTGGACAAGCTATCAATTTTCTTGATTTAACTATAAAAAGGTCCAATGACAAATTGAAATTTGGCATTTTTAGGAAGATAACGTTTGCAGACATCATTATACCAGCAGACTCGCGTCACCCAAAAGTACCCAAACAGGCCTTTTTTCAGGCTATGTTAAATGGGTTAATAAAGCCGCCCTTAAATGAGAATGACGTTGAGAAGGAACTGAATATTTTAGAGCAGACAGCAAGGTCGAGTCGTTGTCATAGTAAAGATGTTACGTGTCTGTGCAGTCAGCTTATAAACAGTAGAAACACCCAATACTTAAAAAAAAAAAAAAAAAAAGAGAGAGAGAGAGAGAGAGAGAAACTAAGGATGAGTATGGCATACAGAGGAACATTCACTGACAATGTAGTAAACAGATTCAGGAGGCATAATATCAGTTTGGGGCCTATAATTAACAATAAATTAGGGAAAAAATTACAACACTCGAATGAGACCAGGCGTGAAAAGTATGACGACATGAGAGTTTACAGAATTAAGTATGGTAAGTGTGAAAAATTTTATATAACTCATTGATCTTTCAAAAAACGTTTTAGAGAGCATACATATGACAGCAGTGAAGACTGTATAAAAAGGTGTCTTTTATGAGACAACCTCACATTAGGCGAAATTCAAACTAATCTTAAAATTCTGCACAAAGCCCCTATGGGGGTACTATTAAATACGGTTGAGGAATTAGAGATTTTTCAGAGAAAAACAAAATTTTCGTCAGAAATACTCAACGAACAAACTGATTTCACCAATAATTAGTTTTTCAATTTATTTACGGAGCATTTATAGTTTTTCTGCAACCCTAGGGCCTTGGCAGATGGCTACACTCTGCAGTTCGCAGCTACACAGTATTATTTTTGTTATAAACGCTGTACCATTCTGTGCTGTACCCCAAAGGCCGTGCACCTTTGTGTAATTTCCTCCTGTGTTTTGCTTTTTACACAAGGTGAGTACAACTTTAATGATTCACAACACATATAGCGTAATTCGCTGGCTTGGTCATAGGGCGACTGAGTATTCGTAAGTTGTTATTCAGCACTTAACGCTGCATGGCACAAATTGATTACTCTTTCCACAACACTTTCGCGTTATTTTACTTAAATTTGTCGATTTATGATGATATCTGTTGCCACAGGATTGTAGGCAGATGTAAAAGATTTATCAATATGTCAAGGTTAACCCTGTTTTACCCCTTCAACGGCCCTCCAACCTTTTAGTTTCTTCAAGGCATTTTACAAAAATGTTCAAATGTGTGTGAAATCTTATAGGACTTAACTGCTATGGTCATCAGTCCCTACGCTTACACACTAATTAACCTCAATTATCCTAAGAACAAACACACACACCCATGCCCGAGGGAGGACTCGAACCTCCGCCGGGACCAACTGCACAGTCCATGACTGCAGCGCCTTAAACTGCTCTGCTAATCCCGCGCGGCAGGCATTTTACAATGCTTGTTATTTACAGAAAACAATTTCATGCTCATAGAACCACGAAAGATCTTATGTACGTTATTTTAAGTGCACCAATTTTAAACCTATTCCCTTCCCACCCCCTAATAATCTGTATATTTTTATTAACTTTTATCAGTTGTCATACGTACAGTTACAGCTTATGTTTTTTATGTAGTCACACCTATTTATGTAAGAGTTATCTTCGATTCCTAGAAAAATATATGACGTGAAGTTATGTAAGGTAGCACAAGTGACAATGTACTATTGGCAGAAGTATGGCACTGGTTTTTACGTGATTTTATTTTGGAGGGTGCTTTAGTTAAACTGATGTCTGGGTGTTCATAAGTTTTAATTAGATGAGGCAATCTCGAATGTTTGCCATATGCTATTGATGGAACTGATGTATGGCGTTCCAAGATTGATCCTTCACAAATTGTTTGAATTTAATGCATGGTACTTATGCATTTGTTCCTGTTGACGGAAATGGCAGTGTACTTCATAAGTGAGTGCTACATGCCTCAACTGGTATGTCTACAGTTCGTAAACTCTTATAAAATGGTATATATGAACTGTTACTGATGCTTATAATTAATATGCTGTAAGCTGTCAGAATACTATATGTTAACAGACAGTTGGCCTCATGTACACTAGCGTCACTCAGCGTCCTCTTGCAAGCTATTATTTTCGACCATTAAACATATTTGTTAAGCATTGTTTTGTATAGGAATACCATTTTGTAGAACATTGTAAAGTGAGTTCCATTAATTAATTAGTGATGAATATGTTGTATTCTATGTAACGATGAAAATGTAGTTGTGGACAAACACATGCAGCGTGTACCACGTATCCAGCGCCGCCTGAAACTTTAGTCCACTTGGCTTAAAATACGTCCCTTAGTAGCAGTTTGCACTTGCCTCGTAATCGAGAATGTTGACGAGATAAAATATATCTACTGTACAATTTTGTATGATTGACATAACATTTGTAAACGACAAAGCCACATTCTACTCATTATACTGTGTCTATAATCAATGGTGAAATGTAACATACACTCCTGGAAATGGAAAAAAGAACACATTGACACCGGTGTGTCAGACCCACCATACTTGCTCCGGACACTGCGAGAGGGCTGTACAAGCAATGATCACACGCACGGCACAGCGGACACACCAGGCACACCAGGAACCGCGGTGTTGGCCGTCGAATGGCGCTAGCTGCGCAGCATTTGTGCACCGCCGCCGTCAGTGTCAGCCAGTTTGCCGTGGCATACGGAGCTCCATCGCAGTCTTTGACACTGGTAGCATGCCGCGACAGCGTGGACGTGAACCGTATGTGCAGTTGACGGACTTTGAGCGAGGGCGTATAGTGGGCATGCGGGAGGCCGGGTGGACGTACCGCCGAATTGCTCAACACGTGGGGCGTGAGGTCTCCACAGTACATCGATGTTGTCGCCAGTGGTCGGCGGAAGGTGCACGTGCCCGTCGACCTGGGACCGGACCGCAGCGACGCACGGATGCACGCCAAGACCGTAGGGTCCTACGCAGTGCCGTAGGGGACCGCACCGCCACTTCCCAGCAAATTAGGGACACTGTTGCTCCTGGGGTATCGGCGAGGACCATTCGCAACCGTCTCCATGAAGCTGGGCTACGGTCCCGCACACCGTTACGCCGTCTTCCGCTCACGCCCCAACATCGTGCAGCCCGCCTCCAGTGGTGTCGCGACAGGCGTGAATGGAGGGACGAATGGAGACGTGTCGTCTTCAGCGATGAGAGTCGCTTCTGCCTTGGTGCCAATGATGATCGTATGCGTGTTTGGCGCCGTGCAGGTGAGCGCCACAATCAGGACTGCATACGACCGAGGCACACAGGGCCAACACCCAGCATCATGGTGTGGGGAGCGATCTCCTACACTGGCCGTACACCACTGGTGATCGTCGAGGGGACACTGAATAGTGCACGGTACATCCAAACCGTCATCGAACCCATCGTTCTACCATTCCTGGACCGGCAAGGGAACTTGCTGTTCCAACAGGACAATGCACGTCCGCATGTATCCTGTGCCACCCAACGTGCTCTAGAAGGTGTAAGTCAACTACCCTGGCCAGCAAGATCTCCGGATCTGTCCCCCATTGAGCATGTTTGGGACTGGATGAAGCGTCGTCTCACGCGGTCTGCACGTCTAGCACGAACGCTGGTCCAACTGAGGCGCCAGGTGAAAATGGCATGGCAAGCCGTTCCACAGGACTACATCCAGCATCTCTACGATCGTCTCCATGGGAGAATAGCAGCCTGCATTGCTGCGAAAGGTGGATATACACTGTACTAGTGCCGACATTGTGCATGCTCTGTTGCCTGTGTCTATGTGCCTGTGGTTCTGTCAGTGTGATCATGTGATGTATCTGACCCCAGGAATGTGTCAATAAAGTTTCCCCTTCCTGGGACAATGAATTCACGGTGTTCTTATTTCAATTTCCAGGAGTGTATTTTCATATCTTTTGATACCAATTTCGTGCTGTATTTTATAACCATTGAAACTGAAGGAATGTCGAAACCCGTAAGGATATTTTGGAAATAATAAAAAGTGTGGTCAATGCATCTGAAAGTCATGAAAGAGGAAAGAAAATCAAGGCGGTGTATAATGTTGCATTTCAGACAACATCCATCACTCGGGGTACGAATTATTTTATAACAATACCTGTAACACAAGTCTTACGACAATTCTTCAAAAATGTATATTTTAATAACAATGAAACAATTTCTTGTTTATTCCCTCTAGTTGTCATAAAAATGCGAAGTGTCTATTGTATGACGAAAACAAACAGTTTTTCTTACACCAGGCACACCTGATTAAAGAAAAATTAATGCGAAGAGACACTTCACAGTAATTGCTAGCTTTATTTAGACGGAACTTGGATGGAATAATTAACGGTCGTGACCGTTGTTCATCATATTGTGCTTCATACCAGGCGTACTTCATCAGATTAGTAAAACGTAGTGAAGGAAACTACAGTGCACAAATGGCAGAAGTTTAAGATAAACCTGAAATGACAAAGAACTATCGTAAATTATATTGTCTGGCAACTTTCTGAAAAATGCTTTCCACTGTCGCAAAAATTTCTTTATTCAGAGGCTGAATAACGCTATTAGTTCCGGATGGAAACAAAATTGTATTAACAATGTTTTCATCCTGCTCCTAACGACAGACAGGTCGTTTTATCCAGACCAAGAGTCCAACAAAAGTAATGAATTATTATCTGCAAGTGGTAAGAAGACGATTTCAGTATAACATTGACAATTATTCTCTCCCACTTCTCAAATTTTTCTGCGTCGATTAGAAGATTTTTCAACTAAACAGTCCTTTTTTTAATTTTTTTGTCCTAATTTGCCTTCAAGTTCCTGAAGATAGATATAAAGCTTCAGTAACAGCATTTCACTGACATTCATCATTGGCGTTGTTGTATGTCAATCGACTGCTCGACTGCACAAGCGACTTTTTCTTTTCGCTCTAAATGATAAAGTGCGGTTTGAAAGCAGTTTTTGCACGAAACTGACTGACTGTCTTTATTCACAGCTTCGTCTTCAGCCAGCTAGAAATTTCTCTATAGTATTAAATACTTATGACGTGTCTCGTACACGTTTACTTGAAATAAAGTATGTAATTTTGTGACTTCCTTTTCAGTATAATTTACTGAATCCGTTTGATTAGCTCAAAGAAGCGTGGTAACCAGTAACGCTCATTTCACTTGTAATTCAGAGGGCCCAGTTGCATAGATCTCCCTCGGTATAGCTGCATTGACTGTCACGAGCAGTTCTAAATCTTTTGAATAGTTTTTCTTTCCAATCTATGCGAGTTTCATTTTGGCACACATTTCATACTTCCTCTAAATCGTTCTTCCATTTATACAATTCTTACTCAGATTTTACGATACGAAACCAGGTTTCCACACTGCTTAACTTTACGTATTTCCTCTCTGCTTCGTTTAACCAAAAAGTTTACAGCCTTTTCCTTGTCGCTGAAAGCTATTACTGTACGCATTTTCTTTGGGCTAGGAAGATACTGCATTTTTCTTCTGGATTTTAATTTGCACAATAATCGTCGTTCAAATAGCTACTGCGAACAACTGTGTCAGAGAAACTGAAATCCTCTTTAAAAATCACGATCGAGTTGTGCCGTGTTGTCTGTTTAAGGACGTGCCGTCAAGGCTCAACCAAGATCATGCGCCTACTGTGTTGCATATGCGCCGTCTGCTACAATTACGGTAGGAGAGTAAATTTCTCCTGCCTCCTGGCGAGATACGAATTTGGCAGTTATCAGCTTTTGGAAAATACTTGTAGTGTGTGTTGGCAGCTAAAATTATGACATTGTGTCCCTTTTAGTGTAATCTCCCAGTATAAAAAGCTTCAGGACAGGTTTCGACGTGGCAGATTGGACAATTCCTTTGTTACTGGGAAACTTTGTACTATCCCGGGTTGTGACTATCCATCAGTACAATTTATGGGTGGGATGGGCTTACTATCCAGCACGTGGAGCTCTCAGAGTTTCTCGAGCAGTTTAGATACGGAAACCAGTATATATGGAAACTGTATACTTCACAGGAAAATTTTAACAACGCTGTGGTCTCCCACTTACTTCCGAGTGTGGATTGAATTAGCTATCTACATATACTTGATACTTAGTTGTCATCTCGTTGAAATATTCTGGGTTATTCTCATTTAAAATGTGCCACTAAGTGAAATTTATTGTTTATGCCCAGCATGGATATTCAGCGCCTAAGTTACGACTGTTCGCGCCTTTCACGTTCCGAGAAATCTATCGTAGGCACAACAACAGTAATGAGAGAAGGTCTGCTGTAGCACTGGCTCGTTGGTTTAGCCGTAATGCGCTCGGCTTCGATGGACTTGCTGATTTAGTTATTGTCTCGGGTCTCACTGGAGAGTTTCAGCGATTTGTAAGTTTTTTTCGCGTTTTATTTATTCGACCTGCAAACGGCCAGAACGAAGTTTAGTGACGAGATCTTAAAAGAAACACTGCATCGTAAACCATCTCACGACTTCGATTCAGTACCATGTAGGAATAACCATAAGTGTCTTCTTTGAAAATCTGAGTTAATTTAGAAGTAAGATCCAGAAAATCCTGAAGAGATCATTAATGACAATGATTCGTATTTCGTTCATCAGTTAGGGAATCATCACCCCAGTTATGGAAGCAACGAACACAATGGGTAGCATTTGTCTACGATAAATCTGGGGCTGAAAACGTATGGAATAGTAGAACTGCGGGCTTCTTCATGCCTTTATTCTTGTGTCTGAATCGGAAGAGATACAAATTCCTGGTGAACATACTTTTTGATTACTGTGTGATATTAGATCATCTGTTTATCGAGTTTGCTTTCATTTCTACTTCTACCACCATGTTTTCGCATTAGGGCGGGAGTCCTGATATGCTACATGTATATGATACCTGACAGCACAGAACAAAAATGCGTAGCATATTATTACATCCGGACGTTTACGTAACTTATTTTTGTAGTTACTTTGTTTTTACAAGAGCAGCTATATTGTCCTTTTCTGTTTGTGTTATTTCAGCCATCACGACGATAAATGTGACAGATTCCATCGAAACCAACTAGCACAGATGTGAAGGTGGTCTCTAGCTGCCGAAAACGGTCGTGACCACTTGAATCATTTCACAACTGTGACAGGCTCAAACCTTTTCCTTTCGTTACAACAAATTTTTGCCGTAAGATAGGTAAGATAATGTATAGCTCAACTGCATAGTCTGGCACATTTTTAATGAGAGTTTGTTATATGCTTGAAAGAATCTCTCACCATTTGCCTCTCGAAAAATTGTCGCATGATTAACTTCGGCATCACTGTGTAGAAATTTTATACCATCTGCGTCGGCAGCTATTAAGTCCTCACACCCTGCCACACTCGGTATCTCCAAAACAAGCAGTTCTGACAGGATATAGTTGAATACCCTTGCGTCACTATCAATCAGCTTATGTTCTTCGCAACTCAGTTCATGGAATTCAGAGTGAGACTGAGTGTCTGCATTTCCACCGAAGACGTACTGCGCCTCTTTTACTCAGCATGTCACAATCTTTTTCCATGGAAATCCACTCAGAAACTATGACTAGTATTATACTAGCCAAACCGAGAGCAGCAGCATACCCCATAAATCGCAAGAAGTCGCTGCGGAATGCAGGGAAATCGTGGGCGACCGCTGTGATGCGGGTCGACTTCGGAGCACGAAAGCGTTCACAAGATGAAAAAAATAATTATTTTGAAGTTGATCTTGGTCTTCTTCATCCCTGGTTGCAAATTAATTTACAATCTATTGGAGGACTGAAAACAGTTAAATAGAGTGACAAATGTTTATATACATATTCTGCTCTTCTTCTCTAAAATGAATTTCTAAGTTATTGTAGCGCTAACATTTGTGATTTCTTTACGTTACACTTTTGTTGAAAGAAAAGACTGGGAATGTGGAATGTTCTTCTTGTTCGTAGTAACATGAATCCCGAAGAAAATCAATTGATGGGAAAACAAAACAGTCATTTATGTTAAGGTTTTCTTCCTAATATCAGAACAGATTCAATACCCCTGATAAAAGAACGTCGTGTCAAAGTTAGTAGTGCTCCATCATAAGCAAATCTTTTACTTGTAACAATTATTACTTTGCTGCTTTGTTATACAGATAATAAGTATTACTGAAAGCAAGTTGTTGCCAAAACGGTGAATATTCCTGCCTTGTTGTTCATGCCAGACTACTGTTATATTGCTTGCTAAAGTGTACTACTGTCCTCTATATTATTTGTAAAACAGCAGTGTACGTACAACTAATAGACTCTTGGTTCGAATCCCATTTGTTGTGCTATTGCTTCCTTTCAACGGTAATCTTTCGAGAAACGAAAGATGTCTGATACCTTTCCATTACCCACTATCACGGTCAAATTAGAATACTTTCACAGGAGTAACGTTATCTGTCTATTGCTAATTTAGTAGTAGCCGGTAGTGTTACAAACGATCATGTTGTAAGATTATTCTGCTTCCCGAAAATCTCTGACGAACCGAAGAAAGCATGATGTTTGCGAAAAGCCAACTGAACCTGAACTCTTTTCTTTCAGTAAGCCATAAAGTCAGCATCATCTGGATTGGTCAGAGGCAGATCGCTCACCAATGAACTCATCTGTTAAAGCAATTAATCTCGTGCAATGGTGACCACTGTAAATGAGTCATGGGTGTTGGCCTTAACAAATTTAGTAAAATGTACTGCATTGAAAAGTGATTCTTTAATACTAAAGTAAAATCTTGACCTAAGTGAACCCAAAATTTATTCCCATCATATTCACTGTGCATAGAGCAATTAATTAGCCGCGCGGAGTGGCCGCGCAGTTTGTGGCGTCCTGTTGTCGACTGTGCGGCCCCTCCCACCGGAGGTTCGAATCCTCCTTCGGGCATGGGTGTGTGTGTTGTTCTTAGCATAAGTTAGTTTAAGTTAGTTAAAGTAGTGTGTAAGTCTAGGGACCTATGACCTAAGCAGTTTGGTCCCTTAGGAATTCACACACATTTAAACATTTTTTTTTGCAATTGATTACATAATTTAGTATTCGATTCAGTACACAATAAAAGAAACATCTAATAAAAACAACACATTGAGATACACTACCATTAATTAATTTGGCCAAATTTTGGAAAAAAGGAAGGCGGGGATCAATAGTAACCAATATCCCAGAATATTAATTGTATGAAACGTAGCCCGGGTAGAAACGCAGTGACTGTAAGGTCCTATCAAAACCGAAGTGAAAATAGCATGCCACTACCGCTGCTCGCCCGGTCTTGGATGAGCCATCAAGAATTTAAATGAGGCTTCACGAATTTAACTCAGTGTCAGAAATCGCCTAATCTTATTCGTTGCTAACCTGCCGATGCAGCTTGATATTCTTACCATTATTGTTGTATTGAAATATAGCCTGTGGATGATGGCTGTCACTGAAACTTGCCACCTTAAGAATCTGGCGTTCTGCTTGTTACAGCACTCTGTCCTACATCTCCAAGAGAAAAGTCTGCTCTATGTCTGGAACCAAAGCGTACTGTTCTAAACCTGAGAAAGAAGTGATATCTAAAAACTGCGTCTCATGTCCCTGCTCTGCACTGAGTTTGCGCCACTGAGTTTGCTCCAGAAATACTGTTGAACATTGAAAAAAGTTCTGTACAGTACTGGCATGGCGTAAATGTTAAGTTTCTGTTACTCTACCACCAAAATATCCTGTGGAAAAGCTTTCTCCGATCAGTTGGCTTCCCGCCTACACTGCTTCAGGAACATTCTGGGCCATGGACCTATTTAATTGATTCTATTTTTAGCCCACCTGCATTCTTTCCACGTTGAACTTTCAGAAAGACGGCTCCAAATCTCCCACTGTCAGCAGAATTCTTTTTGTAGAATGCCTAATAAACTTCCTTCTAGCACGTTGGCGGAAGAATCCCTCATCCCACCAAGCCTTGGCATCAGGCGGACGGAATGCGCTTTCACACAGTGACTAAAAAGCAGAGTAAACAATGCTGAATAGTTCCGCTTTCTTTGCGTCCATCAGGAAGATAAAAATCTATTCAGAAAGCTCCTTCACCCAACCTGCCTTTCGAGAAGTCACCAGGCCATGGACATTCCCAACTACACGGCGCTTTGGTGCACCTAGGCCTAGTTTTAAATGAGGTTATTTATTTGCTACGAGCGAGTCTACATGCTTCATAATTTTAACATTTCGGCTGGACTCGTACATTGCAGTCCTACAACTCATAGAAGAACTTTGCAACAGCCGCCAGACAGGCGCTGAACAGAACAGTAAGGGTTGGCAGCTTAGCTCCACTTGTATATGGGGCTCACAGGTCTGCCTGTGGCCCCTGGGAGTCTGAATGTGGGAATCTCGTCCCGTCGTCCACGCTGTGCCTAGTAGTTGGTTTTCCAGATCTCAGCTCGCAAACAAAATCTTATATTAGACATGCTTAGTTTCGCAGGCAGAACAGATATGCTTAACAAACAGAAAACATGGCAGGACCCTTACAGTCACTGATATACCTACTGTAATTAGTATCAAATTAAATCGATTGGTTGAAACATGACTCTAATAGTGAATGACGGAATTATCATAAAAAAATAAGATATGAAAGGCTAGAGATGGACTGACACCTCATGCTCATCGGTATTTGACAGTAGCAATCACTAGTAAGCGGACAGCCCAGTTCCTATAAAGCACAGTCAATATTTGCTGATATCCATCCCAAATCTCTGACAGATGTTTGGCATACCTCTGCCTCTGCTTGAACATGTTGACTGTCGAATCTCATTCCCATTGGGCGATATACATGGGCAGAACTACTAGTTGCAGTATAAAATACCTTATCGTCCATAAATAGGATTTGATCCCAATATGAAAGCGGCTTCTTCTGTACATCAGTGCGCAGGTTAACCTGGCAACTTTATGTACACTATGTGATAAAAATATCCGGACACCCCCAAGAACATACGTGTTTCATATTAGCTGCATTGTGCTGCCACCTACTGCCAAGTACTCCATATCAGCGACCTCAGTAGTCATTAGACATCGTGAGAGAGCAGAATAAGGCGCTCCGTGGAACTCACGGACTTGGAACGTGGTCAGGTGATAGGGTGTCACTTGTGTCATACATCTGTATGAGAGATTTCCACACTCCTAAAAATTCCTAGATCCACTATTTCCGATGTGATAGTGAAGTGGAAACGTGAAGGGTTACGTGAAGCATAAAGGCGTACAGGCCGACCTCGTCTGTTGGCTAACAGAGACCGCCGACAGATGAAGAGGATTGTAATATGTAATAGGCAGACATCTATCCAGACCATCACACAGGAATTCCAAACTGCATCAGGATCCACTGCAAGTACTATGACAGTAAGGCGGGAGGTGGGAAAACTTGGATTTCATGGTCGAACGGCTCCTCATAAGCCACACATTATGCTGGTAAATGCCAAACGACGCCTAGCTTGGTGTAAGGAGCGTAAACATTGGACGATTGAACAGTGGAAAAACGTTGTGTGGAGAGACGAATCACGGTACACAACGTGGCGATCCGATGGCAGGGTGTGAGAATGCACTGTGAACGTCATTTGCCAGCGTGTGTAGAGCCAACAATAAAATTCGGGGTGGTGGTGTTATGGTGTGGTCGTGTTTTTCATGGAAGGGGCTTGCACACCTTGTTGTTTTACGTGGCACTATTGCAGCATAGGCCTACATTGATGTTTTGAGCTCCTTCTTGCTTCCCACTATTGAAGAGCAATTCGGAGATGGCGATTGCATCTTTCAACACGATCGAGCACCTGTTCATAATGCACGGCCTGTGGTGGAATGTATACACGACATTAACATCCCTGTAATGGACTGGCCTGCACAGAGTCCTGACCTGAACCCTACAGAACATCTTTTGGATGTTTTGGAACATCGACTTCGTGCCAGACCTCACCGACCGACATCGATACCTCTCCTCAGTGCAGCATTCCGTGAAGAATGGGCTGTCATTCCCCAAGAAACCTCCCAGCACCTGATTGAATGTATGACTGGGAGAGTGGAAGCTGTCATCAAGGCTAAGGATGGGCCAACTCCATACTGAATACCAGCATTACCAATGGAGGGCGCCACTAATGGTTCAAATGGCTCTGAGCACTATGGGACTTAACTTCTGAGGTCATCGGTCCCCTAGAACGTAGAACTACTTAAACCTAACTAACCTAAGGACATCACACACATCCATGCCCGAGGCAGGATTCGAACCTGCGACCGTAGCGGTCGCGTGATTCCAGACTGTAGCGCCCAGAACCGCTCGGCCACACCGGCCGGAGGGCGCCACTAACTTGTAAGTCATTTTCAGTCAGGTGTCCGGATACTTTTGATCACACAGTGCATCTGTTTCAGCATTTCTTTAACCGACAATTTTCGTCCATGCTTACCTTCCTCGTTGTGTCGACAATGTATGGTCGACCCGCTCAACCTTAACTGAAGGAAGTTCTTAATTTCTGTGAGATTCCTGAAAGGGTATTCATCACTGTAATGAATTTCACGCTGGTCTTGTTATTCCGTGGCACTCTGTGGGTGTCCAGAGGGACGACGAGGGTTGACGTGGCCTGCCTCCGCCATCCTCTTCACCCGGAGATGAATCGTAGCTTTGCTGCATCGTAGAGCATCGTAACTAGTAATTATGACTGCGTTTCCAGAGATTAAAAGTAATATTCAGGTTCACATACTTATTCAGATACGTTGATCCGGTTACAGCATGTTTTTAAGCAAGTGAATAGCCCACGGAAAAAAAATATGTTAGGATACATTTTGAACTTTTGTCAGGAGAGGAAATTTTAACTTTCAAGATTACGAGAAAATACTTGAAACATTCCAGTCTATTGTAACCAATACAAGTGTTGTTGTTGTGGTCTTCTGTCATGAGACTGGTTTGATGCAGCTCTCCAAGCTACTCTATGCTGTGCAAGCTTCTTCATCTCCCAGTACCTACTGCAACCTACATCCTTCTGTATCTGTTTAGTGTATTCATCTCTTGGTCTCCCTCTACGATTTTTACCTTCCACGCTGCCCTCCAATACTAAATTGGATGCCTCAAAACATGTCCTACCAACCGATCCCTTCTTCTAGTCAAGTTGTGCCACAAACTTCTCTTCTCCCCAATCCTATTCAATACCTCCTCATTAGTTATATGATCTACCCATTTAATCTTCAGCACTCTTCTGTAGCACCACATTTCGAAAGCTTCTATTCTCTTCTTGTCCAAACTAGTTATCATCCATGTTTCACTTCCATACATGGCTACACTCCATACAAATACTTTCAGAACGACTTCCTGACATTTAAATCTATACTCGATGTTAACAAATTTCTCTTCTTCAGAAACGCTTTCCTTGCCATTGCCAGTCTACATTTTATATCCTCTCTACTTCGACCGTCATCAGTTATTTTGCTCCCCAAATAGCAAAACTCCTTTACTACTTTAAGTGTCTCATTTCCTAATCTAATTCCCTCAGCATCACGCGACTTAATTCGACTACATTCCATCATCCTCGTTTTGCTTTTGTTGATGTTCATCTTATATCCTCCTTTCAAGATTCTATCCATTCCGTTCAACTGCTCTTCCAAGTCCTTTGCTGTCTCTGACAGAATTACAATGTCATCGGCGAACCTCAAAGTTTTTATTTCTTCCCCATGGATTTTAATACCGTCTCCGAATTTTTCTTTTGTTTCCTTCACTGTTTGCTCAGTACACAGATTGAATAACATTGGGGAGAGGCTACAACCCTGTCTCACTCCCTTCCCAACCACTGCTTCCCTTTCATCTCCCTCGACTCTTATAACTGCCGTCTGGTTTCTGTACAAGTTGTAAATAGCCCTTCGCTCCCTGTATTTTACCCCTGCCACCTTCAGAATTTGAAAGAGGGTATTCCAGTCAACATTGTCAAAAGCTTTCTCTAAGTCTACAAATGCTAGAAACGTAGGTTTGCCTTTCGTTAACCTAGCTTCTAAGATAAGTTGTAGGGTCAGTATAGCCTCACGTGTTCCAATATTTCTACGGAATCCAAACTGATCCACCCCGAGGTCGGTTTCTACCAGTTTTTCCACTCGTCTGTAAATAATTCGCGTTAGTATTTTGCATCCGTGACTTATTAAACAGATAGTTCGGTAATTTTCACATCTGTCAGCACCTGCTTTCTTTGGGATTGGAATTATTATATTCTTCTTGAAATCTGAGGGTATTTCGCCTGTCTCATACATCTTGCTCATCAGATGGTAGAGTTTTGTCAGGACTGGCTCTCCCAAGGCCGTCAGTAGTTCTAATGGAATGTTGTCTACTCATGGGGCCTTGCTTCGACTCATGTCTTTCTGTGCTCTGTCAAACTCTTCACGCAGTATCGTATCTCCCATTTCATCTTCATCTACATCCTCTCCCATTTCCATAATATTGTCCTCAAGTACATCGCCCTTGTATAGACACTCTATATACTCCTTCCACCTTTCTGCTTTCCCTTCTTTGCTTAGAACTGGGTTTCCATCTGAGCTCTTGATATTTTCTCCAAAGGCCTCTTTAATTTTCCTGTAGGCAGTATCTATCTTACCCCTAGTAAGATAAACCTCTACATTCTTACATTTGTCCTCTAGCCACCCCTGCTTAGCCATTTTGCACTTCCTGTCGATCTCATTTTTGAGACGTTTGTATTCATTTTTGCCTGCTTCATTTACTGCATTTTTATATTTTCTCCTTTCATCAATTAAATTCAATATTTCTTCTGTTACTCAAGGATTTCTACTAATCCTCGTCCTCTTTACCTACTTGATCCTCTGCTGCCTTCACTACTTTATCTCTCAAAGTTACCCATTATTCATCTACTGTATTTCTTTCCCCCATTCCTGTCAATTGTTCCCTTATGCTCTCCCTGAAACTCTGTACAAGCTCTGGTTTAGTCAGTTTATCCAGGTCCCATCTCCTTAAATTGCCACCAGTTTGCAGTTTCTTAAGTTTTAATCTACAGTTCATAACCAATAGATTGTGGTCAGAGTCCACATCTGCCCCTGGAAATGTCTTACAATTTAAAACCTGGTCCCTAAATCTCTGTCTTACCATTATATAATCTATCTGAAACCTGACAGTATCTCCAGGCTTCTTACATGTCTACAACCTTCTTTTATGATTCTTGAACCAAGTGTTAGCTATGATTAAGTTGTGCTCTGCGCAAAATTCTACCAGGCGGCTTCCTCTTTCATTTCTTAGCCCCAATCCATATTCACCTACTACGTTTCCTTCTCTTCCTTTTCCTACTACCGAATTCCAGTCACCCATGACTATTAAATTTTCGTCTCCCTTCACTATCTGAATAATTTCTTTTGTTTCCTCATACATTTCTTCAATTTCTTCGTCATCTGCAGAGCTAGTTGGCATATAAACTTGTACTACTGTAGTAGGCGTGGGCTTTGCGTCTATCTTGGCCGCAATAAGGCGTTCACTATGCTGTTTGTAGTAGCTTACCCGCACGCCTATTTTTTTATTCATTATAAAACCGACTCCTGCAATACCCCTATTTGATTTTGTATTTATAAACCTGTATTCACCTGACCAAAAATCGTGTTCCTCCTGCCACCGAACTTCACTAATTCCTACTATATCTAACTTTAACCTATCCATTTCCCTTTCTAAATTTTCTAACCTTCCTGCTCGATTAAGGGATCTGACATTCTACGCTCCGATCCGTAGAACGCCAGTTTTCTTTCTCCTGATAACAACGTCCTCCTGAGTAGTCCCCGCCCGGTGATCCGAATGGGGGAGTATTTTACCTTCGAAATATTTTACCCAAGAGGACGCCATCATCGTTTAACCATACAATAAAGCTGCATGCCCTCGGGAAAAATTACAGCTGTAGTTTTCCCTTGCTTTCAGCCGTTCGCAGTACCAGCACAGCAAGGCCGTTTTGGTTAGTGTTATGAGGTCACATCAGTCAATCATCCAGACTGTTGCCCCTGCAACTACTGAAAAGGCTGCTGTCCCTCTTCAGCAACCACACGTTTGTCTGGCCTCTCAACAGATACCCCTCCGGTGTGGTTGCACCTACGGTACGGCTATCTGTATCGCTGAGGCACGCAAGCCTCCCCACCAACGGCAAGGTCCATGGTTATGGGGGGGGGGGGGGGGAGGGAACCAATACAATTAGGATGCTAAATTTAATGACTGTAAAGAAGGTACATTAGAAAATAATGAAAATTGAAATTATGTCAGAAAAGACGGGGCATGCGAAGAAAGTACATCCTTGCCACGGAAAGAACGAGGTGAGCCCATAATTTTTTGGTAGTCCTTTGTCCGTTGTTTTTGTTGTTGAGCTTTGGACGTTTCTTTTTGTTAGTCTTGGATTTTCGTTCTTTATGTGGCAGACTGAAATAGAAGTTTCCTGCGTCTTGACGACACAACTTTTTAAGTTCTTGAAGGTTAGCATATTTTTCGCAAGATATTGTCACTAACTCTGAAAATATATTCCTGCAGTTAGTTACTTGCAAAAAATCTATATTTACCTTACAAAAAGTTTCATATTACAAAAGACTTGCCGTTATATGCTTTCTGAGGCCATAATAATTCGTCATGTCCCAGCGGTTGGCACTCAGGCTCAACGTCTACTTGTAGAGCAGGAGAACGTTTCAAGTATACTGGTGTCCGAGCTCCACGGTATGAAACACTGTATCTGAACATTTTATCTTCCTCCACAATCGGAGCGGCTCTGACTGGTCGTGTTTTGAAAGAACACTTCGGTTTCTAACATGCTTTTAAAAAGGTCGTCCAATTTCGTATAATTTCTTGTTGTACAGAGATGATTGTTTGAGGCCTCGGATTTACTCTTGCGATTTCACAAGCATTAATCAAGTCTTCTGGTTACTCTGCAACAGTTTTCTTTTTTATAATACCGAAGTTATATCGCATTTCATATAAGAGTGTCCTCTTATTGGAAATGCTATTCTGACACTATCTAATCTCTTAATGGTATGAATGACATAGTGAAGATGTAAGAGCACTGCATAGTTCTTATTCTGACCTGAGCACGGATCACAGAATGTTACAAGACCCCATACTTTTCGATCAGTGATTTCACTCACATGATTGTGCAAAAAGCTAATAACCTCATTCGCTCCTTTATGCCCTTTATCTTCAGCATAAGAATACAATATTGCATCACTGTTGGACAATTGATGAATGTTGAAACTGTAAAATAACAAGCGTCATTAGTGCTGATTTTTGGCAAGGCTATAGATTTTTTTGAAAGCACACACATGTTGCTTTATTTTCCGCTATCTTTTTACTTTCTTACCTCGCTTTTCCTTTCTTGAATAAAATATAACAGACCTTTGCTTGTGAACCTGGTCTTCCGCACTAAGTACTTTGAACTTTATTTGTAGTTTCTAACTTTTGTGTTTCAGAGACATTTTATGAGAACTTCACTTTGAGACCTGTCCATTCTGCTCGAAATTTGTCACATGTTGCGCAGGTATCAGTACGCGGGTACCCAAATGATAAGTTGAACTTATTGCCAAACATTTTCCGGTATGTCTCATATGCAACAGGTGTTCAGTGTACTTTTCTTTATATAGCTCATGGCATTTTTTATTGACAGTTCTTCTGGAAGGTAAATTCTCTCAGTCTTTCCCTTGCCACAGTGGCTCTTTCTTTCTTTAAAAGCACCTTTGTGGTTTACAACTGTTGCTTCGTTTTCTCTGGATAGTTTCCAAGGCCGATGAACATGCATGCCTGTTTTTGTCAGTGGGAGATACTCCTGTATCCTTCATACTTGATCGCATAGTCTGCAATCTGCGCTTTGTTATTCCATGTACAGCAATGAAGGCCTTGTGGCAAACAGAAATTTCACTCATGGTACCGTTTAGTTTTATTCTGACAATGTATCGGAAAGAGCAATCTCTGGCATTGGCATAGTCATGCTTAGGCCTTCTTCGAGCAATTAATGTCACAGACATAAAGCTGGTTAAATAGGATGAGCGATCATTCCAGTTACCTAACAAACTAAAATTTTTGGTCAACTGTTCTCTTTTATAGAGTTTGATTTGTTTGAAACATTCAAACAATGAGTAATTGCAGTCACTGCCTAACTCATGAGACATTGCCCTAAGGTCCCTAGGTCCCTGCATGCATTACTCATTCTGCCGTAGCTTTTTCTCTTCCTATCTAACTAATTAACAGATGGCTTCTCACCTTTATCTTGTGAAGATCCACACATTTTCAAGATCCTAAGACGACCACACTACTATCACACTTCAAAATAAACACTATTATTGTAAGAAAGAGACACAGAGTAAGAAACTCAACAGATAGCGTCTGCAGTCGCAACCCAGATGACCCCTAACAGGTGTGATGTAATCTGTGGAAGCAAATATTGGACTTGCCGTATTCTTTTCGTGGAAAGACCGACTTAGAACGTTCTTTCCGTTACCAGTAAAACTAAAACCCTTTGTATCTCGGTAAGTTACCAGGTTATTTGAAAGTAATTTTAATTTCGTTGTAGCAGCGACGGCTGGCCATCAGAGTGTGCATTAATTTTTAATTGAATGAATTACCCCGTTTTTTCCGTGGGGTCTTCAAATGTCACACATCACATCATACAAGCTGGCAAAGCCAAGTACACAAGTGGAGGCGTAGCATAGTGGTTAAAACGTTAACTCTGTAATCAATAGCACTGATAATCTTGTCATTGTGCGCCCCTAACCCACAAACACAAAAACGCACACTTTATAATCAGTAGGCATCGCGTTCGGATCCTGTCACTTCCATAATTTTTAGTTCGTCGTAAACAGAGAGTTGTTAGTTTAGGTGGACAATGTCAATTGTAGCGTTCAAAGTATTTACAGTACTGTGTACATTTGTGTGTATTGCTTCCAGTGCTCACTGGAGGAAGGCAAGGACAAATCGTCTTCTCTCAGTTCCGTATTAGAAATACTCCTCAGTTTGAAGGTGAGCTCAACTTTCGTTTGGTAATCGTTTTGTATTTTGAATGATTTATGTGATAGATTTAGTTATCTCAGATTCTAATGAGTGAGGTATTACTTTTGAAATGTCACTTATTACAATGAAGTAGAGTTTCCAAGCGTTAAGAACTGCCTCACCTCTAATAACGTTTTTCCTTATATTTGCGACATCGTAGTATTATTTTACATCTCGATAGCTTGCCATAAATAACAGTGTTCTCTCATAGTCTCCATTTATGTATAATCAAACTACTGTACCGAAAACAAATTAGAGGACCTGCAAAGGAGCAACGTTATGCGGGCTGCATGCAAATCAGACGGAACACAATTCAGATTGTTTTGATACTTTTGAACATGATAGCATTATCCCAGCATTCATCTTAAGGGAGTTAGGGAAATCACAGTAAACCAGAATGTAATTAGCCAGACTGGGATTTGAACCTCCGTCCTTTTGCATACAAGTCCAGTGTCTTTACCTCTGCACCACATTTAAAAAAAATCTTTTATTGTGCTGAAATACAACGAATTACAACGTTGTACAAATGCTGATGTAAAGCTTAAACCTCTTTCAGTGAATAATCACGTTATTTCGAACGTAACTTCATATTCATGTCTCAGTGTAGACTGCTTATCTTTGTTTGTTTGTTTTTTCCTGTATAATAATACGACAGGGTGCTTAGATAGTTGGATTGTCAGTGTCTCCGATGTGTTGCTCAAAACCACATTAAAATGAAATTTCATGTGGCGCACGTGGAAGCTGATAAGCAAAACTTTCCTAATCACGTTTTCACCTAACGCGTCTCCGACAAGTGCAGGTGATTGTATCGATGTTCTGTTATTTATGTGCTGTAGGTCTTCTCGCAGCGCTGGTGTACCCTCTCTCTTAAGCTGATGGTGTTACGTACAACTTCTCTCATGAGGAACCTCTGTAGTTTACATGCTGGCTACACTGTGGTATTTTTAGCTTGTCACCACGCGGAATGGTCATGAACGACAAGGAGCATCATTTCAGACGGTCTTTGATGGATGTATTTCCGCACGTCAGCTGAATCAGTTAATTCTACTGCTACTTATCTGTGGTATCTGCAGTATTAAGCCTGCCATGGTTTCGTAGATTATTGCCGTCTCAGTAATTGTTCCGTGGTGAACTCGTTATTTAACCATGTCTACTGCGCCAAACTAGATGATCTAGAACATTGCTTATTAATGCTAGCTAAACTAAACAGAAAATCTCATCATCCTGTAGCCGTCACTATTAACTACATCGTGCTTATTTAGTACAGTATTTCAAGTCATGATCGAGAGTGAAGGAGACTGGTGAGGTTCACCAATAGTTGGAAATGGCTTATCTGGTCGGCGAGGCTGATTCTAAAGTAATGCTTGACTACTTAGAAAGACTGAGGCATTATGTTTAATGCATTTCTTCAGTCCACGAAGAACAACAAGGGGTAATTCTTTGATAATAGCCGGCCAGTGTGGCCGAGCGGTTCTAGGCGCTTCAGTCTGGAACCGCGTGACCGCTACGGTCGCAGGTTCGAATCCTGCCTCGGGCATGGATGTGTGTGATGTCCTTTGGTTAGTTAGATTTAAGTAGTTCTAAGTTCTAGGGGACTGATGACCTCAGAAGTTAAGTCCCATAGTGCTCAGAGCCATTTGAACCATTTGATAATGCCAGACAAGCGTGCTAGCGGAAAGTCAGATTACATTGCACAACACACTTTTTGCCCTCTGAATGAAAATAGGTGATTATGACTAATTTTCGTGCACTGAATTCAGATTTGATTTTAATTTTTCTCTGTGAAGTAGTTTCTTTTGGGTATCATTTTTTTCTCTGTTACGGAAATATGCTTTAATTGAATTCAACTAAGTTTCAATCCACACACAACTTTCTTGTTTATATATATTTATCTCTGTGTTTTTCTATCTAGTGTTAGCTATCATCAACGGAAGTCACATTTCTGCCTTGTGGTGACACCTGATAAGGAAAGAATGATGGTGCTACATTTTAATGGCAGTTACTGCTGTATTGTGTATTGTGCGTATGTGAAGTTTGTGATGTACGAATATATTCTGTCTCAAACTTCTGTACAAATTGTCTAGACAATGTGTAAATAACCCTTACATGTTTTGTTATGTATGTGGAGAATATACAGTGAAAAGCCAACGGTTTAACCGTACCCTTGCAGTTAAGAATGCGTACGAGTTTTATTTTGGCTGCAGAGCTCGGGGCTGCAATAAAACTTTTGCTCCTTATCTTTGTTTAGGCACTTGTGCAAGTAATTTGCATAAGTGGCTGCAGGCATGTCGAGCATCAATACCATATATTGTATCGATAGTGTGGCGCGAACAGAACGATAACGCCACTGACTGCAATTTTTGCTTGACCAAAGTGGAAATGTATTCTGCAAAATCAAAACATGCTGTTCAGTATACAAACCTGTCATCATCCGTGGGACCAGTTTCTCATGATACTTCTCCGCAACCGTTGCCATCAAGTAGTTGGACCATTGATGAACAACGTTTAGCGATGCTATCCGACAGCAGTGGGAATGAAACAGCAGCAGAAACTAGCACAGTGCGTGTTGGTCCGGATCCGGAGTGTTTGCCATCACAGTAATATCACCTCATCGCATTACCCAGGGAGAACTTAACGACCTCGGTAGGGACTGGAATCTATCACAGGCACAATCTGAGTCACTGGCTTCGCGACTGCAAGGATGATTTGCTCGCTCAGGGTGTAAATGTGACTTAATGTAGGAGGCACCAGAGCGAGTCTGAAACCTTTTCATCTTCCTCCAACGAGTTTTTGTACTGTAGTAACATCACTGTTTTATTTGGAGATCTGCGTCATCTGTTCAGCCCTGAGGAATGGAGACTCTTTATTGTTTCCTCAGAATCAAGTTTGAAGGCAGTCCTCCTTCAAAATGGTGATAAATATCCCTCACATCCCGTCGGATACTCGGGTAGCAAGAAACAGACTTACGAAATATGTATATGGTGTATGTTCTTTCTGTCATGTCTGAAAGAAGAGACATTTCAAATAAATATAATCAAGGCGAAGACGGTCAATGATCCCTTCAGTGCAGATGCACACCAGGGTCGAAATCTTACTGGAATCGTCGAGAAGCCGTGAGTAATGAGGTTAACGAGCAATGTGTCTGGATGGCGTAGTGGTTAGCGCATTTACCTAGTAAGCAGGAGACTCGGATTCGAATCCCTGCCCGCTACAAATTTTCAGCTTGTCCCATCGATATAATTCAATGCCATCTGGCAGCTAATGTCTTTAATATCCTCGTGACTAGACTTATGAAACTTTGCGAGATTTTCTCAGTTACTTATACAGTGATATGGACAGCTGGAAATTGTGTGCAGATCCGAAAGTGATAGGGTTATTGACCGGTATACAACCAGGTTACACGTGGTACTGCTGCTTCTTGTGCGGGTGGGACAGTCCCAACACGAAAAAAAACATTACGTACGTAAAGAGTGGCCTAAATGAAACGCCTACATTCCAGGTAAAATGAAAGTGTTGTGTTAGCCGATACCAAACTCTAAATATGTATATCTCCCACTCCTGCACATTAAAATAGGGTTTCTTAAGATATTTGTGAAAGCGCTGGACAGAGAAGGGGAAGCTTTTGTACACCTAAAGGTAAAGTTTCCCAGTATCAGCGGTGCAAAGATTAAAGAGGGAGTATTTGTTGGTCCCCAAATAAGACAGCTTATGCAACATACAGATTTCACCAAATGCTTCAGTCAGACTGAGAAAGATGCATGAAATGCCTTCAGGTCAATGAGAACGCACTTTCTTGGAAATCACAAACCTGATCTCTATAAATAGATTGCGAACAAGATGATGTTTCCAACGAATGAACCGTCATATGTCACCAAAGTTACATTTCCTTGATTGACATCTTGACTTTTTTGTTCATAATTTGGGGATACAAGTGATGAACATGCGACACGTGTCCACCAGGACGCTGTACTAATGAAGAAACTATTTGTGGGGCGGGGGAACTGCAACATTCCGCAGAATGTTGTTGTCCTTTTCTTAGAGACACTGCAGAACACGAATACAAAAGAGAAGGACCAAAAATGTCCCTGTAATCTTACGGCCGGGTAAAATGTTTTTCTTTCAAAGGTTTAAAAATTATGTATTTTCGTAAATAATAATACCTCCACTATTGGAAATTTTTTATTTTCAAACCCTTATTCCCCATAAACATGACAAGTGAAAAAACAAAATTTTATCCAGATGACAGTCAAAAATTAAAATGTGTTGTACAGTGTTAGCAATCAAACAGCCGTTGACTGAGGAACCAGAAACATACGCCTTCACGTAATAGCTCACGAAGTAGCCGCGAAAGTCTTAGTGATAAAACTAATGAGGTTAAGCTGACGATCGTCAGAAATCAGTCTCTCGCTTTACCGAATCCTGCATGTCATCCCTGGGGCGCGTCTCTTACCGTTGGTCTGGCAGTTGAAAAACTAGTGTAGCTGTAACGTGTTCGGGACACCATTACCTTGGCGACCCTTTCACTCCATATTTAAACGAGGCAACTTACACCGCGCAAGTCCTAACTAGCTCGTTACCATGCACACTTCATCAATGGTCATCATCATCATCAAGCATCGTGGCTATCAAGATTTAACAATTTATCTGTCACTAGATACGGTAGTGAGAAAAGTATGGGTATGTCCGTTTGTTCTTATATCGCGGTAACGTTGGCGCATTCGCTGCTGTATATTAATGCTTGGAAAGTGGGTTACACGAGGGCTTCATTTATTATATGCTCTAAAGATTCTCTATCCAATTTGTTGGCCCGTATTTTATAAGTTTTCAGAGCCGTCATGAAGCCAGTATCTATGACAGCTGTCAGAACCTGCAGCTTGCATGACGATTCGTCGTCAGGCAGAGAATGTAACCTAATATGTTCTGCGCTTTTGAAATAGAATTTCTGCCTTGAAGACATTTAGGCCGTAGTGACATCTGTACAGATTATTATCTTTAGTTATTAATCCGAACTGCAGCTCGCAAGAAAAATTTACTTAAGGTCTTTCCGAAATATATCGTATATCAAACGTGATGATCACGCAACCCATTAAAAGTGTTAGTTATGTGGCAGGTAATTAAATCCTATAAGCGATGCGCTATTATTTAAAGAGAAAACCTTTCTCTGGGACGTAGTCTTCAGTAACACTACACAAGGCATTAGGTACAGCCACTACAAAAGATTCCAATGCAGATTTATTACCAGCCATTTGAAAGAAAGGTAAAGACTTCACGCCGGAGCAGGTGTACGTCCTGTTTGTCGGCGCCCATTAATCGCTAAGTATAAAAAATTAGAAAGATAGAATGAATGGCAACAGTATTTACACGCTTCACTGACACACGGAATCACATCCATTTTCATTACGTATCGTCTCAACAAAGAGTCAACTACAAGCCACACAAGTTGAAGTTTCTTCGTATTGATCTATAATTTCAAATAAATACAGATTTTATTATTTTAGGCGATTTAGTTAGATTCTTACATGCGAAATTATATAAACTTATTTAAATGAAACAGGTCAAATTCTCTGACTTTTATCACCATCAGCAACTCAAAACCCACAATAGGGTAACTTCTCCTGGCATTAGGGTCTCCTGTTCCCCCTGCGAGTTTTCTGAATTTACATACCCACCTTTCATTACGTCATCGTCTTGCTCTTTTGCTGAATTCTGAGAAGACCTTCCATGATCCATCTATCATCTATTCAGCTGGCCGCGCGTTTTGAGGCACCATGTCACGGAATGCGCGGCCCCTCCCACCAGAGGTTAGAGCTCTCCCTCATGCATGGGTGTGTGTGTGTGTTGTTCTTAGCATAAGTTATTTTAAGCAGTGTGTAAGTCTAGTGAGCGATGATCTCAGTAGGTTGGTCCCTTAGGAATTCACACACACTTCACCTGGCTATACGCAGTATCTACATGCATTTCCTTCTAGTCACAGTCATCTCTATGCCCGCTACTCCAGTCTGTTCCCTACGCACTTATTTTCCTGTCCCTTCTAGTAATCTCGTAATCTCCAACATCTGCCTTTTCACTGATCTCTGAGCTTCAGTCGAAGCCATAATGGAAGTTCAAGTCTCATTACGATATGAAAAAACTGGTAAAACACACAACCTGCAATTTTCTGTTTAAGACAAGAGATAACTTTAGTTTTTAAAACTGTATTTAGTCCACCAAAATAATTCAAATACTACTTTACCTCCCTGCTTACTTCTTTTCTTTCCATCCATACTTTGTCTCGAGTTACTCTAAAATCTACATTCTACGATTCCTTCACTAGTTGCTATCTTTTACTTTTTGCTATGTTATTATTCATTATTTTAGTTTTATTGGAATTGATTTGTTATTAGGTGTGCCAGGTGCAAAAAGGCATATGCGTCAAAACCAACTTTTTCGACACGTCCCTCGCAAGTATTCATCCTGTGACTAAACTTATGCCTATACTTTCATTACGGTTTCCATATCTACTAGTGGGTTATGAGTACACAACGTTACAAAAAGAAAACGAAAGTGAAATAACGCTTCATGAAATTGTACTATCAGGGACCGAGATATATTTATTTACATCTACTGGCACAAACTGCCATACGTCGAGCAGCAGCGGCACGTCAGGAACCGGTGACTCGAGGTACATGACGCTCGCAATGGAAATCGCGAGATTCGCCTCTCCACCAAACGTAGCAACAATGGTCTGCCTAGCCGATGTTGAGAATTAGCATATTCTCTTTCTCTATATCTTATAATATTTCTTAACATTTACCATTTCTTTATACAGCTCATATTATGATTTATTTCGAGAAGTTTCTTTGTTGAAATATACACTACCAGCCATTAAAATTGCTACACCAAGAAGAAATGCAGATGATAAACGGGTATTCATTGGACAAATTTATTATATTAGAACTGACATGCAATTACATTTTCACTCAATTTAGGTGCATAGATCCTGAGAAATCAGTACCCAGAACAACCACCTCTGGCCGTAATAACGGCCTTGATACGCCTGGGCATTGAGTCAAACAGAGCTTGGATGGCGTGTACAGGTGCAGCTGCCCATGCAGCTTCAATACGATACCACAGTTCATCAAGAGTAGTGACTGGCGTACTGTGACGATCCAGTTGCGCGGCCACCATTGACCAGATGTTTTCAAATGGTGACAGATCTGGAGAATGTGCTGGCCAGGGCAGCAGTCGAACATTTTCTGTATCCAGAAAGGCCCGTACAGGACCTGCAACATCCGGTCATGCATTATCCTGCTGAAATGTAGGGTTTCGCAGGGATCGAGTGAAGGGTAGAGCTACGGGTCGTAACACATCCGAAATGTGACGTCCACTGTTCAAAGTGTCGTCAATGCGAACAAGAGGTGACCGAGACGTGAAACCAATGGCACCCCATACCATCACGCCGGGTGATACGCCAGTATGGTGATGACGAATACACGCTTCCAGTGTGCGTTCACCGCGATGTCGCCAAACACGGATGCTACCATCATGATGCTGTAAACAGAACCTGGATTCAACCGAAAAAATTACGTTTTGCCATTTGTGCACCCAGGTTCGTCGTTCAGTACACCATCGCAGGCGCTCATGTCTGTGAAGCAGCGTCAAGGGTAACCGCAACCATGGTCTCCGAGCTGTCCATACTGCTGCAAACGTCGTCGAACTGTTCATGCAGATGGTTGTTGTCTTGCAAACGTTCCCATCTGTTGACTCAGGGATCGAGACGTGGCTGCACGATCCGTTACAGCCATGCCGATAAGGTGCCTGTCATCTCGACTGCTAGTGATACGAGGCCGTTGGGCGTTCTGTATTACCCTCCTGAACCCATCGATTCCATATTCTGCTAACAGTCATTGGATCTCGACCAACGCGAGCAGCAATGTCGCGATACGATAAACCGCAATCGCGCTAGGCTACAATCCGACCTTTCTCAAAGTCGGAAACGTGATGGTACGCATTTCTCCTCCTTACACGAGTCATCACAACAACGTTTCACCAGGCAACGCCGGTCAACTGCTGTTTGTGTATGAGAAATCGGTTGGAAACTTCCCTCATGTCAGCACGTTGTAGGTGTCGCCACCGGCGCCACCCTTGTGTGAGTTCTCTGTAGAGCTAATCATTTGCATATCTCAGCATCTTCTTCCTGTCGGTTAAATTTCGCCTCTGTAGTACGTCATCTTCGTGGTGTAGCAATTTTAATGGCCAGTAGTGTATTTCACGCGCTGTAAAATAAATCTAATTCCCTCAAGTACAACTCTTTATATTTCTGGTTTTGCCTGCTTTCCCTTTTCTGTAGCTTTTCGCCAGTTTCAAACTGTTGTTAAACAATGTACTTCTGTATCGACATGATGAACATTTACAACAGTAATAATATTTCAGAAATATACTGTCCGCTATTGCAACCGACAAGGCGAATAACACGTTTATGTGACAAATAAAACTAAAAACAAAAGTATCCATAACTTTGAAGTCCATCTTAGTATTGGCCTTTCATTTCCACAGACATGCATCAAACTCTCCGCTGAGTGAATCGTTTTATGGTATAAAAAGTGTATATAATACACTCCTGGAAATTGAAATAAGAACACCGTGAATTCATTGTCCCAGGAAGGGGAAACTTTATTGACACATTCCTGGGGTCAGATACCTCACATGATCACACTGACAGAACCACAGGCACATAGACACAGGCAACAGAGCATGCACAATGTCGGCACCAGTACAGTGTATATCCACCTTTCGCAGCAATGCAGGCTGCTATTCTCCCATGGAGACGATCGTAGAGATGCTGGATGTAGTCCTGTGGAACGGCTTGCCATGCCATTTCCACCTGGCGCCTCAGTTGGACCAGCGTTCGTGTTGGACGTGCAGACCGCGTGAGACGACGCTTCATCCAGTCCCAAACATGCTCAATGGGGGACAGATCCGGAGATCTTGCTAGCCAGGGTAGTTGACTTACACCTTCTAGAGCACGTTGGGTGGCACGGGATACATGCGGACGTGCATTGTCCTGTTGGAACAGCAAGTTCCCTTGCCGGTCTAGGAATGGTAGAACGATGGGTTCGATGACGGTTTGGATGTACCGTGCACTATTCAGTGTCCCCTCGACGATCACCAGTGGTGTACGGCCAGTGTAGGAGATCGCTCCCCACACCATGATGCCGGGTGTTGGCCCTGTGTGCCTCGGTCGTATGCAGTCCTGATTGTGGCGCTCACCTGCACGGCGCCAAACACGCATACGACCATCATTGGCACCAAGGCAGAAGCGACTCTCATCGCTGAAGACGACACGTCTCCATTCGTCCCTCCATTCACGCCTGTCGCGACACCACTGGAGGCGGGCTGCACGATGTTGGGGCGTGAGCGGAAGACGGCCTAACGGTGTGCGGGACCGTAGCCCAGCTTCATGGAGACGGTTGCGAATGGTCCTCGCCGATACCCCAGGAGCAACAGTGTCCCTAATTTGCTGGGAAGTGGCGGTGCGGTCCCCTACGGCACTGCGTAGGATCCTACGGTCTTGGCGTGCATCCGTGCGTCGCTGCGGTCCGGTCCCAGGTCGACGGGCACGTGAACCTTCCGCCGACCACTGGCGACAACATCGATGTACTGTGGAGACCTCACGCCCCACGTGTTGAGCAATTCGGCGGTACGTCCACCCGGCCTCCCGCATGCCCACTATACGACATCGCTCAAAGTCCGTCAACTGCACATACGGTTCACGTCCACGCTGTCGCGGCATGCTACCAGTGTTAAAGACTGCGATGGAGCTCCGTATGCCACGGCAAACTGGCTGACACTGACGGCGGCGGTGCACAAATGCTGCGCAGCTAGCGCCATTCGACGGCCAACACCGCGGTTCCTGGTGTGTCCGCTGTGCCGTGTGTGTGATCATTGCTTGTACAGCCCTCTCGCAGTGTCCGGAGCAAGTATGGTGGGTCTGACACACCGGTGTCAATGTGTTCTTTTTTCCATTTCCAGGAGTGTATGTCCGTAAACGGTTACATCGGTAGGATTCCATCCCCCATTAAATAATTTGTTTGCTAGAGTTCATTCACCTCTTCTTCGTCTTGGACGCAGTCCCTTGGAATCACGAAATCTGCAGAATGTTATTTTACCTGAGTTGTCGGTATGCTTTCGTCTCGTCTCGGATAACTTTGCCTACTTTTAAACGCGTTCTACTAAGTTATTCCGCTTGTTGTTCAAGTTAACCTATACTGTAATCAAACAGTAAATTGGCATCAGCAAAACGAAGAAGGTTCAAATACAGTCCACTAGCGCGTATCGCTTCTTCATTTTCGCGAATTAGGAATCTGTAAACTTCTTCTTGGTCTGTTGAGAATAGTTTTATTGATATGGAAACTCTTTGTCTGACTCACATTTCAATATTAAATTTTCCCCTATACTGAAGAAGTCTGATGGAAGCTATAGCGTTGACGTATATGTACTTCAGTACACTAAGGTAGGCTGAATAAATACCATACCGCACAGTTCTAGAATTTTCTTTACTAGCTGCAAATAAATCACACTTAAGAGACAAAATATATTAGCTGTTGTCTCCATGCTTCATTTTGTATACTAGCTTCTTCTTTAATTAATGTGAGTGTTCGGTCTTAGATTACTTCCAGAGAACTGATTACACCTTTCCGTTCTAAGGAGAAGTAAAATAAGCATTACGTTCGTGGACGACGAGGTCGTTGTAGATCAAGCACTGTTTTGGATAGATCAAGTATGGTGAAGAAAATAGTTGGTGTCCTTTTCAGTGTATGCACATTAATATTTTTTATCTTTTTTGACATTTGTAAATTAGTATCAGACCAAGATCCGAACCCAGATATCCTGCTTATCGTTTTAACCAATTCTGCCCTCCGAGCACGGCTCGAAGACGGACTTAAGCCTTCAGTGTCACTGATATGCCCTGGATCTGTTACTTCCAAGCACTATTGCTAGATTTTCTCCCATGGCGTATATATTGTAAGAATAGCATTACTGGGTAATCTGGTGGAGGGTTTTGGCTATGCCACCGGAAGGAATGTTAATACCGATGGAAGCGCTCAAATCATAGACTCCCACAAATTCTCTGGGAGGTCGTCTGGTTATAGTGTTCGGAAATAAAACTAAGGTTTGAATCGGTCCCTTACGTGGGCTCCGATGTCGTAATTGGTCGAAGGTCGATTCGCACCGCACGTCAACGGAAAGTGTCTGAACGAAAGGGATCGTCACCGTCAAATGACGTATTTTCGTACTAGACGGAACGCCAACGCACTGCATAACATCGAAAAAAGTTATCACCGGCAAAACTGATGTTATGAGATACTTCTCGTCTTACAAAATGTCAGAACATACAATGCCACAGAGATGGTGGGCTAAATGAATCATAACGGACATTACTAAAAAACTAACAGTTAGTTTAGAGTTTATTAAGGGCTAAAGCAAAACTCATAACGGACGTTCTTCATCAGATTTGCACTGCAAATTTAACACGTTTAAAAAAAGTGAAACAATAGGAATCAAACATTATTTAGAAGGCAATATACAGAGTGGTCAAAAACAGTCTGAAAAGCTTGTAAGAGAGTTACTCGAGAGGTTGTGCTGAAAAATATTCGTTAACAATAAAATTCGATACGTTGCACCGTTTCCGAATTAATTAGCATTGAACTTAGCCTATTAGGCCAACGCTCGCGCGAATTCAAGCGGTCCGACAGAGAAAGGTACCGTCAAACGTGTCCTGCATTTGGTTGCTAAAGATGAAGAAGAGAGCGATACGAAAAGTGGACATGGACGGTAGTAAGGATCGAACCGGAGCCAAAGGCTGAGCAGTCTCGTGCGCTATCATCTACGCTATGAGAACAACTGACACATTGTATCTGGCGAGTCGCTTGAATTTGCGTGCGCAACGTCCTGATTGGGTAACTTCAAGGCTAATTAATTCGGAAACAGTGCAACGTACAGAATTTTTTTCTAAACAATTATTATTAGGTGCAAACTGCCCTGCAACACTCTTACAAGATTTTCAGACTGTTTATGACCACCTCACATAACAATTTTTTTATTCATCACATTGTGTTTTGTTTTCTCTCCAATATATCAAAACAAATCTGCTTTTTTTCCTTCAAGAAAGGTGACATTTTCTCTGTTAAGAAGAGTTTTATTTATGTTCTGCCTTACGTAAGACTATAGGGCTTTCTTTGTCCAGGTATTGTGTAACTTAAATAACTGTTTCCTTTGAGATATTTGGTCTCTTTTGTGGAAGAACACTTACAGGAAAAATATACAGGCCCTCATTTAACCTTAGAAAAATACATAAAACAATAAAATATAGATTATGAGGCCCCAAAAGCACAAAATGAACTACTATAACATGTGTAAGATAGGCGATAATAGGTTACCTTCCAATATTAGTATGCGACGCCACCACCCGTCCACGTATGCCAGCATCAAAACTGTTTTTCGAGAGAATCCTTGAAGTCGGTGTTCCAATCATCCGGTTCCCTTCCTCTCCGGTGAGACTGCCCGTGTGAATCGAGTTTAAGGTCACTACGCACCGATTCTGATATAGATTACGATCTCTTAAGATAAATTATATCATTGTAACTGCGTCGATGGACAGATATCATTGATTTTTTTTAGTTTCAGTGTTTCCATGACTAGTGACCACGACAGCATTCATCTTGGTCTATTTACGAGAACTACGGACAAGAATTTAAGCTTCACATCTCCTGAATGGAAGTTCAACTACACTATTTCGCTCAGTACATTATGGACCATGAATTATTGTGCTGATAAGAGTGATCGATGACTGTGATTGTAGATATTATGGACAGGAAATAAAATACTTTCGAAAGCATATTGTTTACCGTGTAATCGCTATTACTTTTTTATCTTATACAAATCGCTCGAGTGTCTGAGATGGTAAATGAAAGCTAATATTCCCATGGAATCGAACATGACGACCAATATATTATACTTTGGAACCACCTAACATCGTGTCTGTGGTTATCTTTGTATTTTAATTTTTTTCCGATATTCTTATACTTTGATTTACTAGAAATGCAATTCAGATATCAGTGCAAACGTTTACTGAGACAGATTTTATCTGGACGGCCATCTGTCGTTGATCTAGTGCACTGATTCGGATGCAGCCTATCTGAACTACTTTCCTGTACCCTTATATGTGGAACTAGCGGGTGATCAAAAAGTCAGAATAAATTTGAAAACTGAATAAATCACGGGATGGAGAGGTACAAATTGACACACATGCTTGGAATGACATGGGGTTTTATTAGAACCAAAAAACTACAAGCGTTCAAAAAATGCCTGACAGATGGCGCTTCATCTGATCAGAATAGCAATAATTAGCATAACAAAGTAAGACAAGGCAAAGATGATGTTCTTTACAGGAAATGCTCAATATGTCCATCATCATTCCTCAACAATAGCTGTAGTCTAGGAATAATGTTGTGAACAGCACTGTAGAGCATGTCCGGAGTTATGGTGGGGCATTGGCGTCGGATTTGTCTTTCAGCATCCCTAGAGATGTCGGTCGATCACGATACACTTGCGACTTCAGGTAACCCCAAAGCCAATAATCGCACGGACTGAGTACTGGGGACCTGGGAGGCCAAGGATGACGAATGAGGCGGCTGAGCACACGATCATCCCCAAACGACGCGCGCAAGAGATCTTTCACGCGTCTAGCAATATGGGTTTCTTTTTGGTGCTAATAAAACCCCATGTCATTCCAAGCATGTGTGTCAATTTTTACCTATCTACATTATTCCGAGGTTTATAAAGTTTTCAAATTTATACTGACTTTTTGATCACCCTGTAGATTTGACGTAATACAAACTGCTGGGTAAAATAATTAATGAAAAAATAAATGGATGACAGTAACTGGATTAATCGTCTGTTACACATTAAGCAGTAGCGCATAGAATGCAACATGATCGTGGAATACTGAAGTTCTCGAGAGATCTAAAATATCGCACTATATTAACTGTTGCGATAAATTATGCGTAATTGGACATTTGCAGTGCTACCTGAATAACACTTGCAATAAATCAAGATATTCAGAGTCTTCAGTTTCGTGTTACTGGTCTTACGTTTCCCCACTTGTGTTTAAATGAAATAATATCTGTCTTTCACAGATTTTAGTGTTTATAGTCTGGAAAAGAAATCATCTAATTACAGATTAGGGGCATATTTCATTTTGCTGAAGACGAGAACGATGATTAGATGTAAGTGCTACGACTGTAACCATTCTGCAGAGTAAGAAATAAATTGGCCGCAAACAATACGGAAAGTAAACAAGCGGACAGCATTCCGAGGACTGCCCACGCCGAACCATATATCCACAGCGCGAGACATTCGATTCAAATTTCTTTTCAGCCATAACGGCACTCGGCGAAAGAGTAACAATAAATTTAGCGAAATAATGAATTTACTACGTATAGCGTGTCTGTCGCATTTTATTACGGCGCCCCGGCGATTGTTTTATATCGCCCGCGGCCGGAATCGTTAAACAAACAAGTGTGCGCCGGGCGGCGGGCGGCGGGCAGCGGCGGCCGCGTGGCGTTCGTTTTGTGCCGCAGCTGGCCCACGGGCTGCGACACTCGGGGACGAACAATGCGGGACCACCTACAACGCTCCTCTCGCACCTGGGGCCCTCGCCAATTTTGGAACGGACGTGTTTGTTCTGCCGGAGATACGATACCTCCGCGCTGCCGCCTGCGGGCTGCGGAATGTCATCTGACGAGGGCAACCGGGGCAGCAATTAGCACTACAAATACTTACTCGAAGGCGAAAGAAAGTAAGGCGGAGCACTAACTAGAATGATTACGTCATGGCAATGAAAGTTTACAACAGACCGGGACTCGAACCCGGATTACATGCTTTTCGCGAGCAGTCGCCTTGACCATAAGGAGTTTCTCTTTTTTTTAATTTTTAATTTAAGAGCAGCCATCCTCCCCTTCTAGCATTTCCATCACCTTCGTCGCTGCCAGAATTGCGCTATTAAATAGAAGCCCTCTGCTGTAGTGAATGGTCATAGACAGTCGGCGATAAAGAGTTACGACGTGTATAACATAGTAAGTGCCGTATTTTATTCATATTAGTCGGTAGCTCTACTATAAACTGACACAGTGCAGATTCTTGGTAATGGCAACCCTGTCATGATGTGTGCATGTAAACATTGGTAATCGACAAAATGTTCAAATGTGCGTGAATTCCTAAGGGACCGAACTGCTGAGGTCTTCGGTACATAGACTTACACACTACTGAAACTAACTTATGCTAAGAGCAACACAAAAGGGTTCAAGTAACTCTGAGCACTATGGGACTTAACGTCGAGGTCATCAGTCCCCTAGAACTTAGAACTACTTAAACCTAACTAACCTAAGGACATCACACATTTCCATGCCCGAGGCAGGATTGGAACCTTCGACCGTAGCGGTCGTGCGATTCCTGACTGTAGCGCCTAGAACCGCTCGGCCACTCCGGCCGTCTAAGAATAACACACACACACACACACACACACACACACACACATACCAGTGCCCGAGGGAGGACTCATACCTCCAGCGGGAGAGTGTAAGTGACAAAATCATGGCCGAGAGTGTAGTGACGCGTGTGAGGAAAATGTTCTTCGGGGACGATTTGTATAAGGATGATGTGAATAAATTCGACACAGCTAAAGGTCCTGAATATGGTCCTGAAAGCAAATGCACTTCGAAAGTTGTTGCTAATCAGATAAATGTGAATATTTAGTTAAACACGTAAACAATCTTGATTTACTTCCCTTACCATTGTTTACGTGTCTATATGTGACACTGTGACGGTAGAAATTTTAAGCACCATCCTTAACATTGTTTTCCTACTGTATTAAGGTGCTTGCTGAAGTTAATTTTATATTTTGCTGAATCATAGACTAATTTTTGAGGTTATTATACTTTATTGCTGCAAAACTCGTTTATGCGATTGGTAGTATGACAATCTGAAACAACTAGGACCTTTTAAACTCTATTTTTGAGGAATTCATTTACCCAGTCAGTAAGCAGTGGTTAAACAATGCTAACCCATGTTAAGTGCACTCAGTTTGTAAGCAAACAATGTTACGTATCCATAGTCGAAATTTAAGACTAAAATTTTTGGTAGAATTTACCGTTTTAAAAGAATGTCGTTACTTTAGGTGTATTACAATCTCTTATCTGTATAAAAAAATCACATTACATCTTATTAATGAGATTTTACTAAAACTTCACTGCGCAGTTTCAAAAAACAGCCCACTTGCTCTTTACCATTGTTTACAGACGAAGTCTTTTAGTAAGGGAAGTGTTCGTCTTCTTGAAAAGATTTTCGTCTCCTTAGACGTCTTAGGTGTCCAGCCACAGTTAATTAATTTTTCCTTTGTACGACTGCTACTTACAGAACGCACTGTAATAGCTGTCTGAATAGGTCTTCGCCTGTGAACCGAAGTACTGTTGTAAATTAGCCGTCCCAAGGATGTCAATGGCCAACAGCCCTATATCCGAAAAGAAAGAGAAAAACGAGTTTGCTGGTAGGATGCATAAACTCCAACCTGGAACGATGAGTGAATCTGTTACACTTTCTGGTGAATGGTTGATCACACAGTTTCACTTTTTTCTTTTAGTGTCTGTGTAGTGGCTCTAGATCGAAACAATCTGCCCTCCACAGACTGAAGAAAAAACAAAGTTCATATTTAAAACTGATTACACATTCAGCGTCACACACTAAGAGGCACCTACTTTTACAAACATCAAAGATCACAGGAAAGCAAGCGTGCGTCCGTTCTAACAGATAGCACATGTTTACTTTAGTATGATGCGAATATTGTATCACCACTGCCAAAACAGAAGTTATATTTCCAATCGGTTCTCGTGAAGTTGGTTTTTCATTACTTATGTGAAATGAGACGACAAGCTACGCTGGAGTCTGAAAAAGAAAGTCGTAATTGACCTCACGTAAGTGCAGTGTGGTGTTTCGGCTTGAAATAATTACTTCTACTTTCTCAAGAAACCCTAAATCCTATACACATTTCGCTGTAAATGTTTTTTTGTTTGCAGGTGGCGTTCTGGTAAATAAATAAAAGTGATTTTTTCAATAGCATACACTATGTAGCCTCCAACAAAATACAATGTTCCTCTCTCTTTACAACTACGAACTTTTCTCGAAGCACAACTCCCATTTTACAACCACCAAAGTTCTATGTCACTGTTATACCTCTAAATCAAAGAACATTGTAGCCTACACCTTTATAACGTTGTCGATGCAGCATGATTAGTGTCGCTGATTCTCTTCTCTCTCTTTAAAGTTTCCATCGCTAACATATCGATGACACTCACGCCGTCTTGTCGAATGGTCTTTCTCAATGCCGTACAACAGCAGCCTTTTAGTGGCATAAAAAATTAATTAACCTCCACTCTCCTAACTACTACCTAGCTTATAAAGTAAAACATTTAACTTAAATTATAACTGCTTTTATGTGCTCGGAACATACCTACATTCCTTACGGAAAAATACACATAGATTACTACTGAAATCGACTGAAACTAGCTAATCTTCACCAGAAAAAAAAACTCACCCGTAGAAGTGTTACCTTACTCAATGGTGCACTACGATAATCTTAGGTTACACATAAGGCATAGGTAAGCAGTAGAATAAGAAGAAAATAAAAATAAAATTAAAAGATGCTACAAATTTCCTAAACGCAGCGTACGGAAAATTAAAAACGCCCATAAATTTAAATGTCTTAGTGAAATAGTACAGAAGGATGACAGTTTGGAGAAAGCGAAAAAACACAAGGTAAGGAAGATGGAAATGGTATTAAGATGTGTAGAAAGAGAAAAACACTTAGCACTCATCACTCTTTTTTCAGTTCTGATGGAAGCCTATTGAGAATTAAACCTGCTGAATAGCGCACACATTTCCGCACAATGCTTAAGGTAGAGTTGCAAGTGTAACTAGTTTCTCCATTTAGTGTCACATAATGAAAGTGGAAGTTTCTTCTGGTGAATCTATTTTCAACTATAAATTCCATGATGACGCATATATGCAGGGCTGGCAGAATTAGAACTCTGACAAGGGAACATCAACAACTTCATCCTATCCATATTTTATGCAGAAAAAGCACACTAGCAAGGTATCAACGCCAGCAATTGAATTCGCGTGAAAATTTGGGCTACAGTTATGACAGTACGCGGTTACGACCTTCGGAAAGCACAACTTTTTGACTTTCGCGCATCGTTTGTTTGTCACTCGACCACCCCACTTCAGCCGCCTAATGACAGAGCTCGATGTACTTTACACAGGAATGACAACCATAGGTATCACAGGACGTTGAAGGTTAGCGAAAACGAAGGGCAAGGTGCAGAATCCTTGAACATAGTCTCAGTTTGAATATAACAAACTTTTCTGAGACTGAGAAGCTTATGTGCACGAATCTGCGTGGTTTTAGAAAGCATCGCTAGTCCGAAACTCATCTTGCCCTTTCCTCACATGATATACTGAGAACTGTGGATGAAGGGAAACAGGCAGATACCATATTTCTAGCTTTCCGGATAGCACTTGACACGATTCCCCATTGCTGCTAATGAAGGTACGAGCATATGGAATAAGTTCACAGATATGTGAGTGGCTCGAAGACTTCTTAAATAATGGAACCCAGAATGATGTCCTTGACTGCGAGTGTTCATCAGAGACAAGGGTATCGTCAGGAATGCCCCAGGGAAGTGTGATAGGATCGCTCATGTTCTCTATACACATAAATGATTTGGCTGACAGGGTGGGCAGCAATCTGCGGTTGTTTGCTGATGGTGCCGTGGTGTACGGTAAGGTGTCGAAGTTGAGAGTGTGTAAGAAGATACAGTATGACTTGAACAAATTTCCAGTTGGTGTGATGAATAGCAGCAAGTCCTAAATGTGGAAAAATATTAGTTGCTGTAGATGAGTGGAAAGATCAAACCTGTAATGTTCGGACACAGTATTACTAGTGTCCTGCTTGACACAGTCAAGTCGGTTAAATATCTGGACACAACATTGCAAGGCGATATGAGGTGGAACGAGCATGTGAGGACTGTGGTAGGTTCAAATGGCTCTGAGCACTATGGGACTTAACATCTGTAGTCATCAGTCCCCTAGAACTTAGAACTACTTAAACATAACTAACCTAAGGACATCACACACATCCATGCCCGAGGCAGGTTTCGAACCTGCGACCGTAGCAGTCGCGCGGTTCCGGACTGAGCGCCTAGAATCGCGAGACGACCGCGGCCGGCGACTGTGGTAGGGAAGGTGAGTAGTTGATTTTAGTGTATTGGGAGAATTTTAGGAAAGGGTGGTTCACCTGTAAATGAGAATGCATTTAGAATGCTGGTGCGACCTGTTCTTCAGTAGTGAGTGTTTGGGATCCGTATCGAATCGGACTGAAGGAAGACATCAAAGCAATTCAGAGGCAGACTGCTAGATTTGTTACCGGTAGGTTCGGACAACACGTAAATGTTAAGGAGGTGCTTCAGGAACTCAAATGGGAATCCCTGGAGGGAAGGCGACGTTCTTTTCAAGAAACGCTGTTGAGAAAATTTAGAGAACTGGCATTTGAAGCTGACTGCTGAACGATTCTACTTTCGCTAACGTACATTGCGCGTAAGGACAACGAAGATAAGATACAAGAAATTAGGGCCCGTACAGAAGCATACAGAAAGCTGTTTTCCCCTTGCTCTGTTTGTTAGTGGAACAGCAAAGGGAATGACTAGCAGTACAGGGTACCCTCCGCCATGAGTTGTAACGGGACTTGTGGAGTATCTATGTAGACGTAGATGTAGAAGGTGGATATATCTGCCCAACGTGTTCTGAAATTTTGTTCGAGAACACGTTGCTTTATGCAAAAAGTAGTGAGTAATACGAGTATATACTATGTCAACCTCACACATATTTACATTCAATATTATTTGAAGAATATTCTTGTACTGACATTCTGCAGCTACATAAATGCCTCAAAATCAAAACGAATAAAACTAAGCAACTGAGAAATTATCATGAAAAGAAGTTAATGATTTTAGATTGACGATTTCATCATGCCCAGTCACGATGGAGAATAGTGCGTCTCCGGCAAGTGTACTTCAATTTAACGATGCCAGCCCTAAAATCCAAAGAAATTCACCCGCAACAGAGGTGTTGGTGATTAAATAGTGCTGCGTAACTTCTTTAATGACACACTCATTTATTTCATTCATTTACAGTACATTTGCGATTCGCAACAGAAAAATGTTCGAAACAAAGAGCTCTCTTGCGCTAGCTACAGGTTAGAAACCGCACACTTTGACAAAATCAAAAAACATGTTACCAATGTCAAAATAGCAGTTGACAAACCTTTTTTCACTCCTCTGTACAGTAAATCGCTCTCGGGAATTGAGCGGGTCAGGTGGGACAGAATGAGTTACATACAAACAGTATGGGCGAAACTTTAAAAAACTGTACTTTCAGAAAGAAATTACTGCGTACTGTCAGAATTATGGCCCAAATTTTCGCTCGGGATGTATTACTGTGGCTGGTATCTTGATAATGTGCTTTTTTCTCCTTTATATACGAGGTCAAGTTGGTGATGTTCGCTTGTGAGACACGTGAACAACGCCTACACGAAGTTTGCAGACTAACACCGCAGATCTGCTTGTCAGCATTTTTCTGCGCTAAGATGGTTGGCGTTGCTGACCTTCGATCACTGGGCCACAGGTTAGATTATCAGCCGAATCGGGGACTTTCTCTGCTCGGGACTGGTTGCGTGTATCAAATGGTTCAAATGGCTCTGAGCACTATGGGACTCAACTGCTGTAGTCATAAGTCCCCTAGAACTTAGAACTACTTAAATCTAACTAACCTAAGGACATCACACACATCCATGCCCGAGGCAGGATTCGAACCTGCGACCGTAGCGGTCGTGCGGTTCCAGACTGTAGCGCCTTTAACCGCTCAGCCACTCCGGCCGGCTGCGTGTATCTGCGCGCGCGCGCACGCGCGCGCGTGTGTGTCTGTGTGTGTGTGTGTGTGTGTGTGTGTGTGTGTGTATGTGTGTGTTTTGCTCTCACCATTATTTCTTTATAATCGACGAGCAAGTCACCGGAGTGGCGGCAACAAAAGGACTTGTACCAGACGACGGAACTCCCAGGGAGGGGATTCCTGGACAAAATTGCCATACGCACATTTCGTTTCTGTCCTATGAATTTTCTTGCTGAGTGCGCAAAGTTTCCCCAGAATTTGGAAAAAGGTACTAGAGTGAAAGTAGGCAAAAGAGACCACCCTTCCCGTTTCATTGTCATAAAGAGTGGATACCATTCGTATAGTGAAGATAGCAACATTCAGTTTCTGCACAAAAACTTAAACGTGATACTTTCCAGAAATCTTTTCATCTACCATCAGTTCTATCTGTTTGATCATCTCGGAACAATACACTGAGACGACAAAAGTCCTGGGATAGTGATATACACATATCTAGATGATGGTAGTATCGCGTACGCAAAGTATAAAGGGTCAGTGTATTGGCGGAGTGTCGTTTCTACTCAGGTGATTCATGTGGAAAGGTCTCCGACGTGACTACGGCCGCAAAACGGGAATTAACAGACTTCGAAAGCGGAATGGGAATTGGAGCTAAACAATTGGGATATTTCATTTTGGAAATCGTTAAGGAATTCAATAGTCCGCGATCGTCAGTGTCAAGATGTGCCGGGAATGCCTAATTTCAGGCATTGCATCTCACCACCGACAATGCAGTGGCCGATTAAATTCACACGAAGATCGATAGGAGCGGCGTATTCGTAGCGTTCTCAGAGCTAACAGACACGCAACACTGCGTGAAATAACCGCAGAGATGTGGGACACACGACAAACATATCTGTTAGGACAGTGAGGCGGAATTTGGCTTTAATTGGCTATGGCAGCATATAACCGACGCGAGTGCCTTTGCTAACAGCAAGAAACCGCCTGCAGCAACGCTCCTTGGCTCATGACCATATCGGCTGGATCCTAGACTAGAGGAGAACAGTGGAATGGTCACATGAGTCCCGGTTTCAGTAGGTAGCAGCTGATCGTAGGGTTCTTGAGCGGCGCAGATCTCACGAAGCTATGGCCCCAAGTTGTCAGCAAAGCACTGTGCAAGTCGGTGGTGGCTCTATAATGGTGTGGGCTCTGTTTACATGGCATGGACTGGGTCCTCTGGTCCAAGTGAACTGACCATTGACTGGAAACAGTTATATTCGGCTACCTGGAGACCATTTGCAGCCATACATGGACTTCATTGTTCCTAAACAATGCTCCAATTTATACAAAAGTATTGCGTGACCCACAGTATCAAATGCATTTATTAAATTAAAGAAAATACTTGTTATTATCAGCCTATCTTTTATCCCTGCTAATACCTCAAATTGAAAAGAATCAGTTCCTTTTTCTGTGGACACTCCTTTTTTGAAGACAAACTGAGACAGGTTCCTACTCTCGTCTACAAAGATTTCTTAAAACCTTTCAACAGTACCGTTAGCAAAGAAATTGGCCGGTGATTGTGTACATTATCTTTTTGCCCATCTCATAAAGTGTTTTCACTAAAAAGTGTTTACTGTTGGCCCGATGACAGTGACAAAAATTCATTTTGAAACACTGACGGAGTCTCCTGTCCGCAAGTCTTACGATATAACCTTCTTATTGCTCGAGTTCCTACGATACAATAATAGCAACTACATAAATTACAAATCAGTTTGTTATATCTTACAGATAACGCTTCACAGATTCTCATATTTGACTGGGAGGTACGTTCCGCAACATGTTTGGATTAGCAACTTTTTACTGATTGTACAAACTATAACTGAAACTGCGTTTCCGTTCAAACATAATGCTTCATAATGTGTTATGTAACTGGAAAACAAAAAGACTGGCTACAGATAATGGTTCGTCCAGCTGATGTTCATAGTAGTCACTGTCAGCCCTAACCTAAGACACTCACATTAACACGTTCCCCTCCAACTTTTGCTATGCTATTTATCACTGAGTTTCTCATTTCTTAGATAGAGGAGAGTAGAGAGATCATTAAATAATTATGTACTAACGAAAAATTACAGTGAACAAGAACAAAAGGAGTACTATCTACTTCAGATGAAAGTTTGTACTGGAAGAAAATTAACTCTTCTCTGTTCGGCTGTCGCTAGCTTTCAACAGCGAAGTTCCAAAGCCTGTCGGAAGTACTGACTGGAGGCTACAATAGCATAGAACACCGACGCGTTACTGTAGAAACGTAAACAAAGTGGCATTACTTGATTGATCGCGCAAAGCAGCAGGGCCAAGCCCGCTATCACGTATCTGGTGAAGCCGAACCGACTATAGACTGCCTGGTACTAACTTCGTAACTACCATTTACAGAATTAAATGCGACTGTAGGTGTAATTACCTCTCTTTACAAGTAATTTGTACCTGGGTTTTACTGCAATTTGGTTTGATATATATGAATATTTAAACCAATGGCTTACTGGTGGTGCACTGGGGAAGACACTTCATTCATATTTGGGATGTAGGCTGTTCCGATCCCCCACCCAACATTCTCATTTAGGTTTTCTATGGGTTCCCTAAAACGCTTCAGATCACTAATTACATTAAACTACAACAATCACTGGATCCTTTTCACCGTGAAATTCAGCTATTATCTTCCTGCTATTTGTGAAAGTGTGATATTACACAACCACATGTCAATGATAGGACATTTGTATCTGCTGCTCATGAATTTTCTTGACTATATTCTGAATAATATCTGAAGTTAATGTCAAACCTCTCATGGATTATTTTCCACCAGGAGCTATTTTTCAATGCTACGAACTTCCGTGGTCATTCGCACATGTACTCACTTATAATTTGTTCAAACTAGCAGCAAGTGCAGGCACAACGTTCTTAAAATAAACTTACTGCAGCAGACATGGAATTTTTGTCTTGTACATGCAATTTTCAGCCAAACAAGGAAAGTGCGAGTAGCGGAAAACATCACCAGGACTTTGCATTTCAGTGAATCATTTTCTTGTCGCTAGGCATCAGTACGAACAAAATGTAGTTTCATCTGCATAGCAAACGTCGTTTCTACAAAAAGCACACATTGACGCTGATACATTGTGTTACGACTGTTGAAGATCTTGGTTGCAGTTCATCTTCCTGTAATTCATGTTAAGAGCCTCTTTATACGTTCATTTGCGTTGTGAAAGTTTGCACGGTATCTCATATTTCATTACCTTTAGCCAGATCGCGTTGTTGATCATTCATGGGTCAAATTTCAATCACAGGGAAGTATTTTCAGTGCGTTAATACCGGAGTCATAACTTACTATCCACTCGTCATAACTTACTATCCACTCAGGTTACATTATAACAAGTATTAGCGGCTTTAACTGTTTGTCAGAGGCGAGTGTGAAAGATGTGGGAACATTTGTAAATCAATGTAGTGTACAATACTGATTAACTGCTGTTTCACTATAAAGGAGATTGTATACAATACGCTAGTACGGCCCTCATCCGAATACAGCTCAAGTGTCGGGACTCATATGAGGTCGGAGTAGCAGTAGGGTTCGAGCGTATACAACGAAAGGCTAAACGAAGTCACAGGCCTCTTTTGACAGATGAGAGAGTGAAACAGAAATGTGTATAAAATTTTTACTGGGAGACGCGAGGAAATACGTCGAATATGGCTTGAGATCCCGATTACAAAACGTAAAAATATGTCTTGCATGGAAGAAAATACGAATATTTTTCAGTCCTTACATATCTACCCCGTTGAGATCGTGCATGTAAAATTAGACAAACAGCAGCTCGCACAAAGACATAAAAGCTGTCTTTATTCCCAAGCACCATCCGCGAACTAATTAGAAAAACACTTTGCGGTATGATTCATTAAATACACTCTCTGCTGGCAGGCACTTCACAGTGATTTGCAGAGTATAGATTTCGATGTAGATGCCTGTCGTCTTTGCATGGAAAACGCTCTAACTGACTTACGGTGCTCATTGTTGAATACGATATTAAGTGACCTCTGGCCTCTTCAGCAGAATGCTCTGACAATGCTAAAACTGAATCGACTTCGCAGGAAGAAATAACAAAAATTTACAAAATAAAGAGTAATGGAATAGCCGCGTTATAGTACAGTGTCATATGTTAAAGTACAGACCAATTACGTTACAAAAGCTGTAAAATTTCGACTAAAATGACTGTGGATATAGGTCAAAACAGCATATGTAAACACATCGATTTTGTATCATTGTTAGCGTACAGCCAACACAACCGATAATTAAAACCAAGTCAGGACTGAACACTACACAGTCGACGTCTGAAGGCAGAATCTTAAGCAGATATTTAACTGTGTTGTCAAGTGCAAGTACCATGAGTCAATGGAAAAAGATTTCTTTACAAACACATCCACATTACATGGCACACATTCTCACTGTTGTTCAAGTATTCTCAAAACAGTTGAATCATGAAGATAGTAGGGTAACAAATTGAACTACTTTCCCTGTTACAAGCCACTTGAATCCACGTTCGCTTCAGGAAGTTTGTAGGTGGTGAAAACTGATCTTGTATGTACTTCTGTAGTCCCCACAAGATCCGCACGAGGTGCCGCAGTGCACTGGTCGCCCATTCTGGTGGTGGCGGGTTCACATCTCCAACCACATATCTAGATTAAGGTTTCTAGGATTTTCGCAAATCAATTAATGCGAATGTCTTGATAGTTCCTTCGGTAGGCTATAGAGATTACCTTCACCATTCTTATCCATTCAAGATTGTGCTCTGCCACAAATCAGCTAGTTGCCAAAGGAGTTTTAAATCCTAATATTTCTCCACAGCCCCCTTTTCCACCTCGTCCCACGTACATACGCGTTGTTTCATGTATAGCGGAGAAGTCTATACATCTACAAAACTATAACTTGAATGAACGTTATTCTATTGCTAATCACATAACATAATTATATTTAAGATTGATAAATAAGTAAACTTCGTTTTCAACCTTAAATACGAAATTATTCTCCTATGAAGCGATGAAATAATTTATATGCATGAAAATTATATTTCCTACGTGGCTCTTAATCTACATTTACGGATATACTCCATAATCCACTGGAGAGAATCGTACCAATGTTATAGATGTTCTCTCCTATTCCATTCGCGTATTATGCGATGGAGGAAATTCCCTAATTTCTCTTACGAATTCTTTCTCTTTGTTATAGACATTATCTTACATTTATCCACTTTTCATGAGAGCTGCCATTCATTACACAAAGTGTAAATTTGTCAAAGTCTTTCTGCATTTCATTACGATCGTCCAACAACTATGTTTTCCTGTAGAAAATAGTATCGCCAGCGAACACTCCGATAGTGCTACTGATGCTATATGATAATTCGCCTATGTATATTCTGAACAGTAAAGAACGTACTACGATTTCTTGAGACACAATTGATGCTAATTTAATTTCTGTGGAAAATACACTCTCCACATAGTATATTTTTAAAAAATCAGACTTACAGCAGGTCATCGTTAATTACATTCCTCGATATTCCACTTGCCAGCTATCAGTCATCCTCAGGTGACCCACCGCAGACTGTGGCCTGCTGTTAAAGTAAGCTGACTTATATCGTTTTGTCTTTACTGTCGTCGAGTTGTCGTCATCCATTGTGTTAAAACACTTGAAAACAGTGCACACACAGTCTCAGACCTAGGTAGTTTCCCTGAAGAGTTAGCCCCCGAAAAATAGTGTTCTGGAAAACAAGATATTCTGCTAAACAGATTAATAGGGCAACATTAGTTACCACCAAGAACTAGGGAACAGATAAAGAGTAGATCACTCACAGACAATCTCTAGCTTTTCTTTCCTTTGTTGGTAGTATTTTGTTTAGGATAGCAAGAACCTTCCTAAACCTCAGGTAAAAGTGGTTTACTGCCCGCCATCTACAGGGTTATTACAAATGATTGAAGCGATTTCACAACTCTACAATAACTTTATTATTTGAGCTATTTTCAAAATGCTTTGCACACACATACAAAAACTCAAAATTTTTTTTAGGCATTCACAAATGTTCGATATGTGCCCTTTTAGTGATTCGGCAGACATCAAGCCGATAATCAAGTTTCCCCTACACTCGGCGCAGCATGTCCCCATCAACGAGTTCGAAAGCATCGTTGATGCGAGCTCGCAGCTCTGGCACGTTTCTTGGTAGAGGAGGTTTAAACACTGAATCTTTCACATAATCCCACAGAAAGAAATCGCATGGGGTTAAGTCGGGAGAGCTTGGAGGCCATGACATGAATTGCTGATCATGATCTCCACCACGACCGATCCATCGGTTTTCCAATCTCATGTTTAAGAAATGCCGAACATCATGATGGAAGTGCGGTGGAGCACCATCCTGTTGAAAGATGAAGTCGGCGCTGTCGGTCTCCAGTTGTGGCATGAGCCAATTTTCCGCGGGCTACGCGTGAATCTTGCCCGCACGCGTTCAACCGTTTCTTCGCTCACTGCAGGCCGACCCGTTGATTTCCCCTTACAGAGGCATCCAGAAGCTTTAAACTGCGCATACCATCGCCGAATGGAGTTAGCAGTTGGTGGATCTTTGTTGAACTTCGTCCTGAAGTGTCGTTGCACTGTTATGACTGACTGATGTGAGTGCATTTCAAGCACGACATACGCTTTCTCGGCTCCTGTCGCCATTTTGTCTCACTGCGCTCTCGAGCGCTCTGACGACAGAAACCTAAAGTGCGGCTTCAGCCGATCAAAACTTTACGAGTTTTTCTACGTATCTGTAGTGTGTCGTGACCATATGTCAATGAATGGAGCTACAGTTAATTTATGAAATCGCTTCAATCATTTGTAATAGCCCTGTAATATTGCAGCCATTATGGGATTAGTGAAGGGCTGGTTCAAATGACTCTGAGCACTATGCGACTTAACTTCTGAGGTCATCAGTCACCTAGAACTTAGAACTAATTAAACCTAACTAACCTAAGGACATCACACACATCCATGCCCGAGGCAGGATTCTAACCTGTGACCGTAGCGGTCGCTCCAGACTGTAGCGCCTAGAACCGCACGGCCACTCCAGCCGGCAGTGAAGGGCAATTTGTTTTTGCGTAAGGCAGGAATTTATTAAATACCCTGCCAACGTAGTGTGACTTATATACAGGGTGGTGCATTGATAGTGACCGGGACAAATATCTCACGAAATACGCATCAAACGAAAAAACTACAAAGAACGAAACTCGTCTAGCTTGAAGGGGAAAACCAGATGACGCTATGGTTGGCCCGCTAGATGGTGCTGCCATAGGTCAAACGGATATCAACCGCGTTTTTTTTTAAAATAGGAACCCCCATTTTCATTACATATTCGCGTAGTACGTTAAGAAATATGAATGTTTTAGTTGGTCCACTTTTTTCGCTTTGTGATAGATGGCGCTGTAATAGCCACAAACGTATAAGTACGTGGTATCACGTAACCTTCCACCAGTGCGGACGGTATTTGCTTCGTGATACATTACCCGTGTTAAAATGGACCGTTTACCAATTGCAGAAAAGGTCGATATCGTGTTGATGTTTGGCTATTGTGATCAAAATGCCCAACGGGCGTGTGCTATGTATGCTGCTCGGTATCCTGGACGACATCATCCAAGTGTCCGGACCGTTCGCCGGATAGTTACGTTATTTAAGGAAACAGGAAGTGTTCAGCCGCATGTGACACGTCAGCTACGACCTGCAACAAATGATGATGCCCAAGTAGGTGTTTTTGCTCCTGTCGCGGCAAGTCCGCACATCAGTAGCAGACAAATTGCGCGAGATTCGCGAACCTCAAAAACGTCGGTGTTGAGAATGATACATCAACATCGATTGCACCCGTACCATATTTCTATGCACCAGGAATTGCATGGCAACGACATTGAGCGTCGTGTACACTTCTGCCACTGGACACAAAAGAAAGTACGGGACGATGATAGATTTTTTGCACTCGTTCTATTTAGCGACGAAGCGTCATTCACCAACAGCGGTAACGTAAACCGGCATAACATGCACTATTGGTCAACGGAAAATGCAGAATTGCTGCGACAAGTGGAACATCAGCGAACTTGGCGGGTTAATGTATGGTGCGGCATTATCGGAGGAAGGATAATTGGCCCCCATTTTATCGATGGCAATCTAAATGGTGCAATGTATGCTGATTTCCTACGTAATGTTCTACCGATGTTACTACAAGATGTTTCACTGCATGACAGAATGGCGATGTACTTCCAACATGATGGATGTCTGGCACATAGCTCGCGTGCGGTTGAAGCGGTACTGAATAGTATATTTCACGACAGGTGGATTGGTCGTCGAAGCACCATACCATGGCCCGCACGTTCACCAGATCTGACGTCCCCGAATTTCTTTCTGTGGGGATTCGGGAGGACGACGGTTCAATCCCGTCTCCGGCCATCCTGATTTAGGTTTTCCGTGATTTCCCTAAATCGTTTCAGGCAAATGCCGGGATGGTTAATTTGAAAGGGCACGGCCGATTTCCTTCCCAATCCTTCCCTAACCAGAGCTGGCGCTCCGTCTCTAATGACCTCGTTGTCGACGGGACGTTAAACACTAACCACCACCTTTCTGTGGGGAAAGTTGAAAGATATTTGCTATCGTGATCCACCGACAACGCCTGTCAACATGCGTCAGCGCATTGTCAATGCATGTGCGAACATTACGGAAGGCGAACTACTCGCTGTTGAGAGGAATGTCGTTACACGTATTGTCAAATGCATTGAGGTTGACGAACATTATTTTGAGCATTTATTACATTAATGTGTCATTAACAGGTAATCACGCTGTAACATCATGCGTTCCCAGAAATGATTAGTTCACGAAGGTACATGTATCACATTGGAACAACCGAAATAAAATGATTAGCATACCTACCTTCTCTATTTTAATTTAAAAAACCTATCTGTTACCAACTGTTCGTCTAAAATTGTGAGCCATATGTTTGTGACTGTTACATCGCTATCTATCACAAAGCAAAAAAAGTGGTCCAGCTAAAACATTCATATTTCTTTACGTACTGCACGAATAAGTAATAAAAAATGGGGGTTCCTATTTAAAAAAAACGCAGTTGATATCCGTTTGACCTATGGCAGCGCCATCTAGCGGGCCAACCATAGCGCTGGGTTCCCCCTTCACGCTAGAAAACTTTCGTTCTTTGTAGTTTTTTCGTTTGACGCTTATTTCGTGAGATATTTGCCCCGTTCGCGATCAATGGGCCACCCCGTAGACAAGACCACGCGCACCGTGAAAGAGCGCTGCACTGAACATCAACGCTGCACTAGCCTTTTACAATCGAGTGATCCTGCTATTGCCGAACCTTGTAGCTGCACCGGACATTCAGTGTAGTACAACAAAACATAATTGTGGCTAAAGTGACATCTTTTTGGGACGCCATTGTTAAAGAATTTGTGGAAATAGGTGTGGGGAAAAATATGATGAACAGTAATAACGGCTACCAGGTGGTTAAAGCGTGAAACCATATAATCTCCAGAAGACGACAAAATGGCTCTGAGCACTATGGGACTTAACATCTATGGTCATCAGTCCCCTAGAACTTAGAACTACTTAAACCTAACTAACCTAAGGACAGCACACAACACCCAGCCATCACGAGGCAGAGAAAATCCCTAACCCCGCCGGGAATCGAACCCGGGAACCCGGGCTGGGAAGCGAGAACGCTACCGCACGACCACGAGATGCGGGCCCAGAAGACGACAGAGGATGCTTAACCACGAGGACGAGGACAGCTGAGTACCACAGTTTCATCAGTGAAGGTGCTACCAGACGTGTAGTGCGGTTAGTCTGTCATGACGATCTTGAAGCGTGCGTCGAATACTCACCTCTAATAAACTACGGGACGAGGTACGTATCCGTCAGTCTTCGTTGGCTCACCCGTGGATCATTAGCAGGTCCTCAGTCGAAATGTCGACCAGCAACCAGAAGTCGGAAATTTATTTGAACATTCGATTCGGCTGGAAAATTTGAAAATTCACATTCTTTGAGATATCTGCGAAGAAATTGCATGTGGTAGTATTTTTGATAGTAGTTAATAATTTGATGGTAGTTGACGATGTGATTAATTGAAGGGTATGGGATAATATAATGGTAACACACATTAGCTATGAATGGAGATATTCAATTGGAAAAGTGTAAAAAATATTTCATACGTAAGTTATTAATATTTTATTATTTATGCAACTGGTAGTCACTGTACAGCATCTTAAGCACACGAATCAACGGAAAAAATACAAACTTTGAGTTAATAATGTCCCAAACTCTATCTTTACCTAGCTGTGGCGAACACATTATGTGGTATACCATTATTTTCCTGCAACAAACACAGGACAGCTGAAAATTCTCACATTTCGTCTGCAGATGCATCTACATACTCATCCTCTTTGTAGATGTCTTCTTAGTTTTTATTGCTTTGTAGAATTTGTGATAAAAAAGTGGTATCCGTTCATTGCAGATATGAGGTCTTGTTTTTCCTTCGAGTCAATTGGAATACTTCTTTTGAAGAGTAGTTCCTTCTAAGGTTGTAAGGCGACCTTGCCTGTGTAAACTGACTTTCTACCAGTCTTCCCCATGAAATATATTTGATACGAATAAGATTCCTGAGTCAACTGCATCGAGTAGGAACAGTACAGCATGTCGCAAAAACACCTTGTGCTCTTCTACTGAGATATTCTTCTGACTAAATGTAGATCTCATTTCACTGATGCATACAGAATCATCTGATGACACAAAATGGACACAAAATGGTCGCTTTTGGCCATACTCCTTCAATATGTCCACCCAGTCATGAGGGTCACATACAAACTGCACACATGGGCGAACATCCTGCTCCACAACTACAAAATCTCGATTGCTTGGCAACATGGAATGTCCAGGAAGTGGTGGTGGAAAATCTTCCTTTTGCTACAAGCAGTATCCAAACAAACACAATGTTTCAGTTTTTGTTTTACCCAAAGTAGTTGTCTGAAGTCGCAATCAAGTTCTTCCCCCGTATATTGTGATCTTCAAAATACTTCAGTAAGCAGGTGCCTATTTTCTCTGGACCTCTTGCTGCTACCGTTTCATCCCAAACAAAGAAATGACCTGGTGACGAATTACGGGGATGAATACCGAAGTTATATGTTCACAGTTTCCTCTTATAGAACATTGGACCTGTAGAGAGTTTAGGAGTGAGCAATGCCTGTTGTGAATCGAAAGTTATAACATGAATATCTTTATCAAAAACTGCCTTCTCTGTTTGCACTTTTATATTATCTTGACCTGACTGGGCTTTTCTGAGAAGCAACTCTTTCTGTATATTTATTTCTCTTAGTTTTTCCAGGTCGTTTTTTGCTTCTATCAGTTCAATTTCATTTGAATCACATGTAGGTCAAATATCTGATTTTGGCAGTTTGAATGAAATATTGAAATCATTAATGAAAATGCAATGATAGTTATCAAAAGATACTGGCTTCGCTTTGATATCAGGACAGTATTCATCTTCATAATGGTTGTAGCAAGTTTGTACAGAATATTCCATCGGCACATAAAATTTTTCACCATTATCTTTTCTACTGTAGTGACTTTTGTATTTTGAAATACCTTCTATACGTTTTTTGACTAATTACGCGTCTTCCTCTGAGTAGGTATGTGGTCTGTTCCTGTGTTTGCCTCTTCTATGTTCTGGTGGAGTAGTAGCCCCTGTTCGCATTTTGATTTGTATGTTTTTTACTCTACCTCTGTTGTGCTGCAAACCATGGATGCTTAAAAATGCAACTTTACAGACATCAGTGATTCTGCCACCTTTTATAACACTGTATCGTACAGTGTTGTTACGCCTGCTAATTTCACTGTCTGTATATCTTCTTTTTATTAGTTCTAGCGGCATGGAACCAAACAAACAAGCGTTTTGTCTATGGAAGTCCCCACTGTTCCTGAATGACAGGTGTATACTCGGTATACGCTGCTAATAGGACCTTACTTTCTGAATACACCGCGTAATATTTAATAAAATCATTTATTACCCATGTAGTCGGTATTGTTGAAGGGTATGTGAACCTGAGGAACATGTTGGTATACAAACTGAGAAGTGTGAGCAGAAAATTACACTAATGCACTACAGATTGCATAATGTACACGCCGACACGTTTTACGCTAACGTGAAGGTATGTAACACTGTAGTCTGTAACTAAAAATTAAATTTACAGTCGAGAAGACCTACTGAAATGCTAGAAATAACAGTATCCGCCTAGTAAACATTCGACGCATACCACATACCTAAAACTTTTACAATAATAGACGTAAATCTGGTAAGTGGTACAGAAAGACAATGCCCGAGGAAGTCAGCAAATGGTATGGACGCAAAACTTGGAAGAAGCAATACCTACTAGCATGAGTGATAAATATTCAGTCAGCACACCACCGGCTGTAAATGAAATGAATGTTTCTTAGGGTACTGGGAGGAAGGTGATACGGGAAAAGCCGCTACGCCCACACCATTCACAGAAAGTGAAAGGTTTAACTACTGCGAATGTCAAACCTCGCATCGTAAAAAGACGGAAGGAAGATTAGGGCTTAACGTCCCATCGACGTCAAGGTCACTGGAGTCAGAGTGCAAGCTGTGATTTGGGAAGGATACGATAAGCAATTTGCCGTGCCCTTTCAAATGAACCATCCCGGCGATTTAGTGACATGATGAAATCCTAGATCTGCATGTGCGCCCGGGAATTTGAATCATCATCCTCCCGAATATAAGCTAAGGAAATACGAAAGCTATCAAATACGAAAAAGTTTAATGATCAATATGTCGTTTCCCGTCATTTAATTATAACAAATCTTAACAAAAGCGACACGTTTTTGATAGATTCTCAGTTCGTTTCACTTACGTTACAGTGTAAAATTACCAGATACGTGCTTCAGTTGCAAACGAATAATTCAATATGGCATCTCTTAAATTCTGTTTGTGACGGAAAACTGATCCAGCATTTCATTTTTCACGATTCTCTCCAACAAGCAAAAACCTGACGTTCGCGATTCTGCCATTTACGTTTGTGAATTTTGCGCAACATGAAATTCCACGTTCTACTTAACAAAACTTCACCAACTCCACGTCCAAGTTCGCTTCCACGTGCCGTGTGAGAACGGCATTACCACCGAGCCACGTCACTTGGCTCCTCGCCTCGTTTTGTGGCTCTGGAAAGTTAAATACTCGATCCTCTCTTCCCAACATTCCTATTTTCCGCTACCTTGTGTAAGTTGATAAAATTATTGCAGACATGAGACTACCAGAGTGTCCATAACGTCAGTAGGCCAACGATGATTTTAACTTTCGATACAGCCATTTTCGGGCCAGCGTTCCCTGAGCCAAATTGATACATTTGTCCTTCTCATCAATCCTGGAAGTTCTTTTCAACATCATCAAGAAAACCTCCAATATACTTAAAGATTTCGGCCGCTGATAACAGACATTAAAGAATGCTCTAATACTCTGGTGGAAGGATCCTCATGTCTGCGGTGCTCGTGAATCACGAATCACCTTATGCCACAAATGAACAGTGTTCATTTCGTATTCTGACAACTGAGCTGCGGCAAATTAAGTGGGGCCTTGCCCTCTGTTTTACAGACTATGAGACGGAAGTAGCCAAGCTTTCAGACGTCACGAGAGGCGGACCCCGCGAGCATAAAAGGAGGCGGGGAGTATTGTGTTGTCAGTTGACAAGCAGTAACAGCAGAACAGGTCGGCCAGAAGACCTCAGTGGCTTCGAACGTAGACTCGTCATTCTATGTCACCTGAGTGACAAATCCATTATGGACGTTTCAGCTCTACTAAAACTGTGAAGTGGAAACGCGAAGACGCAACCGTAGCTCAACCATGACCAGGCATGTACTGACGGACGGCGTCCGTCGAGGATGCTGCAGGGTGGTTGTAATAAAGCTCACGAGTTTCGAAGTACCAACTTGAACGATAACTGTGTGTAAAGAGTTAAAAATAACAGGGTACAATGATCGAGCAACTCCTCGTAAGCCACACACTTCTGTATGAAATGCTCTGCGACGTTTATTTGGTGTACAAAGCGACGCCGTTGTACAGTGGATGAGTGGAAAAGAGACTGCACTGTGTACTGCGTACACCACAGGAACAGTTTGGAGACAGTCATTGTTCGTGTCAGCATAACAATGCACCTGTCTTTAAGCAACATCTGTGAAACAATGTCTTGTGGACAATAACGTTCCTGAGTGGCCTGTCCAGAATCCTGACCTGAAACCAATGGAACATCTTTGGAATGAGTTAGAAACTCGACTTCTCTCCGGACCCCAGCGTTCGACAGTACTATTTTCTCTGATTTGACTTTGACATTCTAGAATGTCACTGGAAGTGTTTCCATCAGAATTCAAGGCGTCATACAGGTAAAGAGTCGACACATATCATAGTAATGTACGCTAATTAACGTTGAGATACTTTCGAACAGATAGGTTACTAGTCCCGCAGGAATTTGCGCAAACACCATGATCTTCTGTTTGACTCGACCTTGTAAGAGCAAACATATTTATCAAACATGACTGCAGGAGACAACAAACTGAAGAGCTGTAGAGGCACGACCGCGGAGGACTGGCGCAGTACGCGCCCTGGTGGAGGCGGCGGCGGCGTTCTTGCTTAATAAGACGTGGGACCCGGCTGCGATACCGCGTGAGGTTCGTTTGTGGGGATCTGGGAGTGTCTTACTCGTCCCGCTCCGCGCAGCCGCAGCCGTCACCTCGGATTAAGCCCCTGGCCGCAGTGCGCCGCGAATGCCATTGATTTCACGCACGAGCATTTTAAACTAGCAGGTTTACGATAGCGGCGCTCCAAAGGTCACAGCGCTCCTCCAGTAATGTATCGAACGTGGCCCGGACAAGTAAATACAGCTACGGCGATCGTCTTCTAAATTCACTCGTCCAACGATGCGACGTATCTCCACAAATTCCGGCGACCGTAAAGAGCAATCATTGTGGTTCTACACATGTAAGACGGAATTAAACTGTGCTTTTACGGCTGATATGAATCATTCCGTGTATCGGTTTACCCGGTGGTGTCAGATTACACGTCTCGCTGGAGCTGTTATCATTACGGGGCAGAAAATATCTTGACCGTAAGCAGGGAAGAGCCTACACCTTCGTCAGCGGAGCTACAACAGGATCCCAGCTGCTCTGTGTAGCCACCGAGCCGAGTAAAAACTCCGAATTTTACTACCGGACGTTGAATAGAGTCAGTCCGTTGGAAACAACTTCCAATCAATTAGTGAACAACAGAGATGTGGGAACGAAACCCACTGGAACACCTAACACATATTTCAGTATGGATCTTTTCATTTTGTCCGGAAAACTGTCTACCTAGTTAATTTTTATAGTTCTAGAAATTTCATTACTAAATTAGCTCACTAAGATGGACTGAAACAAACGCAAAGGCATGTTGCTTCATAAAAAGAAAAGGTGACAGCATTATCTAGATGTACTGGAAGAGCAAGAAGTAAGCGCTTTCACTCTGTATTCCTAGAACTAGAACAGATCGTAATAATGGTTTGAGATCCCAATGCTACACCACAATTATGGTGGTACAGCTATAATAGAAGAAACAACACTACTTGTTCCCATTTCAGTGCTTCCCTTAAACAGCTTTAAATGTTCTGACAGCTGATATACTTCAGGTGAGGAAGGAAGGAAAATTGGTCCTGGTGTCATTTCGACGAGGTCACTATAGGCGGAAGACAAGCTAGAACTGGAGAAGACTTATACAGGAAGTCTTCTGTGGACTTTTCAGTGACATCATCTCGGACTTCAGTTGGCTGCAAAATATGTGAAATCTCTAAACTGAGTTTGTGATATAAGTTGCACTATTTTGGAGGTCAAGCCAAGACAGTATTTATGGTTAAAAAACGGAAGCGATACGTAATCTCGTAGTTCGGTTCCATTTCGGACGAAAACAAGAAAATTCTGGTATATGAACGTCAAGATGGATCTTTGTTATATAATTATGTAAATTTAATAACCAGCCACCTGTCTAATCATTTTGACAAATATTATTTACTGCTAATTAGTCGTTATATGTAGTGTTCAAGATTGTATTACAGTATAAGACTGATTTTGTATTGAGCTTTTCATGTTAAATGTTTAAGGAAATGTGTTCCCATCTAGGGCTGTAATGATTTGAAACTGAAAGATTGTAAAAGTTTGCTTATAGCTCTCGTCAACGTAATATCCGGAACGAAGAGGGCAAAACTGGAAGTATTTCTAAAGAGTCTTAAGAAGTTACGTATTTATGTTACAAATTTAATGTTTTCTGTGTTTTCATTGGAAAATTTAATTGTCTGAGAGCATCTAATGGCGTTGTGTACGCAGGAGGTAACTAAAATTCTAGACCGTCCCCTCGAGATGAAGAAGCGAAGTTTCCAGAACGCATCGTAACAACAATTTTTAATGTAATAAATTTTCATACAGTCCTTGACTCAGCCATTATAAATATAGTTGTATAAAATTACGCCAAGGAACCGTAAAATCAAACATTTCACCAGCCATTGCCTTGAAGGAATATGAAGAGAACATCTCTTCGAGTGCTACCTGTAAGTAAGAAACAATGGAGGGGAGGAAGAGATTACTGTTTAATGACACGTCAACAACGAGATCATTAGAGACGGAGCACAAGCACGGATTAGGGAAGGATGGAGAAGGAAATCGGACGTGTCCCTTCAAAGGAACCAACCTGGTCTTTGCCGTATGTGATTTAGGGAAACTGTGGAAAACCTAGATCGGGAGCGCCGGACGTGGGTTTGAACCATCGTTCTTCCGAATGTGAGCCCAGTGTGCTAACCACTGCGCAACCTCGCTTGGTAGTAAGGGAATATGAAAAGAATGTCTCCACTTGTATGATCCAAGCCATTATTATGGATTCTAAGCACAACTCGAATTTGAATGTATTCAGACAATAGAGATATACAGAGGAACGGGAGGCGGATACGCTTAAAGAAGAATTTCGTGCTGTGAATCTACTGCAGAAAGAGAAACTAAACCATTGGTTGTGGTACACAACGATTTACGAAGAGAATCTCGTAAATGTTAGAAAACCCAGGTACCAGAATCAACAACCATGTTGCCGGCCGGAGTGGCCGAGCGGTTGTAAGCGCTACAATCTGGAACCGCGCGACAGCTACGGTCGCAGGTTCGAATCCTGCCTCGGGCATGGATGTGTGTGATGTCCTTACGTTAGTTAGGTTTAAGTAGTTCTAAGTTCTAGGGGACTGATGACCTCAGATGTTAAGTCCCATAGTCCTCAGAGCCATTTGAATTTGAACAACCATGTTGTGATTTTACAAGGAAAATTTTAACTTAAGTGTGTGCAATTGGGGTTACCTGACGTACTAGATGTTACTTAAATCTACGTCTCGGAGTAGCACTTGCACTCAGCTTCCTCAATTATTAATAGGATACAGTACAATGTCTGTTTTCCTATAGAGGTCTGATCCTCTTCTGTGGAGAACTCCTTATTTCTTATCTTATCAGTCTACTTAATTTTAGACATTCTTGTATAGCACCACATCTCAAACGGTTCGATTATACCTTTTTCGGGTTCTGTCACAGTCAATAACTGACCTCCATACAATGCTGTGCTACAAACGTACATTCTAAAAAATTTCTTCATCACATTAAGGCCAATGCTTGATACTAGTATACTTTTGTTGGCCAGGAACGCCCGCTTTGCCTGTACTAGTGTACTTTTTATGACCTACTTCCTTCGTCTGCCATATGTTATTTTGCTTCCAGAGTAGCAGAATTCTTTCCCTTTGCCTGTTTCTTGGTCCCCAGTTTTTATGTTGATTGTATCAGTAATCCAATTTCTGCTATTCCTCGTTACTTTCATCTTTTTGCGGTTTACACTCAGTCCATAATCCAGTAGACAGTTTATTTCATTCAGTGTGTCCTGTAATTCGTTCTCACGTTCACTAAGAGTAACAGTGTCATCAGCGAATCTTATCATTGATATCCTTTCTCGCTGTATTTTCGTCCCATTCCTGGACTTCTCTATTATTTCTGTCATTGTTTATTCGTTGTATACACTGAACAGTAAAAGCGAAAGGCTGCACCCCTGTTTTACTCCGCTTTTAATCCAAGCAGAGTGTTCTTGATTTTTCGTTCTTATTTTTCCCTGTAAGGTATTGTCAGGGCAACACTGAAATTATAAATACGAGAGCAATTAAATTATAAATACGAGGGCTATTCGCAAAGTAAGTTCCGATCGGTCACGAAATAGAAACTACTGAGAAAATCCGATGAAGTTTTGCACAGATGTATTGCGTAGTATCTCTAGCATGGCCGTCCATCGTGGCACGTTGCTCTTTTCAGTTCTGAGCCCACAGTGAACAAGTAAAGATGCTCCGAAAATAGTGTCTCCCGCTACGTTTGAGGGCCTGGTGAGAGATTTTTCCTGATGTGCAGCCCACGTAACATAACTTTCATGCGTTTCGATCTTCATGACAATTCTCGGCCGCATTCTACACGGGCAATGAAGATGTTACTGCATCGTTTATTACAGGAAATGTTTGATCACCCACAACACAGCCCGTAATTGGCACGTTCTGAGTTTCATCTCTGCTCACATGAGCCGCTGGCTTTGAAGGCATTTTGATACAGACAACGACCTATAGACGAGCGTAGAGAATTGGTGGAAAGCACATGCGGCTTCATTCTATGACGAGGGCAGTGGAAATTGATACAACGCTACGACAAATGTCTAAGTCGGAGCGGCGACTATGTAGAGAATATCACAAAGAAAATATTTTTCATTTTCTCAGTAGTTTCCTTTTCGCGGCCGATCGGAACTTACTTTCCGAATAGCTCTCGTTCTAAAGTTCCCCAGTAAATCAGAGGATTTTTTCTCACCTATTGCTTCTCACACTTCTAGAAATTATTTGGACAGTGTCAAAGCCGGCCGCCGTGGCCGAGCGGTTCCAGGCGCTTCAGGTCTCAGGTTCGAATCCTTCCTCGGGCACGAATGTGTGTGATATCCTTAGGTTAGTTAGGTTTAAGTAGTTCTAAGTTCTAGGGGACTGATGACCTCAGATGTCAAGTCCCATAGTGCTCAGAGCCATTTGAACCATTTGACAGTGTCAAGTCAGACAGTGGTTCGTGTCCACGTTAAACTGTAGGTCCTGTTATAACGTGCTGAGTTAGTCAGTTCAGTCGTAAGAGGAAGGCAGGTACATACCACCCCAAACAGTAATATGCCTATTAAAAGCACTGCAATGCTGAAACCAACCTGCGGATATCGAGCTGCTTTACTATCGCTGGAAAGCTTGGTAAGGTTATGAGAATGTTTCTGTTTATATATCACTGCTTGTGGGAACATGCATTCCGGTGGAGAAACTGTATGTACTGATAACATATCGTTTCTGGAAGTTCTTACTTTCTAAAATCAAATGGTTCAAATGGCTCTGAGCACTATGGGACTTAACATCTATGGTCATCAGTCCCCTAGAACTTAGAACTACTTAAACCTAACTAACCTAAGGACAGCGCACAACACCCAGCCATCACGAGGCAGAGAAAATCCCTGACCCCGCCGGGAATCGAACCCGGGAACCCGGGCGTAGGAAGCGAGAACGCTACCGCACGACCACGAGATGCGGGCGTCTTACTTTCTACAAAACCAGTATTGGTAGTCAGCCAGAAACATTGCACTATTAATAACAAAAGTATTCCACAAATGCTTGCCGATATCCATTCCTGTTTCGAAACAAGAGAGCCGATAGGAGCCTTGAAGTAGGATTACTTAGCTGTACAATAGGACGGGCTGAGCGCTTGGAAATGCCAGCGCAAAGGCTCCTTCCAGTCATCGGGCCTCTCCCAGTCCCACAAGGACTTCTCAAAGGATGATCCACAATAAAACAAACACATCAGCGGCTAAAGCACGAGTGATTCCCTGAGCTTGTCTGAAGTTTCAGGCATTCATTTGCTAGTAACAGCGTACAGCACCATTGCCATATATTTTATTTATTTTTTGTTTAAAATCTTGTGGGACTTAACTGCTAAGGTCACCAGTCCCTAAGCTTACACACTACTTAACCTAAATTATCCTAATGACAAACACACACACCCATGCCCGAGAGAGGGCTCGAACCTCCGCCGGGACCAGCCGCACAGTACATGACTGCAGCGCTCGGCTAGTGCCACGCGGCTCATTTCCATAGGTAACTGTGATTTTACTGTCATTGTAACGTCGTCGTTCATCCATACTGTCACTGAAAGCTTACTAAATATAGCGGAGTTACAAAAAACATTGCATGTACCCTTACACCCGAATTTACGTCTTATTCTTTTCCCTGTAAAAAACTGTTCGCGTTTCTTTGCCACCTGCTTCTTCGAGCTTGGACGAAGAAGAAGAAGAAAGAGTAAGTCTAAACGTCCTACCTAAAATAAGGTCGTTGAACAGGGATCTTAAGAAAGGATTGGGATAGGAAATCGGTCGTGTTACTTCCAAACAAACCAATCTGACTTTCAAGTTAAGAAATTTAGGAATACACTGAAATATCTGAATGTGGATGGCCAGAGTGGGATATGGAACCCGTTCCTCCCAAATGCGGGTCCTGGCGCTTAATCACATCACCACCGCTCTTGGTCTTTTCCCTTCGAATTAACAAAGAAATTACCGCTCTGCAGCGGAGTTTAAAGGAAGCAGGCAATATTGCAGTCCTTCTTACAGCTTTTGTGGTGTTCTACAGCCTGAAGACTTGTTAACCACATTCAACAGTCAGGAAGTTCGCGTGGCAGAGGTGTAGGCCAGCAATTGCTGAAAGTGTCGGGGAGTGGGTACTTTGTCACCAGAATTATGAAGCCTAGTGCACGGTTGGCTCAGGTGACTGTTAACATACGGGAGTTATGCAGGAACTTTACGAAAGAGGATTAGGTAGTGGTTGTGGGTGGAGCTGGGAATAGTCTTGATAGGAACTTAAAGTACGATGTAGGTGGTGACCTGGAAAAGATAGCTACTCTGACTGGTGGCACAAATGTCCACTTCGTGCAACTGTTTCAGCATCATGATCGGCCTTATCTCAGCGCTGCCGTTAGGCGTGTTAACGGAGGGCTCGAGAAGGCACTGATGGTGGAGGACATCGTTCACGTTGCAGTGGTGCCAGTTGAGTCTATCAGTAGATCGGGTTTCACTAGGCATGCCTTGCACCTATATAGGCATGGGAAGAGGAGGTTGGAAAAGCTTGAAGATGACAGTGTAGTGGACGGTGGTGGGATCACTCATGGGAAAATTCCTGTAGTAGTTGGTGTTAGAACTGCACCTCTTTTTAGACTGAACTCAGCTGATAGGTATGCCTGCTTAAAAGAAATCTCTCTAACAAAGGAACCACCTTCAAAGGAGGTCAGATATCCAAGTAGGGAAGGAATTAGCATATTTCATCAAAATAAAGAGGTATTAGAGATGAAGTTAGTGAACTGCTTATAGATGTTCACTGTAACATTATTTATATATCAGAGCACCAGTTCAATAATTTGACAACTAAGAGGCTTCCTTTAGCAGGATACAGATTAACTGGCTGTTTTTCAAGGAGTTCTTTGTGGAGTGGGGGAGTGGGAGAGTGGGGCAGTGGCCATGTACGTAAAAAAGAGTATTCCATTTGAGTCCGTAGATGTATCAAAGCACTGCACTGAACGGGTATTTGAATGTTGTGCATGGGTAGTTAAATTCAGTGAAACAAAACTTCTAATTATTGTTATTTATAGGTCCCATAACTCTTACTTCAGAGCACTTCTGCTCAAGCTAGAGAGGGTTCTTGGTTCACTGAATAGAACGTACCAAAAATTAGTTGTATGTGGTGACTTGAGTATTAATTTTGTATGTGATTGTTCAGGAAAAAGGATGCTGGAAGATGTCCTAAATTCATATGATCTGAAGCAGACTGTGTTTTTTCTAACCAGGGTGCAGGGTAATAGCTTAGCCGTAGACAATATTTTTATTCCACTACTAGATGGGCATTCTGTTAGGATAAGGGTGAATGGCCTTTCAGACCATGATGCATAAATTTTAACACTAAAAGGTTTTTGTACTCAAATAGAAGTGACATACAACTAGAAACTATGTACAAAAGCTAATCCATTGGCAATAGAGCGATTTTTAAAGCTCATTGAGGAACAAGAATGGCAGGATGTTTATACTGCCGGTAACGCAGAAGAAAAATACACTCCTGGAAATGGAAAAAAGAACACATTGACACCGGTGTGTCAGACCCACCATACTTGCTCCGGACACTGCGATAGGGCTGTACAAGCAATGAGCACACGCACGGCACAGCGGACACACCAGGAACCGCGGTGTTGGCCGTCGAATGGCGCTAGCTGCGCAGCATTTGTGCACCGCCGCCGTCAGTGTCAGCCAGTTTGCCGTGGCATACGGAGCTCCATCGCAGTCTTTAACACTGGTAGCATGCCGCGACAGCGTGGACGTGAACCGTATGTGCAGTTGACGGACTTTGTGCGAGGGCGTATAGTGGGCATGCGGGAGGCCGGGTGGACGTACCGCCGAATTGCTCAACACGTGAGGCGCGAGGTCTCCACAGTACATCGATGTTGTCGCCAGTGGTCGGCGGAAGGTGCACGTGCCCGTCGACCTGGGACCGGACCGCAGCGACGCACGGATGCACGCCAAGACCGTAGGATCCTACGCAGTGCCGTAGGGGACCGCACCGCCACTTCCCAGCAAATTAGGGACACTGTTGCTCCTGGGGTATCGGCGAGGACCATTCGCAACCGTCTCCATGAAGCTGGGCTACGGTCCCGCACACCGTTAGGCCGTCTTCCGCTCACGCCCCAACATCGTGCAGCCCGCCTCCAGTGGTGTCGCGACAGGCGTGAATGGAGGGACAAATGGAGACGTGTCGTCTTCAGCGATGAGAGTCGCTTCTGCCTTGGTGCCAATGATGGTCGTATGCGTGTTTGGCGCCGTGCAGGTGAGCGCCACAATCAGGACTGCATACGACCGAGGCACACAGGGCCAACACCCGGCATCATGGTGTGGGGAGCGATCTCCTACACTGGCCGTACACCACTGGTGATCGTCGAGGGGACACTAAATAGTGCACGGTACATCCAAACCGTCATCGAACCCATCGTTCTACCATTCCTAGACCGGCAAGGGAACTTGCTGTTCCAACAGGACAATGCATGTCCGCATGTATCCCGTGCCACCCAACGTGCTCTAGAAGGTGTAAGTCAACTACCCCGGCCAGCAAGATCTCCGGATCTGTCCCCCATTGAGCATGTTTGGGACTGGATGAAGCGTCGTCTCACGCGGTCTGCACGTCCAGCACGAACGCTGGTCCAACTGAGGCGCCAGGTGGAAATGGCATGGCAAGCCGTTCCACAGGACTACATCCAGCATCTCTACGATCGTCTCCATGGGAGAATAGCAGCCTGCATTGCTGCGAAAGGTGGATATACACTGTACTAGTGCCGACATTGTGCATGCTCTGTTGCCTGTGTCTATGTGCCTGTGGTTCTGTCAGTGTGATCATGTGATGTATCTGACCCCAGGAATGTGTCAATAAAGTTTCCCCTTCCTGGGACAATGAATTCACGGTGTTCTTATTTCAATTTCCAGGAGTGTATAATGCTTTCCTTAGCACATTTCTCATGCTCTTTGAAAGTTGCTTTCTATTAGAATGTTCTAAACAGGTTACTAGCAGTAGAAGGCAGCGTTGGAGGCTGACTAGTGGAATCAGGATATCATGTAGAACAAAGAAGAAATTATATCAAATTGTTAGAAGTAGTCACAATCAAGCTACAGTAGTTCACTACAAACAGTACTTTAAGGCGCTTAAAATGTTATTACGAAGGTAAAGAGCATGTCGTACGCAAATAGAATAGCTAATTCACAGGATAAATTAAAACCATATTGTCATTCGTGAAAGAAGTGTGTCTGCAGCACATGGTCGACGATATAAAGTCAGTAAAAGTAAAAATGTTTCTATTACTGATAAGTTAGACATATGTACACTATATAACAATCATTTTCTGAACATTGCTGGTAAATTAAAGAAAAACTTAGTTTCTCCAGGGAATCACTTGGAAAATGCTTCTCCGAGACTGATATCTGAAATACTCCTCTATGACGCTGACAAGGGTGAGATTGAGTCAATAATTAAATCACTGAAGGCTAAGGACTCTGACGGATATGACGAGTATCTAGCTGAATGTTAAAGTACTGTGCTGCACATGTTCCCTGTACTTAGCCATACTTGCAATTTTTCTTTTAGAAATGGTTAGTTCCCTGAACGATTAAAATACGCAGTAGTAAAGCATTTATAAAGAGGGAGAAAGGGGTAACGTAGACAATTTTAGACCTATTTCTGTACCATCAGTGTTTGCTAAAGTTATTGAAAAGGCTTTGTATGTCAGGATAATTGATTATTTATTTCACATATCAAATGTACAGTTTGGTTTTAGGAGTGGTTTAACAACTGAAAATGCTATGTTCTTTTTTCTCTGTAAGGTACTGAACAGATTAAACAACGCTAGGCATATTTTTTGATTTAACTAAAACGTTTGATTGTGTTGATCTCAAAATATTGCTCCAGAAGTTGGGCCATTATGGAATACAGGGAGTGGCTCACAACTGTTTCACCTCTTACTTTAATAACAGACATAAAAACTTCGTTCTCCACAATAATGAGAATGGCTATGATGTGCGATTTGAATAGGGCAAGGTTAAACGGAGGATGTCCAACGGATCAGTGCTGGGGCCAACCCTGTTCCTTATTTATATAAATTATATGCCCTCTAGTGTTAAAGGTGATTCTAAAATAGCCTATTTCTGTTAGCTGATGACACTAACTTAATAGTAAATGTTATTGTGTGCAACGTTGGGACTGTTGTAAGTAGTGCAGTTCAAGACGTAAGTTCATGGCTTGTAGAAAATAAACAAACGCTAAATCACAGTAATACTTTTTACAGTTTCAAACATACAATTCAACAAAGCTTGACGTTTTAATTTCACAGAACAGGCATATGATTAGTGAAAATGAACAATTAAAATTTCTAGACAGATAGTAAACTGTCGTGGAAACTACATGTTCTGGATCTTCTATAAAGACTTAATGCCGCCATTTTTAATATTAGATCGGTGTCCGAAGTGAGGGGTAGTTCGACACGAAAAACAGTCTATTTTGCTTAATTTCATTGGCTCATGACGTATTGTTTATATTTTGTTGTAACTATTCCCATTCTCAAAGGGTATTTTTGGCTTGGAGACGGGCGGTTCGTGTAAAAAGTGGTGTAAGTTCGCGAACCTGTTGACGATCCCTGTTCATTAGTCCGGGTATTCTCACATTGGTCTTTCAATATATATTTTCTTCAGTGTCTTTTCTGGTTAACAATATCAGCTTTTCCCAAGAATTAGCAGCTTTCACTCAGTTAATAGAAGGCAGAAATTAAATCTCCATTTGAATCGCCCTTGTTTGACTCTTGTGCAGAAAGGCGTGCACTATACTGCTGCATCCATTTTCAATAAGCTATCACAAGAATCCAAAAATACACGGGCTTTCAAACCTCAACTGAAGAGTTTTCTCATGGGTCACTCCTGTTTTTCTGTCGAGGAGTTCCTTGAAAAATTAAGCTGATTCCTGTGTTATATTGTTAATTGGCTTTTACATTAACTTGTGGCTTGCCTTTTTTTGGATTCATAAACATTTTATTTCTTCTGTTATTATTTTTGTATTGTAATTTCGTGTACTGACACGTTCCATGACCTTGAAGATTTGCTCCTCTATTTGGTCCTACGGAACTAGACGTGCAAAATTAAATAAAAAATGCAACAGCTCTAAGAGACTTTTACAGCTCCCCGAAGTATATATTTGGAAAGAGCGACGTTCAAATCTCGGTTTAATAAATCTTGGGAGGGACAGATATTTGAAGTTTCTTGTTGGCGGCGTGGAGCTGGAATCAGCACAAACAAATACTGCCCGTCACGTCCTTCCTGCAATGCCCAGAGTCGATGGAAAGCTCCAGCTTGTTTCCAGTTACAAACAATATTATTTTTAAAGCGTATTTTACGTGCACATTCGATAGAGTGATCCCAAATTAGTCTAGTGAGGAGATATTCTGTTTAGTTATATGTGTTAATAGGGATAATAGTACACAAACAATAACCAGTACTCTAGGTGAGACTGGGCAGCGCTGCTAAGTGGCAGTTGCAGGCCAGGCCGCCTAGGGGTCGCTGCTGGATTATTGCTTATTCTTCATGTTTTACTGTCCCTGTTAATACACATCGATAAAACGAATATCGCACTACACTAGTTTTGGAACGCTCTGACGAATGAACCCGTAAAATTCATCTTTAAAAATCATTTTGTTTGTAACGAGAAGAAAAGCAACGCTCAACGTCGACAATGAACGTTTAGTGGTAGACGTAATGAGCAGCATTTTTTTAGGCTGGCTCCACTATACATTGCAAAAACAGAATTGCAAATATCTGTCGAAACGCCAGAGGAAATCTGCCTGACGACTGCTAGGAGGGGCATCCTTTATAAGTGGAGCAGGGATGAATGGGCAGTTATTCCAGAGACGATAGGCGCTCCCAATAAAGAAATAAGCAATTTTGACAAAGTTGTTATGACCTGACACCTGGGAGCGAAACCTTTTGGAAACAGCATAGTTTGTCGACAACTCACGTGCGGCTTTAGTGAGCATTTATGGAAAGTGACTGAAGGATGTTGAAACTATGAGTAGGCGACAAAGTGTTGGAAGTCCACGCATCATCAAATCACGCATCATCACTGAGGCTATCCTGCAGATGGAAGCACAAGTGGTGCACGATGTTCAGTGAATATTACTGAATATGTAGCTCCGCAGCATGTTCCCAAGTTGACCCAATGAAATCGTCAGTTACAATGTAGTGGTCTCTGGATCATCGAGATTGGATCATGGATCAATGGAAACGTGTCGCCTTGTCGTAAAAATAACGTTTCATGTTGCACCAGGTCGATAGTCGTGTCCGGAGACGCCCTTATCCAAGCTAACAACTGCTCGAAACACGCAATGCACCATGGACGCAGCCCATTGAGCCCAGTGAGGCCAGTATTATGCCATGGTGACCTTCAATTAAAATTCCAAGGGATATGTGGTAGCAATCGAAGGCATCACGACGTCTGCGGATTACGTGAACATTTTTCGGATCTCTTTCATCGATTTATTCTTAATGTGTTCACAGACGGTGATTGCACTTCCAGCAGGATAACTGTCCGTGTCGTACGATAGTTTCAGGAGCATAACAGTCGGCTCACATTAATGTTTTGAGCACCAGATTCGCCTGATTTGAACCCAATGGAACAGCTGTGGGAAGCTATCAGAGGCCAGCTCCGCGCCCACAACCCAACGGAAGTAATTTACGGGTGTTGTGTGACCTAAGAATAGACATCTTTGCCACATACCTCTGGAAACCCACTGAAGAATTTTTAAATGCATGTCATGTACAATGTCTGCTGTTCTGAGTTCTAAAGTTGTATCAACTTGCTACTAAGTTGGTGGTTATAGCGTTTTGGACTGTCAGTGTTTATCTAAAATACTGCCAATGTGACTGCACAGCTGTGGATAAATAAAAAAGTTAACTGCTTTTGTGGATTAAGTAAAATCTTTTTTTATAAACTGAAGCAGTTCACAACAGTTTCGTAACAAATAGAGTTAAATATACCCAGTCAATTACCCGACAGAATACTTTATAAAAACTTCCAGATGCATAGCATGAAATTTTGAAGTTTTGACAACACATCCTTACAAATAATTACAAGATTTTATCTTTTTCGGGTGTTTCTGTGGTTGCACTGGTGGCCAGATAAGTGAGACAGAGCTTACAATAAACAGTGGAATTGGAGAAATCAGGACAGATAACTACCCAAAGTGATAATTATCGGAAGGTTAATAATAATTTATTTTATGATTATGGTATGAAAAAGAAACGCTTTCACTCAGTCGCTTGCTTAATAATTTTGTATTCTAGGCCGAGCCCGCCGGCGTGGCCGAGCGGTTCTAGGCGCTACAGTCTGGAATCGCGCGACCGCTACGGTCGCAGGTTCGAATCCTGCCTCGGGCATGGATGTGTGTGGTGTCCTTAGGTTAGTTAGGTTTAAGTAGTTCTAAGTTCTAGGGGACTAATGACCACAGCAGTTAAGTCCCATAGTGCTCAGAGCCATTTTTTATTCTAGGCCGAGACCGATGTCACACGTGAAATGCCCCATAGATTGACGATCGTTTGGTCTCCGTAACCAGTAGTGTGATAAACAATACAGGAATAGACGAGCAATTGTTGCAAGATGGTTCAAATGGTTCAAATGGCTCTGAGCACAATGGGACTTAACATCTGTGGTCATCAGTCCCCTAGAACATAGAACTACTTAAACCTAACTAACTTAAGGATATCACACACATCCATGCCCACGGCAGGATTCGAACCTGCGACTGTAGCGGTTCAAAGCAAACTATTAACTTGCACCATGACCACGGAATGAAAAATAGAGCGCCAAAGTGATCACAAACGTTCTCACCATCCAAATCGAAGGCGAACTTCTTGTGAGTTACAAATTATGCAGGACGTTCAGCTAGGTATCCACTCTTACAGAGCGCATATAGAATTATACTGGTGTAACGGGGTGATGAGAGCTGATGGAATGTGGTGCCACACAACCGGATGCGAAACATCTTTTCGTGTAGCTTATCGCGAAACTGGCTATCCTTTAAGGCGTAACTGCAGATACGGCGATAATATGTATTATAGGCAGGGAAGAAACAAACATCCAGAGGCTGAATTTGTCCAGTGGTTCCAGATGGTATGAATTGCAATATCACAAACTTTTCAGGAGGGATAGTTTGCGCTAAAGGTGAATGATTTTTATACACAGGCCAGGAATTAAGCAATAGCAAAATTACATTGACCAGTTATTGGCCAAAAGCAGTCCTCAAACCACATTTGTAGTTCTCTTACACCCATTTTCCCACTCATATTTGCTGTGACGTAAATATTCCCTACTGCCCTTGCAAGATCACGCACACGAGGAAGACCCGTAAAGAGAAGAGCACCTCCAGTTTCTTGCAGCACAATAAATAACTTTCCAGCTAATTTACCATCCAGATTAACAGTCGGCATAATTGTATATGAATGTGTTACGGCATTAGTGTTAGTTGATCTTGACACAACCCTCTTGGTACTCAGGGTTCCTTTCATGCGCATTTCCTCTTCACATCCCTATTGGTCGGAGTTGAACAGAAATTCCTTACTGACCGTTGGAATAAATTTGTTTATCTCCTCTAAAATTTTTCGAGCCGATTCCGCGGTTAGCTGTGCCTCGTCAAGTTGATGCTTTCTTTGAAATTTCGTTATTTTACGTCTTTCAGTTCTGTAGCACTGTTTGAAGTTACGCAACCATCCACGGCTTCACTTGAAATCTCTGTAATCTATGTCACGCTCAATTTGATGTGTATAACGTAGTAGATCACTATCATGCACATCCTTAAATTGTATCGAGTATCCTTGAAACGCTCAAACACCGCTTTTTGTAATAAGTGCGCCTTGTCCTCCCTTGAATATGTGTAGTTTTCCTTATGCAGTACACGGTCATGTTGCTGCGGACTTATTCGAAATCTGTTCATAATGGGCTTTTTACTATGCTGCAGAGTATCTTCGCTGTACGTACTTATGTTTAGTACTTGCTCCTTGGACGAGGATGGCTACCTTTCAGGCAAGCATGATGAACTACATGGCTCGACACCTGTTTCAATATCACTTTCACTTGTTAAGCACGTATCGTCATCACTGTACTCCTTAAGTGCATCGTCCGCACTGTCGAGCGTATACGACACCATACAGTCTACTGACTCATCTTGCAGAAACGCAATATTTCATCTGCCACTTCTTTCTTACTCTGCGACATTCTTTGGGTTCCTTTCTGACCAAATGTCAACTTCGACAGCTGTTGGTGTAGATCAAATGCAATGTTTGCTTTGTTTATTGTTGCGATTTCTCTGCTTTGTATGAACACCACTAGAATTGTACCACAGTTGTTACTCGTCCCCGGCCGGGGTGGCCGAGCGGTTCTAGGCGCTTCAGTCTGGAACCGCGCGACCGCTACGGTCGCAGGTTCGAATCCTGCCTCGGGCATGGATGTGTGTGATGTCCTTAGGTTAGTTAGGCTTAAGTAGTTCTAAGTTCTACGGGACTGATAACCTCAGATGTTAAATCCCATAGTGCTTCATTATGATCATTGCGTGGCAGACAATACATGGTGCGTCGAAAGCTGTAAACATCACTGTCCTATTGCGATTTTGCACTCAAGGTGTTCCACGTAAGTAAACTGTTTCCTCCCGAACAGGTCATGAAGGCCCAATGGTACCGACCGGCTGCCGTGTCATCCTCAGCCCACAGGCGTCACTGGATGCGGATGTGGAGGGACATGTGGTCAGCACACCGCTCTCCCGGCCGTATGTCAATTTCCGAGACCGGAGCCGCTACTTCTCAATCAAGTAGCTCCTCAGTTTGCCTCACAAGGGCTGGGAGCACCCCGCTTGCCAACAGCGCTCGGCAGACCAGAGTGTCACCCATCCAAGTGCTAGCCCAGCGCGACAGCGCTTAACTTCGGTGATCTGACGGGAACCGGTGTTACCACTGCACCAAGGCCGTTGGCCCATGTAAGTAAGGGTCTGGGATAATTCTCTTAATGCAATAATTAGTGACAGCTGTTGTGATGGAGAGAGAGCACTTCTGTGAGCAAACAGAACAAATAGCTAGCATTTGCAAACCACTATAATATATTCAGATCGCCTGTTCACCTCCAAAGCGACAGTCAAGCATACAATGGGCACGAAGTGCGATATTAACTCATTTTATCTCTTTCAGAACATGGTTGCCTAACGCATAGGGATCGTCAACTCTGCGGTTATGCCGATACTGTAGTGTCCTCGTGCCTCGTTGTCAAAAGGTGCTCAGTGAATATCTCAGTTCAGGGAAATGTCAACTGCCGTCGACAATCGCTTGTCACAAACATGAACATGAGTCGCCGTCGTCTATCGCGGAATGTATTACGAGTATTGAGAAGACGGACCAAAGTGCAACCACTTTTAAGCTCGCTACTATCAAATTATTAAGGATTAATTAATTTTCGGCAAACGAACTGTTTAATTAGTTATAGAGCTCACATCTGTTGTTTGTATTCGCTTCTACTGGTTACCATGTGGCCTACTCAATACGCTCACGATTGATGGCATTATTACGACAATCCACTGTTAATAACTGCGAAACTGTTGAATAATGACAATTTAAATTCATAGGCTCCCACGGCCGGTGTCATTTTCGACAAAATAATTTTGGGTATTATTTTATCCAAAATAACATTTCAAGTTAAGTTTCACGACACTGCGGAATATAATATCAAATATTTAGCTCTTAGACGCACATTTTCTTTTATGTTGAAATCACAATTCTACTGCTCTTACACGTCAGTCCATTGCCACCAATAATTCTTCCAAGTATTTGTGATGGTTAACGTAAGATGGATTCTGCCGAAATCTTTCGCGATATTGCTTGGTCTCTCTTCTACTTACTATCCACTTTAATATCATTAACCTGATCACACACCTTGTGTCTATACTCAGACACCAAACTCGACAGACTCCACACTTCTGACTCGAACAAGTCTGCACTAACCGTGCTCCAATTCAAAGAGAACCAACGATGGAAGAAAGGATATACTGCCTCTGGCTAAAGCGATCGGTCCGCTTATGTAGTCAGTCGTCAGTTCAATGGAAAAAAGAAAATCCCGCAGCCCCACACATGCACATCTGCTCACTACGCATCACAGAACATGAAGATTAGCATGGATGCATAAAAACCATAATCAGATGTTAGAATCATAGATTAATTACTCACGTACACGTTCGTAGACGTTAACGACTGGGCGCTAGTATGTAGTAAACAGCATTAAGGTTGATTCACTCTGGATCACGGAACGGAACTGCAAAACATACCACAGTGCATTTCAATTGATGGCATTCCCACAGGGCACCAAAGGAACTGAAGAGAACTGCAGGAGACGGAACGTCAACGTCATGGATTTTCGGAAAGAAAATTTTGATGATGACGTTGGTGCGTTATCAGTGGCTTTTTCCAATAGCGGAAGTTAACTTATTTTCGACACGCTCATTCATACTATAGTAATACCTGAAGAGGAACTCCGCCTAATGCAAAACATAGTTTTATAGTTGTCATGCGGTTGTGCGACAACACGTAATGGAGTCAGAAACAGTGCTTGTCTAAGAACTCATACGAAATGCATATGTAACGGCAACAGCGAAAGAAATAAGTCTGTTAACTCGACACAATGAAGGAAAGAAACACCACAACACCAAATCCATGATAAGCTCTAGATTGCGTAGTACGTTTAAAGTAATCAGCGTACATAACTGTTAGCTTCAGGTGGAAAAGAAAAAAAGTAGATCGACTGAAGACAGCAAAAAAAGTGCTGGAACGTCTCAGGGAGGAAAGAAAACTATAAATCGGTATCTTGTTTAATACGGAACTCTTCTCTAAATTTTGGTAGCAAACACGGAAATAAGAACTGCAACATCCGTAAGATGGTTTTACTATAGTAGTTAATATTGCGCTCTCGAGTCTTTAGTGTTTACGTTTCACAATGTGCAGACTGCATGAGGACATGGATATTTTTCCTGTGTGTCTGCGCCCACAAAAGAGGTGGTTTTTGAGCAAACTTTGAGAAAGAAATTGCATGCAACAGACATTTGAATTCGCGTAATCGCAAAAGGTCACCGGTCTCAGCGAGGAAGGAAGACTGTGTTTAACGTCCCGTAGACATCGAGGTCATTAGAAACGGAGCACAAGCTCGGATTGTGTCAAAGGCGGGGAACGAAATCGGCTGTGCCTTTTCAAAGGAACCATCCCAGCATTTGCCTGGAGTGATTCAGCCAATTCACTAAAAATAAAAAAAAGTCCAAACATGCCTTGAGGGCCCAACGGTACCGAACGGCCGCCGTGTCATCCTCAGCCCATAGGCGTCACCGGATGCGGATATGGAGGGGCCTGTGGTCAGCACACCGCTTTCTCGGCCGTTGTCAAATGGCTCTGAGCGCTATGGGACTTAACATCTAAGGTCATCAGTCCCCTAGACTTAGGACTACTTAAACCTAACTGACCTAAGGACATCACACACATCCATGCCCGAGGCAGGATTCGAACCTGCGACCGTAGCAGCAGCGCGGTTCCGTACTGAAGCGCCTACAACCGCTCGGCCACAACGGCCGGCGGCCGTTGTCAGTTATCGTGATCCGTCCCGGTACTTCTCAGTTATGTAGCTCCTCAATTGGCCTCACAAGTGCTGAGTGCGTCGTAGTTTATCCACTTCTCTCAGCCAGCGCGAATTTCCAGCAAAGAATGGTGCTTTATATACGTTACTTCGTCCGTAAACGAAACTTGCAACACTTCACATTTTTAGTAGACAGTATTCGGTGAACTGTAACCGATTCTGAAGGTCTTTTCCATGAACCTGTTGATGAAGTGAAATGTGGAAAAGACAAATTTTACTGGAATGCTGAAAATGCAGGTTGTTCCCAGAACAGTTCTTTCGCTGATCGCATACCCACACCCAAGCTGCTTGTTAGTGGTATGTGGACTGAGTGTTACCGATTCTAAAATGTTAGCTGCATTTCTTTTATCATTTCCTGGTGTGTTTCGTCGCTATATTTTGTTATACCTATTTCCATTTCCTTGAGACTTTTTTATAATTTGTCCAGAGAGAAATCTTGAGGGCTTTGCACGATCGTGATATTATCGGATAGAACCGTATAGTTGTTCTAACAAAATGGCGATATTTGCTTTAAACGAAATGGATATCCATCTTTAAGATTGTCGTACACATTGCAGAAGAATAAGTCGATTTACGAGCAAACCGTCTCATCGCTACAATAGCAGAGCGCAGCACGGTCTGATGGGTTTCAGTCGCACAGGTAAACACACAAACCGTAACTGCCTTACGTGGCCGGCCGGAGTGGCCGAGCGGCTCTAGGCGCTTCAGTCCGGAACCTCGCGACCGCTACGGTCGCAGGTTCGAATCCTGCCTCGGGCATGGATGTGTGTGATGTCCTTAGGTTAGTTAGGTTTAAGTAGTTCTACGTTCTAGGGGACTGATGACCTCCGCTGTTAAGTCCCATAGTGCTCAGAGCCATTTTTTTTTTTTTTTTTTTGCCTTACGTGATTGCTTACATTTGATACAGTATGGCAGATATCTGTGAGACCTCGTCTCGTCACGGCAGAACAGTAATTTAAGGCCAGTTATGCTGTTAAACACACTGACGAAAAAAAAATCGTTAACACCAAGACGGAGTTGTGCAACATAAACGAAGGTTGGTTGGCGTGCTTCTACATCTGAAGAACGATATCTATGCCATTTTCGCGCCAGTCGCATAAAACTGGAGGTAGTAGCGCCACTATTAGGATGTAAATCAGGCTTACTTTAAATACACCGTTGTGAGATTTCTTTACCTTTCAGATAGGACTTGGCGAGTTGATGTTAGTAACGCCTTTAAGGCAACAGAAACGCCATTATCAACACTTTACTGAGTTGGACGAGGTCGTGTAATAGGGCTACGAGACCCTGGACGTTCCTCCTGCGACACTGTAGAAAGACTAGGCTGGATTTTAGCCACTGCAAATGAATGCTGGCAGCGGTTGTCACGAGAATGTACAGTCACAAGGAGACCGGGCTTCAGACGGCCAAGTGGAGCTACCGAGAGGGAGGATCATAGTGATCGGCGTATAGCTCTAGCGTATGATACTGCATCTCCAATAGCAATTTGAGCAGCAGTTAGCACCATAGTGACACAACGAACTGCTACAAACCGTTTAGTTGCGGACATCCCCGAGCCAGACGCCTTGTAGCGTGCATTCATTTGACCCCAAACCACCGCCATCTGTGACTTCAATGGTGTCAAGAGAGAGTTCACCGGCTTTCGTATGACAGCTGAAGCATTCTCGTGGTTATCCCACCCACCCAGACTGCAAATTTGTACGTTAGTCCGGTGATTCAACCTCTTGTGCTGCCATTCGTGAGCAGCATTAAAGGGGTTGTTTTCCAATAGGATAACGCTCGCCCACGTAACGATGTTGTAACTCAACATGTTGTTCAGAGTGTCGACATGTTCCTTTGGCCTCCTCGATCACGAGATCTGCCTCCAGTCGAGCGGGTATGGGACACCATGGGACGACAACTGTAGCGTCATCCACATACAGCATTGACGATTGTCCCTGTATTGACTGACCAAGTGCTGACAGAGCTCCATCCCACAAACTGACATCTGGCACTTGTACAACACAATGCACGCACGTTTGCATGCTTGCATGTTACAGTCTCGCGATTACACTGATTATTAATGTACCAGCATTTCACATTTGCAATGGGTTATCTCGCGCTTAAATTAACCTGTGATCTTGCAATGTCAATCACTTGAACATGTTACTTAGAGAAATACATTCCGGAAATTTCATTACTCTACTCTAATTATTTTCTGGTGTTGCGACTTCTCTTTCGTCAGTGTATTTGCTTAAGTTTCACACATCTTCCGTCACTAAAATCCTCCTCGAAGCCTTACAGTGCCACAGATAATATTATATTGCTCGGCGCCTGTAAGCGTTAAAAAGTACTTGCGTGCATCAGAAAAGCAGCCACATCTTCCTCCATCGCTTAGCGAAAACCTCTTCTCAATATATTTACTTGTTCTGGATATATTTCAGGTGGCCTGCGTTAGCTGCCTCACACCGTGTATCGTTATTTTCAGTGGTGAACTAGACAGGACAGAAGTTCAACGAACTGTGAAACAGAATGTTTTCACCGTTGGTGGGACGTCGAGCACCTGTGCAGCGTTGCGTTGGTTTAGATTTGCCGCTCTGAAGCGGCTTATTAGTTGTGCAGCTGGTGCGCTGGAAGGCGGCCACGCATGTAATGGCGCGAACCCAGAAAGCGGCGAATAGCAACCGAAATGAAGACTCGACGCGGCGGGGGCGGGCAGGTGGCGACCGCGGCAGAGGCAGCCGCAGAGCCGGCTTTTTCTCACGGAAGTGGCGCGCGCTCACTCGGAACTCCCCGGCGATTGTCCCGTGCTCTCGTATTGTTCACATTAATGCGCCCAGCTCTGCGGCAATGCACCGAAACGCTTCCGTTATTAAAGGCTGGCATACTTGATCAGCGTGCCGACACGCTCGCTGCCCCACAAGCAGAATCGCTCACTTCTCTGCAGGCAATCACGTGCCTTGCCTAGTTCACTGTCAATAACTCAGGTCTTACTAACAGAGTGGGAACGCTTGCTGGGACCACTAGCGTGATCGCCAAAAACTACTCTTTACATCATTAACACCGTAAGGTGCTGTTACAAGTAATTCTTTTGTTATACGTTACAGCAGGGGGTGATTTAAGCTCTTAATACACTGCCGTTTGTGGAAATTACAACACCAAGAAGGAAACGAATGAATTCAATTAATGTAATACCACAGGTTAGATACATGACAAGTACCAAATGATATTCTTTTCAAATCTGTACATGTCCTTCGAGGCCTACTATTAAGTATGTCGTGTGGGCACCATGCGCTGCAATACGCCGTGGCATTGAGTCAATAAGGTTCTGAATACGTTCCCGAGGGATTTTCCTCCACGCAGTTTGTATCCGAGCCCACAATTCCGTGACACCAGTTACTGGAGGACCGTGACGCTCCAGACGCCGACCAACCATATCCCAGACATGTTAGTGGGCGACATCTCTGGCGAACGTGTAGGCCAGGGAAGCAATGGTCCCAGTCGCTCTTCGAAGAAGGCCTATACATTCCTCGCAACATGTGGCCGGGCATTGTCCTGTTGAAATGTTGCCTGTGGAGGTGCATGAAGCAGGGGAGTACTTCAGGCTCCACAACCTCCGTTAGGTACCGGTTGCCGTTCAAAGTGCCCGCAATACGTACGAGGCGAGATCGGTTGCTGTAACCAATGGCGCCCCAAATAATCACACCTGGTGTTTGCCTGCTATGCCGCTCCACAATGCAGCCCTCCAGGTTGCGCTCACCAGGGTACCGCCGGGCACGTATGTGGCCATCACGGTAGGACACTTTGAAGCGTGACTCAGCCGAAAAGACATGTTGCCACTCAGCACCCAAGTGACGGTGTTCACGTGCCCATTGCAGTCGGAGGAGCTTGTGGTTTCCGCACAATGGAAGCCGACGTAATGGCATGCGTGCAAGCAGTCCAACCTGCAGCAGACGGCGACGAACTGTCGATGCAGACAAGTTCACACCTGTTGCAGTGCTCCAGCAACGAGCCAACACTGTGAATGACGCTGTACGGTCCGTAATGGCCGTGTGGACTAGATGACGGTCTTCCCGTGCTGTGGTCATGTTCCGTGGTCCAGTTCCCGCTCGTCGCTGCGTACGACCTTCCTCTAACCATTGCTTCCACACACGCATCTGTTTAATAGCAGCATGCCTTGTGCGGGTCGAAATGTCATGGTATGACAACCTTGTTTCACAGAGACCGATCGTTCTGCCCCGTTCGAACTCGCTCACATGCCGATATGGCTCCCATTGAAGTCGACGAGGCATACTGGCACTCACTGTATTGTTTCCGCCTTGTGTGACACCTCTGCACCGACTACACTAGGTGCAACACCGACCCAGTCGGACGGACACGAGAGGGCTCTTCTCGGCCTAGTGTACCCCATCTCGCTGCAAAACGTATCACGTACTGCTTGCACACCCGTTGCCACTTCCACCAAGTGTGGGCTGATATGGAAATACGTTGTCGGTGTGGCACTTATCACAAACGGCAGTGTATAAAATTAAAAACACATACAAGATAGATCCTGTGCTTTTGTGGGGCGGTATGCTTAATTTATGTCAATAAGCGACCGGTTTCGGTCGACGACAATTTTCCAGCTCAGCTTGCGTTAACACCAAGAGTTCAGTTGAAATAGAATGAGATCAGAACAGGAGAAAATGTCGAAAGATCAACTGTAAACTCAACAGGAAGTAAACATTTTTATAAGGTAGAGAATACGTAAATGAAAACGTAACCGAATAGCGTACGTAGTTTGAATTTCTTATCATTTACGTATTCTGTCTGGTATGTAGTGTACGCTTGTACACGTGTGCGGCAAGCAATTAAAAAAAGACGAAAATACAAGCTTTTGAAAGTGGTCCTACAGAATTTTACTGTAAATTAGATGGGCAGATCGAATAACTATTTATGTGGTACAGATCCGAAAGAGAAAAAAGAAATTTGTGTCACAGCTTGATTAAAAGTAGGGATCAGTTGATAGGACACATTCTGGGGCATGAATGAATCGTCACTGTGACACTAGGACAAGATCTGGGGATCAAACGTTGTAGAGTAGACCAAGGCCAAAAATGGTTCAAATGGCTCTGAGCACTATGGGACTTAACATCTATGGTCATCAGTCCCCTAGAACTTAGAACTACTTAAACCTAACTAACCTAAGGACGTCACACAACACCCAGTCATCAAGAGGCAGAGAAAATCCCTGACCCCGCCGGGAGTCGAACCCGGGAACGACCAAGGCCAGATTGCAGTAAACAGGTTAATCTGATTGATTATTGCAACGGTCACGCAGAGCTGGAGATTCTTATACAGAGTAGACTAGAACGGACTGCTGCATCAAACTGACCTTCAGACTGAATAACACAACAATAATGAGTTTATTATTCCATATGCAGCTTACAGTCGACTTTGTGACATTCTGCTCCTGTTTTTACGTCCTTGTTTTCCAGTGTAATCTTTCCTCTTAAACGTGGCACTGCTGTAAAATGGACTTTAACTTGAACCGCTCGCTTGTTAAAGAATACTTTCAGCAGCAGCTTACGGTGAACACAAGGTATCTCTGAAACTTATCAAAGCTAAAGAGCACAAAATAAAGATAATATTTTAAAAATTACTCAGTACAATAATGGCTGAGAACTGAGCCCTACAAATACCGTTGTTGACTACACAGGACGACACGTCGAACCGTTTCTCAACATTAGCTACAAGTCGCCTGTTTGAATAGGAAAGGATGTGACGAAAATATATGTGTCCCTCTGGGAGTCGACGACGTCATATATAGTTACTGAAAATGAATGAAGAGACGGTAAAAATCAAAATAAATCTCCAACAACTCTTGGGTGTGCTCATACCAAAGCCTCAAAAGATATTATGAAAATTTTGTGCCGAACCAGGATTCGAGCCCTGCCATCGCCTTACGTGGAGAATTTCAGGAGTTTGGAACCTTGAGTAAACAAAGATTTGATGTCACTATGTGATCTCGAAGTGATCAAATTCCTTGAAACCAGAACCAAGCTGAAATAAGAGATACAATAAGTGCCCTGAGAAATTACATGCTTTGGTGTAAGAAAGCTTACTGGTGACAGAGTTCCTGTATGCCATCAAATACCGCTCAGTCATCATGGCCCAACCTATCCTGCAGTCGGTAGCGAAGGGACATAATGTCTAATGTTAATCTGGAACCAAGATGGAATCGAATGTTCTTCATTTGGCTTAAAAAGGTGTAAATAGGATATACTAGTGCCTACTAAAAACCTTCTCCTGAACTCGGAATCGAACCCGGTCCCTACATATGTTAACCTAGTATCAATCCCCCATACCACCTTTTGCGCCTTTGGCTGAATCATGATTTTGTAGTAGCACTGGTGCGCCGGACTGGTTGAGAATTCTGGCTTCCTGACACCCTGGAGTGAATTACTTGATTTTGTAATCACTGAAATGACATCTCATAACGGCCATCTGCACACACTGCCAATACCACAGGATGCGGAAGTTTGCACAGGATGTGTTGCTTCTACTTAAGCTACTGTCAATGGTACACGTCGAGCAGTGCAAAAGAAAAGATGAGATGCTGAACCCGATTTTTCCGCAATTTATTTAACTATATCTCGTCGGTTTGCTAACAGTGTCAGTCTGTCGGAAGCTCAGAGATAATTTAGTTCACTTTACAACTCGCCAATAATACCGAAACCTTGAGAAAGCGTTTCGATGAAGATCTCGTGTCTGTCTGTCCTGATCAGAAAAATTTCTGCTTCACCGGCGTATAGCCGCCTGACGCTAGCCGGCGTCAGTCTGGGTGGTCATGACGGATCGCTCCTTCAGCTTGTACTGAACAGCGGTCGTTTGTGCACACATTGAGATAGATAAAATTAACTATTATTGCAGTTTGGGCTTCAACGTCAAATACACTCCTGGAAATTGAAATAAGAACACCGTGAATTCATTGTCCCAGGAAGGGGAAACTTTATTGACACATTCCTGGGGTCAGATACATCACATGATCACACTGACAGAACCACAGGCACATAGACACAGGCAACAGAGCATGCACAATGTCGGCACTAGTACAGTGTATATCCACCTTTCGCAGCAATGCAGGCTGCTGTTCTCCCATGGAGACGATCGTAGAGATGCTGGATGTAGTCCTGTGGAAGGGCTTGCCATGCCATTTCCACCTGGCGCTTCAGTTGGACCAGCGTTCGTGCTGGACGTGCAGACCGCGAGAGACGACGCTTCATCCAGTCCCAAACATGCTCAAGGGGGGACAGATCCGGAGATCTTGCTGGCCAGGGTAGTTGACTTACACATTCTAGAGCACGTTGGGTGGCACAGGATACATGCGGACGTGCATTGTCCTGTTGGAACAGCAAGTTCCCTTGCCGGTCTAGGAATGGTAGAACGATGGGTTCGATGACGGTTTGGATGTACCGTGCACTATTCAGTGTCCCCTCGACGATCACCAGTGGTGTACGGCCAGTGTAGGAGATCGCTCCCCACACCATGATGCCGGGTGTTGGCCATGTGTGCCTCGGTCGTATGCAGTCCTGATTGTGGCGCTCACCTGCACGGCGCCAAACACGCATACGACCATCATTGGCACCAAGGCAGAAGCGACTCTCATCGCTGAAGACGACACGTCTCCATTCGTCCCTCCATTCACGCCTGTCGCGACACCACTGGAGGCGGGCTGCACGATGTTGGGGCGTGAGCGGAAGACGGCCTAACGGTGTGCGGGACCGTAGCCCAGCTCCATGGAGACGGTTGCGAATGGTCCTCGCCGATACCCCAGGAGCAACAGTGTCCCTAATTTGCTGGGAAGTGGCGGTGCGGTCCCCTACGGCACTGCGTAGGATCCTACGGTCTTGGCGTGCATCCGTGCGTCGCTGCGGTCCGGTCCCAGGTCGACGGGCACGTGCACCTTCCGCCGACCACTGGCGACAACATCGATGTACTGTGGAGACCTCACGCCCCACGTGTTGAGCAATTCGGCGGTACGTCCACCCGGCCTCCCGCATGCCCACTATACGCCCTCGCTCAAAGTCCGTCAACTGCACATACGGTTCACGTCCACGCTGTCGCGGCATGCTACCAGTGTTAAAGACTGCGATGGAGCTCCGTATGCCACGGCAAACTGGCTGACACTGACGGCGGCGGTGCACAAATGCTGCGCAGCTAGCGCCATTCGACGTCCAACACCGCGGTTCCTGGTGTGTCCGCTGTGCCGTGCGTGTGATCATTGCTTGTACAGCCCTCTCGCAGTGTCCGGAGCAAGTATGGTGGGTCTGACACACCGGTGTCAATGTGTTCTTTTTTCCATTTCCAGGAGTGTATTTTCTCTGACTAGTGTGTAAACCACGCAGTAACAGCAACATAGTAACATGTATTCTCGCTGCATATGACATGAGGAATTATGTAATCTACCGTTGCGGGAAAAATTTAGCTTGACGAAGGAGATTGTTGCTGTGGTCCACGAAACTCTTCTGTTCCTAACGTTTCGTCAAGAACTCCGCTTGACACTCTCAGAGGCGTTTCTCTTCCGTAGAGTCTCGCCGACTGAAAAAGAAGAGTTTCTGGACCACTACCTTATACCCCGAAAGGTTTACCCGCAGCCATGTCATCCGGTCGTGGAAGTCTTCATTCCGTGATCAAGGGGACTGCTGTATAGGTTTGTGTCGATTTTGAATTTAAGAGAAGGGGGAAGGCAGGAAGCTCGAACATCTGATCCCTGTGTGTGGTGAGTATTATCGAAGAAATGAAGACCTATAATAGCTTTCTCGTGTCATGAAGGATGATTTTAACGTGAATTGTTTGTCACATTCAGTAAGCCGAACCGCCGTAGCTCTGGCACATAGAAAGTTAAAATGTTAGTCACCTATGTGACTAGAAACTAGAATCAATGCATCTTCGATTTCGTAGTGCGTTATACGAAGAAAATATCGAGTGAACTTATCAGTTAATTCTGTGTCACACCAGGAAGTCTCTCGACTGTCGCATGTTTGCCAGACTTATCCACAATGTTACTAAGTCCCAGTCATCCTCTCAGCAGGAAGGAATACACTGATGAGGCAAAACATTATGACCAGCAGTTTAATAGCTGGTTTTTCTTTTTTAGAGAAATATATTACTGATTCTGCGTATCAGGGATCCGACAGTTTGTTGGTAGGTTTTTGGAGGTATATGGCATTAGACGTCCACGCACAGGTCATGCGTTTCGCGTAAATAACGTGCCACTGTTTTCTGCACGCTGTGATGGCGCCCGATAGCGATCTAGATGGATTCCATATGGTTTACCTCAGGCGAATTTTTTCGCTGAGACATCAACGTTAGTTCACTATAATGCTCCTCAAACCACTATAGCACGGTTCTGGATCCGAGACACGGACGGTTATATTGCTTAAAGATGACATCGCCGTCAGGGAAGACATGTAGCATGAAGGGATGCAGCTGGCTCGCAGCAGTCAGCGCAGGAGAATGTCTCCCATAGCATAATACTGCTCCCACCAGCCTGTAACCGTGGCACACTGCACGTTTCAAGCCGCCGTTCACCTCGATTAAGACTTTTGTGGAGACGACCGTCGGCCTAGTCTAGCAAAAGTATGATTCATCCGAAGAGATGACACGAGGCAGGATTCGAACCTGTGACCGTAGCGGTCACGCGGTTCCAGACTGAAGCGCCTAGAACCGCAAGGCCACACCGGCCGGCTACTCACTTTCATTCTGGTCCTTTTCAGCTGCATTAGAAAAGGAACAATACAAATGATTTTACATATTACACGTTCTCACCGTTTTTCCAACCTATGGTAAAAGTTTAATTCTCATCAGCAAACAGACTGTATATCACAGAGCTAGTAAAGCGCTGATACGCAGAACATTCTATGAGTGCTGTAGTAGCAGTTAAAGCAGAAAGAATAGCATATCGTTCACGAATCGAAATATAAGAGAAATTATAGAAATTTACGAGTAAAATGACTTTCTTGCAATCACCAAATAAAATTTTCTCTTTGTCACTTATTACGTTCAAATTTTTTCTTCAAAATTACAAGAAAATAACCAACGAATTTGGAATGATAATGTACGTCTAGTTCCAAAAGTAAGTAGACCATCACAGAGTTGCAGCACAAATCTTGTGATATTTTCAAGTCTCAGCTTTTACAACAACGGGAACCTATTTTTTTATGGCTCTCAAAATCTCTCTCTGGAGTTGCTGTCCAAATCTTGCTAGATGTCTGGGCTACCAGACATCAACTTGAGAGCAGACTCCATTCAGTTTATGTACAGAAAACATTACTGAGTTTATATCGTTTCTACCTGATAATTACAATTATCTGACTATGAATAATATCACAAAAACATTTTAAATCTAAGTGAAGGATCCCGATAGTTATGAAATTCTGATGTTATACGTTTACGCGTCTAATTGTGTAATGAAGCTTTAACTGTGCCATGATAATTTCAAGGTTGAAATCTCTTACATAAAATTTTTGGAATGAGCCGTTCCTATCATATGAAAAGCCTAGCCATATTTCTAGAATTGTAAAATTTCGAAATCCGCCAGCATCTCTGCTTTTGGCAGTTTTATGAAGAAACGCATCATGTAAGGTAGAGCCAGTGCTTCGCAAGTGAGCCGCATACAGAGTGGAATCTGAAGAATTACGTTATACAGTAAAAAGTAAACACCAAAGTGTCAGTTACTGTAGACATGAAGTACTGGGGATACAAATCCGCTGTCGTCTTCCTGCAGCAGATAAAAGTTCCTCATTTTAGCAGAAGCGGACGGACTTGTAATCCGACAAAGTCATTATTTTTTCGCTTTTTGAGACAAATGGCTCAAAGCACAATGGGACTTAACATCTGAGGTCATCAGTCCCCTAGACTTAGAACTACTTAAACCTAACTAACCTACGGACATCACACACATCCATGCCCGAGGCAGGATTCGAACGTGCGACCATAGCAGCAGCGCGATTACGGACTGCTTTTTGAGACAGTACAATCGTCAGATGTAAGTTGCCCAATTTTGTAGAAGGCAGATAGAACTGTAGTCCACAGTGACTTTATTTATGTGTCCTTTAAGTCAATATAAGTGATCTGCGAACTTTAATTTTGACATCTGTGTGGTAGGACATTAACATTATCGTATCTGCAGTCACTGTTTTTCTGAAGGCGCTACCCCACGTAAAAATGAACATGAGTCAAAGTGCAACAGCTATTTACTCAAACTATTGTTCATTAAAATCCAAAACATTGAAAGAAGTATTTTAATGAACTGGCTGCTCATTTAAATAATTACTAGTCAGTAAAATCCGGAATTGATAAAAAGTATTGCAATAAACAGATTATTAAACTTATCGTAACTCGTAGAACCTGAACAGTGACTCTTATTTCAACAGACAGCATTCGATACGATTCATTCAGGAAATATCTAACAATTTAATATATTAAAATTACCTGACATATTTGATTGCGACAAAGGGTCGTGTTTCAAAAGTCGATGTAGACACTGCTTTCTGTTGTGTGCTCTGAAGATGGCCATTTTATTGGTTGAAACTAGAAATCGATGCATTCTTTCTGGCAATCTTGATGAATAAAAAGTTATCGTAAAGAATTCTACAACACTAGATTTAATATACTTACCACAAACGTGAATTCTGTTGTAATTTTAATCGCATTTACAGCACAACAATTGAGATTTACGTTCGCTAAGTCAGATCATTCAGTTGGATGCTATCTTCAACACACGTCCTTTGAAATTCACCTTCTGTATTATTTTGCAAAAAATAAATGGCTTACTTTCAATGCGAGCCATATTTAATTGTATCACCCGTTATGAAAAATTATCATTCATAACATAAATTGCGTAAATAAATCGTTATCTACATGAAAAACCATGTTCGTGAGGTAAAGGTTGTCTCTACGTAGACTGTGTCAAATAGTGTAATTTACAGTACGATTCTTACTTAATTCAAACTGATCAGCAACTAACATCTGTCAGTATGCTCTACTGTTAAAATTTTGCAACAATAAATGGGCTACATCTGGATAGTCGCCTGTCATTGCGTCAGTGGAACCACGTACACACCACGACTTCGTCAACGCCCGAGGCCGCAACCTCAAGCTTGCAAAAAAGGTCTCCAAAAGAGACCAAGGGGCTGTAAGGACATAAGTGGGCATGGCTTTGATCTGTTTGTGCGACCCCATTTTTTCACTTACAGATGAGTTGATCAATAATATCTACAGACATTTTTACTTGTTTCGGACTGACACTTGAAGGATTCAGATCAAGCAGTTTTGTTTGTCTACCAGTGACAAGCCATTTTTAAAACATCTCTTCACCAAATCTAAAACGGAGAAATACACTCACATAACAGAACTTTAATTTGCTTTCAAAATCATGATTTATGAGAAATGCACAATCAAACTGCAGAGGGGAGTCGTGGGGGTGCGCAGTAACGAGATAACCTGTCACTCTTATCACCTCCACATCGAAGCGGCAATCTGCAATATTACATCGTCTACAGAAAGGTGTAAGCATACAGCGTAGTGCTCTCATTAACAAGCATGAGTATCGGTTGCGACATAAAGTGGCCCAGGAATCACACAGCCAGTATGTTTATACTGAAAATTTGCTTCCCACAACTTTATTCGATCGCTAACAACGACAGTCCCTTTGTCAAAAATTTATTTGTTTAGTCCACCAACAGAACGTATTATGAAACGAATTAATACACGGTACCGTGCCACATGATTTCAGTCTTAACATTAGTGCTGAATTAAGATTGAAATGACGTGACACGAACTTATGGTTTGTAGTTAAAACTGTCTATCTCGTTCAATACATCAGACATTTGATAATTAGAGAGACCTATTGATATAGAAAAAAACTGTGCATATTTACAAGACGAGGCTTTTCTGCTTCTCAACATAATCCCCACCAATATTAATACACTTTTCCCAATAATGAAATATTTTCTTGTATACCTGATACAAAGAAGTCTTTGTTTTGTTGTTTGATCCATTTCACCACAAATCATTCTTCCATGCTTTGTCTTTTCGACTCTGGTTTAAAACGGTGAACCGAAGTTCCACCACACTCCAAGATTTTGTTTAGAAAAGGGTCGCATTTTCTTTCATAGACCTCCTTTAAGTCTGTACACTTGGTGCCTTTTATTGTTCCATTAACTCTTTCGAGGCCACCTTGAATTTCTTTTGCTGTAATTGATCTCGTTACTGATGTCGTCATGAACTATTCCAACACCTATTATAACTGTTTTTGTTCTGTGGTCAACTGCAGCACGTCGGTCTTCACGAATAATGTCGTCAATGCGGGTTTCAAACGAAGAAGTTGATGCTTCTACTGACCTGCCAGGACGCTACTGATCAGTCACTGAGGTTCAAACGTTTGTCAACTATTCTGCCCACTTACAATAATTTCCGCTGTTCCTACAACTTTCACAATAATATAAAAGCATTCGAGATCAGATTTTAGCCAGCTTTTTCAGAAAAAAAGACGGATCGTGAACATTGTTCAAATAAAGTGTAAAGTTGAAGCGCCGACGCTATCGTTAAATGCAATATTGAGGTTATAAACGAAACAATTTTTATCCGTCAGGTTTTCTCAGCTCACCCCAGTGATGAAAATCAAAACCCAGAATGTAAGAAAAATTCTTCTACAAACTTTTTTTCGTTTCTACATCATTTTTTCTCTTTAATTAGTCATCATCTCTTTTCGACTACTGCCGTCATGAAAACAAAAACTATGTACGAAGTCCTTGTAAGTGATTATGTGATGATGGGCTACTTCCTAAACGCATAAACAAATAAATTTTAGCAGTAAGTAGACCGTTATCATTAGTTACCGAAAAAGCAGTGAAAAAGATGTTCTCAGTATTAACTACTATAACATGGCACTGTGGTGTGTCGATGCCGTTGACACATTGTTGAGAAAGTTTGAGTAATGAGTTGGTTGACAACGAACACTGTTAATGAATCCTCATATTTTAACAAAATACAACAACAGCTTCTGGATAGTATGTATAATACTGATACCATCTGCCCATCTATGCCGTGAAATTGTATCCGCAGAGACTGCAGTGTGTCTCTGACTGTGAACGGCACACCATGCCACTTATTGAATTTATTTTTATTTAAGGACGTGCTGTCATTGAGATCTTTATTAGAAAGGCCAATAATTATTTTCCTATTTAAACTTCACTTAGCAGTTGATTCTAACAATTATTCCTCGATAATTCTCATATCAATATTTATTTATTTATTTATTTAACCTGATCGGATTAGGGCCATCAGGCCCTCTCTTACATCGGACCAGTGTTCCACACATGCAGCATTTCACACATCAGAGTTACATCATGACAATAGTTTAAATAAGAAAATTAGATTACTCTAGTGACAATATGAATAAAGAGTAGTGACTAGGACCTAATAAAGTAAATGCTGGCAGTAGTTTTACAACAGGTGCTATACATACAGATTATGATTAAAGCAATAATAATAACAGTAAAAAAATCAAATAACAATGATAAACGTGAGAAAAATTGGCAATAGTAATGAAGATTTGTGCAGATGTACATTAATATCTTGGTGTGTAAAGTAGATGTTTACTAGTATAGCGAGTTTTGGGGAAGGGACATTTAAGGAGGGGGAAAGAGGGAAGTAATGAGGTGAAGTGCATTCATGTACAGCGGAAGGAATTACTGTTGCTTAAGTAGATACGTCATTAACTGTTTTTTTTTAAGCCGGACATGTTTTTAAGTTCTCTAACATAACGAGGGAGGTTATTCCAGAGTCGCGTTCCCGCTACTGTAAAGGATTTGGAGAAGGTGGCTGAGCTATGCAGTGGAACAGAGAGGATTTTATTATGATGGGAACGTGTGTTTCTATCATGTTGTTCCGACATGAGCGTTAGGGACGAGGAGACATATGAGGGACAGTGTACATTTATAAGGCAGTAGATGAGACAGAGTGTATGGATATCTCTGCGTTTGTTTGCACGCAGCCAGGACAATTTTGCATATGCTGGTGAAACGTGATCAAAAAGTCGAACGTCACAGATATATCGGACGCAGGCATTCATGACGAGTTCTAGAGATCGCGAATTTTCCTGAGAGAGGCCTTGTAGGATAATATCGTTGTAGTCAATGATTGGGAGTATAGGCGTTTGTACTAATTTCTTTTTCAGATCTAAAGGGAAGAGTTCTTTATATTTTTATAGGACATGAAGGGATGCTGATGCTTTTTGCACACTGCAGTTACGTGCTCTGTCCAATTTAGATTTTCATCTATTATTACTCCCAAACTTCAAGATTTTAAACATGGCTGCAACAGCAACTGTTGAAATTCTTCACGATAAAGGATGACAGCCAAAAACAGTTGCAGGATAAAAATTTATTAAAATTCTTGACCAAGGTTTCGGTACATATAAATATACCTTCATCAGAAGTAAAAAATCTAAAATTACATCATGCAATGAAGATTAATAAAACAATTGTGCCAAAGGCGTCGTCAATAATTTAATTATTGGTCTGTGATGAAGGTATATTTATATGTACCGAAACCTTGGTCAAGAATTATAATAAATTTTTATCCTGCAACTGTTTTTGGCTGTCATCCTTTATCGTGAAGTACTCCCAAACTCTTTTCTGAGGGAGAGAAGTTAATATTTATTCCATTTAGCATAAGAGATGGTGCGGATTCCCGATGTTTTGGGCTAATGAGCTTAGAGTGACCAACAAGTACCGCTTGGGTTTTAGATGGGTTTAGGTTTAGTCCTATGTCCTGTGCCCATTTTGACAGTGCATCGAGGTCAGTATTGAAATTTTCAATAGCTTTCTTGAGATTGCTTGGTTTCGCACTTAGATACAACTGAAGGTCATCAGCATACATATGATATTTGCAATAGGTCAGAACCGATGACACATCATTGACATACAGAGAGAAGAGTATAGGACCTAATACTGAGCCTTGGAGAACGCCTGACACTACCTGCCGCCATTGTCATTTTATATTCCCAGACAGGACGCGTTGCTGACGAGACGTCATGTATGAGCGAAACCATTGCACTGCACTTGGTGAGATATTTAGACCGCTAAGTTTCGCTAATAAGATGTCGAAGTCGACAGTATCAAATGCTTTGCTGAAATCTAAGAAGCAAATGATAGTCACTTCTTGTCTGTCCCTGGCAAGTTTCAGGTCATCTGTCACCTTTATCAGTGCGTATGTTGTGCTTCGATGTTTACGGAAACCTGATTGGTATTCGTTTAGTAGGTAGTTAGTAGTTAGATAGTTGGTGAGCTGGTCATGAACTATATATTCTAAGGCCTTTGATAGTGCAGGAAGAAGGCAGATGGGGCGGTAGTCAGAGGGTGCTGTGGCGATGTCCATTTTAGGCAGTGGCTTATTTTGTCCCAGTTTCCAGGCCTCAGAGAAAACACTTGTGATTAATGAATCGTTGAAAATGTCTGTTATAGAGGGCAGTAGCTGGTCAATAATAAGTTTTACCATCTGGATAGTGATGCCATCATGTCCAGTAGATGCTGATGTAATCCGCATTATGACTTTCTTGACAGTACTGCAAGTGACGTGCTGTAGATAGAATTTTTCTTTGCTACAGTCGTTCATCCCCATGAAGTAATCAATGATTCTCTGTTTTTTTTTTCGGTTCAATTGTGGTTGTAGGTAATGTGAAGAATAGATTTAGTTCTTCAGCTGGGACCATCGGATTTTCTGAAACTTTTATTTTCCCTAAACCGAGACTACGGAGATTTTTCCACAGGATAGCTGGTCTACATCTATTGTCAGCTAATGTACGGGCATGCCTGAGCTTAGAGTTTCTCACCGCTTGACTGACTATGTTTCGTTTCTGCTTGTATACAGTATGATTTTCAGGTGTGGGGTGTATCTTGTATGCTCGATGTGCAGCGTCTCTGAGATTCATGAGCTGTTTTAGTTCATCAGTCAGCCAAGATGGAGGTTTCCTTTTTACTTTTCTGGTCTTTATTGGAGCATATTTGTCATATAGTTGAGTAATTTTGTTATTGAAATCCTGGAGTCTGTCGGTTATGTCCATGAGGGGACAAATTTCGAAATGGAAGTACTACGGGGTTGGGTCGTTTTGTGGGAGTAGACCAAACTGCGAGGTCATCGGTCCATTCGGATTAGGGAAGGACGTGGAAGGAAATCGGCCGTGCCCTTTCAAAGGAACCATCTCGGCATTTGCCTGGAGCGATTTAGGGAAATCACGGGAAACCTAAATCAGGATGGCCGGACGCGGGATTGAACCGTCGTTCTCCCGAATGCGATTCCACCTCGCTCGGTAGGGTAGGACTATTGCGTAGAAAATTAATGTTAGTGTCACCTGCTATAATTACATGTTCATATGACGATTCTAGAGAGGGCAGTTTCGAAGCAGGCGAACCCACCTACTTTAGGAGGTTTGTAAAGGACACATATTAAGCACTTTCTGTTAAGGGATTTGATCTCTATTAACATATATTCCTCTTGTTTATTTACATTGTTGTCGGACGTGTGTAGTACAGTAGGTGACAAATCAGAGCGTATGGACGCCCCTACTCTGCCCCCTCGTCTGTTGCATCTGTCATTCCTGAGAAAGATATAGCCATCTAGGTTTACGGAAGTTGTAGAAATACTTGGTTTGAGCCAAGTCTCTGACAAAAGTATTACGTGTACATCAGTAGTTTGAAATATATATTTGAACTCGTCGAAGGGAGCTGGCAGAGACCGGATATTTGCATGTATAATATGCAGCTTGGTGCGTTCGGGTGTTGATTGCCCGAGGAGGCTGCCGACCGATGTTTGCGGGTCGTGGTTAGCGGTGACAAGAGGGTCTGGCATGGGGAATGCGGAAGGCCATCCATTTCATTTCTACTGCTCTAGATTTGTATCGTTTCTGTTGATTTACACATTTGCTTACGCCTTTCGCTTTTCATGTATCTGCCAATTTGCGAGGTATTTGCGTTGCGCCTTTAAAGCGCAAGCTTTACTCATGGAATACTAGACTGCTCAGGAAACTCATCGGCTGAGCAAATGTATTCCTTCCTGATGCGAGGATGGTTGGGACTTGGTAATATTGTGGATTAAGTTTGGCAGCCTTGTGACACTCGAGATACTTCCTCGTCTGACAGAGAATTAGCCTGATAATTTCAATGGATATTTCTTCGCACTTCAACTAACTATGGTTAAAGATTTTCACATACATTGTGTCAGCTAATTCCGATATGTATGTCTTTAGTACAAGAAGGTCATCCCACGCAGAAATTTAGTCTTCATTGCGAATTATGTCTCTTAGGCATTAGCAGCACTAAGAGGGACCAATGAGTTCTGTGAGAGGCCGGTAGATCAGTAGAAACCATATCGCACAGCGAAGTCGACGATGAATAAATTTTTTGTTCTAACCACGTAGGGAACTAACACTTTAGTTCTGTATGTGGCAGAGCTACAGCGGTTCGGCTTGCCGGATCTGGCAAAGAACTCACACTAAAATTATCCTACGTGACACAAGAAAGCTATTATCGGACATCATTTCTTCAATAACACTCACCCCGCACAGGGCATAGTTGTTCGAGCTTCCTGCCTTCCCCCTTCTCTTAAACCCAAAATCGCCACACACCTATACAACAATCTTCTTCTTGAAGACGGAATGAAGAATTTCACGACCGGAAGACATTGCTGCTGAAAAACCTTTCGGGGTATAAGGTAGTGGTCCAGAAACTCTTCTGTTTTAGTTGGCAAGACTCTACGAAGGAGTAACGCCTCTGATGATGTCCAGTGCAGTTCTGGAGGAAACGTTAGGAACAGAAGATTTTCGTGGACCACAGCAACAATCTCCTTTTTCTCGATAAATTTTCCCCGCAATGGTAGATTCCATACTCAGTATTCCTCATGTCATATGCAAGGAGAATACAGGTTCCTACGTTGTTGTCACTGAGTTGTATATACACTTTTTAGAGAATATACAGGGTGAGTCACCTAACATATATTTCGTAAACCACATCAAATACTGACGAATCGATTCCACAGACCGAACGTGAGGAGAGGGGCTAGTGTAATTGGTTAATACAAACCATAAAAAAATGCACGGAAGTATGTTTTTTTAACACAAACCTACGTTTTTTTAAATGGAACCACTTTAGTTTTGTTAGCACATCTGAACATATAAACAAATATGTAATGAGTGCCGTTTGTTGCATTGTAAAATGTTAATTACATCCGGAGATATTGTAACCTAAAGTTGACGCTTGAGTACCACTCCTCCGCTGTTCGATCGTCTGTATCGGAGAGCACCGAATTACGTAGGGATCCAAAGGGAACGGTGATGGACCTTAGGTACAGAAGAGACTGGAACAGCACATTACGTCCACATGCTAACACCTTTTTATTGGTGTTTTTCACTGACGCACATGTACATTACCATGAAGGGTGAGGTACACGTACACAAGTGGTTTCCGTTTTCAATTACGGAGTGAAATAGAGTGTGTCCCGACATGTCAGGCCAATAGATGTTCAATGTGGTGGCCATCATTTGCTGCACACAACTGCAATATCTGGCCTAATGAATGTCGTACACGCCGCAGTACATCTGGTGTAATGTCGCCGCAGGCTACCAAAATACGTTGTTTCATATCCTCTGGGGTTGTAGGCACATCACGGTACACATTCTCCTTTAACGTACCCCACAGAAAGAAGTCCAGAGGTGTAAGATCAGGAGAACGGGCTGGCCAATTTATGCGTCCTCCACGTCCTATGAAACGCCCGTCGAACATCCTGTCAAGGGTCAGCCTAGTGTTAATTGCGGAATGTGCTGGTGCACCATCATGCTGATACCACATACGTCGACGCGTTCCCAGTGGGACATTTTCGAGCAACGTTGGCAGATCATTCTGTAGAAACGCGATGTATGTTGCAGCTGTTTGGGCCTCTGCAATGAAGTGAGGACCAATGAGGTGGTCGCCAATGATTCCGCACCATACGTTTACAGTCCACGGTCCCTGTCGCTCTACCTGTCTGAGCCAGCGAGGATTGTCCACGGACCAGTAATGCATGTTCCGTAGATTCACTGCCCAGTTGTTTGTGAAACCCGCTTCATCGGTAAACAGGTAGAACTGCAACGCATTCTCTGTTAATGCCCATTGACAGAATTGCACTCGATGATTAAAGTCATCACCATGTAATTGCTGATGTAGCGACACATGAAACGGGTGAAAGCGGTGACGATGCAGTATGCGCATGACATTACTTTGACTCAGTCCATCGGCTCTCGCAATGTCCCGCGTACACATGTGTGGGTTCATGGCAACAGCAGCTAACACACCAACTGCACCCGCCTCTCCTGTGACGAGCCTGTTACGGACCCGTTTGCGTGCTACGACCAAACCTGTTGCATACAGTTGGCGGTAGATGTTTTGCAATGTGGGGCACGTTGGATGCTCTCCGTCCGGGTACCGTTCTGCATACACCCTGCAGGCTTCAGCTGCATTTCGTTCAAATGGTTCAAATGGCTCTGAGCACTACGGGACTTAACAGCTGTGGTCATCAGTCCCCTAGAGCTTAGAACTACTTAAACCTAACTAACCTAAGGACATCACACACATCCATGCCCGAGGCAAGATTCGAACCTGCGACCGTAGCAGCCGCACGGTTTCGGACTGCATTTCGTCGACACTCGCCATATATGAGTATCATCTCCGCCTTTTCAGAGTTCGAATACACCATGGTCACAGTTCCTACAACACTACACTATCACAGACGTCTGGTAACACGGTGTACTACAGTTGGTCTGCGTGCGGAGACGAATGCAGAATAACAATAGCAGCAAGCGCTACATGCGGACACTGCGACAGCTAGCTTGCCGGCCGCGGTGGCCGTGCGGTTCTGGCGCTGCAGTCCGGAACCGCGGGACTGCTACGGTCGCAGGTTCGAATCCTGCCTCGGGCATGGGTGTGTGTGATGTCCTTAGGTTAATTAGGTTTAAGTAGTTCTAAGTTCTAGGGGACTTATGACCTAAGATGTTGAGTCCCATAGTGCTCAGAGCCATTTGAACTGCGACAGCTAGACCAAACCACAACAGTGCACTACAGCCACACTCGTAATCACGGTCGTCATCGTAAACATGTCCCTGCAGATGCTGCTCGCCGACCGTGGCCCGTGTTTGTTACAACACGCAACTGAACGTCGGAGGTTTCATTTAAAAAAACGTAGGTTTGTGTTAAAAACATACTTCTGTGCATTTTTGTATGGTTTGTATTAAATAATTACACTAGCCCCTTTCCTCACGTTCGGTCTGTGGAATCGGTTCGTCAGTATTTGATGTGGTTTACGAAATATATCCAGCGGAAACGTTAGGTGACTCACCCTGCATTTGACGTTGAATCCTAAAACGACATTACCTAAGTTTATCTACGTCAATGTGTATGCACAAACGTCCGCTGTACGTCATAAGCTGAAGGAGCAATCCATCGTGATTACCTGGGCTGACGCGGGCTAGCGTCAGGCGGCTGCCGCACAGGATTAGCCGAGCGGCATAAGGCGCTGCAGTCATGGACTGCGCGACTGGTCCTGCCGGAGGTTCGTCCTCCCTCGGGCATGGGTGTTTGTGTTTGTCCTTAGGATAATTTAGGTTAAGTAGTATGTAAGCTTAGGGACTGATGACCTTAGCAGTTAAGTCCCATAAGATTTAACACTTTTTTTTTTAATGAGCTGTACTCCAGTGGAGCAGAAATTGTTCTGATCAGGACAGACAGCCACGATATCTTCATTGAAACGTTTTCTCAAGGTTTTGCTGTAACTGGCGGGTTATGAAATGAAGTAAATTATTTCTGAGCTTCCGACAGACTCAACTGTTAGCAAACCGTCGAGTTGTAGTTAACTAAATTACGGAAGAATCGGTTTTCTAGCAACTCAGCTTTCCATCTGCACTGTGCGACGTTTAGCATGGAGAATAGATTAAGAGGAAGCAACGTATTTTGTGGAAACGTCCGCATTCTGCGGTATTGGCATTGTGTGTACATGGCGGTTATGTGATGTTATTTCAGTGATTACAAAATCAAGTTTTTCCCTCCAAGGTCTCAGAAAGCCAGATTTCTCATCCAGTCCGGCGCACCAGTGCTACGACAAACTCGTGACCCAACAAAATGGTTCAAATGGCTCTGAGCACTATGGGACTTAATAGCTGAGGTCATCAGTCCCCTAGAATTTAGAGCTACATAAAACTAACTAACCTGCGACAGTAGCGGTCTCGCGGTTCCAGACTGACGCGCCTAGAACCGCACGGCCACACAGGCCAGCATGACCCAATGAAGGATCCAAAACGTGGTATGGGGGATTGACGCCAGGTAAGCGTACGTAGGGACAGTGCTCGATTTCGAGTTCAGGCGAAAGTTTTTAATAGACACTAATATATCCAATTTATACCTGGTTAAGCAAAATAAAGAACACACGATTCCACCGTGGTTCCAGATTCACATTAAACGTGATGTCCCTTCGCTACCGACTACAGGGTAGGTTGGGCCATGACAGAGGCGTAGGTGGCAGCGTGTAGAAACTCTGTCACCAGTAACCTTTCTTACACTTTTTTTTTTTTAGTTAAAGAACCAAAAGCCATGTAAAATCTCAGGGCACCTATTCTGTCTCTTATTTCTTCTTGAGGTGTTGAATATAATGGACTGATTTCTCGGGATTTGATCCCTCCGTGATCACATAGGGCCATCAATTCGTTGTTCGCTCAAGGTTACAAACCCCTCAAATTCTCCACGTACGGCGCACGTCAGGCTTCGAATCTTAGTTCGGCACAAAAATGTTCATAATGTCTTTTCAGGTTTTAGTATGAGCACACCTAACTGTTGATGGAAATTTATTCTGATTTTTGACGTCTCTTCATTCATTGTCAGTAACGATATGTGACGGTTTCAACTCCCTGAGAGACACATATCTTTTCGTTACATCATTTCATGCTCAAATTTATGCGACTTATAGCTACGACTGATAAAAAGTTCGATAGTAAACGTATCTTCTTGTGTATGTGTAGTCAACGATGGTATTTACTGGGTTCGATTCCTATTAATCTCTTTACTCTTCGTCACGTCACTTCTAGTTCAAACATGTGCACATCTGGCTTCTGGTGGAAGAAACCTATGTTTAATGTCAGGTGGCTAGAAAAAAAAAACGGCGATAGGTGCCGGGTTCGAATCTCGATAAGGCAGAATTTATTATTTTTTCTATTCACTCCAGTTTCAAACATCTCGCATTGCTAAGAAAAGTCGGTATATGGCCTTTATCTGTGCTTACGTAAAAATCTGATAAGGTTCTGTGTTCGAATCTCCATCCAGCTCACAAATTAGGTTATTTTAAGTTTGTTACTCGGGAAAGAAACAATATTTAACATCTTTCGCAGTTAGTTAACAGAGATCACTGTTTACGGATACTAGCCTCGGTCCTACACAACAATTTAAAGTTCAGATTTACTAACTGATAGTTGTTAAATGTGTCGTATCTTGTCTTTTTATGGTTAGTCAGCAATGACGATTGGTTTTGTGGTTGAGTCTCAAGACATATGTACAGCTTGAATTTTTAAGGACGCTTTGAGTTAGATAACAAGTACGATAGGCGGTTTTCGAACTGCACAGAGCTAACGTGCCATCGTGAATATAGTAAAATTACTAGTGATAATTTGTTGACGGTGAGGTTTCTAAAGAGCGCTTGACGCTGTTAATCATTCTTTTTGTAAGTGGTTAATTCAGTAATCAGTTTATGGATAAGCACACGCCAAGTTAACAACGGTTAATAGATGGTTGAAAATCTTTTAGAGAACAAGAATACAAGAATGAGTGATGTGTTGGAGTTATAGTCATTGTTTTGTGCCAGATACTAGTGAGAAGAGTAACAATTTACAAATGTCACTTTTTGTAATAAATTTCTGTTTACAAACTGGACTGTCTCAGGTGTTCCTCGATGTTTATAGTATCGTTGTATTAACTTACGCCTGGAGCTATTGTCGTACAGAGGAGTGTTTACTAGTGGTCACTTATGGTAACCCTTCTGTGTAGTCATCAGACTGTACCGAAACGAGGTTAGAGGACCTGCAAGACATTTACGTTATGTGGGGTGCATGCGAATCAGCCGAACGTATTTCAGGTCGTTCGGATACTTTTGAGCCTGATAGTACATCGGCATTCTTATCAAAGTGTGATCGATTATTTACGACGAATTTCATTAGCGAATATGTGTATTGAAAAGGTGCAGTTTAAATTCTTAACTCTTTGAGCAGTACCCTAAAAGGTGACTACAGGTGAACACCACATATTATTATTACTGCTCACTTTAGTGCAGTCTATAATTTCTTTCTGAATGATCAATTTCTTCACAAAAATAACTCCATAAGTGAAAATATCCAACTGTGTTAGGAAGTTAATTCATTTGGTTACAAGTCTAGCAACTATACGAAGAGGAGAAGGAACTTAACTGTTTAAATAGCTCAGTAATACGTTTATTTTAGTTCAAGTTATCATCAACATGTACACCCAAAAATTTGGAACATCTTTCCCTGTTGACTTATTCCTGTTCATGCGCTACATGTAATGTTGGCATGTTCTGTTTGTCATTCGGAACCTTCCATAGCGTGTTTTCTCAAAATTAAGGGACAATCCTTTGCCAGAGAGCAGTAATCAATTCAAAAAAAACCTTTATAACAATTTCTTCCGTTGTTTTCTTTCTCATGAGATTTCATTATAATACAAGTATTGTCTAAAACTAATAACTCTTCTCTGCAATGTACCGTGGAAGGTAATTCACATATACAAGGAATACGATTGCACAAGGAAATTTGAACCCTGTGGGACTCCATTCATCTGGTCATTTACTTTCCCCATCCTGTTCCAACTGAGCGATTGCTCAATCTGTGATAATCTTGCCTCCGACGAAACCTTAAATACCAAAGGTTTCGTTCGGTAATGTAAACCCGCACGTGTGAGCATAATTCTGAAGAGGTTTTGATAAGGAATGACACATCATACGAATTTTTCAGGCAAAAATATATTTTGAAACAAGACAGGTGAATAATATTGAATACATTTTTGGGAATCATTTATAGTAAAATAGATGCCAGAATGTTTTGATATTAAAATTGGAGTATCGCAGGCAAAGAGACTTCCAATCCTCCTTCCACCTTCCCACTCCCTTGTCAGACCAAAATCAGTTTTCATTGTCTGGTCTGTATCACTGTATTCCGAGTAAGATTTCAAGGGATGGGAAAGATCCACCATGATTTAATAGCAGTTTTAGAAAAGCGCTACGTAAACAAAGAGCACTTCATCTTAGATTCAACAGAAGTAAAAACCTAGTTGACAAACAAAGCTGAACGAAGCGAAAATGAGCGTAAGTAGAGCAATGAGAGAAGCGTTCAATGATTTTGAAAGTAAGACGTTGTCAACTGAGCTCAGTGAAAACCCTAAGAGATTTTGGTCGTATGTAAAATCAGTAAGTGGGTCAAAATCATCTATTGATTCTCTCAGCGACTACACCGGCACCGAAACGGAAGATAACAGAGAGAACGCCGAAATACTGAATTCGGTCTTCCGAAGTTGTTTCACCGCGGAAGATCGTAACGCAGTCCCTCCTTTCAATCGTCGTGCGAATGTCGAAATGGCAGACATTGAATTAACCGATCGTGGACTTGAAAAGAAGCTACAATCGCTTAGTAGTGGAAAGGCTTCAGGTCCAGATGAGATACCCACAAGATTCTATAAGGATTTTGCGAAAGCACTTGCTCCCCTTCTAGCATTAATTTATCGTTGCTTGAGCAACGAAAGGCAACTAGCGACTGGAAATAAGCGCAGGTTATTCCCGTTTTTTAAGAAAGGCCGTAAGACAGATCCACACAATTATAGACCTATATCGTTGACGTCAATCTGCTATAGAACCATAGAACATGTTTTATGCTCAAGAATTTTGACTTTCTTGGAAAATGAACATCTCCTCTATAAAAATAAACATGGATTCCGCAAACTGAGATCCTGCAAACCTCAGCTTGCTCTGTTCCTCCATGAGGGGGTCCACTGGTGGCTGAACGGCACAGTAACCCTGGGTTCGGTATGGGGCGGCAGTGGGGTGGGTGGACTGCTGTGGCCTGTTGTGGGGTTGTGAACCACTGAGGGCTACGGCGGGACGAAGCCTCCCCGTCGTTTCTACGTCCACAGTTTCAATACACAATACACACACGAGTAAAAGATGCAATAAAACTAATTATCTTGCGAAACAAAGGTATCAGAAAACTCTAAGCCTGAATCATCATGTAGAGCGCAAGTAACCTGAGGCATATTGCTAAGTGATGATAAAGTAAAGTAAGGAAGAAAAATTCAAGGAAAGATAACAACATTCTGAGAAAATCAACAACACTTTCAAAAAGGGGTGACTGATATTTTATGGCCAGATTATCATAATGCAAATTTCCAGACTGACCAAGAACATTCTTAATCACCCCTATCAGCGGTAGCTAAGAACAAAAGGCTCCTTGAAGTTAACAGATACCTTCAAATAATAAGCGTCACAGAAGATATCAGATAGCACAAAACCAAATTTCAGAGGATTTGTGAGAAGAAATAAGAAACAGGTTCCACAGCAAATTAATTTCATTCGCATTCATGAATGAGGCATAACGATGAGAAAAAAAAACCATGGATAAATTACAGAACGTAGAAAAATTACATGAGATATGTCACAGCAGTACTTCTGAGCAGAGTTACTTTTTAATTTCAACTCGGGGGCAATAGTAAGAGAAGTCTTGTAGAGCCTGAACTCTGGTTTGAATCCCACAGTGTCTCGAGGACTGGGGGTGGATGACACTGTAATTGGTGTTTTGCTTAGAGATTTTTGGCTGAAGTTCCGACTCAGTTAAAAAAGAATAATACCATTAGGGGGAAAAACTGAGCAGTTAGCACTACTCGTCCACACCAGTGCTGCTGAAAGAAAGGAAATACATCACTAGTAATTTGTTAATTTCCTAGGGACCACTCTGACGGAGAGAGTCAGAATCGTTAGCTTTATTCTGTTTCTGAGGCTTATAACTTGGTGAGTTACAACCTTACTTGGGCCAACAAATAAAAAATAAAAAAAAAATTGAACATCCTTGTAGTTTTAGAATTGACTGTGACGTACATATGGGACGTGCTACTGCGTCTTAATTACTCAGATATGAAATAGAAGGTAAGAAGATTATAATCATAAACTGGAAAACAACAATCCAGAAAACAGGTCGTGGCTCTGTCAAAGGAACACTCTATATCACGATCTCCCTTGCACATTTCTTGCTGTGATACTGTTTAACATCGTACCAGTAGTGTGAAACCATCAATAGTTTCTCTCAATACACATATACTGATGAGCTAAACATTATGACCACTGCTCACCGCGAGACAGAATGCCGCCCGGTACCGTTGAGGACACGTGACGCGGTAATGGAAGCATGTAAGCGGAGCTGGGACCAATGGGGAATCATTCTGATGACGACACAAGCCGCAAATGGAGATATCCACTGACATAAGCGTCTTTCGGAAAAAGCAGATTTTTATAGCTGTTCGAGTGCTAAATTAGTGAGAATCTTTGGAAAGTGATCTTACTAGTGGAAGCCACGAATAGACAACACGGTGTTTGTGATTCACGTCACTTCACAAAACATGGGGGTCGAAGGCCTGCACGCTCTGTTAAGGCAGGGCCGACCTGTAGCAGATCTGACGACAGAGCAAAATGCTGATGCAGGAACAACTGTCTAGGAGCACACCGTTCAGCGCGAACTGTTGAACACGAGGTTAAGCTTTAGACGACACATACATGTTCCCACGTTAAGCCAACGACATTGTCAGTCCCGATATAAGTCGGCACAAGAATATTGAGAATGAACCGTGGATCAATGAAAACGTATCTCCTATCTCCTGGTCGGATGAACCACGTTTCTTGTTAAACCAATTTGTTGGCTGTGCCTGAATACGCTATTGCCCGAAAACATGCACCACTTCACAGGTGCAGACTGGTGTGGGCAGTATTATGCTTTGGGGGTTATTCAACCTTGCTTTCATGGGATCTGTGGTCGTAATCGAAAGCGTTGTGGCAGCTGTGGACTACATGAACATTAATGCGGACACCTGCATCCCGTCAAACTTGATGTTTTACCCGACGCTGATTGGGTCTACATAATACAGTAGGATTACGGTCCGTGTCACAGGACCAGATTCACGGTACAGTAGTTTGAGAAAGATGACAGTGAACTCACGTTGATGTTTTGGACACCAAATTAATCTGATATGAACCAGATGGAACACATCTTGGATGATATATGGTGTCAGCTCGACGCCCACAAGCCACTGACGTGTAATGTACGGGAACTGCGTGGCGTGTGGGTAGAAATCTGTGGCCACATACCTCCAAAAATACGTCAAAGACTACGACGAATACATGTGACACAGAACTCTTGCTGTATATGCGAATGGTGTTGCGTGCAGTGTGACGTAGTGCTTAGCGTCACTGGCTGGCGTGCTACGGGTCGCCAGTTTATTTATTTAGAATTTATCATTTCTGGAAGTTTCTCGAAACGTCTTAGGTCTGTAATGTTTGTATAAATAACATCACTCTTCATCCAGGAGTTATGTTCAATTCTATTCTGTTTTCGCTGTATGTTGGTATTCATAATAATCGTGCTTGCAGTGCTGAGCGTTGTACTTCACAAACGACCCTGCTTTCGGATTTGGACTTTATTGTGGTTACGAGGTGACATCGTTTGGTGGGAACACCAGGTCCCTAAAACATCTACATCACCGTGTCTGCAGTTCGACAACGTAAAAGCCGTTGTCTAGATGAACAGGAAACGGAACATAAACACCACAAGGTTCCTACAGCCCGTATGTTCTGGGGACCAATAGATTCCAAAACAGCAGTAAGCCAGCTGTGCAATAGATATAAGTCAGTGTTGTTTGGAAATTCTATTCACGACCTGGCAAAATGGCTGAAACGATTTGAATAAGCCGCCAAATACAACAGGTGGAATGACATGGTGTGATTAGTAATTTTGTACTTTTCCTTTGATGACAGAGCCCAGCACTGGTTTTAGAACAACAAAGAGAAGCTCAATAGCTGGGATAAATTCCAGGCAAATCTGAATAACACGATTGGTGGCAACCAGTAGTAAGTCTCCTTAGTGGAAGGAAAACTGAAGAGTAGGGATTAACATCATGGGGAAATGACACTGTAATACACACACTGTCTTAGCCCTATGCCACATTGTGACTCCGAGTATGACAGAAGCTGACAAATTCTCACATTTTATGAGACGAGCTGCAGAAGACATCAAAAGGATGTCACAGCAGCAATGTAATCCATCAGCTGATGGCATCAAATCGAGGTGTTGCACCAGGTTTCGCCCAGGATAACGGACTGCTTGTATGTCGATTCAGCAGAATTAAATCGTGTGCAAGGAAGCGCCCATCATCTCAATATCTCGCTGCCATAGGACAACAGCGTGTATTCAAATTAGTTGAAATGGCACTGAGCACTATGGGACTTAACTTCTGAGGTCATCAGTCCCATATAACTACTTAAACCTAACTAACCTGAGGACATCACACACATCCATGCCCGACGCAGGATTCGAACCTGCGACCGTAGCGGTCGCGCGGTTCCAAACTGTAGCGCCTAGAACTGCTCGGCCACTTCGGCCGGCAACGCTTATGCAGTATGCAAGAACACTTGTTCAGTACATTGACGATGTGGAAGACACCAACCATCATCTCTGAAAGCCGAAGTTAGATACTTTGTAGCACCAGCAAGACTTCTGAAGGATCTAACCAGAATTGAAAACCAGGGTGAATGAATTCGTAGTTGGTCTATGAAGACACCTGGTAAATAGGACCAATCGCACATTTTTCTACTCCTCAGCACATCTGTGATGTGTGAGGCTTTCCCAAAGTGTGCTTATATTACTAGCGATTCAAAAAGGGCTGCTGTACCAAGTTACTTCCCTTGCAAGGAAGAGCTTCAAGAAAGATCCTTCCTTGTCCAGAAGAAGTGCTAACATCTTCTCCAGTCCTAGTATTGTATGACCACGGTACCGTCACACTGGTTCACACTGAAGCCAGCAGTTATGGGAAGGGTGTAGATCTAGTACAAATTCAAGATGGTGCTGAGGAGGTGATTGCTTATGCCTCTAGAGTACTCTCGAAGTCTGACAGGAATAACTCTACAACTGAGAAATGAGACTGTCAGTGGTGGTACATACATCGTCGCACGGTGTTTATGCATACTTGTCTTGTATCAAACATGTCTGTTTCCTTCTTCAGGTTTTGTGACTTGGCTGTACGATACAACACGTTGGTGTGAACAAAATGTCTGTCCTCTCTGGCGGCAGTCGAATGTGACCACTAAGATCTTGTGGAGCGTTGAGTATGTCTCTCCTAAATCAATCGATTCCTTATCCGCATGGCACTTGTGAGACCTCGATCAACTTGAGCAGCATTGTCGAATTCCCACACATGCCAGACGACGTCTCTCCTTCAAGCTTGTGCACAACGGAGAGTTACCTCAACACTCAACACAGCAATAGAAATGGTAATTTATGTAGACAGTGAATCAACCAGCAGAATAAATCAATATTATTGTACGTTTTGAAAAAAAAACGCATAGTGATTCACGTCGAATGCCGCGGATGGAGTTAGCAAGGTCGGAAGCTTTGGAAAACATGAGCTGTCCATCAGGACGAAATCTTGATTGCACACAAGTAATAACTCATCTGACTTATGCATAAATAATTTCAAATTTTCTAAATATGTGCACTGTATAGGATCATGGTTTACATTTAGTCACTTCACTTCATTACTTACGTTGGGCATTCTGTCTTGAGCACCATCTCAGTGAGAATAACGATAAATTTTATGCAGCAGTTAGGATGGTGGTAAATTTTATTCAGAAAATCCACTAAACGTAGCAGGTAGTGTTATGTAAAATCAAGCTGCAACAAAATTAACCAAAATTTTGTGCATACAGAAGACGAATGACACAACACAGCTCTTGCTGAGAATCGTCCTAGTTCTCTGGGTCACAATGCGGGTGCCCTGCTCTGCCTCTGACCGAGAAGCACGATATCCTGTCACATGATGCCGAAAGCGTGAAGGTCCGCGCAGTAACAATGTAACACAACCCATTTACAATACCTTATGAAAAGTTCAGCTTAGTTCGTACTGTCTGAGAAGCTCGAAGTAGGTGCGGTGGTCTTAAATGTCACTTTCTTTTCATATGTGACTCGTTGATTATTGCAGTAGGACCAGTGTTCAAGCCCCGGCCGACCATTGTAATTTATAATTCCAGAGATTCTCTTGAATCCTTTAAGGCGTATGACTGGATGGCTCCACATCCTTGGAAATTCCTAGTCCTTAAGGATCTCTTCATCGATTGGTCGCTAGAACCTTTTCTTCCTTTTTTCTCTTCCTTAATCTACATCTACATGCCACGAACCACTGTGAAGTGCATGACTGATGGTAAATACCACTGTACAAGTGATTAAGGCTTTCTCCCATTAAATTCACGTATGGAGCGCGGGAAGAATGATTTTTTGAAAGCCTTTGTACTTGCGGTAATTATGTTGATCTTATCCTCAGGAACCCTATGTGGCCGGCCTGAGTGGCCGTGCGGTTCTGGGCGCTACAGTCTGGAGCCGAGAACCGCTGCGGTCGCAGGTTCGAATCCTGCCTCGGGCATGGATGTGTGTGACGTCCTTAGGTTAGTTAGGTTTAATTAGTTCTAAGTTCTAGGCGACTGATGACCTCAGTAGTTGAGTCGCATAGTGCTCAGAGCCATTTGAACCATTTTTTGAACCCTATGTGAACTACGTAGGAAGTTGTTAGTATACTCCTAGAGTCATCATTTAGAGCCAGTTCTTGAAACTTTGTTAATAGGCTTTCACGGGATAGTTTACGAGTCGAGCGGTTCTAGGCGCTTCTGTCCGGAACCACGCGGCTGTTACGGTCGCAGATTCGAATCCTGCCTCGGGCATGGATGTGTGTGATGTACTAAGGTTAGTTAGGTTTCAGTAGTTCTAAGTCTAGGGGACTGATGACCTCAGATGTTAAGTTCCATAGTGCTTAGAGCCATTTGAACTATTTTGATAGTTTACGTCTATCCTCGAAAGTCTGCCAGATCAAATCATATAACATCTCTGTGACACTCTCCTGGAAGTTTAAACAAACCTGTGACCATTCGGGGTGCACTTCTCTTTATACGTTCTCTATTCCCTGCTAGTCATATTTGGTACGGATTCCACACACTTGAGCAACATTGTAGAATGGCTCTCAAGAGTGATTTGTAAACAACCTCCTTTGTAGACCGACTGCATTTTCTTAGTGTTTTAGCAATAAACCGAAGTCTGCTACCTGGTTTACCTACGTCTGTACCTACATGATCGTTCCATTTTATGTCCTAACCAAGTGTTACACCCAGGTATTTGCATGAGTTTACCTATTCCAGATGTAACTCACAGATATTATTTCCATGGGATATTATGCTTTTTCGTTTTCAGAAGTGCACAATTTTATATTTCTAAACCTTTGAAGCAATCTGCCAATCTTGCCACTACTTTGAAATCTTATCAAAGTCTGACTGAATATTTGTATACATTCCTTAAGACTGTAGTTCACTGTAGATAACTGCATCATATGCGAAAAGCCTGAGGTTACTATTAATATTGTCCGCAAGGTCATGAATATACAACATGAACAGCAAGCATTCCAACACACCTCCTTGGGGTACACCCGAAGTTACTTCTACCGCCATACAAGATAACATTTTACGCCCTCACAGCCAAGAAATTCGCACTTTTGATGAAAGACATAGTTGTGGTACCGAGACAAATGCTTTTTCGGAAATCGAGAAACACTGCACCTACCTGACTGTTTTGATCCATGACTTTCAGGACGTCTTGCGAGATAGGTTCGAGTTGAGTTTCATATGATCTATGTTTTCGAAATCCATGCTAGTTGGAATGGAGGAGGTCGTTCTGCTCGAGATAACTCATTATGTTTGAGCTCAGAATACGTTCTAAAATTGTACAACAAATAAATGCCAAGGATGCTGGACGTTAGTTTTGTGGATCATTTCAGCTACTCCTTTTGTAGGCAGGGGTGCTTTCTTCCAGCTACAGGGCACGGTGATTTGTTCGGTGGATCTATGATACGTTGTAGTTAACAGAGGGGTGTCTCAGCAGGAAATTGGGTATAGAATCTGGTAGCAACTCCATTTGGCCGTGGGTCTTCGATTGAGAAGTAGCGGCTCCAGTTATTAGAAGTAACAAATCGCGGGAGAGCGGTGTCTGACCACATGCCGCTCCATGTCCGCATCCAGTGACGCCTGTCGGCTGAGCATGACACGGTGGTCGGTTGGTGCCGTTGGGCATTCCGAGACCTTTTCGAAAGTTTATGTTTATGTTTTGCAGAACCTACGGCGCCTCTGCTTCAAGCCTCGTCTCAGAATCAAGGGGCCACGATCTGTTCTGAGTACAGTCCTGCAGATTGTTAGCTTCGTTGAAACTCTGTGAGCAACTTACTATTCTCAACTTCCTCTGCTAGTCACTAGAATAATCCATATATGACGGCAGAGCCCAGACGACAGAAATCTTTTGTTCCAACGGACGCTACAATCTGTTGTTGGATGCATCCTGTTCTCTCAATGGCTGCCGGAATAGCTTCTTCAACATGCTAAATAAGGCATCCAGGCATACACTGAATACACCTGGCGACAATTACTGTCATTTCCCCAAAATATATCATTTTACGCCGTACGTTTGAACTTAATGGAAACCTACCAGTTTGTGTTCCCTACTCCTTGACACAAGACGCAGCAGGTTTCCGAAGACATGAAGCGAGTCTCATCAGCTCAGTTTCGGTTTCAGTGGAAGAGAGCACCTGAAACTGTTGATTAGTTGGATAGGTACAACTTCAAAATGGTTCAAATGGTTCTGAGCACTATGCGACTTAACTTCTGAGGTCATCAGTCGCCTAGAACTTAGAACTAATTAAACCTAACCAACCTAAGGACATCACACACATCGATGCCCGAGGCAGGATTCGAACCTGCGACCGTAGCGGTCGCTCGGCTCCAGACTGCAGCGCCCAGAACCGCACGGCCACTCCGGCCGGCAGGTACAACTTCTTGAGTTCTTCCCGATCTCTTGTCTCCCCCGTACAGGATGTCTAGACCCACCACTGACATTCCACACACAGTCAAATGGACGAGTAATGATAGGTCTCGTATTTCCTGCAGGGGAGACATTATCCACAGAATAGGTGGGTACTTGAGGTTCCTTCGGTATCCCTGCTAACAGCTCTTGGAATCCCTTTCAGCATACCCATTCGCGGTAGCTTCTAATCGCTTGACAGTAGTCAGGGCGATTGCCAGCTGCTTATGAATAGTAACCAACTCAGCTCCTGCCCGAGAACAGCAAAGACAGTGGGGCTGCATTATGCCTGGTGCAACATTTTACGGAACAGCGAACAGATAACTTTACACTAAGCTTGCTGATTCTCCTTTAATTTATTAGTCTGATATGCCACAAGTATTAGCCGTAGCCTTTTGGAACTAAAGCGATTTACAGCCAAAATCGAGATATCTATTACAACAAAAAACATGGTGCAGGTTTTACTGTTTCTCTCAAACGTTTTCCAGTTTCTGATCAGAAAGAATCTGGTACTAACGTTTATTTACGGTAAATTCAGACAATATATACTCCTATTAAAAGAGAGAACTAATGTGACACGATATGTCACTTATTTACAATAACTGCAAATCACAATCACAGATATATTACGAAACATAGTGTGCAAAACACTCGTAATTTACGCAAATCTTCGCAAGCGTCCCAAGCTTCTTAAAGATATATCCTTTTCACGTAAATGTATAATGTACTCGTAATCTGGGAACTGGTAATTGTGAACGATGATACTGTGGTCACAGTTTCGGAAAAGCACAGTTAAGTTTATACTGACGATGTAATACCATTACTTCACAGTTATCACGTTCCTGAAAAGCACAAGTTATGTTTATAGTTGAAGATCTAATACTAAAGAATATATCACAACATGTGCACGAGTTTTGATAAAAACAATACGAAAATCACGTCGAGTTTTACCCCCAGTCGGTTATCATATCCGTGGAACTTTCACCCCCGTTTCAAGATTATACAAAACGATCTACCCCTCCCTGAACTTTTTCGACAGCCTCCGTCAATTCTATATTTTAATGATCCTTTACCGCATATCCCAACACCTCAGAAGAGGACGGGCAAACGTAGTGCAGGCAATCTCTTTAGGGGCTTTGTTGAATCTCTTAAGTGTTCCGCCAATAAAACAATCTTTGGTTCGCCTTCCCCACAACGGTTTCTATCCCCTGCATGGGAGTTACGCTTACTATATTGTAAATTAGAGACACTCTCAAGCTGCACTTAATTGTTGTTCATTGTTCATACAACAAACATGACCGATGTCGGAATACACATTCCATCATCAACCAGAATGACCTGCTATTGCCAACCAGTGTCCAGATAAGAAACAGAACTTGCTATGTGGCTCAAAATGGCTCTGAGCACTATGGGACTTAACATCTGAGGTTATCAGTCCCCTAGAACTTAGAACTACTTAAACCTAACTAACCTAAGGACATCACACACATCCATGCCCGAGGCAGGATTCGAACCTGCGACCGTAGCAGTCGCGCGGTTCCGGACTGAGCGCCTTAACCGCGAGACCACCGCGGCCGGCGAACTTGCTATGTCTCCACTTTTAAACAAGCATTTCTCTGTATATCACAGAGACCGGACTAACCAACACAAATACAAGATATGACTTCAGCAAAACGTGAAAGTCGAGGCTTACGGCGAAAAGAGATAATTGGTAGCAGAGCAGTGAATTCTGTTGGAGCACAGCGATGAGGTTCGAAGTCAGGCAGGCTGGGGTAGCTAATAAAAGGTTTTGTCCAAATGTTCAAATGTGTGTGAAATCTTATGGGACATAACTGCTAAGGTCATCAGTTCCTTAGCTTACACACTAATTAACCTAAATTATCCTAAGGACAAATACACACACCCATGCCCGAGGGAGGACTCGAATCTCCGCCGGGACCAGCCGCACAGTCCATGACTGTAGCCCCTGACCGCTCGGCTAATCCCGCGTGGATAACAGGTTTTAATTGTGTAAACAATGGGGTCTGTGGTATGCGGCGGGGCTTCCCGCAGAACGCAGCAGAGCCGTGTACGTCACCTTCGCTTTGGTGACGTTACAGTTCCTCCTTCTGGCGAGCTACTATAAAAACTGGTTCAAGACAACAGCTTCCTACGTCTGCATCCATTTATCGATATCTTCATCTACGAATCCCTCATTCGCACCATCCTAACTTTTTCCAACATTGCCTGTACCTCTCTCTCCCCCACATTCTGATAGTCTCTTAAAATCTTGGAAAGGCTTTCACTCCTACTCGCCTTCAGCAATTTCCTACCTTCCACAGCTTCCATATTTTAACAGCTCATCCAGTTCCAACACCATTTTCTCTTCTTGGAGTACCTTCGGACCCAATACATTAATCTAAAAACTCAGCCGCGCCACCCAGTATCCCACCCACTAATCTCCAATCCAGGGACCCTGCTGCGCCACCACATCCGTATCCCACATATCCCACTGTCCATGCGTCTTCATCTCTTATCCATCCTCTCACAACGGAACAATAATTAACTCCCACGACCCAAAGATGAAATCCGTCCCGAGACTTGCATGCTTTCCAGCATTGGTCAGAATACTACGCTTCACATGATCCTTCCACTTTTGTACCACCCTTTTTTTCCACACGATAACTAGCACCACCCTTTTTTTTCCACACGATAACTATTAGCCGCAACCTTCAGTTCTACAGCGCACCATATACCCACCATTACACCATCATCATGGTTACGATCGTTTTCATAAAACACATAATCTGTGATTAGAGTTTAAATGTAATTATAAAATCTAAAAAGTTTTAAAATCATAAAAATCATCCAACTACAAGTTTTGTAAATCATCAATTATTGTAATCTTTTTTTTTGTAATTTAAAACTTCTTTCAAATATGTATAACTTTTAGCTGGAAAGCTGTTTCATCCCTCTGCGGGGAGTGTGAATAACAGTAATGGGAAAAATTAGCTCTCTATAGACACCTTGCCGCCTAAAGTTGAAATGCGACTGGTGCGTAGAAACTTTGTGCTAGAACGGCATTACATGTTAAGCCTGGGAACCGTTGAAGTTACGAATTCGAATGGATGGAACTCGCTAAAGAGGTCACTTAACTGTTCTACTTACAGGGATTGAATAGAAATGCGGAAACACAGCGAGAAAGGCTTACTTGAACATAAATGCAGATACTACGCAAGCCTGCAGGGGGTGTTATTGTATTTGACTGCGAACCGCACCTGTGTCAGAATATTGTTCTGTGTAGTTATGAGCGCATTATGTCGAAGTTACGTGAAGTCGAACGTGGGCAAATATTTGGAGCTCGTATGGTGGATGTTTCCGTAATTTTGGAACCGTAGAGTTAGTTGTTTCAAGAGGTACCGCATCGAAGATTCATATCCCATACATAAAAAGATGAAAAAATAATCCGCTATGTCAGAAGGCGGACGGAAGTGCGTGCTGTGTGATCGGTCATTGAAGCGGATCGTGACGAAAAGTAAGAGAACGACAGTTGCGAAATTCACTGCAGAACTGAATGTGTCGCTCACGAACCTTGTCACCATAAAAACAACACGAAGGGAGCTCCATGTGCTGCGCATTGCAGGGCGAGTCAGTGTCGCAAATGTTCCTAACAGAAAATGGTGATGCCGAAGCCATAAAATCTGGGTTATGGAACAATGGAAGAATGTCTTGTGTCACAGCTTTCCAAATTTCTGGTCAAGTTTGTGTCCCAAGAGTGAAACATGGGGGGGGGGGGGGGTTCGGTGACGATTTGGATAGCCATATAGTGGCAATCGAAGTGTCCCATCGTTACTCTGCAGTTTCACATTACTATCAAGAACTATGTACCATTTTTGCTGATCAGGTGCATTCCATGGAACAATGTTCGTTGCACAGTAGTGATGCTATGTTCGAAGACGGCAATGCCCCTGTTCATGCAGCTCACAACGTCTAGGAATGGATTTGTAAGCACAGAAATGAATTGTCGCATCTTTCCAGTCTATTACTGGCCACCACACTCACCAGATCTCAATATTATTTAGCCTTTGTGGTTTACTTTGGAGAGACGGACGCGTGATCACCTCCATCATCGCTACCTCAACTTGCCACTATTTTGCAAGAAAAAAGGTACAAAATTCCCTTGAAAATCTTACAGGACCTATACATAATCATTCCGAAACGGTTGGAAGCTGTTTTGAATGTCAACGGTTTTCCTACATCGTATTACGTATGGTAATGTGTTGTGTTTTTGGTGTTCCCGTATTTATATCCACCCCCTATATATCTCTTATTAGTTTTAACACTTTCACTATCAGCCCCGTCAACTGATAGGACGCATTAATTTCTGTTGACTGTCGATCGCGTCATTTCACGGAGTACGATTTCTCCCGAAAATACGAAATCACGTATAGTGTCAGCCTCGGTCGGTCTTCATTGTACTGCAGGGGATATGGAGTTTCTAAAATAGCCAAAACTTTTCCGGCATTATAGGGAATAGGAAGTTGTAAGTTCCCATTAACACGCGTGTAAAAGTAAACCGTTTTCGCTTAGTGGTATCTTGTTGAAACAAGTAAATTCGTTTCGAAACAAGGTCTAAGAGATATGGACAAAAATTACACATGTTGTATTATAGAATTTTAACTTACAACTGGCAGACACTAACAATAAAGTATCTGTTAATTATGTGTTTTTTTTATTTTTACACATTCAGTTCCGTAGGAATAAACTGAGGGACAGATTTCCATTGTCATGGAACGAGTCAGTACATGACATTATCATTAGAAAAGTTAATGACAGATAAAAAATGTACACGGATCCCATGGCGACGATAATCTGCTGAGTCCCTATTAGAAAATTCAGCACTGTAACATAGGAGTTAGGTTCGTTTTTTCGTAGACAGAATAGAAGGAGAGAGGAAGAGAGCTCCATGACGAAGCTCTTCAGCTAAGATTTCAAACTGCTAAGATTTTTCTGTTTTTGTGGTAGCGTATTGAGAAGGGACGTGACAGAATATTGTCCGTCATTCTGCACAAGAGACGAAAAGGTGTCATGCAAATGCCCAGTATTGGCTGAATGAAAGCTACTAATTTTTCTGAGCAAGCTCATATTATTAACAACGAACAACGACATTGTCCGAATTACCAGACCGCTGAACTGTGGTTGACGAGAGGTACACGAACATGCATCACATATTGCTCGACCTGCACGTCTCTGAGCCGCAAATAACCTTTGTGAATGCGAATTATTACCCCAGAATATAATGTCATATGTTGTAAGTGAATGAAAATAAAGAAAGTAGACTTATTTTCATCTTGGATTATCAGCATTGGGCTTCGGGTGGAGCTATCTCACTCTGCATTCCCGCTGGATCACCGCTGCATTGACTCACTGTGCATTGTTCCTAGATTACCTCACTCCCCCCCTCCCCTAAATCCCTCCCCCTCCCCCCGCTCCTCTCCCCTCACCCCCTCCCCCCGTGAAATTGCAACCCTCACTTCGATAGGTCAAAGGAACGTTGTCCTATTGGTCAGGATAGCTTGTCCAGTCAACAAGGTTGTCAGATTTACTCGAAACTATCCAGAATGAGATTTTCACTCTGAAGCGAAGTGTGCGCTGATATGAAACTTCCTGGCAGATTAAAATTGTGTGCCCGACAGAGACTCGAACTCGGGACCTTTGCCTTTCGCGGGCAAGTGCTCAACCATCTGAGCTACCGAAGCACGACTCACACCCGCTACTCACAGCTTTATTTCTGCCAGTATCTCGTCTCCTACCTTTGAACCTTACAGAAGCTCTCCTGCGAACCATGCAGAACTAGCACTCCTGAAAGAAAGGATATTGCGGAGACATGGCTTAGCCACAGCCTGGGGGATGTTTCCAGAATGAGATTTTCACTCTGCAGCGGAGTGTGCGCTGATATGAAACTTTCAGGATCGCTAGTTCTGCATGGTTCGCAGGAGAGCTTCTGTAAGGTTTGGAAGGTAGGAGACGAGATACTGGCAGAAATAAAGCTGTGAGTACCGGGCGTGAGTCGTGCTTCGGTAGCTCAGATGGTAGAGCACTTGCCCGCGAAAGGCAAAGGTCCCGAGTTCGAGTCTCGGTCGGGCACACAGTTTTAATCTGCCAGGAAGTTTCATACTCGAAAGTAGTTTGTGACACTGTAGTCGCTTACCTAGACATGCTAACTACCTGACAGACTTGTCATTTATCGCCAGCTCCCCCCCCCCTCCCCCCACACCTTCTGAGAAATGAGAAAAAAAATCAGTTGCGTATTATACTACTACTTATTATCTAATTATTCTGTTATAAACTTACTACCAAATTATTACTGAAATAGTACTGCCCAAGGACTCTTATTGTTATATAATTTATCATCCAATTAGTGTTATTATGACTTTCACACTGTCAGTCTGTGTAAGATGAATCCTATGCTTTAACGTTAAAGTGCACTTGTACAAATGGTGGTAATTTTTTAAAAAATGAAGTGGACTAGCATGATATATTCATACAAGGTGTTCATTTTAGCTGAAGACACTGAAATATCTCGAAACCTACACCTCGGATCAAAAAAAGTTGTAATTCCAGTTTGTTTGTCTCGGAGGGAGACATCCAATGATACCACATTTGACTCGCCATTCCACCCCGTGAGTGAGTGGCAGGGGGAAACTTTGAAATCTTCAATGTTAATCACCGTTTTTTATTGAACATTACGATTCTATGGCAAAATCTATATTTGTTTGGTCTGAAACATTTCCTTCGTTTCGCCACAGATGGCGCTGTAATTGGAGGAATAGAAATGAGTACATAATCGTAATTTACGATATGCTGCTCAATGGCCCTTGAATATCCAGTGGCATGTGGAACCCCACCTCCATACAGCGAGAATAGGACAGGTCAGTATTTCATAACTTCTAATTGGGAACCCCTTTCGCAACGTTGTTTTCCTCCGACGTAATGAACAGGGTGCTGATTTCCATAACTGGGTAGTGTTTTGTGAATGGGCACGTCAACAAATGCAAACAATCCCATTGTTCTTTACCAAGGCTCTCTTCTCCGATGAATCTACATTCACAAATCATGGTAGTGTTAACTGGCGTGATATAGTACATTACTGGAGTTAAGACAATCTCCACTGGTTACGGCAAGTTGACCATGAACGTTCTTGGTCGGTTAACGTATGGTGTTGGCATCATGGAAACAAATTGGTCCGTATTTTATCGACGGCACGTTTAATGGACGCAGATATATAACGTTTTTGGAAAAGTAACTACCAGGACTACTGCAGAATGTTGCTCTGGACGTTCGAAAACGTATGTGGTTTTAGCACGACGGTTACCCAGAGCATTACGCAATTGAAGCACGGGAGGTATTAGGCGTGTTTACACTGGTTGGTGGATCGGCAGTGGTGGATCTATTAATTGACCCGGTATTTGGCATCGCCGGATTTCTTTCCATGTGGATATTTAAAAGAGAAGGTGTACCAGCAAGTGCCAACAGGCCGTGAAGGCACGGTCTACCGCATCAGAAACGACTGCGCTGACATTCCCGAAGATATGCTCCTGTTCTGCGTACGGTCATTTGAAAAGCGAATCGCTGTGTATTAAAGTTGGCGGTACTACGTCTGAACTCTTCCTCTAATTGCAAAAGTAGAGTAGCGTTAGCCTCGAGCCGCAGCCACAGTGGCGTTTCGAGTAGTCTCCTGTTCGATATGTCGGGGGAATACAACGTTACGAATGGGGTTTCCAATTAGAACTTATGAAACACTGGCATGTCCTACTCTTGCAGCATGGGGGAGCCATTGGATATTCAATTGAGTAACATGTCGAACATTACGGTCGTGTGCCAATTTCTATTCCTCCAATTACAGCGCCATCTGTGGCGAAACGACGGAAAGGCTTCAGACAAAACGTATGTAGATTTTGCCGTAGAATCTTAATGTGCAATAAAAATCGGGGTTCCCACTGAAGATTTCAAAGTTGCCTCCCGCCACCCACGTATGGGGTGCGGTGGGAGTTCGAGTGTGGTAATGTTGGATGCCTCCCTCCGAGACAAACATACTGGAATTGTAACTTTTCTTCATCCGATGTGTAGTTTTGGAGACATTTCAATTTCTTCGTATAAAATGAACACCCTGTATAAGAGAGTTTCCAAGGGTATGTAGCCGCGCGGGATTAGCCGAGCAGTCTAGGGCGCTGCAGTGATGGACTGAGCGGCTGGTCCCGGCGGAGGTGCGAGTCCTCCCTCGGGCATGGGTGTGTGTGTTAGGATAATTTAGGTTAAGTAGTGTGTAAGCTTAGGGACTGATGACCTTAGCAGTTAAGTCCCATAAGATTTCACACACATTTGAACATCTTTTTTTCCAAGGGCATGTATCTATCAGCATTACACTAAAAAACAGTATGTTTCAGACGCCACTAGCGCAGTGCTAAATTTAAAATGGCACGAAACGCAATATAATTTATAATTACTGGTTTTATTAAAACACTTAGGTGTTGCTAAAACTTGTTATATACAATTAAGTTGGGTTCATTTTACAACATGGAGGTGCAAAATAACTACATTTATAGCCCCTGGTTGCCCCCACAGTACAACTGTATTTTACATTACAGTGCAGTGGAGTTGACAATGTGATTAGGTTTGAGGATTCACATTTCCTGTTCGCACTTACGTCCTATGAACACGCACCTGAGAATACCATCAGAAATCTTAAACGTAGAAGATGTAACTGCTCTAAGAAACTTAAATTAGTCATACCAGTATTATGTTAAAAACGAGGTACTGTCGCTCGCAGAATGTCTCTAAATCATAAACCAAACAACTGAAAAGTCTATAAATTATAAAATTCACGACAGTATGCTTATTAAAATAGTTACTGCTGCATTATCATCAGAGTGTAGAAAAAGGTGGAATTCCAAACACAGGATCAGTACAGATATTACGTTGGAAGGAAGGAAATTAGAAAGTTATTTACAAATAATTACAGTCCTTTTTATCATGAAACATCTAGCGTCGGAGCACCAAGCATTCCCTCATAAGTTGCCAGTCATACCATCTTCTATTTTCAAATCTCGGAAGACAACTCTCCAAGCAGCGACAGACTGAGCCGCAGACCAGGTTCCACCTCTATCTGCCCCAGCCTCCACGCATCAAAGTAGTCTTTCACAGTCTCCACCCACCATACTGCCCTCCGTGGCAAGTGTGGCGGATCTGCCTCACATAAATATAGGTCGTACCTACCACAGAATTTACAGAAACTTATCGTGTAACATGTCACTATAACCAATAATGTGGAGGTTAGTGTTCATTGGAGAACACGTCAGTGAAAAATCATAGGAAAATTGGTCAAAAGCATCACAGTGAAATATAATCGCAGGTTCGTAGAAAGGAAGGCTCTATCCATCAATGTGAGAAACTTCCTTTGGCCAACTGTCTCAGTGAAAGAAAGCACCTTACCACGTTCTAGGAATGGCATCGTATTTCTCTCTCTGGCTTTTCATAGCAACCACCACTGGCACACATGTTCTCACGACAGAGCAACACTTACTAACGAAACAGCGCAACTGCCTGCTTCCGAGCAATAGGCTTTTTATACGATACTTTTGGCCTGTACAGAATAGAAATTTGTCTGCATTCATCTTCTGAATTACCGCCACTTTGAAGTTCAATGGGTGATATGCAAGACAATGGGTTATCTCACCGTAAATACAGAATACATAAGGTGAGGCTAGCATTCTTTCTATGGCTGCTCGTCAACTATTAGGCAATGTCTGAGTAAACTAAATGAAGCTGCATTCTTTCATACCGACAATGGAGATCTAACTACGCGTTTCAGAGGTTGAGAAGAAACGCACAGCCCTTGGGTTGAACACGCTGCTGGTTTTCCAAGAGTTAGCCTGCCATTCTTGTGAAGGGTAACGATTGTGTAGGTTTGTCAGAGAAAAGATGCATTAATTACTGTAAAGGATGCAACTAATATCAAAGTTCCATCAAGTCTTCAGAAAGCTAGAAGTTGTTATCCTGCAAGAAGCATCACAACAGTTTGCGCCTTTGAGGATTTTCGACAATGCTCCCCTGTGTAAAATTTGCTCACGAACAGATGGGAGATCTGTTCTTTCCATTCAGACACTTTCCTACCTGCGTTAAATCCGCACCATCCGTTCCTCATGTGCTGTGTGTTGATAGCCTTTTTCAGCTATAGTAAGAAACTTTTTAACGTAATGAATAAAATATCAGTAAATGGTTTTGTCTTTTTAAATGCTTAACTACATTCATATTGATACTTTTAGTGAGTAAAATTTGTCAGATTCATAAAGTGGGAACTCCACGTTTTAGCCGGCCATGTGGCAGAGCGGTTCTAGGCACTTCAGTCTGGAACCGCGCGACCGCTACGGTCGCAGGTTCGAATCCTGCCTCGGGCACGGATGTGTGTGGTGTCCTTAGGTTCGTTAGGTTTAAGTAGTTGTAAGTTCTAGGGTATGATGACCTCAGATGTTAAGTCCCATAGTGCTCAGAGCCATTTGAACCATTTGAACCTCCTCGTTTTACAATAGCAGTTTTCTGTACTATTTCAACTGACAGTGTGTGTGTGTGTGTGTGTGTGTGTGTGTGTGTGTGTGTGTATGTGGTGTGTGTGTGTGTGTGTGTGTGTGTGTGTGTGTGTGTGTGGAGTATATATATATGACTTATTTAACTGTGAAAAATAAGTCACTATTCTTAAATAACAATGTAATTCTATTTTTCAGCCTCATTCCATGTCACACTTCGTAATTTTTTTCAAATAAATGTTTTCAGCCATGATTGTTATGGATCAAATGAAATAACTATTATCATTGGATTTTATGTTTTTCTTAAGAAAAAATGTACTCTAAGAAATGCGCTGACACTGCAGATGAGCCAGTGCGAGGTGGATATTAAGAGTCCTGCAAGAATGTGGCGTAATCGTTTGGTCTTCATGCACCCGCGGTGTGCAAGAGAGAGCGCAATCACACTTTGCGAACACTGGCAGAAGTTGCCGAAGACTACCAATGAATCCTCGCCTAATAACACAAGCAAGTGGGCACTTCCCCATGCCCATGCGTATGTCACACGCTTGTACACAGCCAAGCGGGCATCAAACGCTCACACCCACTGGAACATAGACTGCGAATTTTTAGCGTGAGCTTGCACGCTGCACTTTGCTTAATTGAAATGACGAATGAAGACCAAAGATCAAAAATTATTATTCGTTATTTTTAAATAACGAATGAAATATTTATTCTAAATAATATTTACTTACGCAAAAATTTTATTCATCTTCTATGAATAAAAAACGCTATGAATAATAAACAAATTTGAAATCCAATGAAATTAAAATATGTCTTTTTTCCTCAACATCTCATCAGAAAGTTTATTTGATTTCCGAATTTTACATTGTGGCACACCAAACAAAATACTTTCTACGCGTGTGGGAAGGGTATTCGTGCATTATATTTGTTGTATCCTGCCTGGGCGTCAGGCTCACTGCTGCGAAACGTGAGCCATAGCGCCGACATCAGCGGCGCGTATTGGGATCTTGCAGAGATAGCCCCTCTTCGATGAATGAACGCACCCAGGGGGGCCAAGGCGAGCACCAAGAGGCGCACACACCACACTGTTGGAAGGCGGATGCTGTGCCTGTTGAGCGACCCGCTACCTTCTAGCAGATGTCCAGCTACTGCATGCAGTTATACATGTTGATAATAGTCAGTTTTGAGACTTCTCAACGTAATACTATACACTGATGAGCCAAAAAATTTTGACCACTGCCCGTCTCGAGGTTATATGCTGCCTGGTGGCCCTGACGGCACGTGACGCGGTAAGAAAAGTATATAAGCGGAGCAGAGACGAATGGGGAATCCTTCCAGTGACGATAAAGCGACTTTGCAAAATCCAGATTGTTGTGGCCCGGGAGCGAGCATCTCGGTAACGACGAAACTGGTCGACTGTCCGCGTGTTACTGTCGTGAGCATCTATAGAAAGTAAGACAAGTATCTGGAAGTCCATACCTCATCATAGAACATAGGGATTGGAGGCTTGCCCGCTCTCTAAGGCAGGGTAGGCCGATTTGAGGCTGATCTGACGACGGGGTACCGTGCTGGCGCAGGAACAAGTGTTTTGGAGCACGCCATTCAGCGCTCAGTGTTGAACGTGTGGTTCCACAGCAGAGAACCCCTACGTGTTCACATGTTGACCCAACAACTTCGTCAATTATGATTACTGTGGGCACAGGATCATCTAGATTGGATCGGGTATCAATGGAATTGTGTGGCCTGGTTGGGTGAATCCTGTTTATTGTAAAACCAGGTTGATGATCATGTCCAGATACGCCGTCGTCCAGGTGAACTGCAGCATGCCACGGACGCAGGCCTGTGGGAGAAGTATTATGTTATGGCAGACATTCACTTGGGCGTCTATGGGACCTGTGGTTGTAACCGAAGGCACCATGAGAGCTATGGACAACGTGAACATCATATGGACCACGTGTAACTCTTTATCCTTGATGTCTTCCTCAATAGCGATGGCATCTTCCAGCAGGATAACTGTCCGTGTCACAATACCAGAATCGTGCTGCAGTGGTTTGAAGAGCATGATAGTGAATTAACGTTGATGTCTTGGCCATCAAATTCGGCTTATCTAAGTCTGATGAAACCAAATGGGACGCTATTGGACGCCAGCTCCGCGCCAACAAACTAACGGCCAGTAAATTACGGGAAGTGTGTGACTTGTGTATAGACATCAGGTGTCAGAAACCTTTGCGAACTCATGAAGTACTTGTCGAATCCATGTCAGCTAGAATCACCGCTGGACTGTGTTCCAGAGGTGGACCAACGTGCTTTTAAGTAGATGGTCATAATGTTTTGGCTCATCAGTGTATAACATGTCAGCCTGCTTACCTGGGTGGTCACGAGCTTGCCTCCCATGCACTGGGCCCGGGTTCGATTCCCGTCCGAGTCGGCGATTTTCTCCGCTCGGGGACTGGATGTTGTGTTGTCCTCACCGTCATTTCATGCTCATCTTCGGCCGCAAGTTGCTCAATGTGGCGCCGAATGAAATAAGACTAGCGCTTGGCGACCGAACCTTTGTGGGACATCCTGGCCAACAATGCCATACGATCATTTTTTTTCAGTGTATAACATTTATGTGTACTGAGATGCATTTTAATACGATTTCATTGTAACAAAGGTACTTTGTTTCCAAATTCTGCTGAAAGCTCGAGTATTTTGTTGCAGTTGGGGGCAATTTGTGAATGGTCATGATAGTGAGCGTCTGTTGTTATGACTTACACTGCCCTCCACTTGAACCCAAACTGTAACAGCCTTGGTTAGCACAAACTGCTTGTCGAAGGAATCACACCTTTATTCGTAGGCAATAGTTTAGAAATCCTGTAGAAACATCAGGTTTCTCTATCGCTCTTACAGGTACGTATCCTGTAGACCAATGTGACTATCCCTTTCAGTCCTAGCGCTCCTCTCTTGGAATCTTTTATTTGTGCTTGTTTTGACATGAAATTTGTTGATTTCAGTGCTAGACAGACAGATTTGCTGCGTATAAGCACTATAGTGTCTATGTCCAACTCACATTCCGCTTTTTTGTATAGACGTCTTTCATACTCTTTTTCGATCGCAAACCTGTGACACTTGTTACTGTCCATCTACATGACTTTCGCCAGTCAGAGTGGTTAATCTCTCACATCTAGAGCTATATGCAACATTTGTAGGTGTGACACTTTTATGCTGCTTCTGCTGAGCTACAAACTATGGCTTCAGAAAAGGGACTATACACACCACGATTGCTTTAGGTTAGATACAAGCCACTATAAAAACTATCTCAACAGAGATTTTTTTTAAAATTTTGAAGTGAACTGAAAACAAGCCAAGCTACATTCCCTTTTTATGTTCGAGTCCACCAGATGAAGACACATGTGAGGGATTTGAAATACGGCATTAAGATTCATGTGAGGGATGTGAAGTACAGCATTTCCAAGAGACACCTGCTGTGCATGTACGCATCCTTGATATAAATCGAGACATACATTTTCGTAGCTGTGAGCACATTCTGTTTTAAGGCTACCTTAAATTTATATATTCTCCTTATATTCAATTTATCAGGCGGAATTTATCCATGAGCCACGCATGCTGCCATAATGCATGATGCACTATGATATCAAGCCTCTAGTAGCTGACCGAGTCAGTGCCTAATGAGTAATCTGAAATAATCTCATCGTGACTTCAGTAGAGCAGTATTGCAGTTAAGATAGTCTGCTGAAATTCTATGTACAATCGTGATCTGCACTTACTTACCAAAAGAATCAAATACTGGGTAACTGATGAGAATACAATATGCTGATGTGTATGAGCATCTTCTAGTTCATGAGCGTATGGTGTGGTAATATTTGTTTATCTCCATGAACTGTTGACAGAAGAGATAGCTAAACTTTCAGAAGAGACCATGACGAAAGCAAAAGCAGACGAGAGAATGAAAGATTAAACTAAATGCCACCCACAGTTAAGGAAAGAGAAAGTCAATTTCGTATCTAGAGTAAAAGAGAGACAGGCCCCGAACCATGCCAACAATGAAATAAGGTAACAGTTAAGGGAAGGAGATAGTACGATAAGAACAACAGTGGTGAAAGTCGTGTAAAGTAAGGTAAATGTTGTATTGTAAATCTCATGTATGAGTCGAAAGCCATATTATAATTATGTTTGTGTCCCAGATTAGCGATTGCCACAATTCAGAGAAGTATAAGTATAAGTAATAAAACGAATGCACAAGATGGCAGATGATGCACGTATGGAGGGTTAAAATTAACAGAGGATAAGTAGCGAATCAAGAGATCAGAATACAAGGAACACGGTGAGATGATAAAGTAAGTAGTATGGCTAGAGCAGACTTTGTGTGACAGGTAAAACATGGCAAGTACACAGGTAATTGCGAATCGTTTACTGGGTATCGGTAGACCTCCCTGGGTTAACTAGTTGTACATGTAAACAATAAGTAACCACATGAGAAGATTAGCCACTAACTTAAACTGCTCCCAAGCTCCCAGCCAAAAAGAATACTGAGAAAACTGTCATTACGTAAATTGAGGAAAGTGTCATTGGAAACTTTCTGTGAGAGAATTAACTATCATGAAGTAAATTAAATGTAAATATGAGCACTGCAAAGAATAAATAATTAACAAGAATGGAAAAATTGATGGAAAATAGACGGGTAATGACACATTTTGAAGGAACAGGAATTAATTAATTATTAAAAGTAATAATTACAATAAGAACTGATTAATTAATTTTGCACATTCATTTTAATTACTGGTGAATGATGAAGGAACTGTAAATTTTTTTATTAAGTGTAAGTCTTGGATAAGAAAGAAATAGTAAAAGTTATTATGAAAGGAATTGTAAGAGTGGAATATGTTTGAATTTAATGAGGATTGTATTATTAATATATGTATTGTAAACTGTTTGAAGTCACACCAGTCACACGTTGGAAGGCGGCATGAGAGAGCTGCAGAGGGCGGACAGGAACAGAGAATATTAAACAGTGCGCTATGGTCCAGCCATAGTCTGGCAGACTCGCGTGGCACAAGAAACTATCCCATCAAGTTCGATAGCTGAGACCATGCCAACGGTCTTGCCTGGCAGCAGAGATAAGCTACTGCGAGGATAATATTCTCAGTGCTTGCCTGCTTTCTGCTGAATGAGCCCGTCACACAAGCGGATGCCCCATAGGAATTCCAGCAACCTTTCGCCTCCTCGCCTTAAGCGAGCATACAGCTAGCCATCTTGCAACTTCACCACTACAAGATAGGCGTGCAGCAGTCGCCCTGTTTAAATACCGTAGGCAAATGATTATGCGATATAGGGACTGCATGAAGTTTGGCGAAGAAGCACTACATGTTACCTATGTGATAAATATATTTTGTCTTCATATATAATGAACAGTGAGACTTTTTTTTAGTGAGAAGGGGTCGCTCACCGCTTCTCAGGTAAATACTATTCACAATTCAAAATGTTATGCGAGTAGAAGGACACTAACCACTCAATACTGATGTATCCTGCGAAGTTATCCAGGAAGGAAGGGACATTTTTTCAGCTTCGTTCCTACAATTGTACCTAAAAACCGATATGATCACCTGTAATCAGACCAAAGACTTGAACTTTTCTGAGATAGATTATGGTCACGAGCACCATGAACAGCCGAACTTTTAACTTCATAAGTGTGTGCAAGAAAAGACAATAGGGAAAAACTTCATGTTGAGAACAATCTAGCATCGCCAACAGCTCACCTTCTTGTCAAACTAAGGCCAGAATGCAGCAAACAGCTATACTTGTTACCATGAACCTTGAACTAATCCCAAACGTCTCTTACCAAAGCTGTGGCTTTGCCAGTCTTGTGTGATAAACTTATAGTCTGACCAGTAGATATCAATAGGAACTCTGTTAAGTTGCGTATAAAATTTTGTTGTTTTAATTTATTTAAATATGAACTTATGTGGAGAACACATGTATGCTATAAAGCCTGACTCCGCCAGTTTTGTATTATTATTTACTTCATGCTTGTCGCAGTAATTGGATCACTATTTACAGATGCATACACTTGAGTGTGATATCTGTATGACTAACTGAATTTGATATTTCTGTGTATGCTCTGAGTTTACACTGTTTTTACCAAGAGTGTCGCTATATGCATCTTAATTTTTATGAATATCTTGTACTACGAGTATGCACTGAGTTTTACCTTGAAACTTCCTGGCGGATTAAAACTGTATGCCCCAGGTGTGTGGCTATATATATGACGAATTTTATGAGCATCAGGTACTGTGCATACTATTTTGTGATAATGTATTTTGAAGTGTTTGACTATGAGCGAGTTAAGCTCTGGAAATTATTTGAAGTGAGAATGAGTAATTAATCGATGTTTAAGGAATGGAATAAGATGAGTGTGTCCAAGCCATCAATGACTGTATGAGCAAGAAAAGTAAAAATACGCTGTTTTGTGAAGTAACTAAGTTTGAATGCGAGTCAGACATGAAATAGAAATTGTAATGTTAATTTTAAAAGAAGAGTGAGTGAGTTGTAAGCTCATATATTAATTAAATCTGATATGTTCGATAAATGAAGTTTACGTTATGCCAGCAAGAAAAAGGGTTAGTGGTTATTAGGTTGGTGAGGAATATATTAAATGATTATGTGTACCCTTGGTTAAATCCTTATGGAAACAAACAGTGACTCAGATGAGTACTTCTGACAAATTTGTTTGATGCACTTACGATACAACAAGTTCTGAGCCAACTGTATCGGCATAAGTTTAAAGAGAAGCAGAAGGAGTGATGTTACATGACCGTCTGTCACAAACTGTCCCATAACTAAATCGCGAATAAAAAAGATAAATTAAAGCGGGATAATTAATCCCCATCGATAAATGAAGTATTTATCAGTACCAGTGATTGCCAGTATTTAACTAACATAGATTAGACTATCGTATACTGACTTGCATGTTCACCTAAATAAGAAGCCCCAACGAAAGCGAGTTGCAGTGAGCTGTAAGCGAGCAAACGTGCTGTAGGTCATTGAAGCCAGCCGGGAGGTCGCCTCAGGGCAATTTGCAGAAGGCACTCGGACACCTGCAGGAGACAACGCCATGTGGTCAGACGGGCCCGTAGTTTGAGAAAAGTTGCCGCTGGAAGTCAGACACTTAAGTCACAATACAAATAGTATCTCCAAGGTGTGCTGGACAAGCGAATCTGTGTATCACGACTGTGTATAGGACGTAGGGGGGGTGGGGGTGGGGGAGGGGCTGCATGTCATTTTTGGCAGTGTCCTGGAAGAGCGCTATGTAGGCAGCACGGAAAAAAGCCAGAATACGTGTAACTACACAGCCTGCTGTGGATGATGTCTGAAAGTGCAATGGAAAACAGGAAAGTTTAAGATGCCTTTGAAGAGAGTGGAACACAGTCAATGAGCTCACCCCCCCCCCCCCCCCCCCAAGAAGATGTTTAATGAATTTTGGAAACTGCTACTGTTGGATATCCTAAATAATTCAGAAGTGGGGGAGAGAAACATGGCTGTGTTTACAGAGGTCCACCCACAATGGCCAACACCTGAACATAGACAGTGAAAGAGAGTAAGACACAGTTTTTGAGCATGAAGTACGTATTACAACATTTGTTACTGGATAACCAACTGATATGACGATGCGGGAAGAACACCATCGCCTTTTAAGACAACTACTCATTGATCGGCACTTGAACTGTTTGTTGTTCAGTTATATAACACCATTAAATGCGGAGACCCAAACGAAGCAGACAACTGAAAGTTAGTCCACAGCCAGGGGCCTTATCGGTCACATCTCTTCATTCAGGTGCCATCTAGAGCAGTCTTCTGATTTCAGCATCTTGATGAATGGAAGCCTTCTTTGGCAGACTTTACATAGGCCCTTAGCTGGCTGACTTGAACTTAGATGAAAGTAGTTGGTACTGAGTCAATGACAGATTTTGCAGCCATTTCAGCCGCCACCTGCAGATTAATATGGTGAAACCTAGCCACGGCAGCGAGATGAACTGCAGGGAAGATCCATTCATTTTTACCAAGGGTCATTAGTTTGAATCTTCATTCTGAAGATTTATTTGCAGTTAAAGATTCTACGTGCTTTCAACTCCAGCCATCTATGGAAAGGCATACACTTGTGCAGCGCTCAGGGTGCAACTTGCATGAGTATAATTGCTTATCCAGATACATGTTCATTGAATCATATTCCTCATACCTTGTCCAGACTTGCCAAGGCATTAGCTTATCACTTACAATTTTTGTTAACCCATTTCTCTTCGATTTTCCTGTAATAAACAGAGTTAATTGTGACTCTTGATTCATTTATTAGAGAACGAATTACCTGATGATAGTTGTGGAGGCCCACGATTTTAATGACATCAGACGTACAGGGCCATTTTTACACACCCAGATAAAAACATTAGGAAGCATCTCCACAGTGGCCCCTTGGAAAACTATCTAAATTCCGTCTTTATTATATTTGGTATTAATCTTCATTTTTCGAAGTATTCATGCACTGTACATAACGTGCAGAGGGTATCTCTTCACCAGCTTCAAAACTTCTTTGTTGAGTGACTAGAGCCTGATCCTCTGAAAAAATTAACTTTACTGACTCTGTTTAAGGAAGATCAGATGTATGTAAGTTGAATACAACTGGTACCAAAACGTATTGTAGGGGCAGACCATTTCTTCTGTTTGGTTAATCTATTACCGAGAACCAATTGGAGGTATCTGTCACATGACGTGTCGTTTATGCGCCTAATCATGGTTTGGCAGTGTATAACACTTCCGAGTTTGTAAAGGAGTCTTTGTTTCTATACTGTACCATAAGCAACTGTAAGACCAAAAAAGTCTCTGATGTTTTAAGTCGTTGTTGGAGTCCAACTTCTGTTACTGTGTTTAAACTAACTACTTGGGTTTTACGCCTTATGCTCGGGCTGAATTCCGCTCGTTCGATTTAAGTAACTTCATGGATCTTTGGGCCGATTCGGTAAAGAATGAGGCTTTCTGAAAACTTGTAGCAGTAGCTCAGGAGGACGTCTGGACAGTACCTAACAGATGTTTGATAATTTACGAGGCTTCAGTATAGCTATAATTTCTTTTTCTTATGAAGGCTTTTGGAAGGTTACTCGACAGCATAATATTGATGAAGGAACTCGTAAGCCACTTCAGAGCACCGACGGATCCATTGTAGGCGCGAGTGCGGGGTAAGGGAGGGGGGAGGGGGGGGGCGAAGGGCCGTTCCCCCACCCACCAGCAGCAGCATAGGTACCAGTGCTGAAAAAGCCTGGATCTTCATAACTCACAGTGCGAATTTGACCTACTCAGTATATTTTAAAATAACCATGAATTTACGAGTTATTTAAACCAAAACGATGAGTGAAAGGGTGAGAGGGCTGATTGGCATAAAAACCGTTTGGCTAATTGGACCTAGAATGTACCCGGTACTTGACTCTCACCTTCTGAAGATGAGTTATAGTTTAATTCTGCATTCTGCTGATCTCGGCCTCTGTCAGCGAGGAATGGATTGGAGCATGTTCGGGGATGCCTTTACGTAACTCATATGAGACACTATTTCATCAGGTAGAAGAATAAAAGGGGGATTCATTATGACCGGGTGAGGTAACTCGGAGAAGGGGCCAGACGGTTGCTTCAACGATTGTAAACGGTAGTCAGAATGGAAGCAATGGACTTGGTAGCTGGCGAGAATGAAAAGTGGTCTGAAATTCTACAAAGCTATTGTCACACGGAGGAATGTGGTTTGCTTATAAACCGGGAAATTTCAAATAGTGCCCTACGTGAGGGCTTTCGTTTCCAAAGTACGTAGAAGAGCATCGCTTGGCATTGCGATGGGTATTGATATCACTGTTCACCGCCTACGACATCACTTGGTGGACAGCGGTAGTTAGTCCAGTAACGAGCTACCTTTTGCTTGTAAAAACCAGTTAGAAAATTTAATTCTTTTACCTTGTGTATGTAGTTGAAAGTATGTTGAATCCAAGTTTTCGACCTCGAGAACACACGGGATAACTTTTTGTCGCCAAAAAAAAAAAAAAAAAAAAAAAAAACCAAGAAATTTTGGCACTTTTTTCAGGTTATCACCTATTTCTCGGAAACTATGCTACCCACTGAAAATTTTACCCTTAGCGAAATGAGAGAGCATTAAACTTTGTGACGAATGGTCTACTTCTTCAGTGTCAAAATCGGTGCACCCGTTAGGCCCTAATCAGTTGTTAAAATTCGTTTATTTTCACCAAATTGGCTAAAACGTTTGCCCCAACGCCTGTAACTACATCAAATGAAAAATGTCAAGTTATCAGAGTTGTAGAACATGAAATTTCATGTTACAAAATCATCTAGTTTTTCAATTTTAGGCACTATTAAGCTTTCATACACTTGAAAGCCAAAATAATTCCATTTTCTTGTTTTTCTTTTAAGTTATATTTATTCAGTGAAATGAAATTTCCAGTGGGAAAACCGCTCTCTAATGAGGACATATGTGTTATTTACGTACAGGTTTTCAATTTTCTTCATTCATGTGTATTTTTATTCAGTTTTATCCTTGCCTTAACAGGTAAGAATAGAGTGCTAAAATGAAAACTAAGTATACAGTAATGGCCAGTAAGTATTTAGGTATGAGTAATATACGAATTGTACAGACGAACGAATAAAAGCGCATGTAAACATTAAAAAAACACAGTTTAAATATTAGAGATTAACATTTTATCAAATTTCAATTCCATCAACGTCGTTTGGGAGAGTGCGCCAGGTCCCGGTGAAGCATCCGATTTTCACGATTCATTGCTGCACTTTCACTAACCTCCTCGCCCTGGAACATATCTTCGATTTCTTCCTCGTCGAGCCCAATTTCTGGGGCGTTCTTGCAAGATAAGCCACAACAGTGTTTGCACGCCGAGGAGCAGTTCAGTTCAGATTTACCACAGCCACATACTGCAGCGCATTCTGTTTTGCATGCGCACGAAATCATCTTCAGTAGCATGTGTGGTGCCGCATCTTTCTTCATCGTCACCGTACACAAGCCTGATAAGCTTTTATTCGTACCCCACTGGCATGGATCAGTTTTCTTCTCCAGCATAGGAGAATCGCAATGAGTACCACCTTGCTGAGTCCGATGTTGGCGGTTGCCTTTCATTTTTGAAAGATTTTCTCGAGGTAGACTTCACAAAATGCTCGTCCTTGAGCTCGTCCAAAATCGCACAGTTGGAATTCCCATACAGTACTAACATCAGCTGTGCTCCTGCCTATGCGATTACGTATTGAGAGACTGAGGATTTAACAAATTCAGCTGTCTGCATGTAGAGGTGTGGCTGTTGCTCCAGTAGGTTTAGTAATTTTCCTTTTCCTTGGATAAAAAAAGAGGATGTGGTATCACATCCTGTCAAGGCATGGTTGAAACAGGCAAATGTAGGATCGAATATGAAAGAATTACTGGTGTGCGACACTCTTGCTGAGTTTCCTCTTCCCGATTTATGGAAGTGCAAGTTGTAGTTGTTTCCTCGCCCCGTTAGGAGAACAAGCACGCCGATGTCCTCGCCACGATTGCCACGCTTTCAGACTCAGCAACTTGGGAAATTGCTGCTTCCACAATAATTGAATCCGCATCTCCTTTGCCTGTTGCACTTGAATACCTCCGTCCTCAAATTTCCTCATAAGCATCAAAATCAAGTGGCTCTTGTTGCTCTCATTTGCGAGAAACCTCTCCTATGTGACTGCAACATTTGTATCTTAATCGAAAATGATATCTGATGAAGAATCTGGTATCTTTAAACGACCAGTTCTTTCAGAAGACTTTGTTCCCCTCACTTGGGGAGGCAAAAGTTCATAAGTTGAAGGTCTTTTCCGATCGGTGTTCTTGTCAGCCTCCATAGCTGCTTAGGGAATGACTGCAACCATTCCTTCCATGTAACGGAAAGTATCATGCAGATGCTGAAATTGGTGTTATCAGAGATGAGCTGGATGAATCCTTCACTGGTTATGTTAGGATGCTCAGGTTGTGCAATCGAGGAAGTCTCAAACAGGGAAGCTTCCATATACGGAGGTACGAATCCAATTGCACTACGAGTGTCGGCAATAATTCTCGATTCGAATCTTTTGTGCATGAATGTACTTAGCCCAACCAATAGTGAAGACAGAAATGACCGTGGCCTTACAGGTGAAATCACTGCATCTGACAAAGCAACACACGTTTTTTTCGATTTATCTAGAGTTCCTCGTTTGTTTTTCAAAACCAACGACTTAAATGACGGAGCAACGATTCAGGGATCACTGATTGAACAACTGGAAGGAAATTATCAGGGGGGGGGGGGGGGAGGGTATTGCGATGTAACATACACTTGTGTACGGATGTCCTCACGAAGTATATCTGCAGCAGCGCATAAAATTCTCAGTCGCTCTTCCCGTGGATCTGATAGCTTGCTGTGATAGAAACTATCAGACAGTATTTTTGTAGCCTGTACTTTTGAAAAAACTACAGTGCTCTTTTTATGTCTATCAACAATCGTCTTTTCTTCACCATACTTCCGGAAGAATCGGGCTTTTATGGTCCTTACATCAGGCTCCTAGCCATTGGTAATTTTGTCCTTCAACTCCTGCGAAGTAAACTGGCACTTTTCTGATTGTCTGTTGTAGAAGTAAATCGTCACCATTTCTTCCTCTATCTGCGTGGATCCAAGAATTCCTCGTTTTCCTCCATCCCTGATTGTCCGGTAAAAACCCCTCTGACAAAACCTATGTCATTGAGCATTTTTAGCACAAAGGTCCTCGTCAAGTATACGTTCCAACATTACACGAGCCCAGTCATCACCTCGCCTTTCAGCATCCCCAATAACAGTAATTCAAGTTTCATCAAATTACGAACAATATTTTGATTTGAATAGGGACGCCTGCTAAGATTCTCTCAGTTAGCATCCGTTTCCTCGCCACAATAAAAGTAGTGTTTATTAAAATTAAATACCTTTATGTATGGGCGAAGATTCAACATTGACAGTGCAGGGCCTTTTGTCAAAGACGATCTAGTCAGTTTTGGGTTATTGCACTTCTTCTGACAAACACTGTGCACGTCAGCTTCAGCTAGGTCAGTTAATAACTTACGATGTGCTGCGATTTTTCTATCGTTACTGGACTTCAGTAGCGTTACCAGTCCTCTCTGTTTCATTCAAATCACATCACCATCTGCCCAATTGCCGTCACATGTAAAACACACCTCCATGCGATCTGAAGCAGTAATTTTAAATACACTGACCGCACAACGAAAGTAAGTTCAAACGAGGGAACGAAAATTTCGCAAGACACAAGGAGTTTTGAAGGCGTCCTTCGCACAGCATAGAAAGATTGGGCGCAGATAACAATGGAAACAGTAACAAAGAAACGGAGGGGATGACAGCCTCTGCTGTTTACATGTCAATCGAGGAAGATCTATAGATACATCTACAACGATGGTGGGGCAGATATATGTTTTCCCATTGGAAATTTCATTTCACTGAATAACGCTGACTTACAAAAAACCAACAAAATGGAATTACTTTGGCTTTCAAGCGTATGAACGCTTAATAGTGCCTAAAACTGAAAAACTGGATGATTTTGTAATATGAAATTTCATGCTATACAACTTAGATAACTTGACAATCTGCACTTGGAGTAATCGTTTTTGATTTACAGACGTTGGAGCCGACTTTTTATCCAAGTTGGTAAAAATGAACGAAATTTGACAACTGATTTCGGCCAAACGGCTGCACCGCTTTTGACATTGAAGGACGTCATCCGATGCAAAATTTAATTATCTTTCATTTTGCTGAGGATAGTATTTACAGTAGCATGCACAGTTTCCGGGTAATAGGAGAAAACCTGAGAAAATACCAAAATTTCTAGGATTATTGGCCATAAAAAGTGGTTTTGGAGGTTGAAAACTTGTATTCAACATACTCTCAAATACATACACAAGATAAAAAAATAAAACCTTCTACCTCATTTTTTGCATTGTTGCCCTTTTATTTTGACGCTGTTACTGGACCAAGTGGTGAAGCTCAATTTTCTCGATTCTTACACACACGTCTCTTTTAATTTCGGCGCATATATCATATTAGGCTGGAGAAACAGTGATTTTTGACTTCTGAGGGCTTTTCACCATTTTTTAATTTTTTGTTTTACTGAGGAATAACTAGGCACAGTGCCTCTTCCTACTTCATCTCTTCATCTTTCTTTCCTCCCACGTTTTCCCACTTCTTTTACAGGGTGGCCCGTTATTTGTTGCACGGCGTGGATATTCTTAGCACACTGGCTCGTTGTCTGACGCCAGTACCCTTCTGTCCCCTCTTTCAAGAGATGAAAGAGGTGTTTACCATCTGTCTGTAATCAATGTAATTTCTTGTTATTGTGTGACAGCATTCTAATTTCTGTGCCGTGTGTATCTGAGGGAGAAATGGGGAAACAGCCCAGTGTTTTCCTAGATGGGTAAGGGAAAAGGTCCACAGACCAAATTCAGACTGACCTGCTCCCCAGCCCTATTTGTTGAACAACGAAGTTTGCTGGAACCTAGGCTGCATCTCCTCCCTAGTCGAGAAATAATGATTCGTTACGCAACATTTGCAAATGGCTCTGAGCACTATGGGACTTAACATCTGAGGTCATCAGTCTCCTAGAACTTAGAACTAATTAAACCTAACTAACCTAAGGACATCATACACATCCATGCCCGAGCCAGGATTCGAACCTGCGATCCCAGCAGTCGCGCGATTCCGGACTGAAGCGCCTAGAACCGCTCGGCTAACAGGGCCGGCCAACATTTCCAGTACAGCATACTTTTTGTGATTCAATATGGTCGCAGAGTTGAGTGGGGTACCCTGTATACCTTTTCGTTACGAACGGTAATAATAAAAACTTTGGCATCTTCTTAGAAAATACGTAATTTACTATATTACTTTTACGGCGTCTTTATAAGACACTTTCACGAAACTTTGTTGCTTCCAGGAACCCGTTTTACCATATAAGATGGTGGGTATGAACCGGGAAGTATGTGTCATATGTATGATAGCACGCAGCGAGGTTCGGAAATTATTCTCCCTCAGCTCTGCTCTCACTACTCCCCGACTCCCGTGAGCAGAGGGGTCAACTAAAGAACGGCAAACTCTTTTTGGGTTATTGCGGTGACCGCACGACAGTGGGCGTTGTGGCTGGCACAATTTGCACTTTTCGCAGTACTAATATGTTCAACACAAGTCATGAACGGACTGGAAGCTTTACGTGAGAAAGATTGCCGGGCGGAGTGGCTGTGCGGCTCTTGGCGCTACAGTCTGGAGCCGAGCGACCGCTACGGTCGCAGGTTCGAATCCTGCCTCGGGCATGGATGTGTGTGATGTCCTTAGGTTCATTAGGTTTAATTAGTTCTAAGTTCTAGGCGACTGATGATCTCAGAAGTTAAGTCGCATAGTGCTCAGAGCCATTTGAACCATTTGAGAAAGATTTGTCACCAGGCTGATAGATGCACTAATCATTCGAGCAAGTGATTAAAATATGATCCATGCGCTATTAACAGAGTGAAGAGGTCGTAAAATGATACTAATACATGTAACGTTGAGGAAAATAGTCGTACTTGTTTTCAAAGTTTTTATATTTGATATTACACTCCTGGAAATTGAAATAAGAACACTGTGAATTCATTGTCCCAGGAAGGGGAAACTTTATTGACACATTCCTGGGGTCAGATACATCACATGATCACACTGACAGAACCACAGGCACATAGACACAGGCAACAGAGCATGCACAATGTCGGCACTAGTACAGTGTATATCCACCTTTCGCAGCAATGCAGGCTGCTATTCTCCCATGGAGACGATCGTAGAGATGCTGGATGTAGTCCTGTGGAACGGCTTGCCATGCCATTTCCACCTGGCGCCTCAGTTGGACCAGCGTTCGTGCTGGACGTGCAGACCGCGTGAGACGACGCTTCATCCAGTCCCAAACATGCTCAATGGGGGACAGATCCGGAGATCTTGCTGGCCAGGGTAGTTGACTTACACCTTCTAGAGCACGTTGGGTGGCACGGGATACATGCGGACGTGCATTGTCCTGTTGGAACAGCAAGTTCCCTTGCCGGTCTAGGAATGGTAGAACGATGGGTTCGATGACGGTTTGGATGTACCGTGCACTATTCAGTGTCCCCTCGACGATCACCAGTGGTGTACGGCCAGTGTAGGAGATCGCTCCCCACACCATGATGCCGGGTGTTGGCCCTGTGTGCCTCGGTCGTATGCAGTCCTGATTGTGGGGCTCACCTGCACGGCGCCAAACACGCATACGACCATCATTGGCACCAAGGCAGAAGCGACTCTCATCGCTCAAGACGACACGTCTCCATTCCTCCCTCCATTCACGCCTGTCGCGACACCACTGGAGGCGGGCTGCACGATGTTGGGGCATGAGCGGAAGACGGCCTAACGGTGTGCAGGACCGTAGCCCAGCTTCATGGAGATGGTTGCGAATAGTCCTCGCCGATACCCCAGGAGCAACAGTGTCCCTAATTTGCTGGGAAGTGGCGGTGCGGTCCCCTACGGCACTGCGTAGGATCCTACGGTCTTGGCGTGCATCCGTGCGTCGCTGCGGTCCGGTCCCAGGTCGACGGGCACGTGCACCTTCCGCCGACCACTGGCGACAACATCGATGTACTGTGGAGACCTCACGCCCCACGTGTTGATCAATTCGGCGGTACGTCCACCCGGCCTTCCGCATGCCCACCATACGCCCTCGCTCAAAGTCCGTCAACTGCACATACGGTTCACGTCCACGCTGTCGCGGCATGCTACCAGTGTTAAAGACTGCGATGGAGCTCCGTATGCCACGGCAAACTGGCTGAAACTGACGGCGGCGGTGCACAAATGCTGCGCAGCTAGCGCCATTGGACGGCCAACACCGCGGTTCCTGGTGTGTCCGCTGTGCCGTGCGTGTGATCATTGTTTGTACAGCCCTCTCGCAGTGTCCGGAGCAAGTATGGTGGGTCTGACACACCGGTGTCAATGTGTTCTTTTTTCCATTTCCAGGAGTGTATTTTCTCCTTTCAGAGAACAAGGAGGGAACAGACTTCAGGTCAGCGAGGTAATGAATCATTATACTCTTCCTCGAAGCAGTTGAAGCCCAATCCTCCTGATACTTATGCAGAGCCTCTGAATTGTGAGAGCCATTCGGGCTCCTTGAAAACTTCTTCTTTAGTAGTGCCCGATGCCAACAGTACCAACGTCAAACACGGTGATGTAGTTTTTATCGCAGCCGAACATGCAAATGTATTACAAAATTGTATCTTCAGAGCATCAACGCCTATGGACGTCAAATTTCGCGAGAAACTGGTTAATTCACAGGATTCAAGTAGCAGGCTTAGTGCTTCAAATGATGTGGGGGAATTCATAAATAACGATATTAGCAACTATATTATTGCTAAACATTTCTGGGTTCCAAGGTCAAGAGGTGATCTGTGACACGTTGACGCTTAAAGCATTCCTACTTAAAACTGTATAAATCGGTTTTTTATTCACCGTCACTTGGTGGTCTGTTGTTTAAATACTATCCGTGGTTCGTAGTACTTCTTGTTAGCGGCATCCCCAAAACAATGGATATAAGAAATCTCGTCACAAAGCCACTGAAATCTGTTAAAAAAGGCTATCGGAGAAGGATGGAGATCTTCCAGTCCATGACTAGAATCAGTATCATAGACAAGCTATGCATGCAGGAATTCTTGCACAACTGCTAATATACAGGGGAGGACATTATTTTTAGAATGAACGAGAAGCTTGACATAGAAATAAAAGAAGGCAGAAAGAGGCTTAAGACAATTATTGACAGTATAATACTTTTAGGTCTAAAAAAACATTAAGATGTCACCGAGACGACGGATCTTTGTTTTTTAAATAAGTCACTCATTCCGGCCAATATCGTGAAAGTGAAGTTTCTAATTACGGGAACTTCCGATCATTTATTTCTACTTAGAGTGAATATTAGCGACGGGAAGCTAGAAAATCACCTAATGACAGTTTCTTTAAGAGCTGCTCGTATTAGCAAGGCTTTCAAGAATGAATTTATTTACATTTGTGGACAGGAAATAAAGTTGGAGATTTTGAAGAGAGTTAGTGAGTTATTGAGTTTAATGAAACGACAGACATTGCTGTGATTTTTCAACTCAACCTAGTTTTATGACACGTTTATCTCCAAAAAGTGCGTCAGAGCCCTGTAGAATTCGTTGGCGCATCTGATAGCCTTGTGTAAGCTAAGAAAGACGGAAATAGTTCATACCTATCCGAAGAAGAACATAAAGCCATTCGTAAAGAAGTATCCAAAGAGATATGGAAGACAACTAATCACAGTGGCCAATCTAATCAGCTTGATTATGAGTTGAGCCTTACAGGAAGGTCTGTATGCCGAATCGTCTTGAGGAAGGTGTAGAAGATAGGGCTGCCAACAGATTAATAAATATGTTGGCATCGGTATCGATTAATGCGGCATTATGGCTTCTAAAGCACGAGGAGCTGTTAAGGAAATCCGGTTCCAGGCACCGAATGCGTTTCGAACGTCGTGTTTCAATCATAAGTTGAACAAGCCCGTATCTTCTACGAACCAAGTATCTGAAACGAGAAATTTCTTTTTCAGTATCGAAGCTGCAGCAGGCTTTACTTCCCAAAACGTGGAATTCTATTGCTGTCGCAGTTACGTGCTTCTCTGAAGTCTCTGTGTGAACACATGTGTTTAGAGCGTCGTGAAGCTGTGCATCAGTTCGCTGAAGACTTAGATGTAGTGGTGAAAGTGTTACACTAAATATCCACAAGGATAAGGCAGCTAGGAAATCATCGTATTTATCCACAACTTTAAGGGACTCTACGTTTATTATAAGACTCCTTTATGGATGATGTGTTATGTTTGTCGCTACATCTGAGTTGGGTCGTTGCAAGGAAATTCAAATGAACTCTGTTCAAAATGGTTCAAATGGCTCTGAGTACTATGGGACTTAACTTCTGAGGTCATCAGTCCCCTAGAACTTAGAACTACTTAAACCTAACCAACCTAAGAACATCACACACATCCATGCCCGAGGCAGGATTCGAACCTGCGACCGTAGCGGTCTCGCGGTTCCAGACTGTAGCACCTAGAACCGCTCGGCCACCCCGGCCGACAAATGAACTCTGTCCCAATTCTGACCAATAGAGGCGAAGACACAGATATTTCACTCCAACGTGTCTGGAACAGAGTAGAAAGATAGGCTTGTAGTCTGCGAGCTGTAATCAGTACACCTCGTAGCTCATCAGACTCAGACATCTAACCACGTGGCAACTTGGGGTGCAGAATATTTTAGAATATTCGTATGCATAGCTGTCCTTGACAACGTGCTAGATGACATTGTGCAGTGATTTCCACACGTAGTTCAGCATATATACAACCTTCCGTCTATTGTCCCAGACGCAGTCGTTGAACTGTCGCAAACGGAGATACGCCGCAACATTAAGAGACTGTCATCAGTCTTTTCCGATGTCCTGGCAACGATGGGCCACATCATAGTTTCGGAATCCTTGCTACAGGCCGAAGTCACCGCGTGACGACAGGAATCGATTAACTGACGTAACAGTCACCCCAGTGAGAGGCTTCCGTCTTCAACTATTGATGCGCAACAGTACTTCAGCAAAGACTTCTACCGGGTTCTACAAGATCTGTTCAATCTGTTAGTGACGTTACCATTTAGCAGTGCTGTAGCTGAGAGGCCATTTTCTTCTCTCCGTAGGCTAAAGACGTACATAGGTTGCTCTAAAATTCCCTTTACAAACTTATAGGACTTGAAGAGGGGACTGAGTATGTAATGTTTTGAATTGGAACCCATAAAAAATATCGATAACGCGACCACTTTTACAAGTAATTTATTAGGGTGACCCAGTACATCACTTGTTTTATAGTTCCACTAATTAATAACCAAAGAAACAACTTTTAGATAACGATCTTGATAAAGGCGACGAGCAGCTCTTCCATTACCGTGAGCTTCGCCGTACAGAAGCATCATGTCGGTGTATTCTGCAAGTGTGTTCACAACCATGTTGCTTTAACAACCACAAATGAGGCTCGAACCAGATCAAAAATGTAAGGCAGACGACAAATGACATCAACAGATGCGACATAATGACTTCATACCTACCTAACAAACATATTTTCAAACGACTGTAGCACGGAAACCGTACGTTTCCATACATGGGTTCCAATTCAAAATATTGTCTACTCAGTCCCCTCTACAAGTCGCAGAAGTTTTTGAGCCAAGACCGACTGACAGGCTCGCTTTGCTCTACATTCACAGAGATATTGGTGATAAGATTGACCACGTAACTGAGAGATTTGCGAAAAATAAAAAAAGAACGCGCCGCAGTAAACTGTAAGACAGTCTTTCCGTTACTATTCTTCTGGAATTTAAGCAAAAGAAATATCCAGTGTTTGTATTCAACAGTCTTTCATGCAAATTCTGAAGACTTTTTGTATATTTCTCAAATTAAAATTTTTATTACTGTATATGATGTACTTTTCTCGATTTTTCCAAGAGTCCTAAATGCCCTGTACATGGTTATTGGTAACGAATAGCACGATTAACAATTTAATTAAACAGTTATATAGAACAGCTTCAGATGGATGGAAAATTTTTCACCTCCGCCATTGCCCCCCCCCCCCCCCTCCCTCCACACCAAACCCTGTAGAGCTCATCCGACGTCCACCCCTGCTTACGTGTCTTGTTCCCAAAACTGATGAAGAACTCTGGTTCTATCACACCAAATCCTCGAGCTTTGCCTTTTTCCATTTATTTGAGTGTTGCAATTTTGTGATTTTTGTGGTGTTAATACTGCATACAAGAATGGTTAAGAAAGATCTTAGCAGCCTGAAGCAGTGAAGCAGACGGCAACCAACAAAACAGAGTATTCCAGAGAATTCGCTTTAGATGAGATCAATGCAGCATTCAAAGAAATGAGAAAAAAGCAAAGCTCCAGATGATACTTAAGAAAAACTTATTCAACTAAACTCTCCAAATAAACCGCTATGACGCAATATTAAAAAAATAAAACACTTCTAATGAAATATTAATGATTTTTATAAGTGTCAAAACACGGTGGCAAGATAAACGTAGATTCGGTGGGCTGAAACTGAAGTTTTGCTTTAGAAGTTTTCGATTCCTTGTTATAGGAAATAATTACATGTAAAAAATAATAAAAATGAAAATAACAATAAAAATAAAAGTAAAAAATAAAAAATCTCTGCATTGCTGGCAAAATCAGCATTTGATAAACGTAAGACCTGCTGAAAAATTTTGTTTTATCTTCAAAAAATGGCTCTGAGCACTATGCGACTTAACTTCCGAGGTCATCAGCCGCCTAGAACTTAGAACTAATTAAACCTAACCAACCTAATAACATCACACACATCCATGCCCGAGGCAGGATTCGAAACTGTGACCGTAGCGGTCGCTCGGCTCCAGACTGTAGCGCTTAGAACCGCAAGGCCACTACGGCCGGCTGTTTGATCTTCATTACTTGAAAATGAAATCTGAATTTCTATCTATCAACTACGTGAAATAGTGTGTGATTTGCCAAGCAAACACTTCATAATCTTAGACAGTGACGACTGTGACGTGGAGTCGATGACCAGGTTTCAAAAATGGTTCAAATGGCTCTGAGCACTATGGGACTTAACTGCTGAGGTCATCAGTCCCCTAGAACTTAGAACTACTTAAACCTAACTAACCTACGGACATCACACATATCCATGCCCGAGGCAGGATTCGAACCTGCGACCGTAGCGTCACGCGGTTCCAGACTGAAGCGCCTAGAACCGCACGGCCATATCGGCCGGCGACCAGGTTTCGTATACAGGCGAACAATGTATCCGCAACCAAAACCACTCTGTGAACTTTTCTGTGTCGAGATACTATAAGTGCTATCTGTCACTCACCAATATCATAGCAAAAAACAAAAGCCTGTTAAAGAGAGATGAGCAGTTAAATTTACTGCGATAGGGATTCATAGAAAAGAACATTCATTCATCGGCGGCTGAATTAATGTAATTGCAGCGTATTATTCAGTACTACGCGCATTCCGTCTGCCACTCAGAGCGTGTAACGAGGGTATTCATAAAAGCAGAGAGAGTGTAGCGTCCCGTCGACATGGGGTCACTAGAGGCGACTCACAACGAGGACTGAATATGGATGGGGCAGGAAATCGGTTTCACCATCCTGGTGTTCATGGCTTAAGGAACCCTTGGAAAAATACACCAGCATGTTATGACACTGTTTGATGTCCGTACCTCCCAAATGAGAGCCCAGTGACTTTTGAGCCTCGCCACCTCTTCAGTGGACAGACAATAGCTCTCATTATCTATTCCGAGCGAAGAATGCGAAAGGTCAGAGGTAAATGCGAAAAGTAATGTATAATAATTTTATTCCTGGTAACGAGAGGAAGTAGATCTGTCGTACTAAACAATTATTTGCGAATAATTTACTGATCCCTACTTGAATGTTCCCGCACATTTGCCCTCGCCGTCGTCTGTTGAAGCGTTGTGAATTATGTCTACGTATAAATCTTAAAAGAGTACGTGTCAATTTTGCTGTGATTTACTCTCTTGCATTGTTTCAAGAAACTGGAACTGCCGTCGCCTTAGTCCGCAGCTCTTCTACATCCTGTTCTAGAATAATGTAACCACGCGGCCATATTTCACTGCTCAGCACAGTTAGATTTTCGATTGTCTATTGAGTGCGTGAAGTCGGTGTTCTCCCTAAGGGTTCTTCTCACAGATGACAGTATGTAATTAAACTAAGAGAGAGTGAAATTCTAAGTTTATGCGCGAAACCGTCAGCCCAGGGCTATTCTGACGCAGTACAGCGCGTTCGCTCTTTCTCGTATTGTAACGGGGCAACAAATAATTTAAGCACACGAGAGAAGCTGGAAGTGGAACTGGACCCGGACGAAGATTTCTCCGGAGTACAAGTTTTCGATAAATAGTTGCTGCCCCCGCGGGTTAAGAGGGTGATTTTGTAATGACCAGCGTACGGGCATACGCCTTCGCCTTTGCTAACGTACATAATTTACAACGAGGATCTCCGCTCGCGGCCGGTGACCTATAAAGCCGGCGGAATGTATAGCGTCCCCAGTTGCGCAATTTCTCTACAATATTTCGCAGTTGTGCATGACAATGAAGTTTCTTTCCAGACAGCGACGAACAAACGGCTGTTTGAAAGCATTCGGCGCACGGCCCCGTGCCAAGGCTGTCCCTGCAGGCGTTTTCATGAGAAAAGGAGCCAACTCTGGCGCAAAGATAACTTTCTTGTTCCACTCTACTTGCACTTTCACTTCATTTTCCAATAAAGAGATATACCTTCTAGGAGACAGCGGGTGACTGACTTCACCGTGGGCAATACAATCGGAAGTAATCTTTTACTCAGTAGTTTCAAACATTCTGTTGGTTCTTTGAAGCATTAGGAAGACTGTCGAAATGACTCACTACACGTGGCTGTAACACATCTCTTTCCAGATTCATATTTTCTGGCAGAACAAGTCTTACATCTTACGCGTATACTGATGTTGTGACTGAGACAGTTTTTAAGCCCGACCCCACATCCGAATATGCGTGATAATATTCATCCTTGTCTCTCTATGAATGACTTAATTGTCTGCAGTTACTGCTTTCTGACATTTCTTAGATAGATTCACTTTCAAGACAGTTGATTGCAACAAATATTTTAGGAGTGTCTTTAGTAATTACAACAGAATGGATATAGAAATACGCGCAGCTGACAGAACATTTTACAGTTGTATCAAAATCTAAAGGAATATACCATTTAATATCTACATCAAAATTCGCCTTTATCGGTGAAGTATCTGACCAGACCATTTTTGAAGCTTTAATACATAGAAAGAAATATAAAGAAAGCAATTAATATTCGAAACTAAAAATTTCTCGGCCTGTAGTCAATGAAAAACACGTGGTATGGAGAATAAAAAAAATGGAGATCTACGCGGTTGTATAAACAGAGTAAGAAGATCAAAACGCGAAAGAAGAGACGGTTGAGAACGAAATACCTACATCAGTAGTTTCTAGGCGAATGGATGGATCGAGAGGAAGAGCAAGGCCCAAAATTAAATGATGAAGTGACATTCGAGATGATACGGTTAAAATGAACATCAACTCAGAATGGGCAACGAACGAATTCTGCAGAAAAAGTGCGAAAGCCTCGTAAAGCAAGCCCTTGCGATATGTAAAGTAAAGAAAGTAAGACGTTACTTAGCATTAACGTTACGTCTACAGAGGCAACCATTTTTTTTCTAAACTTATTTAGACTGTCATGAAAGAACAGGCTGACAGGTACGGCCAAATAAGGTGTGTGGAAATACTCGTTGAGAATATATGACATACACGCAGAGATAATTCTAAAATGCCACCAGATGGCTATGTGATTGGCACCAGCCTCGAATTCTAAGTGATGGATTCATAGTGTGTACCATCAAGGAAGATGGTGCAGTGATAAAGTGATTACTGAACTGGGTTCTGTCTCACTATTTCATGTGTAATACAACTTGGCTCTTTTCGCTAGGATTTCTGAGAGTGGAGGCAGTGTCGGAACTGACTTTCTTTCGTCGAGTGCCAACCAAAGTGGCAAACACTACTCTTTAAGGTAGCGTTGTGTAGTAATAGATCGTAATTTTTAGCAACAATATTTCACTGCCGTGCGGTGTGGCCACGCGGTTTAAGGCGCCTTGTCACGGACTGTGCGGCCACTCCCGCCAGAGGTTCGAGTCCTCCCTCGGGGGGTGTATGTGTTGTTCTTAGCATAAGTTAGTTTAAGTAGTGTGTAAGACTAGGGACCGATGACGTTGGCAGTTTGGTCCGTTAGGAATTCACACACATTTGAATATTTTACTTTCGACTATATAAAACCATTTAAATGATCATTACCTCAGTTGGTCACCTCTGCTTTCGTAGAAACACTAATGTTTGCTTTACGTGCTATCTACTCTGAGAGATTACTGTTTATGGAATGACAGTGATCGGTTACATCCATTCCCAGTACCGTCAATGCGCAATGACAGTGCCTGTAGTGGTTTGTATCTGTGTATTTATGTTGCGTGGATTGCAAAGTGTAGTTCCAGACCTTCATGTACGGGAGTTGCTGACAAGGGACCGTACGGACTTTCCCTGACCGATTTAATTCATATCGACATGGTGTGTGAGGCACGACTACGACTTCAATATATGCAAGTAGGAAGACGAGACTCTCAACCGTTTTCGAGAAAATCGAGTTTGATCGTTTTAGGTGTGCTTATATACTTGATTTGGTCGCTGGTATTCAACGAGTTCGCAGCCGAGCATGTAAACGTCAAATTTCATAAGCGTGAGGTCTGCTGATCGAATCTTGGTAGCATTACTTTTTTTTTTCATTCCCACGTAATTCTAACAACAGATATGAGTGGTACGGCACGAAACTGTGTGAAAACCGAAAACCGTTTACGAATGTTTTGCAACAGACACATTGAAAAGACCATGCATTGCAAACATTCGGCGTTCCTTGCAGGTTGTGGATGTGGCAATAATTAATGTTTGCCATATTTCGATGATCAGTGCCATCGTGATTCGTGCAGTGCTTCGTAGATACACATCATTGACACAAATATGGATAAGGGGACAATAATATAAATAAAACGACCGTACTGAGTCGACTGAAATTTCTTATATATTCTTATTTCTGGTCTTCGAGGGAAAATTTTTTGCTCTTTTTTTCAGGCTAAAGATTACGCATATGATAAATGAGTCGTTAAATATTGATAATTTTCATAGTTATAATGATAATGAATCTGTTGTTAGAATTACGTGGTAACAAAAAAGTTGCCAACAGGGAGATTGGATACAATGCCCGTGTGCTTTTGAAACTACGCGCTTACTCGCTTTGCTAAAGACACCTTCAATACTAACGACTATACAAACTGTGCAAGCACGGGTAAAATTTTCAAATTATATTCTCTCTAAAACGGTTGAGAGTGGCGTCTTCTTGTTTACATATACTGAAGTCCTAGTCGTTCCCTATACATCTTGTCAATATGAATGAAGTTGATGACGGGAAGATCGTACGATCACCTTGTGAGTGCTTAGCTAGCAAATTCCGTGTTTATCATTATGAAACATTTACAGTTTTGTTGTATCAGCTATCTCATGTTTCCAAAGGAAAGAATGTAGCACTAAAATGTAGCTAAGATTCCTAGCCTGAAGATAGAGCCCCAGACACAAAATGTCATTACGCATAAGAAAATGAAAAGTTCAATATGTGTAACAGAGAGACGATAAAAAGTGTCCACTACCTAGTTAAAATTACTTAGTAATCTGTTGAGTTTTCATATCACCTTCTATGTCATATCATCTGCTTAACTTTTCATATTGCTCTAGTATTCTGTCGTTAACAGAAAACTGTATAGTCACATTTTCGATTTTTTCCATGTTTTAAATATACACTTTTCATTACTACTTTTTGATACATTGATTCCGTTATCCCAATCTCCTTTTCGAATACCGTTTCCTCTCCTTGTCATGTAGCTCTTGATATTCTTCATTCAACGATTAATGCTTGCTAGTCTCTGTCAGTATATATATTTGATGCAGTCTCCTTTTAAGCCGACGGCGTTGCCGCAGTGGTAACACCGGTTCCCGTCAGTTCACCGAAGTTAAGCGCTGTCGGGCTGGTCTAGCAGTTGGGTGGGAGACCATCCGGTCTGCCGAGCGCTGTTGGCAAGGGGGGCACTCAGCCGTTGTGAGACAAACTGAGGAGCAACTTGATTGAGAAGTAGCGGCTCCGGTTTCGTGAACTGAGATACGGCCGGGAAAGCGCTGTGCTCACCACATACCCCTCCATATCCGCATCCCGTTACGTCTGTGGAATAAGGATGACACGGTGGCCGGTCGGTACCTTTCGGCCTTTAAGGCCTGTTCAGGCGGAGTTTGGTCTAGTTTTTAGACTCCCTTCAATGAAAAGACTTTAAAAACGATTTTTCCTGAGCGATAACTTTCCTAAGACTGTACCACTTCCTACCTAAAGAAAGTTAACCATGTTAACATTATTCCCTTCATATAATTTTAGAATCATGATCAGAATGTTATTACGGCAACATTATATAATTTTACAAACGTCTTTTTGTCCAAAACAAGCGCAGGTAATTCCCAGAGCATTAACTTGCAGCGATATTCCGTTTGAAGTTGTAAAATTGTTCCCACTGGGTCTTATAATACAGGCCTACTGTATAGGTATACTAGCAACCACTGCCTTAGATCACTCAGAATGATCGTCAGTTTTGTTACATAATTGAAGTATTTTTGTAGTTTAGCTTAAAAGTATTCTACATCTTTATCACATCTTTCCTTTAGACTTTAAACGCTTTATATTACCATTAGTCTTCTTTTATTTTCAGTTTCTCTCTACTTTTATCTGTGTTTCTTTGCCAATGTTATTACATCCGCTGTAGACCATTGATCATTAGGACACACTGTACATCGTTATATAGTACCTAAATCTCATACTTTCGTCACCAAATTCGCATTCGTATCTTTCAGATTCTTTGAAAATCAATTATTTTGTAACATGTACTTCCTGTAGAACACAATACTACTGTAAAATCTTCTTTAATTTGAAAATAGTTAATTATTTTTTAGTATTGCTACGCTGTGTGTAATGAATCCTATTATTCAAGGCTTCGTGAGCGTAAGAGGAAAATGTGCTGTTTGTACAGGATTATCTAACGCCGCATGCTTCTCATCGTTCTTTCTAGAGTATGGCAAACATGTTTCTTAGCAGTTGATCTCTCTGCATAGCGACCTTTGTTTACCTATATTGTCAATATATAGGATTCCGCATCAACTTGTTTCAGTCGGATGGTACACGAAGTGTAAGGCCGACGTTTTTCTTCTTGGAAATAATGTCATTAGCGTTAGTAGTCGGCGTCCTTGCAGATATTTCCATAATTCAATTCTTTAATCATATTTACATACGAAATACATACGAAATACATGATTGACAAGATCACATTTCTGATAACACGAAATTAGCTGTTAGGTGTTAAAATATGATTAATGTTCATAAAAGAACAGTATGAAAAATGTCTACTTTCTCCAGGTACTTAAACTGCAGCTTCTAAATACGTATAAAATATGGCTGTATACTTACCTGGAAAGTTAAATCCATGTTCTTAGAATTTTTGAGAGTTTTTGTAGAGATCCATTTTACGGCTTATGAAGTTTCGATTTTGTTTCCTTTATTTCTACCGTTACAGCTTTAAGCACTGCAAGAAACGCTTATCGTACCTGTACTATGAGAGTAAGGGTTGTTGATAATGCCGTTGAATACGTGTACTTTTCTGCAGCACGTTTGTCATGATAACTTATTAGCGAGCATTCTATGTGAAATGTAAAGGCAAATGTGGTCCAGCTTTCACCTAGATGGGTTAAAAAAATCCAAAAGATGTGGCCAGTGAGTCTTGCAACCTAGACAGGAGTAAATCTTCCCTCAATTAAATCTGGAATAAGACACTCAACAAATGTTTTGCACAGCGTGATTTGCTGTGTTGACACAGACTGTACGCAAACATCGCTACACAATCAGTTGTCGACTAGGTGCCATCGTCAACAAGAGTACAAATCCCTCCAGAGCTACGGTTCGCGAAGGAGGCGGACAAGGCAACACCTGTAATTGGACCTTAGTGAATGGTGTCGCGTTCTCTTCAACGACGACTGCAAAATTTGCCTGACACCTGACGATCGTCGTATAAGTATGTGGGGAACGTCAGATGCAAATGCGTGTATCAGGCGTGCAGTCTGATGGATTCAGCAGCAGCAGGTAGGTGGACCGGTCATGTTTTGAGGCAATACCGTGTACAGATGTCAGACCCCTAACATGGTTATCGGGGATATGTAACGGCTGCACTGTATCGTGTATGGATCCTCCTACATGTTGTCCAGCCTTACACTGAATTTCTCGGCTACGGCTTCCTCTTTGTAGACGATAATGCTTGGGTACCCCGCTCCCATCTCGTGAAAACCTTCTTCCAGATGGTAGGAGTCAGCCAAATAGCACGACCCCAGTTATCTCGAAAGGTAAACTTGGTTAAACATGCCTGATATGAGCTGAAATTTTCACTACGACGTCCCCACTCTCGTGAAATCCTGATGAGGGTCGCTGTCGAAGAATAAGACATGTTTGAACACTAACGTCTCGCCCACCTTGTGGACGACATACCACGGAGGTACTAATGGTAATTCAGCAATACAGCCTACAGATTCCGTCTTCATGTTGGCTTCATAGTGTTATTTTAACTGTTAGTAATTGAACTGCATTTAAATGTACAAAATTATTATTTTTACCTGGTCTAGCCCTTCTTTTTTGCGTTTCCCTTACTTTTCCTAAATAATTTCAATCGAATGCCGGATGGCTCACACTGGAAGGTTATTATAGTCATCTGTTCCTTTCCATGTTTACTGTTCTTATTTATAAAAGGATATAAATTCATATTCTATACCCTTATTATTATTACTATTGTTATTTTATTGCTAGTAAGATTATTTTTGTTATTTTCATTTTGGAATTTTATAAGTCAACGCATTATTTTTTTTCTTATTATTATTCTTATTTTACTAAGTTCTGAATATGTCAAGAGTTATTCTATGATCTTACGTCGTTGATGCAATGCGCCAACTAAATTAAAAACTAAGTTAATGCATAAGAATGTTAATATCTTGTTGGAGAATGCTGATTCGAAACAAGTTATTTCAGCATAAAAACAAAATCATATCGCTTGATTCCGAAGTAACCAAGGCTTTACTGCTCCACAAGTTTGGAAATTTAACCAAAAGTAACTTTTCACGAAAGCGGTCGTGACTCAGCTATTGACTGTCTACTGAGGTTTATCCAGATTTAATAATTTCTTAGTTATAAAGCGTCAATCTCCAGCGTACGTCGCTCTGTCTCCACATCAATTCATATGAGAAACGCTTTTTTGTATATTTATTTACGGACGATGCAGTCAGACTCATACTTAAACATCAAAAACAATGTATTACAGAAATATACATCCCACATGTACACACACACACACACACACACACACACACACACACACACACACACACAACATCATACGTTGAAGAGTTGTTAAAGCTAAGGGATAGAATATTAAGCATTGTATAAATACTTTTTCGGTAATTAAAATGTTGACGGAGTGTTCCTATATCGCCACATCATTTGTTGCTGGTAAAGTCTTCATAATTAGTGTCCAGAGAAACCTAGACGCAATAGTAAACATGTTTCTTATTGCCACAGAAGTCATATAGTGATGATATTGTTACTGTCCTCTTACATGCCACACGATGCACAAACACAGTGTGATTCAGTTCATTTTAATTGATGAAGGTTATTTAATTATTTCGTAATTAAAGCAAAGGTGTAACATGGTGACGAGAAAGTTGTGATAAGAGCCAGAGTAGTATCATGATCGTAATGCGACGTTCGAGACTGATACGGCATGGCGTCGAAAGAAATACGAAGGTTACGGTTCCGACTGGCTTTAATTTGTAACCGCACATGCTGGAGTATGTATACTTGTGGCATATGGTTGCATACAGCACTGCCTGCGGCACAGTCGTATATATAATTTCATTTCTTCTATCGCCGTATTGCCCTTTCACACAGGCCTTACGTCTTGTTATCAGAACAATATAATTACTGCTACCCTCATATTATCAGAATAAAGTAATGGAGTTGCACGTTGGATTCACATACCTTACATGGTAAATAACATGTCTATGAAACTGTGAGAAGATTTTGTTACAGATTTAGAAAATAGCAGACATCTCTATAAAGAACAGTTGTCTGCTTCTGAATGCGAGGTTACTGAACGGCAAGGTGAACGATTCACAATTCTCACAGAATCACAGCCACATTTGAAGTACTTATACAGAACGAATCCCAGTTTAGTCACCAAAATTTTGTCTGTAGAGTTCGAATTCACTCGGTACACACTGACGATAAATAATACTGATATTCGTTGGAAGAATCAAAAAGAAGTGCGATTCACACCTTACAAACACCTCGTTCAACCTATTGTTGAGTATTGTTCACCATTCCGAGACCCCTGTAAAGGAAATAAAGAACTGCTTACTTCGTCACGAGTCCGTTTACTAACCACGGGAAGTGCTCATCTGGCTCCAGTGGCAGACACAACATTAGAGTCGTTGAGCGTCGCAGAGAGGTTCAGTACTAAAATTCCGAGAGCGTACGTCCATGATGAATGAAACAAGATATTATTTTCTTTGGCGTGCACCTTGGATATGGCAATACCAGTAAAATAGAGAAATTCGTCGTTATACGGAGCCTTCCGACAGTCGTTCTTCCCGAAAAACTTTCACGAATGGAACATAAAAGAAAGGTGGAGGCTGATAGCGCTACTCAAAGAAACAAATGGTTCAAATGGCTCTGAGCACTATGGGACTTAACATCTTAGGTCATCAGTCCCCTAGAACTTAGTACTACTTAAACCTAACTAACCTAAGGACATCACACACATCCACGCCCGAGGCAGGATTCGAACCTGCGACCGTAGCAGTCCCGCGGTTCCCGACTGTAGCGCCTAGAACCGCACGGCCACCACGGCCGGCCTCAAAGAAACCTGGGCGACTCACTGTACGATAGCTTGTAGAATGTAGTATCAGATACCTTTACAGACACTTCGTTGTTGGTTGAAGATATTACACGTTTTGTAGCTCCTGTTTAAATATTCTCCTTCTAGAAGGTATGTTGGTTGGTAGCTTGCGTAGTGTAGAAGTAAACAGCAGTGTAGATGCATCGTCATTTGTTGCACCTGCTATATGTTCCATACGTAGAGGTAATATCAGACATCGGATCTGTCCAGCACCACAGCTGTATTTATTTTTATTTATTTATTTATTTATTGTTCCGTGGGACCACATTCAGGAGAAGTCTCCATGGTCATGGAACGAGTCAATACATGAAATTATAACACGATTGTAGAAACAGATAAAATGAAATATAAGAAACATATTCAGGCGACACGTCATTAGTTTAAATAAAGAAATCAAGAATGTAACACTGGAATTTGCTTAATTTTTTAGCTCTTCCAGGAGCTCCTCGACAGAATAGAAGGAGTGAGCCATGAGGAAACTCTTCAGTTTAGACTTAAAAGAGTTTGGGCTACTGCTAACATTTTTGATGTCTTGTGGTAGCTTATTGAAAATGGATGCAGCAGAATACTGCACTCCTTTCTGCACAAGAGTCAAGGAAGTGCATTCCACATGCAGATTTGATTTCTGCCTAGTATTAACTGAATGAAAGCTGCTAACTCTTGGGAATAAGCTAATATTGCTAACAGGAAACGACATTAACGAAAATATATACCGTGAGGGCAATGTCAGAATTCCCAGACTATTGAATAGGGGTCGACAAGAGGTTCTCGAACTTACACCACACATAGCTCGAACAGCCCGTTTTTGAGCCAAAAATACCCCTTTTGAATCAGAAGAATTACCCCAAAAAATAATACCATATGACATAAGCGTATGAAAATATGCGAAGTAGACTACTTTTCATATTGAAATGTCACTTGTTTTAGATACTGTTCTAATGGTAAATAAAGCGGCATTTAGTTTCTGAACAAGATCCTGAACATGGGCTTTCCACAACAGCTTACTATCTATCCGTACGCCTAGGAACTTGAACTGTTCCGTCTCGCTTATAACATGCCCATTCTGTCTGATTTCAGCAGTAGGATTGTGGCAAAAACTGCCCTGCAACCCATGTCTTATCAGAAACCATCTTATGGGGTGAGCACGAACTCCACCGGCAAAACTTCCAGAGGTTGTTCGGCTCTCACTGCCATATCAATGACAGTGACTGTAATATGCAAACATTCACAAAGGCGCCTATGTGCAGATGCAAAAATACTGTGGCGGGGTTTATATGAAAATACTCAGAAGATATCCCTGACAAACCTTTGACAGTTAGTCGGTTGAGTTCTGCTTCATCCTGTATATTCAAGAAGACAGTAATATTTGCTCTGTTATCATCAGTGTAACTTCCCTGTCGACGCACCAAACTGTTTTCTTTCTGTCCGATAGGGAACCAGTATCTCTGTTCTACTGTCATCTACCTAATACTTTCTTATTCCTTTCTGTTTCTGTATTATCCATTTTATCTGATAATCTTACTCCATTATTTCTCATTATTCTATTGACCAGTCAACTTCTTCCCCATTTTGATTATTTTTGTGCCGTTGTCACACGCTTCTATAAGGAGCAATCAAATGAAAACGAGACAGATGGGGAAAAAGTGAGCAAACTGTTTATTATTTCGAACGTAATCGCAATAACTGTATTTAATCACCCTAACTGCTAATACAATTATCCCACTTAGCGAAGACGATTAGTGCCTTCATGGAGAAATATTTACGGTTGCCTATGGAACCATGACTATACCTGGACGCGCACGTCTTCGTCCGAAGCAAATCGGCGTCCACGCATATCTTTCTTCGGATCTTCAAACATATGGAAATCGCGTGGGAAGAGATAAGGACTGCATGAAAGGTGTTTAAGTGTTTTAGAGTGAAACTTGTGCAGCCTAGTCGAAACAGCCTTGGCAACACGCGGGCGGGCATTATCCCGCTTCAGAGTGATGCTGTCCGTCAACATTCCTGGGCGTCTGGACTCGATGGCGCGCTTCAATTTTTGCGCAGTGCAAAGAAAGCACCGGGGCTACTCTGGGAGAACTTAGGACGAAAATAACGTCCACGAGTGTATGGAGGGACATCGTTCATCACGTCACGAGGAGTCGTAGTCGGCTTGATGTACCATAACAACAACAACAAGTTATTATTATTATTATTTTGCTCATGTACTATAAAATTGTGATGTTGACGCACTAAGGATGTCTGGTATGATGTAAAAGAGGCCTGAAGGCCCTAATCTTGCCAGGTGAAATAAACTAATATCCTCTGTCTAGAAGCTGGGTAGCTAGATAACTTGCAGGGTCTGTGTAGACACTTCGTCACTGGGTTTTTATCTCACCCAGCTGCTGTAAGTCTTATAGCTTCTGATAAAATGTTTTATATTTAGCATAAATTGAGTGATTACATTTGCCTTAGTGCTTCGTTTGCAGGCATGGGGAACTTAATATCGGGTAGCATCAAGTGCAGGTGTGACTTACAGCCAGCCATTTCCATTTTCTGCACTTAGCGTGACTTGTGGAAGCCGGCTAGGCGGCTGGCCCAGTGAGCCCCGGGGCAGGAGCAGGACCATCCATCATGCAGCCCTCGGAGATCTGTATCGACAGCTGACCTTGGAGGATGAAACCGCCCGGCTGGCGGCTGGCCGCTAAGCCCAAGGCTGCGGCGCTAACAGGAGCCCTAATTTGAGCGTCCCCCTGACAACTAATATTTCACACTTTGAAAGAAACCGTTCGGCACACTCCATCGCGATAGCTTCCCGCCGGCTTCCCTCCCCCCCAGTACCCTGCTTTCCTCAGACGATTCTGGAGTTTCTACTTTTTATTCAGAGCCGTGCGTACCAAATGAGAAGTGAGAGTTGCGGTCAGAAAGCAGTAATCCCAATCTTCTTCCTGACTGCAGAGTCCGATAGGTGGCGATTGAGGCCAAGGCGAGCTGCCAGTTCGACAAAAAAAGAATTATTCGCCTTATGAAAGAGTGGTATCCGGCTGAAACGGTGGAGCCAATTTATTTTCTACACCCTCGCGGGGTCAACGAGATCGTACGAGGTTTTTCCGATGCGTCCTTTCTCGAAGGGGATTATCTACAAGATTTTTTAATCGGCCGAAACGGCAGTAAAATAGGAAAACGAGACGGGCAGCTTTACAATTTGCGGACAGTTACGATTATAAAATGTGATTTTCACTGTCGAATCCCATCCCCACAATTTATGACGGTTTATTCACGTAGCGTTGTACGTATTAAACGCCATTTCTCAATCCATAAACTTACAGTCTGACGTCGTGCAGAAATATCTCCCCTTTCGCCAGCCTGAGATAGCCACATATTGTAGAGGAAAAGCAAGAACCATTGAATAGCGTGCATAAAATACGCATCAAACGCACTCTAGTTGGACACGATATATGCTTCGCGCCGTTGTAAATCTGTCTTTTTAGCGCTAGTGAACGCTATAAGCCTGTACGTTTCGAGAGTCAGTAGATGGTCATACCCTACAGCGCCCTCTAGCTTATGGGCTCTAACGGAAAGAAATAAAAAATAAACATTGCTTGATAAGCACCTTCAGTTCACTAAGAATCACCCATTCAAGTTTAGCTGTCGTTAATGTAACACAGTAGTGTACTATTTCAAAAAATATTGAAACCACGAAGAAGTGTAAAGAACGATGTTACAGAATTGGGGAACTATAGTACCAACTTTTTCTTACGAGCTCTACCTACTCCAAGAATTGGACAAAATACATTACGTTTTATACAATGTGATGCTGCGAGCGATAAACGTAAAACCTACTAACTCTTACAATGAATTGCGTTCAAGTTTGAGAATCCACTGATCTCTATCAGACATCACAGGAAGCTCAATTGGCATCGCGTAAAATGGATCATCACAAACCTCTGCACCAGCCTCTGTTCTCATGACAGCTGATCATTCAAAGTGGTACAACTTCAACCACAGCACCTACAAAATTAAAGTGCATGCCTGAACACTGAAAATTATTTAGAAACTTGATTATAACGTGGAATGGTTACCTATTCACTCATCGTAGTTGTGCTTATGCCTACATTAAATCAGAGAATTTTGAATGTCTCTCTACATGCACTACCTATAACATTACAATAACATGTTTAGATTTTAGTAGACAGCACTCTTAGAGACCCTACAGGTCTAAGCTACATCAGCTGCACACATAAGTTGTCTCCAACGGAAGTTCTAAGCTCTTAGGCGTTGTGAGCGTGATTATATCCGTGCACTGCACATTGTGGAGAATTTTTCCCTTTTATCTGAATAGGATAGTTATAATTCATTTAAAAAATTAAATTTAGCAGTTAAGAATTTCTTCGAATGCCAGAATATGTGAAACTTGTATATTAATTGTAATTTACATGGGAACTACTTTTTGTATTGTAACTGTGTCTGGAGGCGAACAGACACATGCTGCTTGTGATCGTAATCCAGGAGTCTTTTCGTTTTGCCTAACTAGTTGCGGAAAAAAAGTAACACAAAAAATGAAACATTTTCCTTCTTGGGTGAACAGAGTGCCAGGTAGAGCTATATGGCCATAATCATCTGCATGAGACACGAAGTAGAAATCCGATTAGATTATATTCCACAATACCTGAAGGAAGAAGAAAAGGTAAAGTCACATTTACGTAGCAAATTTAGTATTGCCAAACATCTAAAACGGACTTCGCCCTCGAGCTCAGTTGTTAATGTAGTTGAAAACTGCAGGACTCCCGTTTAAGAACAAACTGTACGTTCCAATAGGGCTCATTTCTTCTACCGGTATTTCGACTGAAAACCTTGCATCCACTGTGAGCGACTGATTTCTGTGCACAAGTCTGTGTCTGTGCCTACTCATTACTTAAGATGCCAAAAACACGTGGCAAAATTATATACTGCGAAATTCAAGATTTCTGTGTCGCTAATGACTATCGATACAACAAGGTCTTGAATCTGACAGTATAAATTTTATGCAGAGAGTGCCCTACATTTTGTGAATATTTAATGTTAGTAATAAGCACCAATACAAGTTGATGATCGAAAAAATATTTTTTTTCCTACCCGTTTCGCTCGCACGGACCATCATCGATTATAATGTGCAACAACAGAGACGCATGAAAGTACTTGACTACGTTATCATAAGAATAAATGAAATTCGTTAGACCGACATGCGTACAAAATTGACAAGAACACAGAAAATGCCAATCCAGCATACTTATCATAGATAATTTCATGTTATCAACAATAAAAAACAACCTGTGGGATTATATTGTAGCTGCTGGGAAAAAGAAAACCAGATTTAGAAATCGACGGTAGAAACATTTTTCAGGCTTCTACAAAAAATGTATGTAGATGCAGAATTTCAGTATACTTATCGACATACGGTCAAAAATGTGTGCTACTGAAAATAGTGGATTTTAGTATCACACTACGACTACTTTTAAGTATATACAGCTGTAATCTTTATAAGTTCACTAGAATATACGTAAACAAAATCGCCGAAGAAGCCAATACCAAAATATGCATGATCGTACCCGGAGAGTATTACAAACTGTAGTATGTAACGACCTACTATCTACCATTTACGTTGATCCATAGTGCATATGTCAGTCAGATTATTACAAATGGAAGTTATATATCTTTACATATTCCGGTTCTTTAGCGCTCAAATGAAATATAGGTCGAACATATGGAAATGACGGTGTGTATGACACTGTCTCGAAACAAGTCATCCGGTACAATGTTATCTCCTCACAGTTATGCCATATACCATGTGCAGATGGCAACCGCCAAGTGCTGAAGTTTTGTTTGTTTGTTAGTTACACTCCTCTCACAGCAAGCGATGCGGCAGCGGCAAGATCGTGTTCTCCAGCATTTGGTTTACAAACATAAAAATAAATTTTAGCACGACATAACTAAAATGAATTCCTGATAATGATGTGAGCTGCTTTGCTCTGTAGTCATGATGATGGTCTGGGTCCTGCTAACTGTATACTGTGAATTTTGGTATGGGAGAGGATGTTTAATGAATAATTCTGTGCTACGTGTACAGCTGAATAACTGATGATTGAGATGTAGGAATTAAAAGACTGTAGGTTTTAAGCTAGGGAGGAAGAAGGTGCTTTGGAGTTTTCGTGTGGTATGAAACATGTGGTGTGGGATACAGTTGGTACGATGGGTAAATCACAGGCATTATTTTATGATGTGATCGAGTTGCCAAAATTGCTCTTGGAGATGGAGAAACTATGATTGCAAAAGCTGAAAGATAAAATTACAGTTATATAACAGTAGTATATATTTCAGACATAATGATTAAACGTGTATCAAGCGTCAAATACTTGACACTTACATTACAATACAACTAAAAAACTTCATATCATTGTTGGGCCATTTAAAGTCTTTTTAGCAAAAACTGGTTAAATTATTTTAGATATAAGTGAAATACAAGTTCTGCACAGTTTCCATGTGCACTCATATACTGATTAACATCGGGACAGTTGATGCATACATTCCTGTAGCAAACAATCTTAGAATGTTGTACTATAGTTTAAAGTTGTTCAGTTCCTCATAGCTTTGAAGAGCACATGATATTTTACCAGTCCACGCATTCTTCAATAATTTAATCATTAAAAGAAAAATGTTAATGTATAAAAATCTTAGCTAGCCGGGACCAGCCGCACAGTCCATGACTGCAGCGCCTTAGACCGCTCGGGTAATCCCGCGTGGCTCCTCTTTTGTCTACGGAAAGGTTATCAGTGAGGATTATGCTACCTTGCTGCATGTGCTGTGGAAAATTTGCCACTGAAATCAAAACGAGAAACCCAAATAATGGTTTTACAATGAAATGAATACCCCTAGCTGCTTATAGGCTTTGATATCAGTTAACGGAGACAGTTGACAATGTATGCCCCAAGCGGGACTAGAACCCGTGATCTCCTGCTTACATGGCAGACACTATATCGACTTTTTTTTTTGTTCGTTATGCTTCGTTGTATTTCGTCATAGTGGACATCACATGGCATCCGTCGAAGCTCGTTGTTGATGTTTTCACTCAGTTTTTTATTACAGAGGGCAGCCAGCACTCTGACCGAACACGCTGAGATACCGTGCCGACAATCCATCTGAGCCACCCACCGAGGACACAGAGGGTAGTGCGACAGCAGGGACTCAGTCTCAACATTTGTGCTGTACCAGCTGCCGAAAGTGAGAGATGGGAATAGAAAAATCATGGCCTGCACCATAATTCGAAGGGGAGGACAGACTAGTTTAGAGTTTTGCAAAAAGTGTGAGGGGGGCCACAAGCACACAAGGCACAATCACTGTGATTCTGGCACGCCTCCCGTGAGACCCACATTCCCAACTTATTGTCCCGCACTATATTCATAGTGCCCCTCTCCATTATACTCATTACTCGCCGCTTTTTGCCGATTCCCATAAGAGAAAAAATCCACGAGTAATGAGTATCGACGGCCGGTGTGGCCGAGCGATTCTGGTCGCTTCAGTCTGGAACCGCGCGACCTCTACGGTCGCAGGTTCGAATGCTGCCTCGGGCATGGATGTGTGCGATGTCCTTAGGTTGGTTAGGTTTAAGTAGTTCTAATTTCGGGGGACTGATGACCTCAGATGTTAAGTCCCATAGTGCTCAGATCCATTTAAACCAATGAGTATAATGGGCAGGGGCACTATGAGTGTAGTGCGGGACAATAAGTTGGGAAAGTGGGTCTCACGGCAGGCGTGTCGGAGACAAGTCCTTGCAGTCGCACTATCCTCTGTGTTCTCAGTGGTTCAGATGGACAGAGCGTCTGCCATGTAAACAGGAGATCCCGGGTTCGAGTCACGGTCGGGGCACACGTTTTCAACTGTCCCCTTTGACTTATATCAACGCCTGTACGCAGCTAGGGATATTCATTTCATTGTAATTTCATTCTAACGAGCTGCATGGTCACATCTCCGAAAGAACAGATAACATCTTCATTCATACCAAATAATGATTACAGTCAGAATATTTTAAAAAATCTACTTTGAAATTTCCTAAAATTACTGTTTCTTATGGTCTGACAGGTAGTTCAATGATGCATCTAAATTTCTTATAAATAGTTGGAAGTTTCCTATAGGGAATCCGTACACTGTAGCAATTACAACAGAGGTATTCTTCAATAACAATTCACAAGCACATGCTTCCAGGTTCTGATCCATACAAAAACTGCTTCTTTAAATATTTTGACTTTGTATCCAACTTTTACATGTGTTGCAACTCCTCCTTTTTCCACGTTCACTCTACACGAAACTGATGCTAGTTTACAATACCTTAGATTCAACTTCTCTATCCCTGTGGTTACATGGTATCGGAGAGGCACAGAACATCTATCATTTCAGAATTTTTCACCTCTCCTAGGCATGCAAGAAACCCATCTACTTTGTTTTTCAGCCCATTGTTATTCTGATGAAACAATCTAATTTTAAAACTACCTGGCAGATTAAAACTGTGTGCCGGGCAGAGACTCGAACTCGGGACTTGGTAGAGCACTTGCCCGTGAAAGGCAAAGGTCCCGAGTTCGAGTCTCGGCCCGGCACACAGTTTTAATCCGCCAGGAAGTTTCATATCAGCTCACACTCCGCTGCAGAGTGAGAATTTCATTCTGTAATCTAATTTTACTTTTCTGGAAACTGTTAAATAAGTCATGGTCTTGTACTATTCTAATTTCTTTCAAGACTGTTTGTCTGCAACCTGCCTCTAACCTAAAAATATACTCCTCTGGTTCCAGTGATTCCAGAATCACAGGGAATGTGCCTTGTGTACTTGTGGCCCCCTTACACTTTTTGCAAAATGCTAAACTAGTCTGTCCTCCCCTTCGAATTATGGTGCAGGCCATGATTTTTCTATTCCCGTCTCTCACTTCCGGCAACAGGTACAGCATAAATGTTGAGACTGAGTCAAAAGCAGTTAATTTAGCTCTATTTTTACATGGCTGACAGGTGTGTTAACCCAAGGTTGATCACGGCGTTGAGAAAACTCCACGAACCGCACACGTGTGTGCTATTGGTGCTCCCATTCCCTCAGGTCACTTTGAATACTATACTCTAAGCTGCTCCTCCTACCGTAAGTACCTGACGTACTTCATCAAAACCACTTCACAAAGCCCCTATGTTCTCTGTCACCTGGCTAACCTTGGCACTAGGTTTCATGATGCTTGTGGAGGTACTTTGCACCTAGCATTACCTGTAAAATTCGGCCTTCGCCCCTCCCCCCCGCCCCTGTAATGTGGTCATTGGTTTCTGGTGACTGTGTGAAAAGATTGCTATGTGGGTGGCTCCTTGGTTACAGTAAATGGGGATTGCCGTATGCATTTACAGACTGGGCTTCAAATTGATTTCCAATAAAACCTGGTTAGACCATTAGGGGAGACTTCATAGTGTGTATTAAGTCCATATACACTCCTGGAAATGGAAAAAAGAACACATTGACACCGGTGTGTCAGACCCACCATACTTGCTCCGGACACTGCGAGAGGGCTGTACAAGCAATGATCACACGCACGGCAAAGCGGACACACCAGGAACCGCGGTGTTGGCCGTCGAATGGCGCTAGCTGCGCAGCATTTGTGCACCGCCACCGTCAGTGTCAGCCAGTTTGCCGTGGCATACGGAGCTCCATCGCAGTCTTTAACACTGGTAGCATGCCGCGACAGCGTGGACGTGAACCGTATGTGCAGTTGACGGACTTTGAGCGAGGGCGTACAGTGGGCATGCGGGAGGCCGGCTGGACGTACCGCCGAATTGCTCAACACGTGGGGCGTGAGGTCTCCACAGTACATCGATGTTGTCGCCAGTGGTCGGCGGAAGGTGCACGTGCCCGTCGACCTGGGACCGGACCGCAGCGACGCACGGATGCACGCCAAGACCGTAGGATCCTACGCAGTGCCGTAGGGGACCGCACCGCCACTTCCCAGCAAATTAGGGACACTGTTGCTCCTGGGGTATCGGCGAGGACCATTCGCAACCGTCTCCATGAAGCTGGGCTACGATCCCGCACACCGTTAGGCCGTCTTCCGCTCACGCCCCAACATCGTGCAGCCCGCCTCCAGTGGTGTCACGACAGGCGTGAATGGAGGGACGAATGGAGACGTGTCGTCTTCAGCGATGAGAGTCGCTTCTGCCTTGGTGCCAATGATGGTCGTATGCGTGTTTGGCGCCGTGCAGGTGAGCGCCACAATCAGGACTGCATACGACCGAGGCACACAGGGCCAACACCCGGCATCATGGTGTGGGGAGCGATCTCCTACACTGGCCGTACACCACTGGTGATCGTCGAGGGGACACTGAATAGTGCACGGTACATCCAAACCGTCATCGAACCCATCGTTCTACCATTCCTAGACCGGCAAGGGAACTTGCTGTTCCAACAGGACAATGCACGTCCGCATGTATCCCGTGCCACCCAACGTGCTCTAGAAGGTGTAAGTCAACTACCCTGGCCAGCAAGATCTCCGGATCTGTCCCCCATTGAGCATGTTTGGGACTGGATGAAGCGTCGTCTCACGCGGTCTGCACGTCCAGCACGAACGCTGGTCCAACTGAGGCGCCAGGTGGAAATGGCATGGCAAGCCGTTCCACAGGACTACATCCAGCATCTCTACGATCGTCTCCATGGGAGAATAGCAGCCTGCATTGCTGCGAAAGGTGGATATACACTGTACTAGTGCCGACATTGTGCATGCTCTGTTGCCTGTGTCTATGTGCCTGTGGTTCTGTCAGTGTGATCATGTGATGTATCTGACCCCAGGAATGTGTCAATAAAGTTTCCCCTTCCTGGGACAATGAATTCACGGTGTTCTTATTTCAATTTCCAGGAGTGTAGATTATGATGTTGTTCTTCATTTGTGTTTTTTCGATCACTTGGTTTATGAATTTTTGAGAGCCGTTACGCATGAAGTCTATCCTAGGGGTATGGGATACACTTTTGCTTGTTGGGCAGTGGGCGGTAGTACGTGGGTATGCGTAAAAATATTACCAGCAGACTGCGATTGTGGTGATTTCCTGATGGTCGTTCTAACAGTTGGGCTGCTGCTAGTGCAGGTGATGATGCATTTGGTGATGCAGGTAACTGCATTGACAGTACCGATGGGGCTGAAGCTGAAAATTGTAGTATTGTGGTAATGGGTAGAATTCTGGGAGAGATTTGAGTGCAGGAAGGCTGTTTGAATATTTCCCGTAAGTGTGTGTGTGTGTGTGTGTGTGTGTGTGTGTGTGTGTGTGTGTGTGTGTGTGTGTGTCTGTGTGTGTCTGTGGTTGCAGGAATTGATGTGCTGCACACGACAGTACGCGATGGGTGGTAACTGTGAAACTGAGACGAAAATTACCTCCATCAGCGCATCTGAGACGATGGTTCCTATGCTATGGAGACAGCGATAGCTTCCTCGGTGATGTATGCCCGAGAGTGACTGTGGCGATAATTTCCAATAGTGGTCCACGAGATGACCGATGCTGACGGAGGCTATGACTTCTTCAAAGATGATGGCAGAGCCATGAGCATATATGTCTTAAGGTCGCGTGAGGCCTGTAGCAATAATGAGTTGTGGGGCCCATAATTACGAGGATATGTCATTTTTTGAATAATGTTGATTTACGTCCACATCAAATGTATAATAAAATTTTATTTCACTAATTTAACCACTAGCTTGCCTTTAATGAATAGTATGTCTCAATCGTAAAACTAAAATGTAGCTTCTGAACGACTGCCTTCCTCGGCCACGTATGCATGGCATTAACCAAGTGACCAAACTGTTCTTGCTGTTGTCATCAATAATGGTAAAAAGGAAGACAGCCACTGTTCAACGTTTTTGCTACCACCGGTAAGTGGAAATGACAGTTAACAACCAGTGTAGGCGCTGACTTGTACAAAATGTCTCGAAATCGCTTATAAATTATTACAACTTACGCTAAAATGCGTCGTATTCTAAAAGTAAAAAGATTAAGAGGTCACGAGATACACATTACCACCATCCCACACAGTAAAACATGGCAGAAAACTGTTCGGAAAAGTTTGATCTACGTTGTACTTATCGGTGGAAGCTTAACTGCAACATACGGCGAGAGAGAATGAAAACACAGATGTATATGAACAGATGAAACATTAAAACATCGCTGGCCGCCATGGCCGAGCGGTTCTAGGCGCTTCAGTCCGGAACCGCGCGACTGCTACGGTCACAGGTTCGAATCCAGCTTCGGGCATGGATGTGTGTGCTGTCTTTAGATTAGTTAGGTTTAAGTAGTTCCAAGTTCTAGGGGACTTATGACCTCAGATGTTAAGTCCCAGAGTGCTCAGAGCCATTTGAACCATCTGAACCATTAAACCATCAAATAACATCTTACATAAACGCGTTGGAACGCAATAAACGAATCTATTTTATCGAAACACTGGTTGAAATTAAAATTTATGACAGGAATGTGAAGCTGGATAACAAACACAGCACAGCCGTAAATTATCACTAAGAATAATTAAAAATACTCCTGGTTATTGGACTGTTTCAGTTAAGTGCCTGCGTCGCTGCTGTGAGTATATATTAACAACCGGTTTCTAGGAGAGCTTTGTTAACACTCTAAAGGATACAATCTCTGTCAACAATTTTGTGATGCATGTAGGTAATAACGCACAGAAGATCATAGGGGAACAGAACAGTTAAATAAAATACTTGTAACTATTTGTAAAATGTAATATAGACTTTACTGTCATACACTTCTGATAAAAGCCTCTAGGGATCCAAGCCGAGTTGCGGCAATAACGTGACACCTCATTGCTGCTACTAGGCTGGATACCCGACAGCTATTCATCATGTAAAATGTGATGTAATAAGTCAGAAATAAGAAAAGAATAACAAGTAAGAGAATATTTTTAAGTATATAACACTAAACTTAAAAGGATTACAAGGCAGAAAAAATAATAAATAAGGGGAAAAAATGCGCAATACAAAGGAAAAGACAAAATGGGGAGATGATGATGGAATTGTAGAAAAATAAAAGAGAAAGAAAAGAAGAGGAATTGATGTTCGTCAGTGATCTCAGTTGGTTAAGCGGAAGGTAAAAAATCAGAATAACGAATGCCTTCTTCAAATATTGAAAATTAAAAACAATTTTACAGTAGAGATCTATTATTTATAGTGCTTCACAGTTGTGTGGGCATAGTCCTAAACAGCATCATTATCTTACAGTTTATAACTGTCAACAGTTAATTCTATTACGGCACAGAATAACTTAGATAAAACTGCTTAATTTTTTAGAAGTTTCACCCGGCAAACTCAGAGCTGAGGAGGCTACCTAGGACCGAGTGTGCTGACAGGAAAGTCAACAAGGCGTACCGCCGATGTTGCGGAAGGTAGGGCACCAGGCAAGCACTGCTACACAACCTCCTAGCGAGGGAAGCAGAAGCAAAAACGCAGCAGCGCTACATAACAGGGTAGTATGAAGATACATACCGTATCTTTAGCATCAGGGCGCCACTGCAATAGCCAAACATTGTAGAAATACCTGAGTTCAGAGATCCATAATAATTACTGAGTTACCGCTGTGAGACAAAAAGCGCTGACAAGACCAATAAATGAGGGAAAATTCGATCATGCACCTAGAGTAACCACGTCATTGGCACAGGCTTTCAGAGCTCAAAGGCACATCTAATCGTGCTGCCATTCTGTCCATATCGCTAGAATGACTATCTACTGTGCTTCAGCGAAACCATGACAAGTTGACTGAGGATCGTCTGTCTGTTACAGGGTTGGTGAGTTCAACATCAACATGCAGCCTACTGGGACATCACGGATGAGTCCTCCACAGCTGACGGTCCAACTCAGATGATCTACAAGATGTCATCTCCACTTCATCCAGGACTGGCACATAAGCGAAGTCTCTGGCTGACACGTGAACATCTGCTGCAGTTTAGGTCAATCTTTGGTGGATGACCGGGGTCTAGTCTTCATGACAACTGACATCCTGGACCACACAGTTGGATATCCTCATGTGAGTGCACGACGGGCTGCCTAAGAGAGCTCTGAGATGAGAGCTGCACTTCACCGCAGAACATTTGGACAGGCGAAGCCTTTCCGTCTCCCAGCTGCTACTGGCACAAAACATAGCCGCAGCTCACTGACCTGTGGCTCCGACCTCACAACTCGCGCACGTGCATCAGCATTTCTTCACAGCTCGTGATTAGGCCCGGATGCTATCCGATGCACTGTGAGACACTTTACACCTCTGTAAACTCATCCTGGAGGTTAAATGCTATTACGGATAATGCTTTGTCACTAATACCTCCAGGAACAAACAGCGAACCAAATCCGTCGGACTATAAGAGATGTTGCGCCGCTCGTATGTAGTCTGGCACTGTCATATTGAAGGGCAGCGTGCTGCATGTGTGGAAGAAATCTTCGATTTCGAAACACTGTTACAGCACGCTGTTTCTTACAGACCACCATAGTTACATTACATACGGCCATGTTACACGCTACAAACCCGAGCCCTCTACCGGCAGAAGGCTGCAAATATGTAGGCATGAATAATAAAGATGCCCGCATCTCGTGGTCGTGCGGTAGCGTTCTCGCTTCCCACGCCCGGGTTCCCGGGTTCGATTCCCGGCGGGGTCAGGGATTTTCTCTGCCTCGTGATGGCTGGGTGTTGTGTGCTGTCCTTAGGTTAGTTAGGTTTAAGTAGTTCTAAGTTCTAGGGGACTGATGACCGTAGCAGTTAAGTCCCATAGTGCTCAGAGCCATTTGAACCATTTTTTGAATAATAAAGATGTAGAATGCTAATAATGTTTGTTTCATTTAAAGAGCCTTAAGAGTTTTCACATATAAGATTAGGGGCTTTACTTTTCAGCACAGCCTAGCGTATAATTTCTATGCTTCATATCTAACTCTCATGTAAATAAATTTCTAAACAGTGTTGCAAGTTCCATTATCACCACATCCTCTGACATCAACTAAAGCAAATATTTGCCTGGTTTTTTTTCTGCTTGACATTTAGATTATAGCTTACACAAAATTTTCAAGGATAGGTTTTCACTACAGAGAATTGGCCAAATTTTTCAAAATTTTTCACATATATACATTATTTGTCTAGCTGTCATGTCCGAAAGAACAGACACCGTATCCATATAAGTTCTAGCAATACCGGCCATGACCTTCTTCTTCTGTACGGATGCACACATATTACCCGAACTCTTACTGTACTTGGTAAGAACGTCTTCCACGAGTGATGAGTGTGTTGGATAGGGACACTACGAATGTAGTGTGTGGATATACAAGGTGAGAATGTGAGTCTCGCGGGAGGCATACGCGAGATAGTCCCTGCAGTCGCACTATCCTCTGTGCCCCCGGTGGCTAAGATGGATACAGCGTCTGCCATGTAAGCAGGAGATCCCGAGTACGAGTCCCGGTCGGGGCACACATTTTCACCTGTCCCCGTTGATACATATCAATGCCCGTCAGTTAAATGGAAATAACAGATTTCTGGTCTTTTGTAATGCACAAAATCTCCCAAGACAAGACGGAGGCGCTTCTCCGGGCAGCAATGGCCGTCGGCGCATTTGCAGCTGGCGAGCACATGTTCGCCACAGCTCGCTCTGGAGAGAAGTCACGTGTTCTCACGGTACTCGCCAATTACATGAAAAAGAAACAGAGCACAGTCTTTTTGTAGTTGCAAACGGAACATACTCCTACATTAAAACATAAGAAATAATGTCAAAATACGTCACTCATACACTTCTTCGGCTGCTGCGGAAACGAGTCTCACAAATGATTTTATGTCATTACAGAATACAAGCCTACAAGCTGCATGTGCTACATGTGTAAATTGCCTATGGTCAATAGGCGAAGTTTCTTGGCGATAAATGCATCTACTCTATAGCAAGGGACATGGATGCTACTTTGCGTAATAAGGTTTCTTTCGCATCCATGAAAGTGTTTACGAAGTTGCAATGCACGCGTTGCTACCGGTCCTACTCTTAATGGCTGACAGCACAACGAACTTACAGCTGTACAGGTTACCACTGAGGAGATTCCATACAATGCCGCTTTCTCTGTAGCTGAGTACGGGGCACAGACAGTCATTTACGAGCTGTGTCTTATCTGAGGAAGACGAGGAAAGCGATGGTTTGAAAGCCTCGTCATTGTCGATATTACGAAGATGTCACTGTACAAGAACGGGGAATGAAACCGGCCGACGGCTCGCCGATGGAAATTTTGCAAAATAGCCATGAAGTCATTTATGGAAAACATAAATGTAAATATCGGTAGTCAGAAAAGTATCTGATATCGACTCGACTATACATAGATACTGTACGTCAACCACAGCACACACTCGCATTATATTTTAGGAAGAATTCAGTTTATAACGTGAGTTATAATGAATGAGCAATCATATTTCATCACTCTTTCAAAATCACTGTCGTTATGTCTTCATGTTTATATATTAGCGCCTAAGTGTGTGTAGTACCCTGGCTAAAAACCGGACAGAGTGTAGCGCTGTTAGACTCCCCCCGCCCCTCTACCGTTTGCAACACCTCACACCCTCCCTCCGCTCCGCTCCCCCCCCCCCCCCCCCCCCCCCCATATGACTGAGCAAGTGCCTTTGCAAGCCGTGTTATGGCCTAGTGCACCACTGTGACCTGCATTTATCGCCGTGTAGTAGCTAGTTTACTTGTCTAATCCTCTTATTGCTTTACCGATGGTTAAGCTAACTGCTGAAGTTGTCCTTTCTATGAACTTGAAGCAGTTAACGCCAAGGAGTACTGAATTCAATATATCTTCATTAATTTGAGCTACCGTTTTCACATAATTCTATGGAAAGACGTAAATGTTTATTACTGGTAATTATTTTTTCCTTATCTGACACATACTGAGAATTCTCTTTCGTCCGTTCGTAACATTACCACATTACATCACTATTTTTTATTTTATTTTTTGTATCAACTGTCTGAGGAAGTTTTCTTATTATCTGTGAAATTAATTTTCTTTGAATTTCTTTTTTGTATATTCTGTTGACCTGCAGCTTATACAGGGTGTCTGATCTAAGAGCCGCAAGGCGCATTTCCTCTGGTATTTCAGCAGATATTTGCAATTTAGTTTCCGTCCTGTGTAACTCGTCTCGTCTTTCGTGCGACACGTAATCCCGACGCAAAGCTTTGGTTTGTTTCCATTACAAATAAAACGATTTTTAAAGTGGACTGTTATGTGCACCGAGCGGTCTAAGGCTGGTCCCGTCGGAGGTTCGAGTCCTCGCTCGGGCATGGGTGTGTGTGTGTTTGTCCTTAGGTTAATTTAGGTTCAGTAGTGTGTAAGCTTTGGGACTGATGACCTTAGCAGTTAAGCCCAATAAGATTTCACACACATTTGAACATTTTTTTTGTTAAGCGCACATTCGTTAGAGCGGCCGTAGATTAATCTATCTGCGATATTTGTTTTATCGATATGTATTAACACGGACAGTAAAACTGGAAGAATAAACACTACTGTAGCAGCGACAGCACTTTCTTGACGCTCGCTGACTGCTATAGCCAAGCATGCAGGGCTAATGAGTCGCTGTTGGATTGTTATATATTCTTCGTGTTTTCTGTCCCTGTTTATACATATCGGTAAAACGAATATCGAATTAGACTAATGTGGAAGTGCTCTATCGAATGGGCACCTAATATTTCGATTTAAAAACAATTTTGTTCGTAATTGCTGGCCATTGCATGAAAGACGCGACGAGCAGTAACTGCATGGGCTGAATCCAGATCACATTGCTATACCGAAACTGAAAGTATATGCTGAAACACCAGAAAAGATGCACCTGACAATCCATAGTAGACACACTCGGTATAAATTGCATTTCAAACATTACAGTTCCAACAGAGGTGAATCATGGAGAAAAAAGGAGTATATATGAATAGTTAGACGACATAAAAATAGCTTGTACACACATTTTATGAAACTACTATACAGTATCTTAAACAGGTTACAGAACTAGGAATCAAAAGATATATCGCTAACACGCTGTATGTAGATGTAAATATCTTACGAGACAATAAACAGTACTTAACTGTACAGTCAGAACATGCGCTCTTCGTCAGAGATCACACCAATGAAATTATTGTCGAGGCTACCGATCCTATCTGTGACGGAATAATAGCTTTATAATTTAACAACAAGAAACCTATATGAACGTTGACACTATATCAAACAATATAATATGTCAATTTTACGGCCGCGTGGGGTAGAGGCGTGGTGTAGGGCGCCTTAACACGGCTCGCGCGGCTCCCCCCGTCGGAGGTTCGAGTCCTCCCTCGGGCATGTGTGTGTGTGTTGTCCTTAGCATAAGTCAGTTTAAGTTAGATTAAGTAGTGTGTAAGCCTAGGGACCGATGACCTCAACAGTTTGGTCCCATTTTTTTCAGTTTCATTTATACAGGGTAATTCCTTGATGATGATACAAACTTTCAGGTATGACAGAGAAGGATAAATATATCAGTCGGTGCTCAAATTATGTCCCAGACGTCCGAACTCTGATCATGACGTACAGAATCCTCGCTGACTTCTTACCGATACCTTCAGATAATTACCAACGTTAACGGTCTAATAACGGCGCACGCTACTTGATGTCAGAGAGACCGAAAACCTAAGTCTACGGTAGAGTAGTAATGAACTACTTAACCTGTCGTGCGGGATTAGCCGAGCGGTCTGAGGCGCTGCAGTCACGGACTGTGCGGCTGGTCCCGGCGGAGGTTAGCACACTGGACTCGCATTCGGGAGGACGACGGTTCAATCCCGCGTCCGGCCATCCCGATTTAGGTTTTCCGTGATTTCCCTAAATCGCTCCAGACAAATGCCGGGATGGTTCCTTTGAAAGGGCACGGCCGACTTCCTTCCCCGTCCTTCCCTAACTCCATGAGACCGATGACCTCGCAGTTTGGTGTCTTCTCCCAAAACAACCCAACCCAACCCGGGCATAGGTGTGTGTCTTTGTCCTTAGGATAATTTAGGTTAAGTAGTGTGTAAGCTTAGGGACTGACGACCTTAGCAGTTAAGTCCCATAAGATTTCACACACATTTGAACATTTTTTTGAACTACTTAACCCGCACAAGTTTCACAAGCACCCATATTTACAACAGTTGTTTAAACTGGCGTCTCCCAGCGTCTATGCAGGTATGACATCATCACACATATTTCTGTCGTACCCATTGTAATATCCCCGGTGTTGTGTGAACAGTGTTGCAGGCAGCGGGAATTCTTGCCATGAGATCCCCTTCTGTCTTGACAGGCGTTTCGTGCACAAGACTTCTCGCATGACCCCATACAAAGAAATCAAGTGGGGTGACATCATGTGAACATGTTGGACACGAAACAGTACCTCCTCTGCTTACTCACTTTTCAGGTGTTCACGGATCCTCAGCCCGAAGTGGTGAGTCTCCATTGTGTTGGAATCGTATACATTGACAAATAGCAGGAGGGTATGTTCCAGAAATCTAAGCAGTATGTCTCAGATTAACACCGTGTGAATTGGTGGATATAAGCGGAGAGGAGGCAAAAACTGGCCTAAAACGTAATCACTGACTTGCCTGCCCACATGTTGACGTAATCTGTGTTGATTCTTCTTCACAACTGTGGTGTGCGGATTCTCGTCGGCACAAATGTGAGTACTGGGACTAAAAGGTATACCGTCTCTGGTGAAACAGGCTTCATCCGTGAAAAGTACTCACACACAGGAAAGTTAAGGTCGCCTGTAAGGCGTTGCAACAAACACTGGATGAACACTACATGAGGGCCGAAGTCAACAGGAATCAAAGTATGCACTTTCTGAGGATGGTAGAGTGTAGATGCATTTCCCGTACTATTCACCACACAGTACTCTGCGTAACACTCATTTCAAGCGCAGACGATCGAATGCTGATTGCAGGCGCCTCATCCACTCCAGCAATCACTGCATCTTCTAAATCTCGAGTTCGTTTGGTTCTTTATCTTCGGTAGTTGTAATGTGGTATCAATTGTCCTGCTTCACTTAATCGTTGGAAAAATCTTAGAAAGACGGTGTGATCCAGATGTCTTCTACAGGAATATTTGCTCATGTGCAACGTTTCGCTTCTCTGTTGCTTCCACCTGTCTGCCCGTACGCGAAAATCATGCCTGCAAGGGTACAACTCCATTTGGTTAGGACTGATCGACGTTAGTACTTCATCTTGTAAACGCAGTCGGCAATCTACCTCAGTACAAACATTGTACACCAGGTTTTGCTAAGGTCAGTACACACTGCGCCATTTGCATTGGATTAGTCGAGTTATTGTTACAAACTCTACATCTAAGTGCTCGCCGAGATCTAAGCAACAAAAGTACTCGTACACGTATTACACTGTGAGAGGTATCAGAACGATTTTCGCTTATAACTTTCGACTCTGTTGTTTCCGGACCAGATCCCTCACCACAAATTGATACATTTGCCATTATTCACCATCCCTGAAAGTTTGTAACGTCATTACAGAATCGTACTGTATATTTCTAACATCTTGACTACAAATACTATTTCACAAAGAGCACAACTGAAAACTAGTAGCGAAAATAAAGAAAAATAATTGCAGCTTTGTTATTTATGCCTTATTTTCCTTGCTGACTATAAAAGAAACGATTTGTTATGATTACTAATCAAACTGCAGCGGAGCTGCTAATAAGAAAGTGAAGGAACATCGAACCTGGTTCAAAAACATCGACTAGGAGAGACGTCACAGAAGTAAACATACCCATACATGGTGAGATGGAATGAAGTTACAAGTTGGCTGTTAGGTTTGCAAGCCAGAAACGGCAAAAAGGCGTTTGCTTAGATACATTTCCAAAGATCTTTTGAACGATTATTTTATCGAAATTATGTCGAACGATTCAGTTTATAGTATATAAAAACGTGATTAGTGTTAACATTTATGAACAAATCATTTTTAGCATCACTTCTGCAACTACATTTAAAAACTTTTTTTTCAGGCTGCCAGTTTCTAAATAGAAATTCGTCCATGAAGTAAAAGGCGTTGACCACGAGATATTATTTTAGCCCAGATTCAGAACTTTCTTTTCTACCTGTCAGACATTTTACGTTACAGGGAAAATGACGAAAATATTTTATTTCTGCATATTGAACTCCTTTCTGAGCCTCTAACGACTTTAATAATGGTGAATTAAGGTCATGTTTTCCTCTAGTGTTTTAGCTATGGATGTCACTGCTATTCTCAAATTACCATGGATTATTTATGACGAACTTCATTAGCATATATTTGTATTGTGACAGTGGAGTTAAAATGCCTAACCCGTTAGACGGGTACCTACATGGCGACCGCAGGTGAACACCACATACTATTCTTACTGCTTGCTATTGTGCAATCAGTACTTTCTATCTAAGGGGTGAGTTACCCCAGAAAATTATTCCGTAAGACTTTATTGAACGTAATGTGTCAGGAGGATGATTCGCTTCTGTCCAGGACTAACAATTATACGAAGAGCAAAAGTAGCTGATATTAATTGTTTAAGAAGCTCAGTAATATGCTTCTTCCTGTTCAAGTCCCCATCAATAAGCGCAGCCAAAATTTTTGAACACCTCTTCCCTGACTCCTGCTCATGTGCTATATTAATTTTTGGTATGACTGTCTGTTGTACATAACTGAATATGGAGTGCTTTTTCAACATTTAGGGAAATCTATTTTCAGAGAAATTCTTTGAAAAACATCATTAACAATCTCTATCTAATGGAATTTATTATAAAGCTAGTATCATCTGATAAAAATACCAATTCTGCTTGTTGAATGTTAAGTGGAAGATCGTTCACACATTTATTAGGAATACAAGTGGAATCAAGATTATATCCTGTTGGACTCCCTTCTGGACTTCTTCCAAGTCACTACAACTTTCTCTAATTCCAGCATTTTTTGAGTTATTCAGCATAACTTTTTCGCTCTGCCTGTTAAGTGTGATTCAAACTAGTTGCGTGTAAAGCCATAGATTCCATAAAACTTGAGTTTTACTTTACTGTAACATGATCTACATATGAGGCGCCTAGGAAATCTCACAAAAAATACAAACTTGTGATATTTAGTGAAAGTATAAACAGCATTTACAGGAATGAGAGCTAAAGTAGTTGCAGTGCAAGCGTCTGACCGGAGGCTTTTGAGAACTGTCTCGCTTCCATTTGGCGGGAGATCGAGCTTCACAGTGAAACAACTCCAAATGAGTAGAAGAGTGTAATGTTCCGTTTAAGTAGTGGTATCATAAATACTTCAGTGAATGCGTCTTTTTGATGTTGTTGTTGGAACCTGTTTATGATGCTGTCTTCAGTGCAAGGATTGGACTGATTCTGCTTTCCACGATAGTCTGTTATGCGCAAGGGTCTTCATGTCTGCATTACTACTGCAACCAACATATATCTGATCCTCTTTGCCGCACACAAACTTTGGCCATCCTCTACAGTTTTCACGCCTCTTGCACTCACACTTCATTCCATTACCAAATTGCCGTGTTCTTCATTTCTCAGGATACATTTAACGGGAGATATGTATCAACAGATGCCTCGTTTTAGTGAAGCTCTAAAGCGAATTTTATTTTTTCCCAGTATCATTCAGTGCCGCCTCATTAGTTATTCGATTACGTATCAACAACCTTCTGTTTATATGGAGCGTAACCTTGTACAGAAGTGAAAATATAAACAAGCAAAAACATTAACTGAGAGGTGATGCAGATTTATTTGCTCACCAGTGACTATTCATTGCTAACTGCACTGATGTGATTTCAGACTTTAACAGTAAAATCTTGTAAATAACTTTTAAATGAAGTATAGTCCTGCGATGTTGAACGTGGCTTCACTGATCGATTATCCGAAAATGAACTTGGAACAATATTTGCGTAAACACTCTAAAGCATGCAGGGAACAGACAGGATGCCAGCAACAACGACCTTTTGCAGGAGTATATAAATCCTAAGTTTTGTAAAAGTTTATTTTATGTGACTGGGTTTTTTTAAGCCGGAGACTGGTTTGACGTAGCTCACCACGCTACTCTGTCCAGTGGAAGCCTCTTCATCTCTGCGTAACTACTGCAGCGTACATCCATTTGATCCTACTTATTACACTACGCAACAGAATTAAACGATCACTTTTTCAAAATCCTGTAATTCCCACATATTTCGAGGCTTTAGTTCTAAATCTGGCTCAAAGGTGCGTACGATCTTCCTCTGTAATGGTGCAAAAGCGTGGCGAACTGTAGTGCCACCCTCGAACTCGACGGCGCTTCTAATAGCGAGGCGCCGACACTTGCGCAAAAAAGTCCACAGCTCAGAAATTCGTGTGATGTGAAGGTGATTAATGATAACACATTAGAACCAAATTTCACCATAATTCTGCCCAATGCAGCCATGGACGTGTAACGCGATCAGACACCCTCTTACCCACATTTCACGCTCTGCGAGGGCGGCCAGCAAGCTTTGATATAACGTGGTTTCCTTATGAGTGCCAAGAAAACATTCCAGACATACCACCGCTCAGAATCGGCGCGGAAAGGCAGCAGGGGTGGCATAGAAGGTGTCGATAAACAACCTCTTTCCCTGGGATGTTGATTCCCACACGTTTCGAGGTCGCCAACGATAATTTGTAGCTCGACGAGCAACAGGAAGAGGTTCTTCGCAACCTTTGACACTGCTGACACCCTCGGGCGTTTTAATAATTCTTTAAGGACTTCGTGGGGCTGCACTCCATCGAAAGTAATAGCACACGTCTGGAGCGCAGAGCGACCAAAATTTTAGCTCTCGTGTACGGGTTGGAACCAGTAATGACCGTTCAAAACCATTCGCCGAAAGCATCAAAAGGGTGTTTATGTTTTCTCAGACTCTTCCCCCCCCCCCCCCCCCCCTTGTTTCGCGCCCTTCTGTGACGTGATCTTGTGGTGATGCGCCAGTGATACATGCGTGAATAAAATGGCAAAGCGTCCCTCTAAGACCCTTGCAACAACAAGGAGGAGTCGGTAGACGTGTTTCTACATCTGAAAGATGATGTCTATCAAATTTCGGGCCAGCCGCCTAAGATTAGTGCTAGTAGCCCCGGAGTGAGCGTGCAAATCAGGTTTGCTTTAGATACGCTCTGTAACTGTCGTGAGGGTTACTTACCTTAGAGATTGGGCGTGCTGAGTTGACGTTAGTTAAGACTCCATTATCAACACCTCTCTGAGTTTGAATGAGTTGGTTGGTAGGTTTGTGGGGTTGAAGGGACCAGACGTTTGAACGGTGTCTTGTACTAAGGCCCACATACGGCTGTTATAGATCAAAAAGCTCTACATGGTGTCGACATGTTGCCTCGGCCTACTCGATCGCTAGATCTGCCTTCAGTCGAGCACGTATGAGACGTCACCGGCCGAAAATTCCAGTGTTACCCACAAACAGAAATAACCATCCATCTATTGACCGACCAAGTGTAATGGGCATGGAACTCCATTACACAAACTGACATCTGGCACCTGTACAACACAATCGATGTACAGTTACACCAGTCATTAACATGTACAAGCATTTCTCATTTGCAATTGCATATCTCACGCTTTCGATAACGTGTGATCTTGTAATGTTAATCGTATAAATGTTACACAGGCGTTGGTGTTGCAATTTTTTTTCCGTCATTGTATTTCTCCCACCGTCCAGCGTTTGTTTTTTTCTTACAACCGGCATACTATCTGAGCTCTTGATATTCATACAGCAGCTTCCCCTCCCTCCTAATGTGCTGGGGTACGCCTTCGGCAGCACACCGGTCAGCACTAGGAAACATTGTGTATCAGGCGCTGAACTAAGCGCGCCTATGAGAAGACAAGACCAAGACACGCCCCCAGACTACGCGCCGATAACGCCCCATGGACTACGTGCATATCGGCCGCAGCCGCCGCCGACCGAGCTGGCTCAATCTCTAGATATCAGTACCTCAGTGCGTCGCATCGGGACTCAGTTCGCATGACACCTCAATACATCGCGCAGTGCTCTAGTCTTCCACAGTAATAGTCGTCACCTCGCACGTTAGCTAGCTGTGAGGGAACGTTAGTCATTGTACACTCCTGGAAATTGAAATAAGAACACCGTGAATTCATTGTCCCAGGAAGGGGAAACTTTATTGACACATTCCTGGGGTCAGATACATCACATGATCACAGTGACAGAACCACAGGCACATAGACACAGGCAACAGAGCATGCACAATGTCGGCACTAGTACAGTGTATATCCACCATTCGCAGCAATGCAGGCTGCTATTCTCCCATGGAGACGATCGTAGAGATGCTGGATGTAGTCCTGTGGAACGGCTTGCCATGCCATTTCCACCTGGCGCCTCAGTTGGACCAGCGTTCGTACTGGACGTGCAGACCGCGTGAGACGACGCTTCATCCAGTCCCACACATGCTCAATGGGGGACAGATCCGGAGATCTTGCTGGCCAGGGTAGTTGACTTACACCTTCTAGAGCACGTTCGGTGGCACGGGATACATGCGGACGTGCATTGTCCTGTTGGAACAGCAAGTTCCCTTGCCGGTCTAGGAATGGTAGAACGATGGGTTCGATGACGGTTTGGATGTACCGTGCACTATTCAGTGTCCCCTCGACGATCACCAGTGGTGTACGGCCAGTGTAGGAGATCGCTCCCCACACCATGATGCCGGGTGTTGGCCCTGTGTGCCTCGGTCGTATGCAGTCCTGATTGTGGCGCTCACCTGCACGGCGCCAAACACGCATACGACCATCATTGGCACCAAGGCATAAGTGACTCTCATCGCTGAAGACGACACGTCTCCATTCGTCCCTCCATTCACGCCTGTCGCGACACCACTGGAGGCGGGCTGCACGATGTTGGGGCGTGAGCGGAAGACGGCCTAACGGTGTGCGGGACCGTAGCCCAGCTTCATGGAGACGGTTGCGAATGGTCCTCGCCGATATCCCAGGAGCAACAGTGTCCCTAATTTGCTGGGAAGTGGCGGTGCGGTCCCCTACGGCACTGCGTAGGATCCTACGGTCGTGGCGTGCATCCGTGCGTCGCTGCGGTCCGGTCCCAGGTCGACGGGCACGTGCACCTTCCGCCGACCACTGGCGACAACATCGATGTACTGTGGAGACCTCACGCCCCACGTGTTGAGCAATTCGGCGGTACGTCCACCCGGCCTCCCGCATGCCCACTATACGCCCTCGCTCAAAGTCCGTCAACTGCACATACGGTTCACGTCCACGCTGTCACGGCATGCTACCAGTGTTAAAGACTGCGATGGAGCTCCGTATGCCACGGCAAACTAGCTGACACTGACGGCGGCGGTGCACAAATGCTGCGCAGCTAGCGCCATTCGACGGCCAACACCGCGGTTCCTGGTGTATCCGCTGTGCCGTGCGTGTGATCATTGCTTGTACAGCCCTCTCGCAGTGTCCGGAGCAAGTATGGTGGGTCTGACACACCGGTGTCAATGTGTTCTTTTTTCCATTTCCAGGAGTGTACTTTAATTACTTGTAATTTATGAGTTTTTCATAAATGCGTCATTCATCTGGTCCGTCTCCATAGTCTTTGGCGGTTGTAAAACGTGTTCAGTAACCGTATTTAGAGGCATGCAGCAAATTGTGTGTTCTTTCTTGAGTAAGACGCAGACATCTCTTGCATTCTTTTTCCATCTCCTGATATTAAAAAAATTATGCTCGCGATTAATTAATAATTTCAAAAATCATTTAGCTTACGTCCGCAAAGTGTGAGTGTTGTCTGTCCACTGAAGGTGACTGAGATGAGTGCATGTACAGTTTAATTTTGTTGATAACAGAGAGAAGGGAGAGGATAAATCTAAGTGGACTCGAATAACACCAAAGATGTCTCAAACTCTGACGTCTGCGTCTGACGCTCAGGTCATCATCAATAGTGCAGAATGTTCTGACCTGACGGCACTCAGTCTATCAGTTCGGAATGTAGCCCAAGAGATTTGCTCAAAACCTAGTTTTCCGCCTCCACACCTCTTGCCGGTCAAATAATTGGCATGAAAACTTCTTGAACCAGCCAGGAATCTAACCGATTACCACGGACCCAGGTGCCAACAATAAACGTGAGTTATTGGCCCAGACTACCTGAGCAGGTATGGTTAAATCTGAAACTGTTTTGCGACACATCGACGGAACAATCTATCAAGAGGCGAGTAAATTTTTGAAGTAAATTTTGACAGTTCAATATAGCTCCTGGGAATACTATTTCGATTATTTAATTATTTTACTTATTTTGACTTTAGGTAACATTGATCATAGTTACAACTGTACAGAGTTAATACCAGGTGGTTATAATGAATGTGCAGCTACTCACGGAGGTCAAGTGTGGGTTATAACTATCATATGGCAGCGCAACTTGGTAGATATCCTGATGCGTTAAAGCGGAACCGATTTACGACGGAAAAAATTAGTTCCACTTGTGGCCACCAGGTGCAAATCTGGTGCCGTACACCGTTTGTACGACGGTATGACATCCACGCTGTCATCTGAGAAGCCATAACGTGAGTGAATAGTGTGGCTATCGAGAGGCTAGACCGTGTGTTGTAAGTGAAACTGTTTTACGTGAACGGCAAATTACTGTGCTGCATTCAGCGAATATCGCCGAATAAAAGTTTTGAGGAGTGTTCCGATGCAATTGGATGATTTAAAGATGTTGATAACGAAATCAGAAAACACGGGGAACGTGGAAGACGTAGGAAGTTATTGACGAGGTTGTTGCCTTAATTGACCGGGCAGCACGTGACCAAGGTAGTGCTAGTGTTCGCCATAGTATCACGAGAATTATCCATCCCATTGCCAAGAGTATTGAAAGTTTTGTGTTATATTTTCCACTGCTACCCGTACAAGATCCAGACGGTGTAGTAACTAAAACCGCATGAGGCCCAGTAACCTTCTGAATCAGCTCTTCAGTTTCTGGCACGTGGCCCGGCGATGTTCTATGAACAAATTTTGCACTACAGGGTGCAGCGAATACGCAGAACTGCCGAATTTGGGACACTGTTAAACCACGTTTGTGCACGAAGATCCACTGCACTCGCTGTGTATTTAATGGGACCTTGGCGCACTTACCTACATCTACATACATACTCCGCAAGCCAACGTATGATGTATGTACCAGTACTACGTATTGCCTTTCCTGTTCCACTCGCAAATGGAACGAGAGGAAAACGACTGTCTATATGCCTCCATACGAGCACTAGTCTTTCTTATCTTGTCTTCTCGATCCTTTCGCGAAATGTACAATGGTGACAGTAGAATCATTCTGCAGTCATCTATAAATGCCTGTTAAATTTTCTCGATGGTGTATTGTGAAACGAACGTCGTTTTCCCTCCAAATATTCCCACCTGAGTTCACTAAATATCTCTCTAACACTCGCGCGTTGATCGAATCTACCGATAACAAATATTACAGTACACATCTGAATTGTTTCGATTTCTTCCTTTAATCCGCCCCGGTAGGGATCCCCAACACATGAGCAGGGTACTTGAGAGTTCAAATGGTTTAAATGGCTCTGAGCACTATGGGACTTAACATCCGAAGTCATCAGTCCCCTAGAACTTAGAACTACTTAAACCTAACTAACCTAAGGACATCACACACATCCATGCCCAAGGCAGGATTCGAACCTGCGGCCGTAGCGGTCGCGCGGTTCCAGACTGAAGGACCTAGAACCGCTCGGCCACACCGGCCAGCACTTGAGAGTGGTCGTACACGTGTGCTATATGCGGTCTCGTTTATAGATAAGTAATACTTTTCTAAAACACTCCCTATAAACCGAAGTCGACCATTATTCCTCCCTACCACCTTCCTCACGTGCTCGTTCCATTTCATATCGCTTTCCAACGTAACGCCTTGATATCTAATCGACGTGACTGTGGCAAGCAGGAAACCACTATTGCTGTATTTGAACATTACAGGACAATTTTTCCTGCTCATCTGCATTTTTCTACATTCACAGCAAGGTTCCATTGATCACATCAAATAGAAATTCTAAGTCATCCTATGCCCTTTTACAATCACTCAACGACAATACTTCCCTGTACACTACAACGTCATTGTGAAACAGGCTCAGATTTCTGTTCACCCTATCCGTCAGTGTAAACATCACCAAGTGGGACCCTCAAACCACACCCTCCTTATCCGTCATGTCATCATCACCACATGAGAAGCAATGCCTTATTTCAACAATGTCACCATAATCCTCTTCCTCTTCCCCTTCCCCTACCCCTCCCTCTCCCTCTCCCACTAAAACGACCTAGTATTTTAGTGGTCATTAACATAACAGACACTCACAATCCAGCCCGTAGCAGGCATCTTGACTACGCTCAAAAATATTTGAAGGATCTGAATTTCTTGTGTCATGTTCCAAAGTATTTATCCAAAAAATTATGCAAAGTCAGTAACTTGCGTTATTTTCAGATCTAAAATAAATCAACAACGCACACACAAAATGAAATGAAATGAAATGATCGTATGGTAACGACTGCCAGGACCACTCATCTGGGGAAGTTCGACTGCTGAGATGTAAGTCTTTTCAGTTGACACCACATTGGACGACTTGCCCGTCGATGATAATAAAATTATCACACACACACACACACACACACACACACACACACACAAAATGCATATACCCCGAAACCACAGACTGAGTTGCACTTGTGAATGTTCATAGTTTGATCTCTGTTCCATACTTATTGTAAGGCACAGCGGACAAATGGCTCTGAGCACTATGGGACTTAACTTCTGAGGTCATCAGTCCCCTAGAACGTAGAACTACATAAACCTAACTAACCTAAGGACATCACACACATCCATGCCCGAGGCAGGATTCGAACCTGCGACCGTAGCGGTCACGCGGTTCCAGACTGTAGCGCCTAGAACCGCTCGGCCACTACAGCCGGCCACATCGGATATTCTGATTAAATATTTTCCATTTCTAATTTTTCTACAATGCTTGTCAAGTGTTACAATGCTAATTCTATATCTAAAATGTCTGCAGAAATACGCCATCAAAAAGAAATACAATATTTATGCCGTGTGTCACAATTTTTTTCCACACACATCCGCAGACGCACACACATTTGTTGAAGTTGGTGCCTAAAACATGGTTGTAACTCCCAAAGTCAGTGCTGCAATGCTGTTTCTGAATCTAAACCGGTACAAAAGGTGTGCGGTATAAAAATGACATCCTAAGAAGGTAATTAAAATTCCATTTTTTAGTTCTAACCGACGCAATGTACCAAAACGAACCTAACAGTGCCTATGTCTGTACAAACATATGTTAGCTAAAATATTATACTAATAGGCAAGCGGACAAACAAATGGACGGTCTAAATTAATGTCAGCTACTGTAAGAACCGTGTCATCGTCACATTCCATATTTCCAATGCTAAATTGGTCTACAATGCTTCCCAATGGTCACATTATTAATTCAGAGTATGAAATACCTGCGAAAATACGTCGGCAATGCAATTTTTTTTATCAATGTTATTTCCACATCTTGTGAAGAAATACGTGAGAAATACTCCCACCAACTCTCCCATCCCCTCAACCCCCTCCGTCCCCTCCACCCCGTCCACACATACACACATACACATACACACACACACACACACACGATCAAGTGTTACAACGGCATCTCCACATCTAAAATATCTTTCAAAATACATAAGGAGTGTTGGCATTTTAATCTACAGATATGGTATTTTAGGTTCATAGAACGAACTGACATCAACTGACGTTTTTAAAAGCTTTTCAGCAATGCTTCATCTTGGCAAGCACCATCTGAGGAGGGGGTGGGGGGTGGAAGAAAATAGTTCTAATGTTCTACAACAGAAAAATATAATCGATGTTATTTAGATGCTAACACTGCTTTTTATTACATTTGAACTAGTTCTACTTGTCATAATTTACAGAAACGTATTTTTGAGGGAGGTTACAACATTTGCTGATCTGTTACTACGGTGCCAAGGCTCCCTAATACACATACAGACCGTATTTCAATTACAAACTTCCAAATAGTATCAAAAATTTATAAGACGGACGATTTTGTTCAAATTCTGCTTGGAATCCAGCTCGCTTCCTGGTCAAAAAAACAAAGGAACAAAGTTAATGCTACCAGCTCTCCTGATTATGGTTAATATTCAGTATCGATAACTTCTAATGTTGTCATCCTTGGCTGTATGGCGGCGTTGTTCATGATGAATGTGTTCTCTTCCTGCGTACGCTGCTCTATGGTTCCTGAACGGTGTAGCCCCGCCTAACGAGTTACAATTTCGTTGTACAGTGCTCCCTCGTAGCATTTATGCTCTGAAAATTACGGAGTATTAACCTGTCGAAATATTGATGGCTGTCTAAGAAGTCATTTGGCTTCATTCATGTAAATTTTTTGAACGTTTTATACGGCAGGAGAAACTCAAATTTCACAAAGATGTATTGCTTGCAACATTAACGGGATTCAGTTGTTTCATTGTCAATCAATGCGAAGCCGAAGTATATATACTCTCCACACTTCAGTACCAGAGTGAGTAAGGTCATAGGTCGTTTGGAACTATTGCTAGACACAAACCAGTCCACATGTCATGATTTCCTTCATGCATCACCGCTCCCTCAGATTTTAGTGATCTCAGTTATTTTCCTAATTCTTCTTATTCCTTATACGCTGCCCTCTTTCATCCCCTTTTACTGTTTCATTTTTCATTTCTTTCTCGTGTTACAAAAACGCACCCTCACTGAAACGTCGTCGAAGCCACAAACTGCACTCAGTTTACCCCACTGGTTCTGACACATACAGGGTGTCCAGGGAGGAACGGTCAATACTGAAAGATGAAACAGGAGCGATCATTCGAAGCAAAATTTCTAGTAAACATGAGCTCTAAAATGTAAGTGCTATAGGTACATATCTTCGCTACTGTCAAACGCATCTCTTTTACTGAACAAGTGTTCATAGCTCTTAAGGTATGTGTTTTTAGAAGCCACGTTTACTAGACATTTCTACGTTGAAGGATCGTTCTTGTCACATCAATGACTATTAATCATTCCTCCTGGGACATCGTTTTCTTAATCAGTATCTTTAATCCAATGCCTCGTTTCTTAAGGTAGACAGTGTAAATTGTAACTATTTACAAGATACCACAGTGGTGTAGATGAAGTAGAGACGAACGCTTGCGGTCTGTCAGGCTTGAAGTAACCTAAATTGGCCTACACAAGACAGCTAAGCTACAACGCGTGAGCACCGCGCTAGATTCTCATCATCATCTCTCACAGCTACGACACTGGCTGAGTAAGCTATTAAGTTGACATTAGCAATTTATACTTTCCCGTGAAGGCAATGAAAGAATAAAGACTTCTGTAAACGTCATGCTGAAACTAATGACGTTTAAACTCGATCTAATCTTAACCATTACAACCACAGTAGCTTCGTAGTAAAAAGGCCAGACAAACAAAACGATTGAGAACTTGATTTTGTGCTGTTAAAATTCACAATAAATATTTTCAGGCAAAGAGTGGCCGAGCGGTTCTAGGCGCTACAGTCTAGAACCCCGCGACCGTTACGGTCGCAGGTTTATATCCTGCCTCCGGCATGGATGTGTGTGATGTCCTTAGGTTAGTTAGGTTTAAGTAGTTCTAAGTTCTAGGGGACTGATGACCCCAGAAGTTAAGTCCCATAGTGCTCAGAGCCATTTGAACCATTATTTTTGACAGACCACAAGTGTCTATATCGATTTGTTGTTTCTGGCGTCACCAACACCACTGTAGTACGTTGTAAACTGTTGTCGTTTACACCCTGTAGAGCAAGGGCGGCCAAGGTTTCGGCTCGCGAGCCGTTCCCGGGCCCGAGTGCCAAGACTCTGCCTTGCTGCACATTTTCCCCACCCCCACGCCGACCTGTCTGAGTACGACGATGGCGAAGACGGGGAAACTGTGAACGCGGCGCATTTAAGTAGCAGTACAGTCGCGCTGCTTACGACTTGGTTTCATATTGTACGTTTCTCACCATCATAGATCAGAAATAAAACGGAGTTTTATTTAATTATTTTTGGCACACTGAAGACAAAATAAAATTTTTACCTGGTGCGAACTGTCGGCATACGGACAGACGCAGACAATTTCACACAGTTTCGTAGTCACGTTACCACGTAATCGTGACTTACTTAGTTTCATAATCGAAGAAATCTCGTCTATAAAAATATGTCGATCGAAATATTGCAGATATTATGCAGCCTTATTATGGAGACTTGGAAACTCTACCTGAGGAAAGTAATGTAGGCGTCCTGTAATCTGTAATTAAAACTGAAATTACCTTGCAGGTCATCACTTAGATCCACAAATGCACAGGGGAACTTTCAACTGAAACGACAAACGGTCTCGAAAATAGCTAGAAAACGGAAAAAGGTTTAAGACACAAAGGTATTACAGACTTTTTCTGCTAGCGGGCATTGATTGAAATCAATGGGGGAAGTTGAAAATTGTTATTGGACTGGAATTCGCAGTGTTCTCAAAACCTTTATGAAATCATCCTTGCAATTATTTCAAGGCCACAATGAATTCTTCAGACCTCTCGTTTTCTTTAACGCCAGTGAGTTCTGGAAACTGGACTGTCTTTGTCAGAATGTGTCCCTTCTACAACGCGATTTTCTTTTCAAATGCATCTCCACCAAACTAGAGAGAATCGTGCAATGTCTTAGTGTGGGCAGTGTGTAGAAAAGTCCACTTAAAACGCGCAGTCTGCAGTTAATTCTAATTTTCGTTTCCACACTCCTTTTTCCTCCATAAAGTCAACAATAGCATCTTTTAAATCGAAAACTTTTTTCTGGGCACGATCGTTGACTTAACCAACCTTCTTTGCAGTAATATATGATATCTCCATAGTCTTCGCTCTGTTACGTTGCAAACTGTTGCAACTGACAATGGAATAATGCGTGTGATTTCAGAAATATTGCTATTCATACGACCAACCTCTTCACATGTTCTATGTCTGCAAATTTAGCACAAAGCGTACCTTGAAGTACCGAGCAATGAATCCTGTCTGTCAACCGTCGTAACATTTTACTCGTTCATTGGCAACTAAATCTTTAAAGTCTTTCTCCTTGGTGTTGTAATGTCGTTTCTCAGCAAATATGCAGTACCTGTCGCTTATGCGAATTCAAAATTCTCATCCCTCTCTTCTATCACTTCCATTCATTTTAAAGGATTGTGACGATAGATAACTAGACTGCCTCTTTTTGTGCAGACAGGCACTGGACCTGTGAAGCTCCTTCAGACCACGAGTAAATTACGAAGGGTAAACAACGCCGACACCACGATTTTTCTGAACTCAGAGAGTTACGCCGATCTAAAAATGCGACAACGCAATGCTAAATGAAGTGTCGTATTGTCCCAGATACTTCCTAGATCGAACAAAGCAGAGCAAGAAAGCGGGCCTTGGCCCGTACTCGGCAAGCACACGCTGCACACGTGAAGTTTGGCACGCCCTGGCCACTTATGCTGTAAAGTTAGTACAAATTATGTTGAAATTGGGATAAAACAGTTGTTTTAAACCTAATGTGGAAATTCATGCTCGTTGTATAGTACTACAATTTGTTTTATGACTTATCCATTACGCTATATCTTTTTCTAAAGCCAAATTATCTAGAAAAAAGGAATGTTTTTCATTATGTTTTCTTCCCACGCTTGCCCTGGGAGTAAAGGAATTACATGAATTACCTCTTTTTGGTGAACTGTTCTCATCCACATACATTCTGTAAATAATTTAGAAAGTTCAAATTGTATAGCCCTGATGATTTCGACGACTGGAAGAAAGTAGCGGGTGGCGAGAGGGCAGCCGCGGCTGCGGCAGGTTGCTTTGTGCTTCACAGCGGGAGGCGCCACAATTGTTGCGGGCCGCCCATGGCCTGCCCCTTCTAAAGGCGAGATGCCTTTCGCTTTCACGAACTTAGGTTACGAGGCTCGCGAGTCATTTACAAGACGCCGGCCACCTCCTACCAGTAAAGAACCGGCTCTTCGTTAAAACTCGCTCACCTTTGCTTACGGCGCCACTACATAACAACGCACAAATTAACCACCGACGCTGGTGGCCGGCTATGCTGATGTACGTGGTTTCACAAAGCTGTTGGAGGAGGGGGAGTGGCAGTAGTGATGGGTCACAGGGCGTAGATGAGACTTTGGGTAACGGGTCGTTATCCAATTAAAAAAAACTACAGTATATATTTGGGCACTTGGACCGACACGCCACAGTTACACTGTAAAACGATATAAGTTTTACTTTAATGTCGTTTTTTCATTACTTACGTGTCTAAATGACTAGGGTACTAAGGTCAATTGGAAAGCCGATCACGTCGACTAGTAGTGAAAGGAAACGAAAGCGAGCGATCGCATGCGATAGTAGAAGCAATAATGTTCTTGTAAACATTACTCCATAAGCGAGACATTTGTGAGATATTTGCGAATGTGTGATTCTAGCCGCTACTGACTTCAGTTTGAAACTCTGAAATGTAAACTGACAACCTTGAGACCCAGACATGGGAAAACTGTTTCAACTGTTCTGTAAGATACATGAGAAAGGCTAAATACGCTTCAAGAAGAATATGATAATCACTATTTCAAGGAAGGCAGTAACTAACAGGTGTGAAAATTACCCAACAGTCATATTAACAAGTCAGGGTTGAGCAAAAAAAAGTCACTTGTTATTTACACAACACGGAAAAAACTGGTAGATGCCGACCTCGGGGAAGATAAATTTGGGGTCTGGATAAATGTAGTAATATGCCAGGCAATACTGACCCTTGTCTCATCTTAGAAGAGAGGCGACGAAAGACAAACCTCCGATGTATTTGTAAATTTAGAGAAAGGTTTTGACAATGTTGACTGGAATACTCTAAGTTTATGAAGGTAGCAGAGGTAAAATAAAGGGAAGAAATGTTATTTATAATTTTACATCTACATATACATTTTCATAGATACACGGCAGTCCACCGTACAGCTCGTTGCGGAGGGTACCCCGTACCAGTACTAGTCATTTCCTTTCCTGTCCCACTAGCAAATGAAGCGAGAGAAAAACGACTATCTATATACCTCCGCACGATCCATATTTTTTCTTATCTTCGTGGTCCTTATGCGCATTTTATGATGGAGGCAGTAGAATCATTCTGCAGTAAGCTTCAAATGCCGGTTTTCTAAATTTTCTCAATAGAGTTCCTTGGAAAGAATGTCGTCTTCCATTCAGGGATTCCCATTTCATTTCCCAAAGCATCTCCGTAGGAAAAAAATGGTTCAAATGGCTCTGAGCACTATGGGACTTAATTTCTGAGGTCATCAGTCCCCTAGAACTTAGAACTCCTTAAACCTAACCAACCTAAGGGCATCACACACATCCATGCCCGAGGTAGGATTCGAACCTGCGACCGTAGCGGTCGCGCGGTTCAAGATTAAAGCGCCTAGAACCGCTCGGCCACTCCGGCCGGCCTCTCCGTAGCACTTTCGTGTTGTTCGAACCTACCAGTAACAAATCTAGCAGCTCGCCTCTGGAGTGCTTCTATGTCTTCCTTTAATCCGGCCTGGTATGTAGCCTAAATACTCGAGCAATACTCAAGAATAGGTCTCCTTTAAAGATGAACCACACTATGTTAAAATTCTCCCAATCAACCAAAGTCGGCCATTCACCTCTCCTACCACAACCCTCACATGCTCGTTCCATTTCATATCGCTTTGCAACATAACGTCTAGATATTTAAACGACGTGACTCTGTCAAGTAGGACACTGCTAACGCTTTATCCGAACATTACAGGTTTGCTTTTCCAACTCATCCGCATGAACTTGCATCTTTTCAAATTTAGAAATAGATGTCATTCATCACACCAACTAGGAATTTTATCTAAGTCATCTTGTAGCCTCCTACAGTCACTCAATTTCGACACCTTACCGTACGACACAGCATCAGCAAACAACCGCAGACTGCTGTCCACCACGTCCGCCAAATCATTTGTGTATATAGAGAATAATAGCCGTTCTATCTCACTTCCTGGGGCATTCCTGACGATACCATTGTCTCTGATGAACAGTCGCTGTCGAGGACAACTTAGTGGGTTCTATGACTTACGAAGTCCTCGAACCACTCACATATCTGTGAACCTATTCCATATGCTCGCATCTTCTTTAAGAGCCTGCAGTGCGGCTCCATGTCAAACGTTTTCCGGAAATCTAGAAATATGGAATCTGACTGTTGCTCATCATTTACTGTTCATAGTATAACATGTTAGTCAAGGGAGAGCTGGTTGTCACACGAGCGATGCGTTCTAAAACCGTGCTGATTCGCTGACATACGCTTCTCGGCCTCAAGAAAATTTATGAAATTCTAACTGAGAATATGTTCGAGGATTCTCCAGCAAACCGATGTTAGGGATTTTGGTCTGTAATTTTTCGATAAGTTATTCTGCCCTTCTTACATAAAGGAGTCACCTACCCTTTTTTCCAGTCTTGAGACTTCGCACTAGGCGAGAGATTCGCTATAAACGCAAGCTACGTAAGGGGCCAATGCCGGAGAATAATCTTTGAAAAACCGAATTGGGGTTCCATCCGGACCTGGTAACTTATTGGTTTTCAACTTTTTCAGTTGTTTCACTGCGACAGGGTTCTTATTACTACGTCGTCCATACGAGTCTCTCTGATGGTCAAACGAAGGTATGTTCGTGCGATTCTCCTGCGTGCCCGATTTCTTGAACGTTAAATTTTAAAACTTCGACTTTCACTTTGCTGTCTTAAACCGCCGTACCACTCTGGTCAACAAGTGACTGGGCGGAAGTCTTAGACCCACTTCGCGATTCTACACAGGACCAGAATTTTCTCGGGTTCTCTGCCAGATCTTTTGGTAAGATATGTAGGTGGTACAGAAGACGGCAGTTATAAGATTCGAGGGGCATGAAATGAAAGCAGTGGTTGAGTAGGGAGTGAGACCGGATTGCAGCCTCTCTACAATGTTATTCAGTCCGTACAGTGAGCAAGCAGGAAAAGAGACCAAGGAGAAATTTGGAACGCGAATTAAAGTTCAGGAAGAAAAAGCAAAATTTTTAAAGGTTTGTCGATGGCATTTTAATTCTGCCAGAGACGGCAAAGGACTTGGAGAGGAGGAGGAGATTAGTGTTTAACGTCCCGTCGACAACGAGGTCATTAGAGACGGAGCACAAGCTCGGATTAGGGAAGGATGGGGAAGGAAATCGACCGTGCCCTTTCAAAGGAACCATCCCGGCATTTGCCTGAAGTGATCTAGGGAAATCACGGAAAACCTAAATCAGGAGGGCCGGACGCGGGATTGAACCGTCGTCCTCCCGAATGCGAGTCCAGTGTGCTAACCACTGCGCCACCTCGCTCGGTGGCAAAGGACTTGGGAAGAGCCGTTGAATGCAATGGATAATGTCATGAAAAGAGGTTATAACACGGAAATCAACAAAAATAGAGCAAAAGTAATGGAATGTTGTCGAATTTAATCAGGTAGCGCTGATAGGTTGGAAAATGAGACCCTAAAATTAGATTGTGTTTAGCTATTTGGGTAGTCAAATAAAGAACTATGCACGGAGAAGAGCGGATATAAAACGCGGACTGGCGACAGCAAAAAAAGCATTTCTGAAAAAGGGAAATTTGTTAACACCTAATATTAAATTAAATAATAGGAAGACTATTGGAATGTACTTTGTTTGTAGTGTAGCCTTTCGTGGAAGTGAAACGCGGAGGATATACAGTGCAAACGTCAAGAGAACAAAAGCTTTTGAAATGTGTCGCTACAGAATAATACTGAAGATTGTATGTATAGATCTAATAACTAATATGGAGGTGCTGAATCGAAATGAGTGGGCAGCAATTAATGGCACAATTTGACTAAAAGAAGGCATTGTGTGACAGGACACATCTTGAGGCGTGAAAGAGTCGTCAATTTGGTAATGGAAGGAAGTCTATGGACTAAAAGTTGTAAAGGCAGACCAGTGCTTGTGTTCAGTAAGAGGTTCAAATGGACGTAGGACGCAGTAGTTACGCAGAGATGAAGACGCTTCAACAGAATAGCCTAACGTGAAGAGCTGCATAGCACTAGTCTTCACATTCCTGAAGACGGCAACAACAACAGATTGAGGGAAGGGCAATAGATCGATCTTCCAAACACTGAATTGCTGTTCAGAGTGGAGCAGCGGAGTACGGTTTTTGATGCTGTATCACACGGCGTGGCTTGGCGGTAGTCCCCTATGCTGCTCCACAGCGCAGATTTCCGTATTGCGGTTAGCGCAGCAGAGTGTAAAACGTAGGCGATTTTCACTGTCGGACATGTGAAGCAGAACAGTGCCTCCGTTGGAGATTCGGTTAGTTGAGGTTTCCTGACAAAGAAAGCTTACGCAATGGCAAGTGTGCAATCGGCCAAGCTTGCAGCAGGTGGTGGGGATGCCCGGGACACATACCAGGTTGAGGACAAGTGAATTCGTTGTTACTCAGTGAATAAGATGAGCATCTGTATCAGTGTTGTTGCCACAAGCTATTGTTAACATATCAAGTAATAAGGGACTTACAAGATTCAAAGCCCGGAGTTCAGTTCTATTGTATCTCAGTGTTCACAGGCAAAGTAATTCTCAAAAATTCTGCTTGCACATTCTAACGTATTGTATTCAAAGTACACCTACGCAGCAGCTACCCCTGAAACCGCCCACGCACGGGGTTTTCATCTTTAAGCCCTCCAGAAGTGGTTTTACATAGTGGTTGGCGTACGCTTAGAAACGAACTGGTGCGTCACATAGAACATGCTCCTTCTCTTGGTTTCCGACAGCAGCGCCCTCCAGCTGCAGTTGTCTGTTATATCTGGAAACAAAACACAGTCTGTTCACAAAAATGGACGGGTGTAAAATTGCTACGTTAGCTCTGTTAAAACGCACATTTCCTCCCTTGCCCATAGGCTAGCTATGTTGTTCTCTTTGCAGGATAAGCAGTATCGTAAGGCACAGTGTAATGTTCCATGTCCAGTGAGTAAGAATATCTGATTTTAAAAATTCCATGATGAACAGTGGGACACAATTTTACAACAGTCTTCCTCATAAGACAAAAATTATTTCGTCATTCTTAATTTTTAGTAGATCTCTAAGGCCATTCTTACAAATTACCGTTTCTCTTCAGTAGTATAATTTTTAGAAAATGTGAAGTACAACCCTTTAAACAAGAAAGGGCGAAATATCCTACTACAAATAGTGCAGGATCTCTTGTAGACAAAGCGAAAAGGCGGAAAGAGAAAAAAATTATTTTAATTCATTCTTAGGGTAAATTTCTGTATGGTAGAAGTGTGTGTGTGTGTGTGTGTGTGTGTGTGTGTGTGTGTGTGTGTGTGTGTGTGTGTGTGTGTGTGTCCGTGTGTGTGTACATGTCATTTAATGCATGTACAATCATACTCAAAAGTATCCGAACGACCTGAATTACGTTTCGACAGTAAGTGACGTTTCAAATTCACTACCACGCTCATTGGAATTTAAGTTAACTAACTTCGTCACGTAAGTCATTCCAGCAACTTTAAATATTTTTATGTACAAGAGATTTTGATAATATCTGCTCTCCTGAAGTTCTAGCACAACTCGAAGTATCTTTACATCTTAAAAGGTTTTCCCACACCTGTGAAACGTTGTTCCTGATACGAGTGGTTTGTCATAAGCTTGATGTTGAAATAACCAGTTAAAAGTAACGCGATTAACAGCAGCAAGCATCCTGTGGAAACCACAAAATTAAAATCGTATCACCAGTAATTTCTCTGTACTCATGATTCAACAATTATTTGAACCTTAAATGACATGAAGAACATTTTTGTCCTGCATCTGTCTTCAAACCAAGCACCTATAGCTATTGATAAAATCTTCTCTGGTTGACAGTCGATTCAATGCGTTATTCTCTAATAACTTTTCAACAAGTTTCTTACTTGCCATATTCAGGCGAAGTGCTGTCTTTGCCTGAAGATGGCAAGTAAGAAACTTGCTGAAACGTTGCTGGAGAACAACGCATTGACTCGATTGTCAACCCGAGAAGATTTTATCATCGAGATTGCCCGAGAAAGTCTGCATTCTCAAATGGCTGGTTCAAATGGCTCTGAGCACTATGGGACTCAACTGCTGAGGTCATTAGTCCCCTAGAACTTAGAACTAGTTAAACCTAACTAACCTAAGGACATCACAAACATCCATGTCCGAGGCAGGATTCGAACCTGCGACCGTAGCGGTCTTGCAGTTCCAGACTGCAGCGCCTTTAACCGCACGGCCACTTCGGCCGGCCTGCATTCTCACCTATATCTATTGTAAATAAGCAAAGCTATCGTGCCTAACCGAGACTCGATTACAGCAAAGTTCGTCATTAGTGACTAGGCATGAAGAATCGAGAAATATCGAAGTTTTCACCAGTGTCAGTTAGCAAATCTGCGTGGAACCCTCTCACCACCCTTATCTTCCCGTTAACTAATCACGAAAAACGTTTAATATAATGCAGAATGACAAAGTTTGCATGTGTTTAAAACGACGTGTTATGACGTAAAGTTTTGCGACAGGGACTCGAACCCAGCATGTAATTCAATTGTTAACCAAGTAAAATTACTGTTAGATGTCGAATTTTTTCACCAGCAGCAAGATGTTTGTTGAAATGAGGATACAATTTTTTGCCTGACCGGGAATCGAACCTACACCTGCCGTTGTTGTTTTCTGTCCACGAATTGTTTGGTCACCAGTAGTGAGATGTGTACATGTTTGACTAGAAATAACGGCACCTATCATGTTAGTGTAGGTCAGAAAGCAGTTTTTCATAATCGTCAGATGACTGATGGAGTATTTCAGATTTCACTTATTATTATTTATTAATTCATAGGTGCTTCTCTGTTACTTATTTTCATAATTTTTTCGAATTATGGACCTGGAAGAATGGAAACATTGAATGAACGCCTTACAGAGTATTCTTATTTGCTTTAAGTATTTCTCTTCAGAGAAACGGCAGAATACCCAGGCACAAAAGCTGATAAGAGTCTGGTTAATTTAAGTGTAAATCTGGCTTTGGTGTCATAATTTATGAGACATCTACAGTGGGAATGGCAGGTTGGGGGAGGGAGTGGGAGTGAACAATTGTGTGGTAGACCATAACACTTGTTTATCGCCTCGCTAATGGGGTGACAGTCTTGCGATGGAAATAGTCATTGGCCGAAAGATGCCAGCACAAAGAATTTTGAAGCGATTTACTTTTATGTACTGGCACTATGTTGTGTGTAGGGTGATGGGCGTTGATGTTCTTCACGCACTGTTGAGCAATTCTTTCAAAGATAGAAATTAAGTATGGCCAATAATCTGATGTAGTGGTAATTTGACGTTATGATTCAGCATATGGATAGTCTCTGTAAACTCTAGAATTGTCTGCATGTCTGTGCCGCAGCAATAGAACTCGATAATTCTCATATGATTATTGTGGTAGCAAAGATACGTCGTTAATATTAAACCGCCAGAGGATGAATTAGTAAGTCTGCGCAAGTGATGCATAGAACCTCAGCATCAGGTTCACCTTGCTGAACCTCCCGTTATTTCGAAGTTCTCTCTGTTTTAAGCATACTGCTTGTTGAAAAGATCTTCAGGACAAGCGCTTTTTGCTTTCATTGACAAACTATCACAGCCGATATATTTTAATCATAACGAAAAGATGATATGTTTCTTCCTTTTAGTATTTATGGAGTGAATGACACTCTTACTTAAGGATGACTTATTCTAGACATTACTATTAGCGTTTTGTGTTCCTTTTTCCACTCTCTCATAACTTCTTCTCCTTTCACGTTACCATAAGTTGGAAACGAAGATGCGCTGCATTCAATCCCTAGTTTAATTTTCAGCTGAATTCTGAGCCTACATTTTCTGTCCTTTCTTGTGTTTTCCAGCATAGTAGCCTTTACTGATGTGGAACTTCATATTATTTGTAGCTCACGAAGTTTCCCTGTGATATTAGTTTTGCGGTGGATGGTATGTTGTCTCTTCACGTGTGCCTGTCTTTAATGGATAATGCCGCTGACATCGATCTCAGTAAAAATATTTTTTAAGTCTACTATTATAAAAAAGATGTTTTGCCTATCCATAACGTTTACAGTATAACTACTGACCGACGGGTTGCTACCTTGATGATACGGAATTAGCCTATAAAATTCCATTGATATGTTCGTATCATTCCCGTTAAATAATCTGAGTGATTTTCACATAATGTGTGGAACTAAATATTCAATTTATGGTTATGATATCAGGAAAGTCATTTGAAATGGAAATTGCAATTACTCTCATCTTTTATATTGCGGGCTTATCTGTCCTAGCAAGTACCGGAGCAAAAAGTTAAAGCGGAACGCTGCAGTATTCTGGTAACTGTGAGGTAACATTGTCGCCTGCAAACTGGAAGCTTCTTTGGTCCCCAGTCCGTCTCGCTGAAGTACACATTTTTAGCCGTTTCGCAACAGAGCTGCATGCAGTAAGATCGAAAATCAATAAGGAAATTTCATTTATTTTATTTATAAAATGTCGCATTTCCATACTACTTCAATGTGACACAGGACAGCAACTAAATACAGGCCTTTTCGAAGTCCAGAATGAGTAATATCTTACTAATTAATGCTGATATAGACATGCTCCTGTTACAGGTGCTTTAAGCTCCATTAAAATCTATATTTCAGTTGAATTAGTACAGTGAAGACTTTAAAGGTGTTGTTCATTATTTTATTGGACAATACAGTAAACATCAGAAAGAAATTAATCATAAACAGTATATTGTCTCCTATTATCTAAAACAGTCTAACAATACTCAGGTGTTAACCAAATCCACGCCCGTAGAAACCTACTGGATTTGACTTAAAGACGTCGTCAAACCAGGTTGGAAGTGTATTACCGTTCAGGCAGGAATTTTCTTGACTGTATTTCGATAAGGAGCTTGGAAGGCAAACATTTAACAGCGTCGTATCAGAAGAATAAGTGCATTATGGATGACTTTCCTAACTCGTAGATAGTTTTGTTACTGTAAACGGCCGGCCGTTGTAGCCGAGCGGTTCTAGGCGCTTCGGACCGGAACCGCGCTGCTGATACGGTCGCAGGTTCGAATCCTGCCTCAGGCATGGATGTGTATGCTGTCCTTTGGTTAGTTAGGCTTAAGTAGTTCGAAGTGAAGGGTACTGATGACCGCAGATGTTAAGTTCCATAGTGCTCAGAGCCATCTGAACCATTTGAACTGAAAACGCCAGAGAGCCTTATGTAGTATCAACACATTATAAAGTTTTGTGGGCCGTTTTTCTTACAGTGCGACTAATATGTGTCTTAGTTGTTGCCAAAAAGACCAGCTGTGGTATGCACTTCCCTGGGGAGGTTTTCGATTTACAACACCCTTTTTGAGCCACCATAGGTAAAATATTATGCTCACTTTGCGCTATATGCTTTTTGTTAGGGTTCAGCCTTTAATTCTTCTTAAGAAGTCAATATAAAGACAGCATAATTAGTAACCAGTAGGAATAACGCATTGGAATTCTCAATGAGCCAATTGACGACGAGTAAGAAAAAATTCGTTAATAGTCACCCCTTTGATGTTCGTTTTTTAAATTAGACTGCTCCCGACTTCTGAACCTTGCCTGCTGAATGCAAATGTCGCACGACGCTTAAATTGTCGCACTCCATCACATATGACTGTTGCGATGGCATCCTGAATGTGCAAAATTAGTCATGGCATTGTTTCTTGAAGGAAGAAGGTCTTTTTCTGTTGTGTTTTGCCCAAAACCACTCGCCCCACACGCAACACAAAGGTTCATAGCTGCCTCTGTTGCCTTCACCCCTTTACTAAAACCAAAGCGAACATGATGCCGCAGATGTAAAACCTTTTTCCACTTGCGACTATATTTTATCACACTTGAACAAAGTTCATAAGTTTCAGGCATGCGAAATCCAAACCGAAACTGCGAGATAAATAATAGAACTTCAAATAAGAAAATAACCGTTGATAAATATACTCATAGCGCCACGCGTCTGACGGTGGGCGGGTAGCCAGTAGCTGCTTTCGGGCGAGGAAACACTTGAGTGTCGATTGTTTTGGCCTTGACGCAGTCACGAGCTGTTTGATGGAAGTGTTTCTGGAACTTTTTGCTATTGCAGGTGGATTAGAAAATAAAACGAATTATGTTTGAGGCTCCATCAGAGTAATAACCGTAACAGATATGGTATATGTGATTCAAAGAAACTAGGGAATTGAGTGGACTCGAAAGCGCGACTTCACATTTACATAGCACAGAAGCTTACCACTACAGCACGAGCAGACACGTTTCTGTAACACCTAGAGAAGACTGACAAAAGTTCCTACATATTCTTTTGCATCCTACAGTGTTGCCAAATACTACTTATCGCTGGACTTACAATTCAGAGGGGCGGCTGGGAGTATTGACCGCCTTAAGTAAACTACTCGGACTTCACCTCTCAGTTAGCCAGCTGGCGGCCAGATTTTGTGACTAATACTAGATGAAATATTGTCAATGGCTTCCATTTAAGATGTAACACTCAGTAGGTAAAACTCATTTTTTGAACACAGATTTGAAGGTAAAACTCATTGTTTGAACACAGATTTGAAGGTAAAACTCATTGTTTGGACCCAGATTTGACATTTGCCACGTAAGCTAAGATTGCTCTCTAATGTCACGTTCTAAGTATCCTACATTAGGAAACATGGACGTAATGTAAAACATATATTACACCAGTGTCGTGTTAGCTTAGTGGAGACACTACAGTTTGTAAGTCTTTTTCTTCATTTCTTTATTCCGATTTGCAAACGGCCAGAACGAAATTCAGTGATTAAACCATAAGACAAGTTCTGCATCATAAGCCATATCACAACCTCCATTCAATACATCGTAAGATTGAGCAGAAGAGTCTGTTCTGGAAATACTGAATTACTTCAAAATAAGGCTCAGAAAAGGCTCCAACGGACAATTAATCACAGTAATTTGTCTGTTGTTTGTCGTTTAGGGGATCTTCACCTGAGACAAACGTTACGGATCCTATGAACATACTGAGGCAAATCTGGAGGTGAAGAACGCAAGGTATAGCAGAATTACACACTCCTTTTTTATATCTTTCTTTTTCTATCTGCATCAGGACAGATAAATTTTCCTCGTAAATAAAGATTTTGATTACTGTGTGATATACTTGAATCATTTTACAACTGTGACTGAAACAAAAAGTTTTCTTTCATTACATCAGGCTTTCGTAGCAAGACAGTTAGGGTAAGTGTATAATTCAACTGTAGTTTCCAACACATTTCAATCGTGGTGATTTTCTGCATGAGCAACAGCCACATGAGTAACTTCGCATCACTATGTTGAAATTTTATGACAATTGCGTTAGCAGCTATTAAATTCTCATATTCTCTCAGATACGGCATCTCTAAAACAAGCAGATCTGATAAAACCTATACGAATACTTACTGTGTCACTTCCAGCTAGCTTACGCTCTTCATAACTCCGCCCATGGAATTCGGAGTCAGATGGGCTGTCTGCATTTCCGTCGAAGACACTCTGCGCCACTTTCACTTGGTACATAATTTCTTTTTCATGGGAAAGGGGTGACAGAACATATCATATCATATCAAATCATTTCGTAAGCGTACTGTGCGCCGTTGGTAGAATGGCGGAGCAGTTAAGCCGTTCTGTTTCTAATCTGCGGGTAGATATATCGAATCCTGTCACATCTATGAATTTTAATTGGTGGTGAGATTTATTAGTTTAGGAGGACAACGTGAATTATTAAGTATTCACAACTTTAAAGTGTAACGTGCACACCGCCAGTCACGCACCACTTTTTCTCTTTATGTTTGCACAACGCCAGTCACGCACCACTTTTTCTCTTTATGTGCTGTGATTTATGCTTGGCATTAAAAGAATATGAGATCTCCATTGTGTTTTAGTCGGTATTGGCGTCGTGCCTGCAGATCCATAAAGAGAACACAAGTTAATATGATGTTTTTTTTCGTGTAAAAAACTAAATGCTTCCTCTTTGATGCTTTCATCGGCACTTGCGTCGTGTGCCATGTGACAAAAAGTTTAGTTTCATGTTCGTTTTAGTTTCGTTGATCACAGGTTACAAAATATGTTCATGTCAGAAACCTGTTGAACGACTGAAAAGAGTGAAATATACAAAATAGTTCTTATGTATAATTTACTCCCCTTTAAAAAATAAATTAAGGCAACAAGTTTCTGGATGAATCTGTAATTCTGTGGCAACGCTTCCCATGCGTCATGAACTGTTTCGGACAATGCTGTCTTGGTTGTGGGTTCTGATTTTCTACAACCAGCAATTTTCTCCATCTGCCCACACGTGCTCTATGGCACTGAGGTCAGCACCTTTGGGAGACCAGTCCAACAGCTCAACGTCTCCGCTCATCTAAAACAAATGTTTTCCACATTTCGCTGTATGGACATTATTCTGCCCCCTGAAAATCTCTTACGAACAGAAGGAAGCATTATGGTCTCCAGTATTTATGAATTAGTAATGACTAGAAAAAGAACTGGCCAGTTGCCACTGAACGTAGCAGCTATTTGCTCCGAATTAAATACTGCCATGTATTTTGACCACTGCTTCTAAAAATGACAAAGAAACATTAAATGTTTCCTTCAAGCACACGTCTAGCAGCAGCAGTATAAAGAAGCTGATAGCGATAATGACAGTAACAATCAAAGTATTTGGTCACTTCATACTCTCGATCTAAGAAGTTTCTTGAAGTAGTGAAAATTGCAAAATGGCCTCGAATCGAGGCAATGGTGGCGAAAAGTATCTTTACATCCCACAGACATTAGATTAACGTAATTTCCTTGTCAGAAGCCTGTAGTTTCTTAGTTGAGAGATACGTATTTTAAACATACACGAAGAGATCTCCTTCGCCTCTGGTAATTCCAAGTGAAGAAAGACAGGTTGCACTGTAGTTCATATCCGCATAATAAATATCATATCTCTTCGCTACCAGATGGGGCAGAGCCCGTAAGGCTGGACCATAGCAGAGGGGGGAGTCTCGGCAAACAGAAACTCTAACGTCAGTGAACTTCCTTACACTAGAAACTTTATTTTATTTAATGAGCAAATGGTTATTTAAGGTCACAGAGCTCTTATTTTATTTGATCTTGGGACGTTGAAAAATTTGGTGCTGCATTGGGATTAGACTTTGAATCTCTACTTTTGTGGTATTTGACCCACATGGGACGATATAGTTTGATCATTTCGTTGTTTTCCCCAAGACACCAAGCTCCTATAGGTCTCCACGAAAAGCACATATATGGGTTCCAATACTGTTCCAGTACAAAAATATACATGGTTTCATTCCAAGCCTTACTATACGCACATCGGACTACTAGCGATAAATAATTTTCGTTTCTAATGTCGCTTCATGTGTTGTCAACAAAAACGATAGGTGCCGTTATTTCTAGTCAAATATGCACACATCTCACTACTGGTGAGCAAACAATTCGTGGATAGAAAACAAAGGAGGTAGGTGCCGGATTAGGTTCCAGGTAAGGCAAAAAACTGTATCCTCCATTCAGACTCAAACACCTCGCTGCTGGTGAAAAATTCAATATCTAGCATATGATTCCACTTATTTAAAAATTTGATTACGTGCTAGGTTCGACTCCCCGTCACAAAAACTTAGGTCATAGCACTTCGTATTAAATACGTGTAAACTTTGTCATTTGACATTATATTCAGATTTGCTAACTGATACTGGCGAAAACTTCGATATTTCTCGACTGTTCAAGCCTAGGCGCCAGTGTCGATCTTTGCTGTGATCGATTATCGGTCGGACATGATAGCTTTGCGTTGTTACAATGGCTATAGGTCCTTGGTTTCAATATAGCTGCAGAACAAAAACGTTCGTCATATCATTTAAAGTTTAAATTGTGCACAAATAATTGCTGAATCGTGAGCACAGAGAAATTAGTGGTGATACAATCTTAATTTTGAGGTTTAAACAGAGCGGTTTCCGCTGTTAATTGCGTTACTTTTAACTGGTTATTTCAGCATCAAGTTTATGACAAACCACTCGTATCAACAACAACGTTTCACAGTTGAGAGGAAACCTTCTAAAGAGCAAAAATACTTCGAATTGTGGTAGAACTTCAGGGGTCCAGATAATGCCCCAAAATCTCTCGTTTATAGAAATATTTAAATATCTAAAGATTGCTGGAATAACTTTACCAGCCGCTGTGGCCGAGCGGTTGTAGGCGCTTCAGGCGGAACCGGACGACTGCTACGGTCGCAGGTTCGAATCCTGCCTCAGGCATGTGTGTGCTGCCCTTAGGTTAGTGAGGTTTAAGTAGTTCTAAGTTCTAGGGGACTGATGACCTCAGATGTTAAGTCCCTTAGTGCTCAGAACCATTTTAACCATTTGGAATAACTTATGTGACGGAGTTAGTTAACTTAAATTGTAATAATTATTATTGTGATTTTGACATGTCACTTGCTGTAATAAAATTGATTTTACAATAGTTGAGAGAGGTCTAGTGTCTAATGACGCATTTCCAGGTATTTACAGTATCATGGTGGTGATTTGCATCTGAACTGATTACCGTAAAGAACAGTGTTCCCTAGTGATCTCTTGTGGTATATACACTACTGGCCTTCCTAGTGATCTCTTGTGGTATATACACTACTGGCCATTAAAATTGCTACACCAAGAAGAAATGCAGATGATAAACGGGTATTCATTGGACAAATATATTATACTAGAACTGACATGTGATTACATTTTCACGCAATTTGAGTACACAGATCCTGAGAAATCAGTACCCACAACAACCACCTCTGGCCTTGATACGCCTGGGCATTGAGTCAAACAGAGCTTGCATAGTGTGTACAGGCACAGCTGCCTATGCAGCTTCAACACGATACCACAGTTCATCAACAGTAGTTCAAAAAATGGTTCAAATGGCTCTGAGCACTGTGGGACTTAACATCTATGGTCATCAGTCCCCTAGAACTTAGAACTACTTAAACCTAACTAACCCAGTCATCACGAGGCAGAGAAAATCCCTGACCCCGCAGGGAATCGAACCCGGGAACCCGGGCGTGGGAAGCGAGAGCGCTACCGCACGACCACGAGCTGCGGACATCAAGAGTAGTGACTGGCGTATTGTGACAAGACAGTTGCTCGGCCACCATTGACCAGACGTTTTCAATTGGTGAGAGATCCTGAGAATGTGCTGGCCAGGGCAGAAGTCGAACAGGACTTGCAACATGCGGTCGTGCATTATTCTGCTGAAATGTAGGGTTTCGCAGGGATCGAATGAAGGGTAGAGCCACGGGTCGTAACACATCTAAAATGTAACGTCCACTGTTCAAAGAGCCGTCAATGCGAACAAGATGTGACCGAGACGTGTAACCAATGGCACCCCATACCATCACGCCGAGTGATACGCCAGTATGACGATGACGAATACACGTTTCCAATGTGCGTTCGCCGCGATGTCGCCAAACACGGATGCGACCATCATGAAGTTGTAAACAGAACCTTGATTCATCCGAAAAAATGACGTTTTGCCATTCGTGCACCCAGGTTCGTCGTTGAGTACACCATCGCAGGTGTCAAGGGTAGCCGCAGCCATGGTCTCCGAGCTGATAGTCCATGCTGCTGCAAACGTCGTCACTGTTCGTGCAGATGGTTGTTGTCTTGCAAACGTCCCCATCTGTTGACCCAGGGGTCGAGATGTGGCTGCACGAGCCATTACAGCCATGCGGATAAGATGCCTGTCATCTCGACTGCTAGTGATACGAGAGCGTTGGGATCCAGCACGGCGTTCCGTATTACCTTCCTGAACCCACCGATTCCATATTCTGCTAACAGTCATTGGATTTCGACCAACGCGAGCAGCAATGTCGCGATACGATAAACCGCAATCGCGCTAGGCTACAATCCGACCTTTATCAAAGTCGGAAACGTGATGGTACGCATTTCTCCTCCTTACACGAGGCATCACAACAACGTTTCACCAGGCAACGCCGGTCAACTGCTGTTTGTGTATGAGAAATCGGTTGGAAACTTTCCTCATGTCAGCACGTTATAGGTGTCGCCACCGGCGCCAACCTTGTGTGAATGCTCTGAAAAGCTAATCATTTGCATATCACAGCTACTTCTTCCTGTCGGTTAAATTTCGCGTCTGTAGCACGTCATCTTCGAGGAGTAGCAACTTTAATGGCAAGTAGTGAACTTTGAATAGCCACACGACAGTGCTGCAAAGAGAGTAGAGGATCTGAGGGACAGTTAAGATATGTGGGCTGCATGGAAGTCAGGCGAAACGCAGTTCCGGTCGTTTGGATACTTTTGGTTTTAATAGTACATGTATGTTCGTGCTAAGAATCACACCCATTATTTACAAAGGAATTATGTATCTCACAATCTGGAAAGATTTTTATGAATAAATAAATGAATATTAAATCATCATCAATCACGGAGTGACGTAGAAGGCAATTTTGCATTTTGTTGGTTCGTATTCCCTCGCATGTCCACAAAATCTGGCAGACTCATCCTGAGTTTATTCTGTTAAATGAATAAGAAGGTTCCAGAATCTTTTAGAAACATGAAGGCAAATATAAATATATTTTTGCATCGCAGGCAGTGAAAGAAGTCCGCTAGATTTCGTATCTTCTCACCTTTATCCACTACACTACAGCGAACTTGTGTAATTTGCGAGCATTTCTTTTTTGTAGTCTTTAACTGCTACTTTATCGTCAGATGATATTTAATTATAAGAAATCATATAAATAATGTCGTGTTTTTCATTAATCTTCAGTGTAGCATAACGTTGATGAGGCATAATTTCCTAACACAAGCTATAATAGGAAAATTCTTTAACCACTAAATCGCACCACCAATGACATGTTTTACAGAGATACTGAGTGTGATGCTGTATTGAATCAGCATGCGCTGATCAGCCTGTACATTTGACTACCGACCTACCATCTATATAAGCTTGTGCAGGCAATAGCAGCGCCACCTGGCGAGGAACGACTGCTAGTCAGACACACGCACTGTGCTTGTAGTATCAGTGAGCGTGCTGTCCGTGCGTAGAATGAGGAAGGCACGAAATCTATCTGAGTTTGACCGAGGGCAGATTGTGATGGCCCGGACGCTCGCCACGAGCATTTCGGAAACTGCACTACTTGTTGGGTGTTCGAAGAATGCTGTGGTGAGTGTCTTCAACAGGTGTCGAAAGCAAGGTGAAAGCACGTCCAGACGTCGTGGGGTTGGGCAGCCACCCATCATTATAGATGTCGGACGTCGCAGATTGGCCAGATTTGTAAAACAGGTCAGGCGGCGAACTGTGGCGGAACTAATGTGAGACTTTAATGCTGGGCGTGTGTCTGAACACACAGTGCACCGAACACTTCTAACGACTGGCCTCGGCAGCTGAGGACCCATGCATGTGCCAATGTTAATACCACGACATCGGAAATTACGACTGAAGTGGTCACGTGGCCATCGGCACTCGACGTTGGCGCAGTGTCAGAGCGTTGCATGGTCTTATGCAGCCCGATATCTTCTTCGTCATGCCGATGGGAGAGCGCGAATCTCTCGTCTTCCAGAGGAAGACACCTGTACAGCGGGACAGGGACAAACTGGCGGCGGCTCCATTGTGTTCTGGGAAACATTCACATCGGCATTCATGGGTCCAGTGAAGCTTATGCAAGGCGACATGACGACCGCAGAGTATCGTACACAGGTTGCAAACTACGTACGCCCCTTCATGATGATCATGTTTCCAGAAGACAGTGGCATTTTTCGACGAGATAATGGGCCATGTCATAACGCCAGGCGTGTGATGGAGTGGTTTGATGAACACGGTCTCGAGTTCCAGTTGATGTGCTGGCCCCTCAACTATCCAGGTCTGAACCCTATCGAACTATCGAATACATCAGGGATGAAAGCGGCGTCGGAGCTCATCAACCCCCCCCCCCCCACACACACACACACATCCCACCCAGCAATGTACGGGAATTGCGTGACACGTGTGCGTAGATGTAGTACCAACTTCTCCAGCGACCTACCAAGGTCACCTTGCATCCATGACACGACGCGTCGCCCCTGTTATCCGGCTATTAGGTAATGTTCCGGATGATCAGTGTATAGCCACAGAACGTAAGTTATAATATAAATCTCATCTAATATGAACTTCAACTAAAGACAACAATAATCAGTATTGCCCCTCAAAAGTTCTGCTTGCGATGTAGAACGCGATCTTGCATCTTATTGGCAACGTTCCTGTCAACGAAACAAAAATCTCACTTCTCATATTCTGTCTTTCACACAGCAGACTGCTGTGGAACACGAAAATCTACTTTCTGACGTCATAAAACGCGACTAACTCCTCATTCTGGAGCTCTTTCTCGTCCCGTGTGAGGCTGATTTTAGCCTTTGTCCCAAGTGGCCGTGCTGGACAGAGGCCATAATGAGTCACATCAGGCAGATATTGGCTGCAAGAAGCGTCGGAAATTGTTTGGCGCCTTCGACGCAAGACGTAAGAAGTAAGACGCAGAGAATCGACGAACTGTGAGCACAGCGCAATGGAAATGGCTGCAGATGTACGACGATGCTTATTGAGATTCGGATTTACCTTTGATTCAGAGAGTTGGAAAATAGCAGATGTAGACCAGTGGTTGCTGGGAAAAATTCGATTTAAGGTCAATGCAACATTACTCATTCAGTGTATTTTCTTGTCTAGCGTGATGTACATAAAGGTACGTGTGCTTACAGATGAAATTTGCGAATATACTTTAAGGACGAAAGTAAATAAGTGATGAACTGCACAGAATATTGGTAGTGCTACCACAATTGTGCTACTTAGATTCTCTTAAACCTTACGCCGACTAGCACCAAACGTTGGCCAGAGAGGTTGGTTGTTCTATTGTCCTGAACCAGAAGGCTCTTTCCACGATGGCCTAGAAAAGAATGTCCAGACTTCAAGTTGTCGGCACTCAACTCTATACTCCCATAAAAACTCTACATGGAGGAAATGCTGTTGCCAATGTGGTAGGAAAGATCTGTTGCCGTGTTCGTGAGATAGCAGGGGAAAGCGCACATAACGTACCTTCCGTTGTATACAAAAACAAATTTTTGTACACAAAGTTGGCACTGCGGCGAAGCAGTGTCGTGATGACTGGTGAACTTTACGCACCAAGAGCTCTGTCCATATTGATGCAATACAACTGGCTGAACTACATTTTTAGAGAGAACGCAACAAACTTTCCCACGAAAGTGAGGTGGTGCTATGGTGTCTGAACGTTTGAAGTCACACAGAAAAAATAGAATTTCATTTTCAGTTATTCTCTGAGGGCTGTTAGGCGGCCATGGCATAAACTAAACCCCGGAGGCGTAGGCGCCAGCCCGGCTTTCAATAGCCGCAGACGGAATCGTTGCCCGAGATCCACGAACTGCCCATTCCACTCAATACAGACCAGCTTGACCTAACGAGATGCAGTGAATGTCTTTCTGCCAACAAAGGAGGCAATAGACACACTTCCCGCGGCACCGCCCACTGTCGTGAGTGCAGAGTTGCCTCCTCCGTCACACTGCTGCAGTATATTCACTAGATTATTGAAATTTGCAAGAATTAGAAATTTATTATTCACAATCTCATTTTACAGTTCGAATTGACAACTGGCACTATTGGTTGGCAACACCCAGAGATGAGCTTCCACATCTCTGTCTCTCTCCTTCCTCTTATCTCCTTTCTGTGCCCATCTCCTCCTCTGCCCTCTCTGTTTCCATCTCTGTACATTTAACCTTTACCCTCCCTCTTTGCATCTCCTCCTCCTCCTCCTATCTGTGTCCACCTCCTCCTTCCCCAACTCTATCTGTCCATCTCCTCCGCCCCGCCCATTCTCTCTCAATGTTATCACCCCCACCCGAATAGGAGGTTGGTGGTTCCTACCCACGCAGTATTCCTTTCCAGACAGTAAGTAATGTGTGCGCAATGTTTGATTGAAATCAGTGAGTGGTTTAGGAGCAGATGCGGAACATACATATATACACTCATACACTCCTGGAAATTGAAATAAGAACACCGTGAATTCATTGTCCCAGGAAGGGGAAACTTTATTGACACATTCCTGGGGTCAGATACACTACATGATCACATTGACAGAACCACAGCCACATGGACACAGGCAACAGAGCATGCACAATGTCGGCACTAGTACAGTGTATATCCACCTTTCGCAGCAATGCAGGCTGCAATTCTCCCATGGAGACGATCGTAGAGATGCTGGATGTAGTCCTGTGGAACGGCTTGCCATGCCATTTCCACCTGGCGCCTCAGTTGGACCAGCGTTCGTGCTGGACGTGCAGACCGCGTGAGACGACGCTTCATCCAGTCCCAAACATGCTCAATGGGGGACAGATCCGGAGATCTTGCTGGCCAGGGTAGTTGACTTACACCTTCTAGAGCACGTTGGGTGGCACGGGATACATGCGGACGTGCATTGTCCTGTTGGAACAGCAAGTTCCCTTGCCGGTCTAGGAATGGTAGAACGATGGGTTCGATGACGGTTTGGATGTACCGTGCACTATTCAGTGTCCCCTCGACAATCACCAGTGGTGTACGGCCAGTGTAGGAGATCGCTCCCCACACCATGATGCCGGGTGTTGGCCCTGTGTGCCTCGGTCGTATGCAGTCCTCATTGTGGCGCTCACCTGCACGGCGCCAAACACGCATACGACCATCATTGGCACCAAGGCAGAAGCGACTCTCATCGCTGAAGACGACACGTCTCCATTCGTCCCTCCATTCACGCCTGTCGCGACACCACTGGAGGCGGGCTGCACGATGTTGGGGCGTGAGCGGAAGACGGCCTAACGGTGTGCGGGACCGTAGCCCAGCTTCATGGAGACGGTTGCGAATGGTCCTCGCCGATACCCCAGGAGCAACAGTGTCCCTAATTTGCTGGGAAGTGGCGGTGCGGTCCCCTACGGCACTGCGTAGGATCCTACGGTCTTGGCGTGCATCCGTGCGTCGCTGCGGTCCGGTCCCAGGTCGACGGGCACGTGCACCTTCCGCCGACCACTGGCGACAACATCGATGTACTGTGGAGACCTCACGCCCCACGTGTTGAGCAATTCGGCGGTACGTCCACCCGGCCTCCCGCATGCCCACTATACGCCCTCGCTCAAAGTCCGTCAACTGCTCATACGGTTCACGTCCACGCTGTCGCGGCATGCTACCAGTGTTAAAGACTGCGATGGAGTTCCGTATGCCACGGCAAACTGGCTGACACTGACGGCGGCGGTGCACAAATGCTGCGCAGCTAGCGCCATTCGACGGGCATAACCGCGGTTCCTGGTGTGTCCGCTGTGCCGTGCGTGTGATCATTGCTTGTACAGCCCTCTCGCAGTGTCCGGAGCAAGTATGGTGGGTCTGACACACCGGTGTCAATGTGTTCTTTTTTCCATTTCCAGGAGTGTATTTACACACATCCATACATTGATTTTTATGATATGTAAGGATATAAAAGAGCATAGGTTATTTAACTATACTGACGTGGGCTAGGGATTATATCGTATTTCGAACTTAGTTATAATACACTGACAATTTATTGTAGCGTACATCGTTGCATTGTAATAAATGGTTCTAACCTTTTTGAGCATAGACGATATATACACATTCAGTTAAAAATTGAGAAAATAAAATTGCAGTTATAGATGTAACACGACCTGCTATAGCACTTAGGCTGCAGGCATAATGATAATGGCAACAAATAAAATATACATTATCATTTTTAGCTGGTTCACTGTACATCAGAGCCTCCGAGTCTGACGCGATTTATGCCATTGTTGTATCGTTTTCCATTATTCACTAGCGTTATTCAATGTAACCTGCAATACTTTCCAGCTAGAGGATGCAGGAAGTACTTCATAACGAATGCGTTCGTCTTATCGGCGTAAATTAGGCTTATGATCGTTTTGATGCATTTTCGCATTCATGTTTAGGCCAGGAGATATAACACTATGATGTTTTTCCTTACGACTCGCCGCACGGGGTAGCCGCTTGGTCTATGGGCGCCTTGCCACGGTTCGCGCTCCCCCCGTCGGAGGTTCGAGTCCTCCCTCGGGCATTCGTGTGTGTGTTGTCCTTTGCGTAAGTAGTTTAAGTTAGATTAAGTAGTGTTCAAGCCTAGGGACTGATGACCTCAGAAATTAGATCCTATAGGAACTTACCACAAATTTCCAAAATTTCCTTAGGACTCGTCTAGTCTGCTGCCGGATACTGAGCTCCAGAGTGGTTTCATATTTCACATGTAGGAAACATCGATGTTTAGCTAAACACAGCAGTGAGGACAAGAACGGATTGCATCAAATCTGTCCCTTTTCACTGTTTGTCAACTTGAAACATCCCCTTCAAAAAATTCATGAACTACTGTGCTGGTAAATCTCTACGTTACTTGATTTTCAAACAGCTGAGCAAAACTGAGCCTACTCAGACATTACTCTCTTTACTTATTCTGATCGACACTAAACTAACACACGATATTTTTAGCGCAACGCAATCTGACTTCCAAAACTCCCTTCAAAAGAATGGCCCTGACTAACAGTAACCTATACCTTTCACGAATCACTTACCTTACAAAAATCTTCGTTACTCAAACTACTGCAACACAGCGAGCGCCAATACTGCCAGCTAAATAAAAGATTATAGCTACTGAAGGCACTAACTACTGATAGGCATAGTCAGCAAATGAAAGATTATGATAGAGAACAAACAATGTATTTATCTTAATAATGTTCAAAAGTCATCAGTTCCTGATATCCAGTATTACAAATTTACTCTTTCTGGCGGACACGTCCAGATCGTTCGCTCTTAAAATTCTGCCATCTCTCTCCCCACATCCACAGCTACTGGCGGCTCACCTACAACTGCCCAACACTACGATAGCAAATATTCCAACAATGCAAACCAGCCACAGACTGCACACAGCACAGTCAGTGATTTTCATATAGAGCGCTACGTGACGTTACCAACATAAAAACCTAAACAGTCTAATTACAAACTTTAAGAAACACTGCACCTCCAGATCTTCGAAGACAAATGCCCTCCTCCAGGAATACGAAAACTAATTAAAACTCCTCAGTTTCCAGTGATTGCCCATGAGGAATATCAGACCCATATAATACCTGGCCAAGAACATCCGCCAAGGAATTACCACAATGTGCTTCGAATACAGTTAATAGGAATCGTAGAGGCCATATAATCTGTGCAGAAAGCCTCCACCGATGGGGAAATGCTTCATCTTGACTGTGGCAATGAACATTAGACCATCAAACACAATGTAACAAGCTGTAGTATACGAACTTATACTGGAAATCTAGAACATTTCTTTGAAGTGACAGAGGCAGCACTTGAATTGATTGAATATTTAGATATTAATTTGTAGATTTACTCGTTTAATTCTATTTATTTCGTAAAATAGTGTAATTCATGTGTGCAAGTTGCAGTTCGCTTTGTATTGCGGTGCGTTAAATAAATAAATAAATAATCCTCATAATCACGATGAAATCGTGTCACTGAAGTATCAGACCGGAAAATAACAGACACACGCTAGAAGGAACGGAGGAGTAAGAGTGAAAAAAAAGGAGCAACAGTAGCAGGCATTGGTATAATATTTATTTACAGACACAATGGTCGCTTAAGTCGAACACTCCGTGAGACATTCGTAGAAACAACGCAGAATAGCAGGAAGTGATCATTAACATAAATGTAAGCCCGCCCACAGCCAAATTATGCGGACAGGAAAAGAACTACTAACTCCACGTCGAACAAGACGTGAATAAAGCAGAAGAAACAAAGAGAGATAATTCATCACGAGGAGGGGGAGGGGGGAGCATAATCACAGGCAGTAAAAAATGTCACGCAACCGTTTCACACTGGCGCCAGCAATCAGTTAAACTTTTGTGCCACATTTCCTCGTCGCTAACACTCGCAGTAAACGGCGGATATTCAATATGGCCGCGAGTTCGTTAAGTGCAATTTAGACATCTAAACGTTAGACGGATATTCGATATGTGGTTTTCGCACTCCTGCAGACCAATAACGATAGAAATCATTCATTAATTACCGAAAATTGTATTTAGCCAAATCGGTTTCCAGGTTGCCGTCATATTCAGTGACTTTCATAATACATGCAACAATTTTAGGAACTGGGGGTACTGTGTCCTGAGTGAGATTCTAAGGTAAGGTAAAAACTAAATATTAGAATGAAGTCACTACACTGGGTTTACAGAGCACAGATGGATAATGCTGAGTATTACATAAAAGAATAGAGAGTATACGCATTCGTGCTCGAAGCGAATTACATCTTGCAATGCACTCCAGAAATCAGATTTGCTCTACCCAGTTACATTACGTTTAGTTAGAGGCTATATACATAAAAACATACATAAAACGTGCGAACATTTTGGCAGGTGCACTCCAGCCACTTTAGCGTAGTGTATTCCTTGGTGAAATATATGTTACAAGTAAGTCAGATACGTGTACATGAACTCGCACATATTATCTGAATCGTGTGCTGCTTAGGTTGCTCTCTGAAGGACTTGTGTGATGTCACCTGGTTTTAACTGTAAAATGGACTTTTTCTCATATTTCTTATAGTACAGCCAATAAAGTAGTAATTCTCTGTATTCTATATCCCATTTGGACGTTCAGACTTAATAATAAAAATATCCTTCTTCACTGTATCTCATGCAGATTTCGCTACTTCCAAGCATAACGCAATATCGCTGTCCGTCTCAGAAACGCTAGTTGCTTTCGTCGCAAGAGCGTAAAGTGTTTATTAAGGTGGTGCGAGAACTTTCGTTGTGGGCGACACAAGTATTGCAAATGTTTGGCTTATAGGACGTCACCGCTGCATTTCCAAGAAGAGCAATTAGAATTTTCACAATAGCAGTTTTGTATGTTTATATCAGTGCTTCATCAGTACAAGTGTTCATAATTTATTTTTATTAATAAGTGTACTTTCCGTACTCACGTTACAGGTTTGTCGAGGTCCACAGCGCCGCGACTGTTGCGGAATCAACAAACGTAGAATTAAACATAATTCGGCAAACATTCTATTCTAGAGACGCTATACACTATGTGTGTTTATAATTCACGAGTGAAGATACTATTTGTTCGTGTATCGTGTCGCAATATCAGCAGCCAACCGCGTCGTAAAACAGTTACGCATGTACTACTGGTACAGATAACCAGCGTCGTTCAATATGAGCCAATGTTAATTACATGAAACTGAATCAGTTACTAAACGCAGAACTCAATATGCGAACGGTGACTTTCAAATGATCGGGGAGTTGGTGAAAGAACAATAAGATTGGATAGCACATCAATAGGTCGTGATGTATTGCAAACAGACCACTGTGGCTGAAGCATTAATTACAGTTTGTGACTGTTGCTTTATTCAAACGGTTTCTGGATAGGACTACTAGTACTAGTACTACTAGTGTGTGTGTGTGTGTGTGTGTGTGTGTGTGTGTGTGTGTGTGTGTTTGTAGACTGTAAGCCGATTTTCACCAAATATTTCTCCTCATTACGTGAATGCATCCCCAACCTTTACGTAAATAAAGAATTACAGTACCGGTACCTCCGAGCACCGAGCAGACAGATAGGTATGTGTGATATAGGTAGATGATCGTTATATATTTTGATTCACGTAATATAATGTGTAGTTGTGTGTTTGTGTGTGTGTGTGTGTGTGTGTGTGTGTGTGTGTGTGTGTGTGTAATTTCGCATTTTGAGGTTTGCTAAATTATCCTTTGTACCCATGGTATCTTACATACTGTGACTCCACCCTCAGTGCGTTCTCTTTACTTTACTGTAGAATGTAAGTAACATTCAAGAAACAAGATCTGTTGCAGGAAAATAAAAATGAATGCAATGAGGGAGGTGTAACAGCACCGAAACATGTCAGGAAACAGTTAACATGATGAAACTGTGTTTTGCTCAAGGTCAAATCCTCAAACTTACTTTATTGTATAAGCAAACATGGTCTTAAAGACACCTCAAGACGAAATATATGGCTTGACACAGTTAATTATACTGCATTATATTATTTTTCTCTAATTTAAGCTTAGAGCGACGCAAGTATGTTTCCTCAGGCCGCTGCTGCTCATTCGCAAGTTTCTAAATATTTAAAGGAAACTGTGTAAACCGCTGAAGACGAGGTAACACCAGAAACATACGTCAGTATCTATTTAGCTATAATGGACACAATAATTCAAATTTATGCCTCAGTGAAATACACTTTGGAGAACATAGATTAGTTTGGGACCACTACTGATGGAAATTACTTACTTTTTGATTAATTTGAACTGACAATTTCGTGATCGAAGTCTGTGCATCGTAACGACACCGTAAAAAGTTAATAAACCTAAAGAGATATAACTCTATTTATAATACAATGCAGGAACGTATCAGGCCCTGAAAATCGGCCGGCCATTGTGACCGAGTGGTTCTAGGCGCTTCAGTTCGGAATCGTGCTGCTGCTACGGTCGCAGGTTAGAAACCTGCCTCGGGCATGGATGTGTGTGATGTCCTTAGGTTAGTTAGGTTTAAGTAGTTCTAAGTCTAGGGGACTGATGAACTCAGATGTTAAGTCTCATAGTGCTTGTGGCCATTTTTAACCTGGAAATAGCAACGGTTCATTGAGGAAGAGAGTACACCATTTCTTTTTAGATTTTTTTCTGTTTTTTTGTTTTCTGGTACGCCATCTCCAGCTGAAGCGATACACTAATGATTGGTTAACGTCGATGTAACAAATTGCATGGATGTTGAGACTTAAGCCGGCCGAAGTGGCCGTGCGGTTAAAGGCGCTGCAGTCTGGAACCGCAAGACCGCTTCGGTCGCAGGTTCGAATCCTGCCTCGGGCATGGATGTTTGTGATGTCCTTAGGTTAGTTAGGTTTAACTAGTTCTAAGTCTAGGGGACTAATGACCTCAGCAGTTGAGTCCCATAGTGCTCAGAGCCATTTGAACCATTTTTTTGTTGTTGAGACTTACGTTTCACTCGCTGTCTCAAGTAGTTCCAGACATTTTCTGTTTAAAGCGATACCAAGTCTATTTGTAGACTAGTTATTGAAATTTGAAGATACTTAGACATAAACTGTCTTTCATGTGGGCATGACTGCTTTCCCACAAATAGCATCGATTTTAGGGGATCTTCAAGTCAAAAATCAACCTTTCATTAAGAATATCGAATATGGAATTAGCATTTTAGGGTCCTCAATATCAGAAATTCGGGGAAATATGTTTTCATGATGTCCGATTCTGTGCTGAAACATGACAATATCTACAGAAACTGAAATCAGGCAGAAAGTTAATAGCACGTCACAGTGAGTGACTACAATATATTCGGAAGCGAAACAGTTTGTGCCCAAAATTTTCGTTGCTTATTATTATTGGCAATTTAATTCAGTACGAGGAAGTAAATGGTTCAGTGCCAGCAACTCGCAGATACAAGAATATGTCATCGGGCTTAATCACAAAAAAAAACAAGGGCTGCAGTGTGTTCTGAACCGTCAGGGAAAAGCGGCAGTGTGTAATGCGCGTAGAGGGATTCTCTGGACACAGTTTGTCGCTGTAAACATGTACGAGCTGAACACAGTAGTAGTTATTACCTCCTTTGTGTTTTCTCGTTAGAAAGCAAATCTCTCCCTACATGCCCCAGAAACAGTGCGCAGTCAACATCAGGCGGACCTTCATACTTCACTGTAAGTAATCAGCTTATCTAACGTTTCAGCGTGCTTGAAATTGTCGTGCCTGGATGTTATCGGGCTCGAAATGTTCTGCGATATATTAAAATATAAATAACCATGTTAAATACAAAAAAAAAAAACTTGCAGCACGTAAGGAACCAAATGGCATTTCTATGGTAATGACAGAAGTCTTCATTGACGATGGTGAAGCATAAATGGAAAAGTTCGATATAAAGAATCTTGATGCAGAAGTGAATGAGTTGAAAGTTAAGAAGCCAGACCTCTTGTGAATGATCCCGCCTGTGAAATAAGAGAACCTACGAGTCGCTGTCTGATTTATTTATTATGTACGTAGTTGCAAACAGTATAGGACTGACGCCTTTTTTCACAAGGAACGGAGTGCTTAATGGTAGAAATAGTCCTGTCGGTCGTTGAGAATCCCCACGCTACAGTGATGAAAATTCATCAACACAGATTTTCAGTGGATTTATAGGCAGGCTACGTTAATAGACTCTGCTTCGTGCCCGCTTAACTGCACCAATGAAACACTCCTCACTTTGTTGGAAGATATAGCACCTGATCTTGGTGAATGCACGTGGTTATAGAGCTATGGAGCTAAAGTTCACTTTGAACATCTTGTTCATCTTCTGCGTCAAAAGACAAATGAGGTGTGGATGGGAACAGGTGCTGTTGTTTCGTGATCAACTCGCTCACCTAATCTAATCGCACAAAATTTCTCTTTTTCGAGTCATGTGAAAAGTTTTGTGTACGTGACACTGATGAAGCAAAACATTATGACCACCTGCTTAACAGAGTGACGGTCCATCTATTGGAATGCAGTACAGGAACAAATTTGAATGGCATGGGTTAGACATGACCTTGGTAGGTTTATGGAGGTGTGTGGCATTAGATGTCAACGTACAGGTCACGCAATTCCCGTAATTTCGGTAAAGTGGTTTGTGGGCGTGGAGCTGACACCGGATATCGTAACAGATGTGTTCCATCGGGTTCTACTCAGGTAAAATTGGTGGCCCTGACATGAACTTCCTTTCACTGTCAAACACCTCAAACTACTGAAGCACTATTCTGGACAAGCGACGCACATAGTTATCCTGTTAGAAGATACCATCACCATCAGGAATGACATCAACCGTGGTTGTCCGCAATAATGCTCATATAATCCACAGTTGTTATGTTGCTTTATATTTGTACTATAGGCCCCACAGAAGACCACCCAGGTGAATATCTCCTCTAGCATAATACTGTCCATAATAGACTGCATCAGTGGCAAAGTGCATGTTTCGAGCAGCTCATCGCCTATATGACGAAGTTCCTGACATGCAACACCTTGTCGTCTCCTTGGGGTCTGACCGTCTTTCAGCTTCCCACAAATGCTCAAGACAGTAGCATTCAAACAGCCTACTAATTGGAAATATTCGTTCCCTAGTACAGAGCCAAAACAATTTGCCCTTTGCCAAAGTCGATATGTCAGTGGATTTCCTTATATGCAGGCCGCAGCGTCGCTAGAATGGTTCCCCATTGCTCTCTGCTCCGCTAATGTGCTTTCCTTAGCTGCATGAAACCAGTCTCTGGACTGAAAACTACAACAACAACTTGTCATGTGCCCACAATACCATGCGGTATTCAGTCTAGCGGTATTCAGTGGTCACTATGTCACCCCACGTACGGCCGGAGAGGAGCTTGAGGAGACTGAGGCGGGAGTATGCCTTGGCTTGGATTGTCCGGAGGTGGGGAGTCCAGGAGAGGCGACGGTCGAGGATGACGCCAAGGTACTTAAGGGTGGGAGTGAGGGCGATAGGACGGCCATAGATGGTGAGATAGAAATCAGGTCCAGGGAGAGGAAGATTGCGGAGCGACGGGAATTAAGCTGGTCGGAAAGGAGATGAGTGAGGTGAAGGAGAAGGTCGTCGGAAGAGAAGGACGGCCGAAAGCCACACTGGGTAACGGGAAGGAGGCGGTGCTGGCAGAGATGCTGGTGGATGCGGCGGGTGAGGATAGATTCCAGGACCTTGCTGAAGACCGAGGTAAGGCTGATGGGACGGTAGGAGGAGACGGCGGACGGCGGTTTGCCAGGTTTAAGGAACATGAGGATACGGGAGGTTTTCCATAGGTCGGGGTAGTAACCGGTGGACAGGACTACATTGTAGAGCCTGGCCAGGGTGAAGAGGAAAGAGACAGCAGCTTCACAAAGGTGACGGTAGGTGACACGATCGTGACCAGGAGCGGTGTTGCGTCTTGTGCGGAGTGTAGCAATGAGATCCTGTGTAGTGATAGGGGCATTGAGTGCCGTGTGTGCAATGTTGTCCGAGTACTGGAAACCAGGAGCGAGGGGAGGGACAGAGGTGTCAGTTCGATCGCGGATATCCGGGAAGAGAGAGTAATCGAACTGGGGATCATCGGGGATGGAAAATACATCGGAGAGGTAGGAGGCAAAGTGATTGGCCTTACTAAGGGTGTCAGGGAAGGGGTGATCATCATGGAGAAGGGGATAGTAGGGGGAAGGTTTAGTTCCGGTAAGGCGACGGAAGGCTGACCAGAACTTGGACGAGTTGATAGGTAGGGTAGCATTTAAACGGGTGCATGTCTGTCACCAGTCCAGGTGTTTCTTAGCTGCGAGCAAATTATGAATGTGTCGCTGGAGTTGCCGGTGGCGTCGTAGTGTGTCCGGGTCACACGTGTGGAGGAAGGTACGGTAGAGACGGCGGGATTCACGGAGGAGGAGGACGGCCTGTGGGGGTAAGGTAGGACAGTAGGGGTGGATGGCGACAGTTGGGACATGGGCCTCCACGGCCTCAGACAAGGTTTGCTGGAGAAAGGAGGCGGCATGGGTGACATCGTCGGGGTGGTGGTAGGTGAAAGGGTGGCTATCGACCTGGGTGGAGAGGGTATCCCGGTAGGCATTCCAGTTGGCAAGGGAATAGTCATGGATGTACTTAAGGGGAGGGTCATTACGAGGGTTGGGGCGGGGGCGACGACCGTCTGAAACAGTGAGGAGGACAGGGAGATGGTCGCTACCAATAGGCTCCAGGACATCCACCGTTATGATGCCAAGGAGGTTGGGGGAGGAGAGTATAACATCGGGAGTGGAGTTGGATTCGGGACGGATGTGCTGGGGGATGGCGATGAGGTCGCCTTGAAGGGAGGAGAGGAACCGATGCCACCCCCATAACTGGGCAGCGGAACAACTATGGATGTTGAGGTCGGTGGCGATCACGTAGGAGGAGAAGGTATGGTCGATGTGGGAGAGGAAGCCGAAGGGAATAGGGGCGATGGTGGCGCAGGTAACGGTAAGGCCGGCGAAGAAGAGACTAAGGATCAGGTGTTCGGTGGGGTCGGGAAGGAGAGCTTGGAGTCAAACGGGGATCTGGCGGTGGAGACCAATGGCAACTCCGCCACGCACAATTGGGAGGGGATTATCGGAGCGGTGGAGGAGATAGGGCGAAGTGTGGATGGTGCGGTGGGGTTGGAGGAAGGTTTCATTGAGGAGGTAGGCATCCACACGGTGGGTGGCAAGGGTGTGCAAGAAGAGGTTCTTGTTGGCGGGAAGGGAGCGGATATTGTTGAAAAGGATACGTTGCTGTCGCGCCATGACAGGGATTTAGACGAGGGTGTCAAGACGGGAGAAGGTGAAATGGGCCTGGTTGTTGGAGTAGGTGGCGTACATTTTGAGTTGGAAAATGGAACGGGCGGCAAGGGATATCTGTTGGAGTGTGTAAGGGGACGGAAAGGGATGAACATTCTGAAGGAGGATGGTGAGGAACCTGATAATGTCCTCAGCGGTGGGAGTGGATGAAGGGAATTGCCAGGAGGGGTGGGGACGTCCGGAGGACGGACAGGGACGGTGAGTTCAGGAGTGGTCGGAGGGGGTCGGGCTTTACACTTTTGGGAGTAGGTGGGATGGGGGAGATTGCAGGTATTGCACAAGGGAGGGGATTGAAGGTTGGGGCACTGCCAGAGGAAGTGCGCTTGCCTACAATGTGGGCAGGTGGGGGCCTCGCGGCACTCGGCTGTTGGGTGTGCGTTATAGCGCACACACCTCTGGCAGCGCATGGATTGAGGAGGGGAACGGGAAGGGTCGACCTTGTAGCGCTGGTTGAAGAGGAGGGCACCCTCCTTCAAGAGATGGTCAGTGGACGGGCCATCCTCGGAGAAAACCCGCATGAGGCGGGTGGGGCCGGCCGAGTTGAAAATGTGGCAGACCGCCCGCACCTCCAGCGTGGGATGCACCTTGAGCTCCACCAACACCTCCTCCTCCGTGATCGACGGACTGAGCCGGGTGATCACAGCGGTGAGGGTCGGCGGGCAACGCGGGGGTTGGGGTTGGCGGGTAGGAGATGGAGAAGGAGCAGGGGTGAGGGAGGAGTTGGGGCCAAAATGGGTGATGGGGAGGTGGGCGAGGATGTCAGTATGGAGGGTTGGGCTGGGGGTGGAGATGAGAATGGAATCCCGTCTGGGAGTGAGGAGAGAGATGTTGGCACCAGGGAAGTGTTGGCGGAGGAGGAGGGAGAGATTCCGGGCCTCGAGGAGGGAAGGATCAGGGCGGGAGAGGAGGTATTTGTATAAAGAGGGGGAGGAGGAGGAGGAGGAGGAGGAGTAGGAGGAGGTGGAGGGAGAAGGGCCAGGTGAGGAGACATCCATGGCACCCTGGGGGCGGAAGGAAGACGGGGCGGGGCCTTTTTGGGAGCGGAGGAGGTGCTGGTGCCACTAGGGCGTTTAACGGCGGCAGAAGGGCGGGTGGTGATATGAGGGATGGGAGCTATAGGGAGGTGGTGGGAAGGAACAGGTCCCGGCGTGGACGCAGCAGTCGGCGCCGGAGATGGTGACGATGAAGGCGATGGCGACGGTGACGGTGGCGGTGGTGGCGGCGGTGATAGCGAAGGCGATAGGGAGAGTTGGGCATGGACAGTGGCCCGACGGGCCACCACCCTAGTTGGAGCAGCAGTGACAGGCTGGGGGAGTGAGGGGAAAGGATGAGAGGGAGAGGAGCGGGAGGAAGAAGATGGAGAGGGGGCGACAAAGAGCGAGGGCGAAGGGAGAGTGAGAAGAGACGGGATGGAAAGAGGGGGGTGTGACTGGGCACACCATGTTATGGTGGTGGTGGCGGCGGAGGGGGAAGTATGAACTATGGCTGTGGTGGTAGTGGTGGTAATGGTGGTGGGAGCTGACATGACGACAGGGAGAAACAAAAACGCGCAGAACGGAAAAGAAAGGACAAAAACTGGGGACAGACGAAGGCAGAGATGGAGGAAGACGGAGATGGAGGAAGACGAAGACGGACGAAGACCAGAGTCCCACGCTGCTGGCGCTGACGCTGACTCGACGACGGGTGGCAGGAATGCCGCTGCTGCTGCTGCTGCTGCTGCTGCTGCTGCCGAGGACGGGGCCGGGGCCGGGGCCGGGGCCGCCGCTGCTGCTGCTGCTGCTGCTGCTGAAGGCCGGCTGGCTGGACCGCTGCTGCTGCTGCTAGAGGGCTGGCTGTCTGGCTGCTGCTGCTGCTGGCTGGACCGCTGCTGCTGCTGGAGGGCGGGCTGGCTGCTGTTGGCTGGACCACTGTTGCTGGCCGGGACCGCAGCCGCTGGACGGGACGACTGCTGCTGCTGCTGGGCTGGACCGCTGGCTGGCTGGCTGGCTGGCTGGCTGGCACCAGAAACCTAGCGCTTCGATTAGTGCTGGAATGGCACAATCGAAGGGCGGTATCCTTGCGGAGTACCACCGAAGATGACCAGAGCGAGACTAGCTCGGTGTTTTATCCTGTTGGCCGCTCTCGCCGGGCGCGGAGGGCGAAGGGAACACCAGCGACCAGAGAGGGACAATGTAGCCGCGTCTGGCGGGTGCGGACCTCAGACGGAACACACGACGCGGCGCGGACCGATTAGGGAGCGCCCAGCACGAAACAGAAGTGGAAATCATAGTAACAGTCAGGAGATAGAGTACCCAACATCTCAGACCAGGTCTGACACACCTCAGATGATAACCACATCCGTTGATGACGGCCAGAACGGGCGCCGACGGCAGTCGGAACATCTGCGACTGGAGGGGTCCATTGAAGCCGAGTCTGGCGGGCACGGACCACAAATGAAACACTCGACCCGGCGCGGACCGATTAGGGAACGCCCAGCTCCTCCCAGGCATAAATACTGGACTCGATCGACCCAAGGATCAGTCTCAGGTAGCACCTGAAGAAGACAGCGAGGCACGCTGTTGAAATATCGTGCGAGAACGACGCGAACATCCGGCTGGATTCCCGAATATCCAAGATGTCAACAGATCGCCGAGAAAGCATGAAGAATTACATCAGAAGACTGTACGGGGAGGAGATGTACCGTAACATCAAGAAGCTGGACAAGCTTTGACAAAGGAAAGGGAGGATGCTGTGTTCTCTCTGTTCCCTGCTGAGATGCCGAGAGGGGGAGGTAGTTCCAGTTTTCACCAGGATCAAGCATCACGTTAACTCGAGAGCGGCAAACAGGATAAAACACCGAGCTAGTCTCGCTCTGGTTAGAGAGAGAGTGCGCGACCTGCGCCACCGACTGGATGTTATGTCCAGGGACTTGCTGTATCTAACTATAGCAGCTTCCTTGACCACTCAAGACTGGAACCAGGTTGACGGTGCCTCCTGGTCTCTAGCAGAATGCACCAGCAAGAAGTCAATGGCATGCCAACTAGCCAAGTTTGAGCGCCACAACAACAAGGCGCAACAGACTGGGGACACACGCACGGTGGTCAATGTAAGTGACAAGCAGCTCGATGAAACCACCTTAAAAGTACTTAGCAAGGGCCTCAATTTCGCATTGACCCCTAGAAACGTGCCTGTAACAGCCTTCATCAGTGCAGTTGAGCAAGTGGCCAACACGCTACCTTCTAGTGTGGCCGAAGAGATCCGAAGAGAGACCTGCAGGGCGCTCACCAAGACCAAGCCACCCAAATCCAACATTTCAGGTGACGAAAGGGTGGCACTGAGGCGTCTCCGGGAGGATGACAGCATTGTGGTGTTGCCCACAGACAAGGGGAACTCCACAGTCATCCTAAAGGAAACAGAATATGACAGAAAGGTGCAACAACTTCTGGAGGACCCTGCATACAGGTCAATAGCTAGCGACCCTACAGAGAAAGTGGACAAAAAGACCAGGGCTCTGTTGAAGGAGACGGGCCTGCCTGAACAAGTCATCAAGAAGCTGCTCCCAAAGCGCCGGCACCACCTAGACTTTATGGACTCCCCAAGGTTCATAAGGATGGGGTTCCACTGCGACCTATTGTCAGCAATATTGGCGCAGCAACTTACCCTACTGCGGAATACCTGAAGATGATGTTGACACCACATGTGGGCAAAAGTGCACATCACATCCGGAACTCAGAGGATTTCCTGCAACGACTGGGCCAGCAACACATCACAGACACAGACATCATGGTTAGTTTCGATGTGGTGTCTCTCTTCACACAGGTACCACTGAAGGAGTCACTTGAGCTTATTGGAGAGAAGTTCGATGGGGCTCTCCTTGATCTATTCAGGCATGTACTCACCTCGACGTATTTCCTATATGGGGGTCAATTTTACGAACAAACAGAAGGGGTGGCTATGGGCAGCCCTCTATCACCAGTGGTGGCCAACCTATTTATGGAAAGGTTTGAAGAGGGGGCGCTCTCTTCAGCCACATATCAGCCCAAGTGCTTTTTTCGGTATGTGGATGATACCTTTGTCATCTGGCCCCATGGTAGAGAGAAGTTAGATGAGTTCCTGGTAAATCTGAACTCTTGCCATCCGGACATTCAGTTCACAATGGAAATGGAGAAGGATGGACTACTTCCATTCTTGGATGTTCTGGTGAAGAGAAAGGCAGATGGCACATTTGGACACAGTGTGTACCGCAAACCTGAATTATACCTACAAGCCAGCAGTTGCCACCATCCGGCACAGAAGAATGGAGTGCTCAAAACACTGGTCCACAGAGCACAAACTCTGTCAGATCCTGATAGTCTGGCCACAGAAATAGAACACTTTCAATCAGTGTTCAACAGGAATGGGTACTCCTCTAGAGATATCCAGAAGGCACTTCAACCTGCTAACCGGCCAAAGGATCAAGAAGAACAACCAGAAGAGGCAAAGAAGATGGCATACCTGCCATATGCCGGACCTATCTCTGCCAAGATCAGCAGGATTCTCCAGAAATATGACATCAAGAGCATATTTTGCCCACCCACCAAAATTGGGGCTATGCTGGGGAATGAAAAAGATGACCTGGGGCTACGCAAGCCAGGTATTTACAACATACCATGCCAGTGTGGGATGTCATACATTGGCCAGACCACCAGAACTGTGAACATCAAGTGTAAAGAACACCAGAGACATACCAGACTCAGGCAGGCAACTAAATCAGCCATAGCAGAGCATTGTCTGGAACTTGGTCATTCAATGGATTACAATGACACCAAGATTGTGACACAGACCTCAAGATTTTGGGACAGTGTCATTAAAGAAGCCATTGAGATTAAGGTCACAGACAATCTAATCAACCGTGATTCGGGATACCAAATCAGCACTGCCTGGAATCCAGCGCTTGAGCTTGTGAAAACTCAACGCAGGACACTCCGGGATTCTACAAGAAATAGAAGTGGAGACCGAGAGAACAGCCGTGAGACAAGGTGTCTGACATTGGAGACCAGATCTGACACACCCCAGATCATGAACTCGACTTCAGAAGACGGCCAGGCCGGGCGCGGACGGCGGATGGAACACCAGCGACCAGAGAGGGACAATGTAGCCGCGTCTGGCGGGTGCGGACCTCAGACGGAACACACGACGCGGCGCGGACCGATTAGGGAGCGCCCAGCACGAAACAGAAGTGGAAATCATAGTAACAGTCAGGAGATAGAGTACCCAACATCTCAGACCAGGTCTGACACACCTCAGATGATAATCACATCCGTTGAGGACGGCCAGAACGGGCGCCGACGGCAGTCGGAACATCTGCGACTGGAGGGATCAATTGAAGCCGAGTCTGGCGGGCGCGGACCACAGATGGAACACTCGACCCGGCGCGGACCGATTAGGGAACGCCCAGCTCCTCCCAGGCATAAATACTGGACTCGATCGACCCAAGGATCAGTCTCAGGTAGCACCTGAAGAAGACAGCGAGGCACGCTGTTGAAATATCGTGCGAGAACGACGTGAACATCCGGCTGGATTCCCGAATATCCAAGATGTCAACGTCGTCGATGTTCGATCTAATAAGGGGAACCTTGCGCGACATTATTTTGCTGGCGTAGAAGATGGAGGACGATACTTTGGTCAACATTTGAGAATACAACATGTTTTACAAGCAGAAGAGTAAAATAAGCAGTATTATAAAAGTGAATCTACGAGGCCTGTCTAAAAAGTATCCAACCTTTGGCCAGAAAAAATATTTCGAGTACCTGACTGGGTTGGGAACCTAATCCCCTTCAAAGTAGGCCCCTTGTGCTTGCACACACTTAGCCCACCGATCCTACCACTGCTGGAAACACTTCTGGAAGTCTTCTTTTGGAATGGTGTTCAGCTCCGTCCTCGTGTTCCGCATTATCTCTTCTCTGCTCTCAAAACGGGATCCTATCAGTGGCGTCTTCAATTTTGGAAACAACCAGAAGTCGCAAGGAGCCATGTCTGGAGAGTAGAGAGGTTGGCGAATGGCTGTAATTCCATGTTCGGCCAAGAAATTCTGAATCAAGTGGGATGAATCTGTGGGGGCGTTGTTGTGATGTAGTTGCCTGTTTTCCTCCGTCCACATGTCTGGTCTTTTGCGCCGAACAGCGTCACAGAATCGCCGGAAAACATCTTGATAGTTCTCCTTTGTCAGTGTTTGTCCTTGGGGTCCGTATTCGTGATGCACAATTCCACGGACATCAAAGAAGACAGTCAGCGTCACCATGATTTTGCTTCACACCTGCCGCACTTTCTTTGGCCTTGGAGACTCGGGATGCTTTCATTGCGAAGACTATATTTTTGTTTCTGGGGCATACCCGTACACCCACGACTCATCTCCAGTTATCACGGTGTTCAGAAACCTAGGAGCAGTATTACTGGTGTCCAGAAGGTCCTGTGCAACGTCAAAACGGAGGTCTTTTTGCTCCAGTTACAACAACTTGGGCACCAATTTCGCAGCCACTCGGGGCATGTTCAAATCATCACGCGAAATTGCATGTCCAGAATCTTTACTCACTCCAACCTCTTGGACAATCCCCCACACGGTCAAACGACGATCTGTCATCACCAAATTTTGCACCCACTCAACAACAGCTGCATTCCGAGCAGTTTGGGGCCCGCCAGAAGACTGGTCACTCTCCGCTGATGTGCGGCCATTTTTGAATCGGTTGAACCACTACTTAATTTGTGTTACACCCATCGCATCTTCTCCAAACACCTGTTGAATCTTACGAATTGTTTCACTCTGAGAATAATCGAGCTTTTGACAAAATTTGATGCAGTGTCTTTGCTCAACACGTTCAGTCACCTTGAGAGAATCGGTAATCCGACGAACACGTTGTGTAGCACCTCACTCAGCGACCGACAGGCAGCGACTGACGCGCTGGAAGTCGGGGACAAAATTCACGCATGCGCATAAAGGTCTCTTCCTTTACTGTGTACAGTGGCGCGGCGCTATCATCTCTATTTTGCGTGGGAAAATTAAAGGTCAGATACTTTTTAGACAGACCTCGTACTTGGCTCTGGTCAGGAGTTCTCCATCTCACCATCTCAGATTGATTCAGTAGCCATTGTCTTCCATTCACTGAAGTTTGCAACATCAGAACAAAATAATATACAAGGGGATCAAAATTTGCAACGATAACTGTCAATGGTGAAAACCTTTAATAACAGGAGCAGAAACGTTACAAAGAGTTCGCAGACAATGTGTTCGTGAGATAATTTTGAATGTGTGGCTACAGGACATCATCAGTTAGAAGAAATATATTTGAATTTGTTTAATTCCCCACCTAATTTGGCTCAACCTTCAACCGTGTCATACCTAAACAAGGAATATGATACTGCTTCAGCACTTTACGTAAAAGACCTTGGAATAATCTTGGATGAACACCTAAACTGGGAAGAACAAACAGTCACAGCTTGCCGGAAATCGCTCTCCTCCCTCCATGCAATTCAAAAATTTAGAAAAATATTTCCAACCCATGTTAAACAAAAATTAGTCCAAACACTAGTCTTGCCTAATCTTTACTACTGTGATGTAGTTCAACACGGCACAAATAGTGAAAATTCGAGATGCCTCGAGCTAGTGATGAATGCTTGCGTTGGATACGTGTGCAATATACGGTTGTATGATCATATCAGTCCATCATACTCCCAACTAGGTTGGATACGCCCACATAAGGCACGCGATCTCCACACGATGTGCTTACTTCATCGATTTCTTAGCCACTGGTGCCCCCAATACTTATCTTCTCACATTAAACACCTGTCATCATTCCACAACCGCAATACCAGATCGGATACGTCTAGCATCTTGGCTGTACCTTTACATAACACAAAATCTTTCTCCGTGTCATTCTCCATCTCAGCCATAGGACTATGGAACGCGCTCCCCTGTGATCTGCGTCTTATCCAGGACCACTCAACATTCAAGAGGGAACTCAAAACTTACATATTAGGGACGGTATAGCCACCATTGTTGTGCCCCTCTCATCTATTTCTTTCTCCTCTCCATCATAGCTACGAATTTTACCATTCTATTTCTCTTCCTCTAACCTATCTACCAGTTTGGATTCCGTAGAAATACTGGAACACGTGAGGCAATACTGACCTTACGACTTATCTTAGAAGAAAGATTAAGGAAAGGCAAACCTACATTTCTAGCATTTGTAGACTTAGAGAAAGCTTTTGACAATGTTGACTGGAATACTCTCTTTCAAATTCTAAAGGTGGCAGGGGTAAAATACAGGGAGCGAAAGGCTATTTACAATTTGTACAGAAACCAGATGGCAGTTATAAGAGTCGAGGGACATGAAAGGGAAGCAGTGGTTGGGAAGGGAGTAAGACAGGGTTGTAGCCTCTCCCCGATGTTATTCAATCTGTATATTGAGCAATCAGTAAAGGAAACAAAAGAAAAATTCGGTGTAGGTATTAAAATCCATGGAGAAGAAATAAAAACCTTGAGGTTCGCCGATGACATTGTAATTCTGTCAGAGACAGCAAAGGACCTGGAAGTGCAGTTAAAACGGAATGGAAAGTATCTTGAAAGGAGGATATAAGATGAACATCAACAAAAGCAAAACGAGGATAATGGAATGTAGTCGAATTAAGTCGGGTGATGCTGAGGGAATTAGATTAGGAAATGAGACACTTAAAGTAGTAAAGAAGTTCTGCTATTTGGGGAGCAAAATAACTGATGATGGTCGAAGTAGAGAGGACATAAAATGTAGACTGGCAATGGCAAGGAAAGCGTTTCTGAAAAAGAGAAATTTGTTAACATCGAGTATAGATTTAAGTGTCAGGAAGTCATTTCTGAAAGTATTTGTATGGAGTGTAGCCATGTATGGAAGTGAAACATGGACGGTAAATAGTTTGGACAAGAAGAGAATAGAAGCTTTCGAAATGTGGTGCTACAGAAGAATGCTGAAGATTAGATGGGTAGATCACATAACTAATGAGGAAGTATTGAATAGGATTGGGGAGAAGAGAAGTTTGTGGCACAACTTGACCAGAAGAAGGGATCGGTTAGTAGGACATGTTCTGAGGCATCAAGGGATCACCAATTTAGTATTGGAGGGCAGCGTGGAGGGTAAAAATCGTAGGGGGAGACCAAGAGATGAATACACTAAGCAGATTCTGAAGGATGTAGGTTGCAGTAGGTACTGGGAGATGAAGAAGCTTGCACAGGATAGAGTAGCATGGAGAGCTGCATCAAACCAGTCTCAGGACTGAAGACCACAACAACAACAACAACAACCTATCTACCTCTTCTATATCTCTTTCACCCCATTCTATCGTCTTATGTCTCTGATCGATGAGAATAACTCACAAGCTGCAAGAACATAACGAGAAAATTCCCAACTAGCAATAGGACTGACATTCATAAAAGAAAAATATGTTTACTTTCCTATACATAGTCATTATTATTATTATTATTGATTGTTATAATTATTTCTTTAATTGTTATAATCATCATTGTACTACTGTTATAATCTCTATTTCTTTTTTCTTTGACATTAATACTGTATAACACGTTATATGTCCTTAATGTTCTGTAAACACTGTAACTCGTTCAATCTCAGTATGCCTGGTTAGGTGTAAGAGAGGGCCTGAAGGCCCTAATCTTGCCAGGTAAAATAAATGCATAAAAAATAAAATAAATAAATACATATTACTGTTTACTGTAAAGTCCTTGCTGTTAAAGGTGGCGTTCCATGTGTCATCCTCTCATTTCGATGGAATGCTTCACCCGACCCTGTGGTGAGTTACGAATTCTTTGAAACATCTCCGCATCATCTCGTAAAGTTTGACTGAAAACAGTTCACTGCTAGACTTCTTCGACAGTATCAAAGAGAGTGATGTACACTTTAATTCATAGATGACCCCCGACAGAAAAATTCAAAGAATAGAGCTCATGTGACCCTGGAGTCCAAGGTACAGGCTCTTTTCGACCTAACCATTTTGTACCATATTGACGTGTTAGATAGATTACGTCAGCAGCAAAAGATACCGGTGCCACATCATGCATTTACTACATTTCCCGAACATGGGCCATGGGTAAAATTTAAGCCAATAGTTGCGTACTAAATCGACGAATTGACGTTTAACATACATTTGTATTAAATGCCACCATATTCCATTCTGAAGTAAATGACGCCTTGCAGCCACATAGTCACAATCATCTCGAAAACGTTTCATTGGTGCACACATGTATTTGCTTCAGTTATCGTATAGACGGGGCAGTCGAATGAAAACAAGACTGTTGGAAAAAGTAAGTAAACTGTTTATTTTAATCGCCATAACTATTAATACATTAATCCCACTATTAGACAATCACCATCCGAAGCAAAACGATGCCACGAATGGGTTTCTTCGGGGCTTCAAAGATTTGGAAACCGCATGGGGAGAGATCGGGACTGTATGGACAATATGTAAGGGCTTCAAGCGAAACTTCTACAGCATACTCTACAAACGCCCACTTGTTGGCAAGATTGTTTGGACTACGCTGCAGATGTTTCGCTGGGAAGCCCTTGCACATCCTCTATTCAGTCCCCATCTGCCATCATGCGGTTCCCCTGGTTTTGGAGCCGTTAAGAAAGACATTCGTAGTCTTAGATTTGCTTTGGACGAAGAGGTGCACGCCGGATACAGTAATTGCTCCATAAGCAACCGTAGAAAATTTGCCATGAAGACATTGACCGTCTTTTCTCACAGTGGATAAATGTATTAACAGCTATGGCGATTACTTTTTAAATAATAAACAGCTTACTTACACTTTCCCATGTATTTCATTTTCATCTGACAACCCGTTATACTTTCACCAGTGTCATTTTTCTCTATCAACAACGAGAGTCCTTGAGTAATGATCTGCTCGTACTGCTGTTAAACGGATTATAGCAGTAACAGACGAGTCTCTAGAAATTAAGGACATGCATCAGATCAAGATGGAGAAAAACGTACACCCTAATTCACAGGTTGTCAAGTTTTTAACTTTTTGACGTACTCCAGCGCTACTGTAATGAAAACTAGAGCTGAATGCGTAGATCTCAGTTTTGCTGGCCACGTTTTGCAGAAGAGTTTTGCGATCCTTAAGAGAGGATATGTGTAAAAGTGATCAAAAATACTGTTTCTTTTTTCACCAGATAGTTCTGTAGCATGTTAGAAATATTCTCTCCAATTTTCAGAGTTTTAGTTTATATTAAAAAGCCATCTTGTTTCAATCAATGTGCAGTGTCACGTCCACTTTCCTATATGACAGTAGAACATATTACTCTGTGATCCCGTTTGACATGAGATTAATTAAGATATATTAAAAAAAACTGGACACATGGTGGAACACAAAACCCAAATGACAGCTTTAATAACCCCATTTAGAAGAGACTCCCTAAGACAACATTTTGCTCATTCACTATTGTTAGAATTTCGTCATATGATGTTGTTTGGGGTGCAATGATGATAAAACTAGAACGATCAGGACACTTATGAGACTAGACTAGTGATTAGTTCCAGCATTAAGGAACTAGTTTCTGGCATAAATCCTAGTGAAATATTTTCTCTGCATTTCCCACAGTTTTCATTTTTCAATGAACCATTGCAAATAAAAAGATGAAATTTTTTACAAACTTTTGTACATACTATAACACAGCTTCCTGTGGTGCAAAATTTTTCAAATTGCGTTATTCTCAAATTCATTTAATTTACTTTCAAATAAAAATTGCTTTGTAGTATACACAGAAATTTAAAAACGTGTTGCGAGAGTTCTAAGATTAATATTTAAAAAAATGATACACAGGTTTGTATACCTAATTACTAAAAATAACATACCACTTTCTGAGAGTTATAAGCAAAGTAACCTTTGAGAAAATCTTTCTCATGCCACAGCGTATCTCATGAAAGTATCCAGCAAAGTCCTGACACTTACTTGCCAAAAAAATTGAAAAATCTGATTATCACCAATAACATAATCGCAACATGTAAAAAATTTGATTCAATTATCTCTGAGACTAAAATTTACATTAGTTTATATGCATCCGTGTATTTTCTCATACGTTCCCCCTTAAGCTGTGCCGATGCCCTTCAAATAGCATTACAATGCAGCTGTCTGTAGAATAGCGCGCCGGCGTAGCCAAGGTCGCTCACACATGCTAATGCGACCCGGAACACTAGGAATCCTGACAGTGCAAGAAGTACGATTAGGCATTCAAGGAGAGACGAGATGGTGGCATCCATTTCCTCATCACATGAATATCTTGGGTTACTGTTGCAACTTCTTGCTATTGTGTTACTGGAGTGCAGTCATGAGACAATGTTAATGGTGCACCGGATGAGCACGTTAATTCTGTGAATCAGTGGTTTTCGCGGCAACCCACCATTTTATTCGTTTTATTTTGAAGTAAGGGTGTTTTTAGCGTGAAACCACAGAGCAGAAACCACTGAAGATCAAAGAATTAAGCAATCTTGTTCGAGAGGAAGCCATATTCCACCTTCTGCTTACAACGGAGCTAGGCAGTGCATCCGGTTAACTGTTTAGTGATACGGTGTTTTCAACTATTGCGCTCCTTCATGTTATCTACTGTGGGATCATACGAGGCAATGAGACTGTCATTGGATGAAAGACAACGGACGTACCTTGACACTGTGTGTTCTATCAAATTTTACGTATCTTACAGAGAAAGAGGTATGCTGGAGCGAATGTAGCTTCACACATTCATCTTGCAAAAGTATCAGAAAGTTTTGTACCTAGAGGATAGCGTTCCTAGGAACACACGATGTTTGTTCTGTGCTTCAGGCTATTAATTGATTTCAGGAAAACGTGAAGGAATACGTGCTCGAGATGACCATAAGCTATTTCTGACATTTTCTAAAGTTTTTGTTGTTGTTAGGTGACACGTTGTGGTTTGCGTGACATTTGTAAAATTTCGCGTTCTACTCTTTTAAAGGGTGACGTCGTAACTTCGGAATGGTTTGCGTTAGGATTTTCAAACTGCGTGGTTGACTGCGGGTATGATGGGAATTAGTAAGCCCACTTTCATTTGGATGGGTTCGTCACTAAGTAGAATTGGCAAATTTGGTGGACTCTGAATCCGCCTTTCGTGATCGAGAAGTCTCTTCACCCTTAACAGCTGATTGTGTGGTGTGCAATCTCCAGTCACGGGATAATCGGTGCGATATTCCTTGATGGCACGGTGATTATCGAACGGTACGTGAAGGTTTTGGAAGATAATTTCATCCCCATTATCCAAAGTGACCCTGATTTCGACAAGATGTAGTTCATGCAAGACGGAGATTGACCCCATCGAAGCAGGAGAGTTTTTGGCGTCCTGGAGGAGCACTTTGGGGACCGCATTCTGGCTCTGGGGTACCCAGAGGCCACTAACATTAGCCTCGATTGACCGCTATATTCTCCGGATCTGAACACATATGATTCCTTTTTATGGGGCTATATTAAAGATAAGGTGTACAGAAATAGCCCTGAAACCATTGCTGAGCTGAAAACAGCCTTTCAGGAGATCATAGACAGAATCGATGTTCCGAGTTTTCAGTGGGTCAGGCGGAATTTCCCTATTCGTCTGCGACACGTCATCGCCATCTATGGCAGGCGTATCGAACATGTCATAACCTAAATCCGAATATCTATAGTGAATTTGAGATGTTCACTAAAGTGTGAGCACGACGTCGTTTGTAACTAATTTCCGTTTCTTTCTCCAATAGTTCAATAATTATCACCCTGTAAGATCTGTATAATACATATTAGCTATTTAGAATACATTGTTAATTCTTCAGGCACAAAATTTTATGGTGGGTAAAATGCTATATCTTTTCGAACTATTTATATATATAGTGCGGACATACTTTGTCGGTCGTGTATCGTCTTGTAACTTACAACAGAAGATCTTTTACCACGGGACTTCTGATACTTGCAAATTAACTGGGTTCCTTTAATTTCTACAGTTTCACCTATACTGAGAATGGAAATTTGTGTTGGTTTCCATTAGCTTGTATTTCAAAATGTATTTAACATGTAATCGGTTCTTCTGCTTAACATGATTTCACTTATTAAATATTAGTGTGTAGTAAAGTAATAATGTAACAGGTGGGCTATTAAAAACAGTAGTCGCAAGATTTTCTCGATTGCAACACTTTTAAATTTCAGTTAAATATTTGTTCCTAGATACATGGCAATGCTGTACCTTGGAACATCTTTCACATTTGCGAAAACATTAATTTTTCGGAGTAGTTTTTATAATTTTAGAAAAATACTGCAGCACATAAAAGTAAATGTGGTCATCTAGGAACGGAATAACATACTGCAGCACCAAGAAGGCGTTGTACGACATAAACGAAAGTTGCTAGGCGTGTTTCTACATCTGAAAGATGATGGCTATTAAAATTTCACGCCAGTCGTTTAAGACTGGCGCTAGAAGCGTCACTATGTGTATGCAAATCAGATTTCCTTTAAATACACGCCGTAACGGACTTTAGCGTTAGTTACGTTTGAGATTGGACGTGGTATGTTAATACTAGTCAAGAATGCCTCTAAGTTGACAAAGACGCCATTATCAAACCTCACTGAGTTTGAACGAGGTCGTGTAATAAGACTAAGAGAAGCTGTATGTTCCTTCAGCGATATCCCGCGCCCGGGTTCCCGGGTTCGATTCCCGGCGAGGTCAGGGATTTTCTCGGCCTCGTGATGACTGGCTGTTGTGTGATGTCCTTAGGTTAGTTAGGTTTAAGTAGTTCTAAGTTCCAGGGGACTGATGACCATAGATGTTAAGTCCCATAGTGCTCAGAGCCATTTTTTTTAACCTTCAGCGATATTGCAGAAAGACTTAGCAGGAGTGTAGCCACTGTACATGATTGCCGGTAGCAGATATCACGAGACTGTAAGGTCACAAGAAGACCGCGCTCCGGACGGTCTCGTGGTACTACACAGAAGGAAGACCATCGTGTTCGGCATATTGCTCTAGGGCATCGAACTGCAACTGCAGCAGCAATTTGACCAGCAGTTGGCACCACGGCAACACAACGAACTGTTACAAATTGGTTACTTCAGGAACAGCTCCGAACCAGACGTCCAGTAACATGCATCCAGTGGCCCCAAACCACCGCCATTTGCGACTTCAGTGGTGTCAAGCGAGGGCGCATTGTAGGTCTGTTCTGCTTTCTGATGAAAGCCTATTCTACATCAGTTCCAGTGATGGCCGTGTATTGATTGTGCCTACAAGGAAACTGTCTGCGTGCTAGACATACTGAACCTACACCTGGAGTTATCGTCTGGGACGCGATTTCGTATGACAGCAGGAGCACCCTCGTAATTATCACACGCACCCTGTCCGCAAATACACTCCTGGAAATGGAAAAAAGAACACATTGACACCGGTGTGTCAGACCCACCATACTTGCTCCGGACACTGCGAGAGGGCTGTACAAGCAATGATCACACGCACGGCACAGCTGACACACCAGGAACCGCGGTGTTCGCCGTCGAATGGCGCTAGCTGCGCAGCATTTGTGCACCGCCGCCGTCAGTGTCAGCCAGTTTGCCGTGGCATACGGAGCTCCATCGCAGTCTTTAACACAGGTAGCATGCCGCGACAGCGTGGACGTGAACCTTATGTGCAGTTGACGGACTTTGAGCGAGGGCGTATAGTGGGCACGCGGGAGGCCGGGTGGACGTACCGCCGAATTGCTCAACACGTGGGGCGTGAGGTCTCCACAGTACATCGATGTTGTCGCCAGTGGTCGGCGGAAGGTGCACGTGCCCGTCGACCTGGGACCGGACCGCAGCGACGCACGGATGCACGCCAAGACCGTAGGATCCTACGCAGTGCCGTAAGGGACCGCACCGCCACTTCCCAGCAAATTAGGGACACTGTTGCTCCTGGGGTATCGGCGAGGACCATTCGCAACCGTCTCCATGAAGCTGGGCTACGGTCCCGCACACCGTTAGGCCGTCTTCCGCTCACGCCCCAACATCGTGCAGCCCGCCTCCAGTGGTGTCGCGACAGGCGTGAATGGAGGGACGAATGGAGACGTGTCGTCTTCAGCGATGAGAGTCGCTTCTGCCTTGGTGCCAATGATGGTCGTATGCGTGTTTGGCGCCGTGCAGGTGAGCGCCACAATCAGGACTGCATACGACCGAGGCACACAGGGCCAACACCCGGCATCATGGTGTGGGGAGCGATCTCCTACACTGGCCGTACACCACTGGTGATCGTCGAGGGGACACTGAATAGTGCACGTCATCGAACCCATCGTTCTACCATTCCTAGACCGGCAAGGGAACTTGCTGTTCCAACAGGACAATGCACGTCCGCATGTATCCCGTGCCACCCAACGTGCTCTAGAAGGTGTAAGTCAACTACCCTGGCCAGCAAGATCTCCAGATCTGTCCCCCATTGAGCATGTTTGGGACTGGATGAAGCGTCGTCTCACGCGGTCTGCACGTCCAGCACGAACTCTGGTCCAACTGAGGCGCCAGGTGGAAATGGCATGGCAAGCCGTTCCACAGGACTACATCCAGCATCTCTACGATCGTCTCCATGGGAGAATAGCAGCCTGCATTGCTGCGAAAGGTGGATATACACTGTACTAGTGCCGACATTGTGCATGCTCTGTTGCCTGTGTCTATGTGCCTGTGGTTGTGTCAGTGTGATCATGTGATGTATCTGACCCCAGGAATGTGTCAATAAAGTTTCCCCTTCCTGGGACAATGAATTCACGGTGTTCTTATTTCAATTTCCAGGAGTGTATGTACGCCAGTCTGGTGAGTCGACCTGTTGTGCTGCCATTTATAAACAGCATTCCAGGGGTGTTTTCCAATATGATAACGCTCGCCCGCATACCGCTGTAGTAAACCAACATGTTTAGTCACCAGATCTGTTCAAAAATGGTTCAAATGGCTCTGGGCACTATAGGACTTACATCTGAGGTCATCAGTCCCATAGAACTTAGAGCTACTCAAACCTAACTAACCTAAGGACATCATACACACCGATGCCCGAGGCAAGATTCGAACCTGCGACCGTAGCAGTCGTGCGGTTCATGACTGAAACGCCTAGAACCGCTCGGCCACCGAGGTCGGATCCAGATCTGTCCCCAGTCGAGCACATACGGGAAATCATCGGACGACAACTCCAGCGTCATCCAGAAACAGCATTTATCGACCGAGCAAGTGCAACAGGCATGGAACTCCATCACAAAAACTGAGATCCGGCACCTGTACAACACAATGCATCCACATTTGCATGCCTGCATTCAACATTCTGGTGGGTACACCGGTTATTAATGTACCAGAATTTCACATTTGCAATGGCTGATCCCGCACTTACATTAACCTTTGATCTTGCAATGTTAATCATTGAAACATTTTACCGAGAGAAATGAATTCCCGAAATTTCGTTACTCTGCATTAATTATTTTTTGGTTTCGTAATTTTTTTTCTTCGGTGTATATTAAACGACCATTACAGATATAGCCAGAGGCGAAAGTCTAAAGGTTTAACAAGATAAAACATCCTCCCCTACTTTATCTAAGATTATTATTATATTTTTGATCGGAAAATAAATGCAGGGTAGTTACAAAAGTCCATGAAACCTTTCAAAAAACTGGAACGGATAAATGACGAAGAACATCGTTAAAGTGATAGCGTACCTTAAAGATAAACTCTTCAATGCATGCGGATTCTCTTTTCCTATATGCGAGTTGGTCTTTCTCGAAAGATGAAATATGGCCTCATCACTAAAGATTAATTTGCTTGTGAAGTCGTCATTTACAAGATGATATTACTTATCGATACAGAGCTGCTGACAACGTAATTCGTCGACATGGTTTTGGCTTTCAGGAACTGTAATCTGTACTTCACCTTTAATCATGTACGAAGGATTTTCCACGCTGCTGCTCGAAGGATGCTCAGTTCTGCATTACCTCAATAGGTAAATTTTGTGAAACTGCCAAACATTACGTCCCTCGCAGATTAAGCTGTCTGATCGGTCGGAACGTGTTGCATCGCATAAACAGTCATATTCCTCAAATTTGTCATATGACTTCACTATGTTGTACAACCGTGTCGTCTTGAGAAAATTGCAACAGATAGCTCTCTTCACGCTCGCTACCGACTGAACGGGCAGATTCTACCGAATAAAAGCTTTGTTTACCAGGTTTGCAGTTATTTTCAGTTATTATGATCGGTGGTGCCAAACTAACTTCCCGACACCACGCTCAAAAAATGGTTCAAATGGCTCTGAGCACTATGGGACTTAACATCTTAGGTCATCAGTCCCCTAGAACTTAGAACTACTTAAACCTAACTAACCTAAGGACATCAAACATATCCATGCCCGAGGCAGGATTCGAACCTGCGACCGTAGTAGTCCCACGGTTCCGGACTGCAGCGCCTAGAACCGCACGGCCACCGCGGCCGGCCACCACGTTCAAAAAGAATCTTTGAGAGTTGGTCTTTGACTTATTGCATCAATTGTTGCGGTTGTGTTTAGTCATTTTCCATCCCAAATTTCTAAAATGTTTCGTCGACTTTATAATTACAATGTATTTTTAGCTACAATGAAACTAAACTGGACGTGTGACCAAAAACAAGATCATTGTAGCTCGTGTACGCAGTGCTATTATTTAAATCGATGTCACAATGATCATTATAATGCTGAGGAATCAAAATGTAAGAAAGTTTCGAAGTACGAAACGGAAATCATTTATTTAAAATTAGTTGTTCCTAAATTTTTGGTTAAAATGGTTTAAATGGTTCTGAGCACTATGGGACTTAACATCTGAGGTCATCAGTCCCCTAGAACTTAGAACTACTTAAACCTAACTAATCTAAGGACATCACGCACATCCATGCCCGAGGCAGGATTCGAACCTGTGACCGTAGTGGTCGCGCGGTTCCAGACTGACGCGCCTACAACCGCTCGGTCACAGCGGCCGGCCTAAATTTTTGTTATGGGTTCAGTACTCTGAACAATATCATGCTTCGCCGAGATATGCGATAATCGATTAACAGTGTATTGCCCTTCCGAAGATGTGAATGAAATTAAGTGAAATCAAAGTCTGTGCAGATCAAGCGTATTGAGGTATATGTCGCACTTCATTTAATTTGTCCAGCTCATAAAATATTTAGTATCTCAGCGTTATTAATTCGTAAATGTGTTTTAGATCTACAACGAATTCTAGTAATGAGGTATTAACTGGCAATCTACTAACTTATCGAGAAGGCTTTAAGAGCAACAAAACTCATATATAACTACTATTCTGGAATCAAACGACTTCATTATTTCTCGTTACTAGCAAACAGAGCACACCAAGATATTGTTAACGAAGAGGACTCCTCCGCGTAAAAAGTAACTTTGGGCGTACAGTAGGGAAAGTTGCAAGATCATTATACAACCTCTGACAATAAACTCCGGTGAATAGTCATGTAACATTAACGTGACGTCGCCGAAGACCGCCGATATTTCGACAGGAGCACAAATGCAAGGAAGAAAAAATGAACAAGCAAATTTAATACCTCGGTTCACAGAGGAGAAACAAGGACGCCACCACACACAGGACAAGTGTCAACACAACCAAAGATAACCAACATCAGAAATATCGATAGTTACTATTAATCAACAGGTGAGGTAGCACTAATTCTGTTCCTCTGTTTTTTGATGAGAGACAGAGCCGGATTCCAAGCAGCATTTAAACAAAATCCACCATCTCTGTTAATAAGGTTGCTTGATAGTCTGATTTCAACAGCTTCCTTAATAACACTATCCCAATAGCTGGACGTGCAAGCCAAAATCTCCGTGTCAAGGCAATGTTCTGCAATAGCGGATTTGCTCGGCTGTTGTAAGCGTGTGTGACACTTATGTTCAATACACCGGTCTTCCACAGTCCTGATTGTCTGGCCAATATATGACATGCCACAACTGCCTTGCGCAAACCAAGATCTTTTACGGACGCCAACAGGGCCTTAATCTTAGAAGGTGGTCGAAAAATACATTTCACATCATATTTCCGTAAAATACGGCCAATCCGGTTGGAAATGCTTCCTGCGTAAGGCAAAAAGGCCGTAGACTTAGGTGCCACTTCGTTGCTATCGTCACTCACCCGTTACACAGATGGCTGATGGCGCAACGCACGTTTGATCTGCCTCTCACTACCATTCTGACGAAAGGTGACTTCGAGATGTGCTAGCTCAGCTGCCAAACTTTCAGGGTCTGAGATTACGTGAGCTCTGTGAACCCAGGTGCGAAGTCACCTTTCGTCAGAATGATTATAGTGAGAGGCAGATCAAACGTGCGTTGCGCCATCAGCCTTCTGTGTGTGGTGTCTTACTTGTTTCTCCTCTGTGAACCGAGGTATTAAATTTGCTTGCACATTTTTTCTTCCTTGCATTTGTGCCTTGAGAATGGCAGGGTGTGCTCCTGTCGAAATATCGGCGGTGTTCGACGACGTCACCCGGCAGCAAACCCTTAAGTTATTTGAACATTCGATTCGCCGGGAAAAGTTATGGTCTTACAGTTACCTTACTGTCCTTCGAAATAGTGACCTCCGATAACTATGCACCGCTGAGCTTGCGACACAAGTCCTGGGAACTTTGCACGAAGTCTTCCTTTTGGATGGTGATCAAAAGCCGCGTCACGTTTCGTTGGATGTCAGGAATATCGTAAATTATCTTTTCCTTCCAAGAACAGTTTGAGTCGAGGGAATAGGAAGGAGTTTGGAGGACTTAGATCTGGCGTGTATGGTGGATGTTCGAGTCACACAACCCCCTTTTTTGCCTGGAACTGTTTCACGATATTGCGATATTGGCTATGTGTGGGCGAGCGTTGTCGTGAACAAAAAACCAGGAACCTTGTTTTGCGTAGTGGGGCGTACCCTCCGTAGACGTATCATGAAAGGGGTCAAAATTTCAAAGTACCGTGCAGCGTTCAACGTCACTCCCTCAGGTGGAAATTCCTTGTGGGTAATGCCTTGACTATCGAAAAAGGTGGTGAGCATGGTTTTCATGCGTGATTTTTCGGCTCTGACCTTTTTCCGACGAGATGGTGTCGGAGAACAGCATTCCATGCTTTGCTGTTTCGTTTCAGGGTCGTATCGTGGACACCAGGTTTCATCCTGAGTGACAATACGGTTCAAGAAGTTGAGAGTCGCATCCACCCCTTCGACAAAATCTTGTGAAGCCTCTAACGTGACACCTTCTGATCGTCAGTTAAGTGATGTGGCACAAGACGACAATCCGTTTTCCTGTTCCTTGATCTGCCTCTCACTACCATTCTGACGAAAGGTGACTTCGAGATGTGCTAGCTCAGCTGCCGAACTTTCAGGGATTTGTAGCGCGCATTTACGGTTCACCTGCAGTTCATCCGCTATCATGTGCACAGTTAATCGACGGTCGTTAGTGTTTAGTCCTCACTTTCTCAATATTTTCAACACTGACAGCGGTCGCCGGTCATCCGCTACGGGGATTGTGAGAAACACTTTCCCGGCCTCCTCGAAAACGGGTAAACTACTCGTACACACACTTCATGGAGAGTGCTTGATCCCCGTAAACACGTACCAGCATTGCATGCGTTTCTTTCGGTGTTTTTCCAAGCTCAAAACAAAACTTTAAAAAAATGGTTCAAATGGTTCTGAGCACTATGCGACTTAACTTCTGAGGTCATCAGTCGCCTAGAACTTAGAACTAATTAAACCTAACTAACCTAAGGACATCACACACATCCATGCCCGAGGCAGGATTCGAACCTGCGACAGTAGCGGTCGCTCAGCTCCAGACTGTAGCGACTAGAACCGCACGGCCACTCCGGCCGGCAACAAAACTTTAAATTGATCCTTTGCTCGTTCATTGTCCTGTTCTCATTTCAGAACCAACGCACGAAAGAAGCACATCGTCCAACAGGTCTGACGCGGAACACACACGATGCGCAACTGAACTACGGTGGGGGCAGGTTGTCAACAACGGCCGCCACGCAGGTGCAGCGTTGTGAGTCGCCCGATCGACCGTTCTGACTTCATTCACCAAACTTTATTGTCAGAGGTTATATGTAAGACATAGTGGATAACGTTGGTAGTTCCAAGAGGCTCTTCACGGATGGTGCTGCTGAATACAGAGACAGTAAAATTAGAAAATTGTAGCGAAATGCAAGAAAGCCTACATAGAATCGATTCTTGGTACAGGGATTACTAGTTGCCCTCAAATAAAAACAATTGCAACGTGTAGTGTAGAAAGAGAAGAAAAAACCGTTATTGTATGATAACATGATTGCAGAACAATCACTGGAAGCATAACATCCATTAAATGTCCGAGAGTTTATGTGCGGAGCGATTTAAAGTAGAGCAACCACTAATCGCAGATAAGGCAGATACCGGGTAGACTCACTGGAAAAATCCTCAGAATGTGTAGTCTATCCACAAAATGAGGTATATAACATAACCCACGTTTTGATCGTCAGTCCGTGATCCGTGTCATATCGTATTGATAGAATAAATAGAGAAGATCCAAAGGAGAGCAGCGTGTTTCGTCACATGTGTATTTAGTAAACGCGAAAGCGTCACATAGTTGCTCAGTCACTTCCAGTGACGGACGCTATGGGAGAGGAGTTCTACACCGAAGTGTAGTTTACTTTTAGAATTCCGGTTGCGTGCACTCCTAGAAGAGAAAACCAACATAATACTTCTTCACACGTATATCTCACGGAAAGACCACGAAGGTAAAATTAGACAGCTTCGAGCTCACACGCAGCCTTTGGGCCATTTGCGAGTGTAGCATGAATGGGTGGGGATGCGTGATGGTGGCTGGGAATGACAGTGGTAAATAAAGTACCTTTTGCTACACGCCATAAGGTGACATGTGAAGTATAGATTTTGAATTTTTTTAAAAAATCAATTTTTTCCCTGCGCATCGGTGCTCAGTGAGGTGGTTATCACGTGTTGTTCAATAGTTTGAGTCTATAGTGAATATTTTTCAAAGTAAAATTATGTCATCAATACCTAGATATTGAATTCTAATAATCAAAGCTGCTCCGAGACCAAGAAGGCCGGCTGTTCGAAATTTCCTCGCTCCCCGTTAAGCCAGAGCTGCCAAGCGGCCCCGATTGATATGGCATGAAAGGCCTGCCCCCTGCAAAACCTTTCCATGACTAGCACTGCCATTTCCCATTCTTTCACTTTCACGATCATTCTTAGGATGACGCAGGTATCAAGCCTTTTCTCCGTAAATTGATTCGGCTCTCGGTGTACTGCACTGCCGCATTCCTATAAGTTTCAATCAAAAGTTACGCTCCATCTCCGATAACCACTCATTAACAAGTCCGCCTTGCCGGCCGTGGTGGTCTAGTGGTTCTAGGCGCTCAGTCCGGAACCGGGCGACTGCTACGGTCGCAGGTTCGAATCCTGCCTCGGGCATGGCTGTGTGTGATGTCCTTAGGTTAGTTAGGTTTAATTAGTTCTAAGTTCTAGGGGACTGATGACCACAGATGTTAAGTCCCATAGTGCTCAGAGCCATTTGAACCATTTTTTTTAAGTCCGCCTCCTTAACTGAGTGGTCAGTCTGCCTTTGGCAGGGCAACAATGGGGACACTCAGCAGTGTTTCCGCGTGCGGAGCGAGAGTTGCCTTGTTTACATTTTGAAGGCCGTTGCTTACGAACCTCCTTAGCGTCTACGATACATGGCGAACCGTTACCAAAAATCTACACTCCGATTTACTCTCTGCAACGAGTACGCCCGACCCAAGGCACGTTTTCTGCGAGATGAAGTCAAGACCCCGGCGACCGATATCATAGGAAAACACCTGTCGACCGTGAGAGTACGACCTATGATAAAATCGTTAACGACGCGTCGAGCGAACGCATCCTACTCGAGATCAAACAGAGGATCCACTTCCGTCATGTCAACGGCAATGTCGGGACTTAAGAATGCATACGATACGAGTTTTCGAATTGCTATTCGAACTTCTACCAGCGGACGTTATCACGGCACTCCGACCATACGGCACCGTCCACTTTCATATCGCGGAGAAATGGACTCAGTTTCGGACATTCCTGTCCTAAACGTTCGACAGGTCACCACTGATCTCCGAAGCCACGTTCCGTCCTGTCTACAGATTGGCGGATGCCGTGCAATAATTATTTATGACCCGTTGCGTATGCGGCAAAGAAGCCACCTTAGAACCGAATTCCTACAACGGCGCGTTATGTAACTTCCTACCACCGCGGATCAATCGCATTGCACACAACGGCGTTGCGAATGACCTAAGCCGCTGCTTCCACCTCTCCTGTCGCCTCGTAGCGACGCCCGGACGTCGCAACTTAGCATCATACACCAACTGTGCTGACGCTGGCGGCCGCTGACTCAACCATCAGCAACAAAGTGGTGATCGACTCGCTTATGACCCTACTGTGGCTTTCTAGTCCAAAGCCGCGTGAACTAACCGTGCGGTTAGAGGTGCCATTTCACGGACTGTGCGGCCTCTCCTGCCGGAGGTTCGAGTCCTCCCTCAGGCATGGGCGTGCATGTTGTGCTTAGCGTAAGTTAGTTTAAGCAGTATGAAGTCTATGGACCGATGACCTCAGCAGTTTGGTCCCTTAGGAATTCACACACATCTTGCCAAATCGACACGACTCCGACGTCGTCGGACACGGAAGGTAGAGACGGAACAATGTTCTACGGAACGTCGCAAGAGAAGGCGCCGAACCATCTCCAACCAAGAGGAAGTGTTGCAGGCCGAAGAAGTCGCCGCCGTCGACCTGAACGACGACAACGAAACCACCGCCACTGAAGGAGACGATTTGAGCACGGTGACATCGACCAGTCTGCCTGTACCCATTTCCCACAGCACCGTGAGGAGGCTAAACTCTTTCATGGATTTAGAAATGCTCAGACTACATCACGAACCACTACACCATCTTCGGAGGACCAAATGGACGATGCACCAGTGCTGCCTCCACAGCTTGGCATGAAGAGGAGGTCGAGGAGCAGGACGCGTTACGAGACCCTGCGTCGTCGGCACCACTCCACTAATCATACTGTCCCCTGAACCCTACTTGAGAGCGAAATGACATTCCAACATGACGTTGACATCCACCCGCTGACACCACGCTGGATCACCCTCCAGTAGTCTGTCACCAGACCTGTCAGATACTAACAATCAACATCAGCATTCATTCGCAGGTAAAAATCCACCTTATGTGGGAGATGTTCCGGGCTTCTGATATTGAATTCGACCTTCTGCAGGAAGATCACATGGCCAGTCTCCCAGATATGAACGGTTATACCCGCATCCCTCTGCACGTGATCCCATGGACCGGGGATTGGCCATCTACTTTTACGCAAGGATTCCTGTCATTGATGTCATCTTCCTTCCATCTGCATGGGGCATGGCACTCACTACCATGAGGACATGTTTCATCAGTGTCTACACCCCTTCGGGCACTGACCACAGACATGAATGGGCCTGGTTTTCTTCTGAGGACATCGTCCCCCTTTTACTGGGGTGATATGAACAATGCTTGCTACTACGTGATTCTAAATGCATTATGCACCCGAAAGATTAGGCTCCGCACTATACTATGTGCAAGGAACTACGTACAGTGGTTTGCAACCTCCCAGTCTACGATGCCTGGAAAGTCCAACACGGCGACCGTTCTGACCATACCTATCTTACAATTCATTCTGCAAGCCCGGAGATAGGATATATGGCTCGCGGGGTGCTCCATCTGTGATACGGGACGTCGAGTGCAGGCCACTGGCCTTTTCTGACCACTGAGCTTACATTTGCATGATCCTCCTTCCACCCCAACTTGTATGGCGCTGCCGTGTACTTCTCCTTTGCACAATGAGGCTTGTCGCAGCCAGCAAACGACGCCTTCCCAGCTATCACTCGACACTGATAAGGTGGGTGGACCGTAAATTCCATCCATGCATTACATACTTACCGACGAACGACGGCGCCGTCAACGGCTCACCGACACTCTGGTTATCTCCCGCGACGACTCCCTCTAGCATTACGTCACGTGCCCCCTCATACACATGAAGGCAGATACCTTAGCAGTGGAGGTCACACGAGACGAAGTCGACGACGAAATCGATAAGGGTGCAGTAAAAACATCGCCCGGCAACGACGGCTTACTGACTGAGCTTTACCGAGACTTCCAGAGGCTTATGCAACATGATGAACGACTATGTTCCAGGAACTGATGACATCTGACCAAGAAGTCTGGCATCACACATCCCTTCATCGACGTCCCATGGCGTCTTTGCAGCGTTGCCAGTTCACGAGTCCCAGTCGACGGACGTTTCGCAGAGCCGAAACCCATCCGCCACGCAGTTCAGCAACGGTAATCCCTCTTACCATCCTGTATGCTATTGCTCTAGAGCCTCTCATTGTGAGCCTATCGACCTGGCTCTCCAGACTCACTCTTCCACATAATACCGTCTGACATGCGCCACTTCTAACGACGTCTGGTGATTTTTGCAGCAAATGACTGCCCGCTACATCCTAATGCCACCGGATGCGATGGAACCGCGAGTGTTTCTATACTCGGAAGACAAGTATTTTCTCGCCGCCAAGTACCATGCAATTACCTGGGTCAAGGGGTGGGCGCTCAGTAGCCTATTCTGTCAGGGTAAAAACTCCTCCCTTGATTTCTGGATCTATTTACAAGCGGCCAATGCTGCGCTTGTCAACTATCATCGATGGCTTGCTAAATTTGCACTTAAGCCTTCTGTTTTTATTCCATGTAGGTGACGTCTGTTCCACATAATTTCAAAATAATAGTAACAGGCTCGATGGCGGTGAATGGGACAGTGTGGCCAGGTCTCGGGATTCGACCCTTCTCCCTTCCCACTCTTCCCACGCCAGTCCAACCCTAAAAACAAAACAAAAATTTCTGGTTGGCATAGCTTACTGCGATGCAGTGGACCTGTGTTCGATTTTTTCCCTCTGGGACTGGGTGCTGTGTCGTCCTCCTCATCTTTTCATAGTCATCCACACGCAAGTAGTCCGATGCGGCGTCCACTGAAAAGACTTGCAACTCGGTGGCCGAATTTCCCCAGGTGGGGACTCCCGATGTGGTAGCAGTTGTTTCCTACGAAACATAAGAAGTTTACAAACACATACCTCATACGCGTCGCTCATTCGGGACCTCGTACTGCCTCAAATACTCATTTCCTACGATTGATTCTTGATCTCAAAGTCATATATATCTACACTCGCATGATTACTCTACAGTTCACACATTATATTTGGCAGAGGCTCATAGAATTACTTCAAGAATATTTCTCGGCAGTTCCATTCTGGAATAGCACGCAGAAGAAATAAACACCTGTATGTACCGTATGAGTTCTAATTTATCTTATTTTATTAGGATGCTCATTTCTCCCCGTCTAGGTGACATTCAACAAAATATTTCCGTATTCCGAGAAGGAAGGTTGTGTTTGAAATTTCGTGAATAAATCTCGCCACAACGGAAAACATTGTTTTAATGCTTGCCACACCAGCTCGCTTATTACATCCGTGACACTCTCTCTCTTATTTCTCAATAATACAAAACGAACTGCCCTTCTTTGAACTTTTTCGATGTCCTTCATCAATCCCTTCTGGTGATAATCCAGTATCACGCTTCGATACTCCAGAAGAGGACGGAGAATTGTAGTGTAGGCTGTCCCTTTCGTAAATTTTTTGCATCTCTTAAGTATTCCGGCAATAACAAGTAGCCTTTGGTTCGACTTCCTCACAAACTTTTCTGTGTGATGGTTCCAATGTAAGTAGTTCGCAGTGGTTATCCTAAGGCATTTAGTTGAATCGACAACTTTTAACTTTATTATCTGTCCTGTAACCGAAAGTTAACGATGTTTTTTCTGTTCACGTGGACGACCTCTCACTTTCTATTAGCACTTTTCGCGCCAAGCGGTTAACTTCTCTAAATAATTTGTAATCCGTTTTGATCTTCTGATGATTATACTAGACGGCAAACGACAGCATCATCTACAGACAATCTAAATCGCTGCTGAGATTGTCTTAGGAATAGCTTGTCTACATTAAGAACAGCGGTATGTCTACAATATTTCCTTGGGAACCCTAGCGGTCAATTACTATTAATTGTGACGTTTCTAAGAGGAAATTAGGAATCCAGTTACACAACAGAGACGATAATCCATAAAAATACAATTTGTTTAGGATCCTCTACCACTGTTTTACACTTAAAGAAACTGGCACACCTCCCTAATATCGTGTGTGCCCCGAGAGCATGCAGAAGTGTCACAACACGACGTGGCATGGACTCGACTAGTCTGAAGTAATGCTGGACGGAACTGACACGAATCCTGCAGGGTTGTCCATAAATCCGTAAGAGTACGAGGGGGTGCAAGGCATCCCAGATATGCTCAATAATGTTCATACCTGGGGAGTTTAGTGACCAGCGGATGTGTTCAGACTCAGAAAAGTGTTCCTGGAGCCAGTCTGTGGCAATTCTCGACGTGTGGTGCGTCGCATTGTCCTGCTGGATTTGCGCAAGTCTGCCGGAATGTACAATGGACATGAATGAACGCAGGTGATCAGACACGATGCTTACGTACGTGTCACCTGTCAGAGTCGTGTCTAGACATATCAGGTGTCCCATATCACTCCAACGGCATACGTCCCACATCATTACAGAGCCTCTAGCAGCTTGAACAGTCCCCTGCTGACATGCAGGGTCCATGGATAAACGAAACTCGTCCGACCAGTCAACATGTTTCCAGTGATCAACAGCCAAATGTCGGTAGTGACGGGCCTAGGCGAGGCTTTGCAGTCATAAAGGGTATACGAATGGACCTTCGGCTCCTAAAGCCCATATCGAAGAAGTTTCGTTGAATGGTTCACACGCTGACACTTACTGATGGCCCAGAATTGAAATCTGCAGCAATTTACGGAAGGGTTGCACTCCTGTCAGGTTGGACGACTCTTCAGTCGTCGTTGGTTCCGTTATTGCAGGATCCTTTCCCGGCCCCAGCGATGTCGAAGATTTGATGTTTTACCCGATTCCTGATATTCACGGTGCACTCGTGAAACGGTCGTACGGGAGAAAACCTACTTCATCGCTACCTAGGAGATGCTGTGTCTCATCGCTCGTGCCCCGACTATAACACCACGTTCAAAATCACTTAAATATTGGTACCCTGCCATTGTTGCAGCAGTAACCGATCTAACAACTGCGCCAGATACTTGTTGTCTTATAAAGGAGTTGCCGACCGCAGCGCCGTATTCTGCCTGTTCACATATCTCCGTATTTGAATACACGGGCGTATATGAGTTTCTTTGGTGCTTCAGTGTATTTTGACCGTAAAGAATGAGGACACTCTGCGTAATCGAAGGCATCGCTTACTAGACGAAACTGGGTTACAACATTTATAACTAGGCACAACATTCTTCTTTTTCAGCGCCAATATTCACAGCTGAGCAGAATCCACTCTCTGTGCATGAGTGCGTGTCGTAGCACCTTTTCTTACAAAATGAGTGATGCTTTACCGCAGATGGGATTCATTATTCATTCCTCTCCAGTATGTAACAAAAAGAAATGGTCTGATATGCTGTCTTTAGATATATATTTCAATCAGTAACGACAGCCTTAGAAAGAACAGTTGCGGCAACATACTTAGATATTTTCTGTGCACTATAAGAAGAAAAGGTAGGGGACATAGGTCACGGCGCTTTGGCATGCACAAAATTTATACAAGTGGAAAAGTTTACAGCGGGTGGCAGTTACAAGAACTTCACAAGAATTCATCTATCAGATTTTGAGTTACTGAAACACTTAGTTTACCGAAAATCATTGGAAGACACAGCGTTTAGTAAGGTAATTCCTGTTCAAGAAATACAAATAACAATTTAAATACATGTACAGGTTAAATAAGTAACTTGTAACATTTTACTTTGTCCATGTGTTTCCTCACTTTCTTTCTTCATAATGAAGACAAAAAGGATTCCATTTACTTTTTACAAGCTTCTGCTGACTCTGTCATTTCCGTACGAATTTATTCCCGTGATTTCCTCTTCAGGTTATAAAGTAATGCTGATTTTTCAGGTTCTCAATAATGGGCCTTTTAATCAATTTACATAATAACTGTTATTTGGATATTTCCTGTATTTTGTGTGCTCCAGCATAAGAGAGTCTTACGCCAGAATTTTTTCGCTCTTATTGACTGAGCAAAATCTCTAGTAGTTGGTGTTCACTACCTGTTTTACGTATTTTTGAAGTCAACTGGGAAGTACCTATCGACTTAGTGAACCTATTTCTCACGCGACCCACTGCTTCTGATGATTTATCCGTACAACTGCTACATCAATCTCTTAAAATGCAGCACGCTTCCGACCGGTAAAATCCAAATAGTAGTTGTAATACAGGGTGTTTCAAAATTACACCGACAAACTTCGAGGTGATGGAGAAGGTGTCTCGAGGAACAGAATGGGGATAGAAACCAGTGTCCGGGAACACCGTCAGACGACGCTACAGGGCGTCGAAGTTGTAGGCGTCGGCGTCTGTGTACGAATGTACACTATATACAGAGTAATTCCGTGATAATGTTACAAATTTTAAGCGATCATGGAGAAGGATAATGCATCAAAAAAATGGCTCTGAGCACTATAGGACTCAACTTCTGAGGTCATCAGTCCCCTAGAACTTAGAACTACTTAAACCTAACGAACCTAAGGACATCACACCGATCAATGCTCGAGGCAGGTCGCGGTCGAGCGGTTCCAGGATGAAGCGCCTATAACCGCTCGGCCAGATAATGGATCAAATTGATGTGTGGTCCCCCAGTACGGAAACGAGCGAATCGAAAGTCGTAAGCGAAAATACTTCTCATACTGCTGACAATGGAATACATGGACTGGTACTGTTGTTGTTAAGGCTGAATCTAGGCAACTTTCAGAGGTGGTAGTATGGGCCAAACAAGAAAAAAAATTCCAGTACACACAGGCTCTAAAATGCATACCGAAGGAGGTATGAGCACTTGCTCATCTTAGCTACTGTGAAACACATCTCCTCTATAGAACAAGTACTCATAACTCTCAAGGAATGCATTTTAGAGCCCATGTTTACTCGAATTTTTTTTCTTATTTTGGTTTATACTACCACCTCTGAAAGTTGTCTTCTCTAGAATGTTAGCAACAACAGTACCGGTACACGTATTCCACTGTCAGAGATATCAGAAATATTTTCTCTTATGTATTTCCTCTAGTTCGTTTCCCGACCACGGCCCCTTGCTTCAGATTTATACATTAATCCTTCTTCATCATTCCTGAAAGTTTGTAACATTGTTACGGAACCACCCCGTATACACATACATATATAGGCGCTGGCACCTGTAACTTCGGCGCTCTGTAGCTTCGTTGGATGACGTTTCCGGAAATGGGTTCCTACCCTTATTTTGTTCCTCAAGACCATTTTACGTACCCTCGTAGTCTGTCGATGTAATTTTGACACATCCTGCATAACAGCTGCTGCGGACGGTGGCCATTCAAAAATGCATACCATTAATGTCATCTGATTTTCACGGCTCCACTTCATACGAACTGCGCATCATATCCGACATTAAGCCTACATATCCCAGAGCAAACTGAGAAGTAAGGGAGTGACGAACGAGTGCATCTTGAGACTGGTGGTATATCTTTGCTTTTAATGTCTTTTATTTTATGACAAAGAGCGATCAGGACTGTGGCGTATCCGCATGTCAACATTTAGTTACAGAACAGTGCAAACGGTGCAGTCCACACTGAATCGAAACGATGATAAGATACGTTGATACGCAACTAGTGTGGTCCCTCCTGCAGTGACGGACCGGCGCAGCACACTGGATTCGCATTCGGAAGGACATGGGTCCTAATTCCATTTCCTTCAGGTTTCCTGTGGTTTGCTGAAATCGCGAACGGCAAATACAGTGTGGTTTATTTGAAAAGGACGCACCCGATTTCAATCTCAATCCGAGCTTGTGATCCGTCTTTAATGACTTCGTCGTCAACGGGATGTTAAACTCTTACCTTCCTTCCTCCTTTATGCCTGAAGTGTGCCACAAGCTAAGTTTATTAGCTATCGACATAATAGAAATTCTTACCTTACGTAAATGACGAAGTAATCTGCCTCCTCATCATTACAGACCGTCATGTATCTTGGCCTCCTGATCAATCTGCTACCATGCATCTCAGTTCTCTGCTGTTCTCTTCCATCCTCGGATCTCCTTCTTTGTTAAGTCTTTCAGCACGTTGTCCACCCATCGTGCTCCAGTTCACTAGTTCGTTCTGCCAAAATATAATCTTCCGTTTACCATCTCTTAGATCTCCTGTCATCTACCATCCTCCCCAAATGCCCTAACCAGCGTATTCTGTGCAATTTGATAAATTTAACTACAATCCTCTCTTGTATCTGTTGCTTTTATATAGTATATGGTTATATCTCAAATGCAAAGACCCTACCATCCTCGCATTTCTAGCGGAATTTTTCGTCCGACTGCTCTTATTTGAAGCTTCCTAGCAGATTAAAACTGTTTGCCGGGCCGAGACTCGATCTCGGGACCTTTGCTTATCGCGGGCAAATGCTCTACCGAATTACCTACCCAAGCACAACTCATGACCCGTCCCCACAGCTCTACTTTTAGGTGGTTTGTATCCACAGCTGTCAATGTCTACACTTTGATACAATGTAACAACTTCTGTAATTATACAGTTTTTAAATACACTGCGCAGCACAACTAAGGGATCACATTTTCGAAACCCCGTAATTATTTCCCATTGCAGTATATGTTTGAAATTTCGCTCAAACATACCTAAAATCTTCCCCTGTAATGGTGCTAAGGCGTGGTGGCCTCTGACGTCACCCTCGCGTCGCTCCAAACAGTATGGTGTCGACATCAGCGAAATAAAGGCCAGATCGCAGAAGTTCATGTGAGGTGTAAGGTAGGTTAATGATTGAAACATTGGTACCAAGTTTCACCACAATTCTGCCCAACACTACCGTGGACGTGTCATGTGATGGGATGGCCGTCGCATCCCACCCCTTCCCAACATTTTACCCCTTCTATCGACGCCTCCCCAATTGAGGTTAGAATCGCGACGCCCAGCCTAGAAATCACGCGGTTTTCTTATATGTGACCGGTAGAAATCTTTTCAGACACACCGTTTATGCAAAAAGGCTTCAGGTGTTGGCGTAAAGCGCGTCAATGAAACCACCCACATATTTTGCCATCTAAAACGGTAGTTCGCAGTGCTATGAGCAACAGGACGACGTTCTTGACAAATTTGGACACTGCTGACACGCCACTGACGCTTCAAACCTTCTCTAACGCCATCGTGAGCTATCAGCACAATAGAAAGTGATCGCACTCCTTTAGATTGCAAACTGACCGCAAATTTTCCCATGGTGTACAGTGTGGAACCACAAGGTGCAATTTAAAACCATTCGATGAAATTTGAATGTCATCCGATGCAGCAAAGGGTGCTTATGCTTCTTCAGCCCTCCCGGTTGGCGCCCTCCTGTGGCATGATCACGGAGTGGCTACGGTAATGTCTACGGTCTTTACCGTATATAAGATTACTTAATAACTTAGGCTAAGCTAAGGAATAAATTACTTTTTCATAGTTTGGAAAATATGCAGTGAAAGGTTTCCAATTAATTAATGCAGTGCGCGTGTAAATAGAACTAATGGTTTGATTCTTACGCTGTTTTAAAGATGCCGGAGCAGAGGAATTCAAGGGGGTGTGGGGCAGCAATGCTTATCATTTTATGGAAGGCGAGAGGCGAAGCAGCTAGGCGAGTGGCGAGGACGCTGATGTATCGTATGGAGAGGTCAACGTGGCCTCTCGAACTTTCTGGAAGGTTGTAGTAAAGAGACACTTACGGAGAAAGGAAAAGTAAGATGCAATTTGAGTTGAGATATTCCCATTGGGCTCATAGCAATTAACTTGCCCCAGAGCCTGAAGTGAGAAGATACGAAATTGTACACCAGTAAAGATACTGTTTGAACAATAAATACACGTACTAAAATTCTCGTAATAATTGATCCGAATAAGTGTTAGCGTTCGTCGCAGTTGGTTCCATCAAAAAATGGCTAAAATGGTTCTAATGGCTCTGAGCACTATGGGACTTAACATCTGAGGTCATCAGTCCCCTAGACTTAGAACTACTTAAACCTAACTAACCTAAGGACATCACATACATCCATGCCCGAGGCAGGATTCGAACCTGCGACCGTAGCGGTCACGCGGTTCACGATTAAAGCGCCTAGAACTGCTCGGCCACAGTGGCCGGCTTCTATCAAAATTATTTTGATTAACATTACTATGAAAACTGATGTACCTGACAGCACAAATGGAGAAAGGTTTCTTTTAGGGTTAGCCACCTCATGATTGGAAGAGATCGTGACGAATTTTGGCCGAAAGAAGGATGGGAGGAGCGGGGGTCGAACTCGAGAAGCCCATTCTATGTCTACATTTACTTTACCATACTGCAAGTCACAATTAAGTGCCTAGTAGAGGTTTCTTTGAACCATCATCAAACTATTTTTCCAAAATTCGCTTGACGCCTTCCTTAGAGACAGCCTGCCAATAAGAGGAACTTAGAAGTAGATAACCTAAGTGTTCAAACTGATTATATATTTCTAGATTTCCAGAAGACTTTAGACACCGTTGTTTACAAGATTCTTCTAATCAAATAGCCTTGCTATGGAGTATCGCTTCAGTTGTGCTACTGGATCTGATTTTGTCTCCTAGAGGTCGTAGTAATCAATGAAAAGTCATCGAGTAAAAGTGATATACAGCGTTCCACAAGGAATTTTTGTAGACCCTATGCTGTTCCTAATCTACATAAACGATTTAGGAGATAATATGAGCAGCCCTCTTAGATTGCATATGATGCTGTCATTTACCGTCTAGTAAAGTCATCAAAATATCAAAACCAATTGAAAAAGGACCGAGACACGATACCTGAATGGTGCGAAAAGTGGAAATTGTCTCTCAGTAACGAGAAGCGTGAGGTCATCCACAAAAGTACAGAAAGAAATCTGTTAAATTTCGATTACACGGTAAATCATACAAATTTAAAGGCTGTCAGTTCGACTAAATACCGAAGACTCATCATCATAAAATAAAAGAAATCAGAGTTCTGACAGAAAAATTGAAGTGTCCATTTTTCCCACGCGCCGTTACAGAGTGCAGCGGTAGATAAATAGTCCAAAGGTGGTTCGAAGAACCCTCTGCCAGGCACTTAAGTGTGAACAGCAGAGTGGTAATTAGATGTAGATGTAGACCGTACCGCTCCCGAACAGCGCTCGGGAGAAATAAACACTTTACTCTTTCCGTGCGATTTCTTTTATTTTATTACAATAGTAATTTCTTTCTGAACAGGTGGGCGCCAAGAAAATATTTTCGCATTCGGAGGAGAAAGTTTGTGACGCAAATTTCATGAAAGGATTCTGCCGTAACGAAAAACACCTCTGTTTTAATTATTGCCACCCCAGCTCCAGCATCACATCCGTGATATTCCCACCTTTATTTTATAGTTATACAGAACGAGCTCCCCTTCTTTCAGCTTTTTTTATGTCATCCGTCAATCCTATTTGATGCTGAATTAGTAGTTTAATATATGTTTCCGACTGAAATATGTACAACCGCATAGGAAGTGACTTTGATGAACAAGAGTTTTAATTTGAATGGTGACTAGATTTACAAACTTAGACGCGATTAGATCATATGAACAAAGTTTATGGCGCTTTATTCCATCATTCATTTCCACTATAATGGTAATTAGGACTACGCCAACTACCCTGCTGAAGATATTCTAATTGTATATTATTAGATAATCGTATTTAGACAGCTTAATCAGCCGGCACGGTAGCTCTGCGTGTTCGGTGAGGAACATAGTAACCCCCTGTAATTTAAAAAAAACTGTATGATGCTCTCATCGATGAAATCTGAAAGATACCATGCGGCATCCACACAGTACCAAACAAGAGAAACGACGAAAGAAACATATCGATAGAAAAAGACAAAAAGAGTCGGTAAAGTACTCCCCCTTGAAAGGCTATGGTCCGAGATTCGAGTCCAGACCCGACACACAGTTTTAATACGCTGCACAGATCTGGTGTGGCTAAGCTAAGTCTCCGCAATATTATTTATTCTAGAAGTGCCGGTCCCGCAAGGTTTGCGGGAGAACTTGCATAAAGTTTCGAAGGTTGGAGCTGAAGCATGGAGGAAATGAAGCTGCGAGGACGGGTCATGAGTCGTGCTTGGATAGTTGAGTCGGTAGGGCGCCTGTCATCGAATGACGAGGGTATGAGTTTCCGGTCCGGCACAGTTTTAATGCGCCAGGATGTTTGAAATAAGCGTGCACTCCGCTGCAGAGTGAAAATTCATTCTTGAAGTTCTCAACGCTGTGTTAGATAATCGCAGATGGCCTCACTGTTGCGATTGAGTGTGTAAACCTGACAGAAGTGGAGAATATTTTGGTGAATGGGGCTAGACAGTACTTCAATATCACATGTAGCGTAATATTTTAGACAGGCGGCGTTGAATGTGGGTGAATGATCCTCGCCTGGGTGTTTCATCTCCCAGTGGTGTCCCGAGTTGGTAGAGTGTACGTTGGGAAGACGATAACTTTGAATTAGAGGCTCCTATGAAGGCTCCTTGAATTCTAATGTTATGTAGACATCGCTTAGATTACGCCGGCTTCTTTGGAAAACACAGGGCCTCAACAATATTATCTTTCTCTATTAGACTACTTTGGTATTTATTTAGTAGTCTACCAAGTGTTACCAGAAGGAACACACAGTCAGGGGAGCTTGTGTAGTGAAAGCGAATCATGTGGGTTTTACAGGCTGCAGTGTCGTTGAACTCGCCAAATCGTCGAACCGAACAGGTGAATGCGAGTCAGAGCGTGGTTGTTCGTGTCAGTAGCTTGGCTAGCCACCGCGGCTCACAGATCTTTTTCATAGAGACGTTGTATTTGTACTTCTCACCTAACTCCTAGGAACCGATGGCAAATTAGGGAATGGGAAAGTAAGTTGCAAATTGTGGGTGATCTAGGGAGTCTCTCCAGCCCCTCCATCGCTGTACCAAGTCCTCTCAGCCTACTGTCACACTGACTACCGGGGGTTTCTTTCGGAAGCAGCAGGTAGCTGGGGCAATGGGTTGACCACCCTCAACCTCCTAGTGCCGCGGCGAACTGGAGGCTGCACTCTACCTGCAATCACGGGTTTTGTGCCACAGATTTTATCCTTATGTTTGCAAAATAGGCTCTAAGACACAGCGTCATATTGGTCTCATTGGTTAAAAGGACAACAAGATAACTATAGCACCTGATAATTTAAAACAATTTTTAGAGGCTTTCATGTAGTGTGGCGTTCCCTGTCCATGTAATTGGACATTGCTTTATACACTCATGCTCATAAATTAAAGATAATGCTGATACATGGTGAAACAACGCTCTGGTGGGCGATTCGCGGGATTAAATCACCTCGGGGTATGACCATGCGGTGCTTTTGACCTGCGGTCGTCGCACGGTGGTGCTGGCAGCAGTCCACATACGCAGAGGTGTGTTGGTGCATGTCAGTACGGTGCAGCGAGTAAGTGTGAAGACGTTTTCAGACATGCTAATGGTGACTGTGTGTTGAAAATGGCTCAAATAACACATATTGAGGACGTTATGAGGGGTAGAACACTAGGGCGACTGGAGGCTGGTCAAACACAGCAGGTCGTAGCATGGGCCCTAGTGTGCCACAAAGTGTGATCTCAAGATGATGGCAACGATTCCAGAAGACAGGAAACGAGTCCAGGCGTTACAGTGTACAACACCACAAGAAGGCCGACATCTCACCATTAGTGCCCGCAGACAGCCACGTACTATTACAGGTAGCCTTGCTCGGGACCTTACCGCAGCCACTGGAACAGTTGCCTCCAGACACACAGGCTACAGACGACTCAACAGACATGGTTTATTCGCCCGGAGACCTGCAAGGAGCATTCGACTGACCCCTGGTCACAGGAGAGTCCGTAAGGCTTGATGTCAAGAACATAGTACATGGTCAATGGAACAGTGGTCCCAGGTTATGTTCACGGACGAGTCCAGGTATAGTCTGAACAGTGATTCTCGCCGGGTTTTCATCTGGCGTGAACCAGGAACCTGATACCAACCCCTTAATGTCCTTAAAAGGGGCCTGTATGGCGGTCGTGGTTTGATGGTGTGGGGTGGGATTACGATTGGTACACGTACACAACTGCATGTCTTTGACAGAGGATCTGTAACAGGTCAGGTGTATCTGGACGTCATTTTGCATCAGTATGTCCGGCTTTTCAGGGGTGCTGTGCGTCCCACCTTCCTCCTGACGGATGATAACGTGCGGCCCCAGCGAGCTGCCATCGTGGAGGAGTACCTTGAAACAGAAGATATCAGGCCAATGGAGTCGCATGCGTGTTCTCCAGACCTACACCCCATCGAGTACGTCTGGGATGCTCTCGGTCGACGTATCGCTGCACCTCTTCAAACCCCTACGACACTTCAGGTGCTCCGACAGGCACTGGTGCAAGAATGGGAGGCTATACCCCAGAAGCTACTCGACCACCTGATTCAGAATATGCCAACCCGTTGTGCGCCATGTGTACGTGTGCATGGTGATCATATCCCATATTTATATCGGGGTACATGCGCAGGAAACAGTGGCATTTCGTAGCACATGGTTTGGGGACGGTTTTCTCAACTTATCGCCAATACCGTAGACTTACAGATCTGTGTCGTGTGTGTTCCCGACGCGTCCATGCTATTAACGCCAGTCTGGGTAGTGCCACGTTGTGTGGCACCACATTCTGCAATTATCCTTAATTTATAAGCATGAGTGTATTTTAATGTACAATGAATCCAAACTTTACTCCTCTTATTTCACATATTTCGTTAAGGATGTTTATAGAGGGTGACAAATAACCCAGAATATATCCAAAATGAGTAAATACATCGTGGTGCGGTTTTCGCTGTTTTATAGTTTGCAAACACCACAGAGACTTAGAAAAGGTACGCCGTTTGCGCTCCAACACTTTGTACAAAAGGCGTAAGGAACAGAGACGAAACTCCGTTCATTGGAACGTATTTGAATGTATAGAACTGTTTCACTTTACATTTCATCAAATAAAGGAGCATTAGCATGTTTTTGTTATTCACACATCATTTAAAATTGTCGCTAAATACTAATATATTCTCGTGCAGTGCAGGAGCTGACGACATACTGCTTACGAATACATTATTGTAGTCGGAAAAGTTAGCAGTCTAAAGACGGCCATGATAGCCCGTAAGCGATAATGGCATAAAATAAAGCTTTTTAAAAGTATTTCTGGCTGGACGCGCTCTTCGCCAACAATACCATCTGTGCCTTCCTTGATACATTTGAAATGTCCCCTTAGAAAAATTATACTTGACTGTGCTTAAACTAACACACAATATTTTTAGCGCAGCGCAATCTGACTTTCAAAAATCCCTACAAAAGAATGGCCCTGACTAACATTAACCTATACGTTTCACAAATCACTTACCTCACAAAAATCTTGGTTACTCGAACTACTGCAATACAGCGAGCGCCACTACTGCCGGCTAAATAAAAGATTCGAACTACTGAAGGCACTAACTACTGATAGGCATAGTTAGCAAATGAAAGATTTTGATAGAGAACAAACAATGTATTTACCTCAATAGTGTTCAAAAGTCATAATGTATATAGCAGTTCATGATATCCAGTATTACAAATTTCAAAACTCCGCCATCTCTCTCCTCACATCCACCACTGCTGGTGGCTCACCTCCAACTGCGTAACGCTATGCGCTGTTAACATCCAGCTGCCCAACGCTACAATGGCAGACAACAATGCAAACTAGCCACAGACTGCACATAGCACAGCCAGTGATTTTCATACAGAGCGCTATGCAACGTTGCCAATAAGAAAACATAAACAGCCTACTTACACATTTCCCTGTCACTTATACAGGGTGTTACAAAAAGATACGGCCAAACTTTCAGGAAACATTCCTAACACACAAAGAAAGAAAATATGTTATGTGGACATGTGTCCGGAAACGCTTACTTTCCATGTCAGAGCTCATTTTATTACTTATCTTCAAATCACATTAATCATGGAATGGAAACACACAGCAACAGAACGTACCAGTGTGACTTCAAACACTTTGTTACAGGAAATGTTCAACATGTCCTCCGTTAGCGAGGATACATGCATCCACCCTCCGTCGCATGGAATCCCTGATGCGCTGATGCAGCCCTGGAGAATGGCGTATTGTATCACAGCCGTCCACAATACGAGTACGAAGAGTCTCTACATTTGGTACCGGAGTTGCGTAGACAAGAGCTTTCAAATGCCCCCATAATTGAAAGTCAAGAGGGTTGAGGTCAGGAGAGCGTGGAGGCCATGGAATTGGTCCGCCTCTACCAATCCATGGGTTACCGAATCTGTTGTTGAGAAGCGTACGAACACTTCGACTGAAATGTGCAGGAGCTCCATCGTGCAAGAACCACATGTTGTGTCGTACTTGTAAAGGCACATGTTCTAGCAGCACAGGTAGAGTATCCCGTATGAAATCATGATAACGTGCTCCATTGAGCGTAGGTGGAAGAACATGGGGCCCAATCAAGACATCACCAACAACGCCTGCCCAAACGTTCACAGAAAATCTGTGTTGATGACGTGATTGCACAATTGCGTGCGGATTCTCGTCAGCCCATACATGTTGATTGTGAAAATTTACAATTTGATCAGTACATACTGACGAAACTAAAATGAGCTCTAACATGGAAATTAAGCGTTTCCGGACACATGTCCACATAACATCTTTTCTTTATTTGTGTGCGAGGAATGTTTCCTGGAAGTTTGGCCGTACCTTTTTGTAACACCCTGTAGTGTCTGAAGTTGATACTTGCAGGTGTCGAGGTTCTGTTGCTTTCGCAAGTTTATAAACGCGAATGTCTGTGTTGCTACACTGAGACTTCTATATTTAAACTCGTGGGATGTGCATACACGGCCTACGGAACAGGAGCCCCGATCTCATGTTTGAAAAACTGCTGTGTCAGTGCACATCATTATCCTTCAAAACGCCGAAATCATTTCCATTTTTTCGACATTACTCGCAGATATGGGCAAGCGAACAATAAACACAAAAGCTCGTTCTCCTCGGTCGCCGTATCGGAAGCTGAATATTCATCAGCGTTGCAGCCGGGCCGCGGTGTGAGCGGGGATCCTGCATTGTCTCCCGGAGGCACGAACTGGGTCAAGAGAAAGCTCTCGCACGATCACTTCCAGTCCCAGCGCGAGCGCGGCCGAGCAGGCCGATATTTAACATGTAACGCAAATTTGGAGCGCTCCGGCGACCTGCGGCCGAACGTAGAGTGCACGGCGCGCAGCGGCACGCCCACCGACGCAGGTTTTACTAATAGTCGGCAGCGCGGTGGTTATCCGGCCAAATGTATGCTGTGCGCCGTCGTGGCTTCTCTAGAAACTGCATCATTATATTTAAAATATAGGGCCCTGGAGGTCGAACTAGATGTAATATCTCACTCTACAATCTGCAAGAATATATGTTGCAGACACTTTGATGCCATTACTCGACCTGGAAAGTTACCTGTCCCGCGTAGTACACATGGCTAAGCAAAAAACCGGAAATGGTCAATTACGTCACTAATACTAAAAGTGCTTACTGAAGAAAGTAATACTAAATGATAAGCAGTACTCTGAGGAAGCCTTCTGGGGCTAGAGCGCTACAGTACATTTGAATTTTTATTGCCCTTTTTGTTTCAGAAATTTGTCCTAAAGCGATCGCTGAAGAACGTAATGTAAGAAAACTTGGAACAGAATTTCAGTTTTCTATCTGTAAAGGACGATCAAATTAAAACTAGAGAAAACGAAAAAAGTGAGTAATCTTTTTATTACTCCAAAAATAATTGTCATTAGTTCTAATACATTTGTCCCAGTGTAAGACAAGACGGTCAATGCAATCATGGAAAAATGTATCCAGTTGCCTGCGGGACGATGACTGTACACAGGCGTGCACCTCTTTGTCCGAAACATGTCAAAGGCCACAAATGTCTTCCTCAGGGCTCCAAAAACTACGGAAATAGCTTGGGGAGAGATCGGGACTGTATAGAGCATGTGAAAGGGCTTCCCATAAAAACTTCTGCAGCATGGCAGAAACAATTTTGACAACACGTGGGCGCGTTTAGAGTACGTTGCAGAAGTTTTGTGGAAACCTCTGACACATTCGCCAACAGTCCCGATCTCTCGCCGTGCTATTTCAGTACTTTTGGAGGCCTGAAGAAAGACATTCGTGGCCGCCAATGTACTTCGGATCAAAAATGCACGTCTGGGTACAATCATGGTTCCTCAGGAACAGCGAACATTTTTTTCAAAAAACGGTTCAAATGGCTCTGAGCACTATGCGACTTAACTTCTGAGGTCATCAGTCGCCTAGAACTTAGAGCTAATTAAACCTAACTAACCTAAGCATGTCACACACAATCATGCCCGAGGCAGGATTCGAACCTGCGACCGCAGCGGTCGCTCGGTTCCAGACTGTAGTGCCTAGAACCGCACGGCAACTCCGGCCGGCACATTTTTTTTATGAAGGCAATAAACATAACGTCTCGCAATAGGATAGATGTATTAACAGTTGTTGCGAATATTCTTGAAATAATAAAACAGTTTACATACATTTTTGAAACTGTAAAGTTTTCGTTTTACTCCCCCACATATATTTAGAAATGAAAGAATTTCGAGAGAAATATTTTCTTACTTAGGCGTTATAAACCCATTTTCTTGCGTACAAGTACGAAAATCGGGAGTGCTGAGCTATGAACACCTCGAGCGAACTCTTCGAAACTGCCACTAGAGTATTACATTCCTGATTCCTGTGGAATAGGTTGGTTAAAATTTCATTCTTAGGTGAACTTATTCCAATGCACATAAAAAACTATCCTCACATATGAAGAATGGCGTGAGTACAAGCAGGCTTTGGGTGTGCCCAATGTTACCGGAACTTTGAAGATGGAGACCGCACTATAAGATATCCAAGGGTGTGCGTGTGCGTGTGCAGCATATTGCCATCTTTCAGACACTGAGAAAGGTCGAATCCTGGACATGAGTGACACTGGAACATGATAACGCGCACACTCTGGTTGTAGTGCAAAGTACAATGACTACACAACAACTGGTGATGAGATGGACACAGAACAAGAGGAGGAGATACTATTTTTTCCGGAATCACTTCACCACGAGGTCGTAGAACCGTTCGACTGAATCTGAAGAATTCACGGATGAAAATAGTTTAAAAAGGGGCGGAGACCTCAACGAACCAGTTTCTTTGGAATCTGTGTTAAGCTCTCTGTTTGTCATGCTTCATTTGCGGCTGACAACTCACCAGAAACCAGAGACAATTGCGTAGCTTGGAGTAAAATTCAAGTGGGACATTGAGGGGTATTCTGTGGCGTACAGAGATGAGTCTCGCTTCTGTTCAGGCTGCCAGATAGACGCAATTATGTCCGCAGACGATTTGGTGAAATGACTCAGTGGCGTTTCTAGAGACCCATACTTCTCCAACTCCTGGAATCGTGGTATGAGGAGCTATTGGATAGAGCAACTTGATTGATTTGGTACTTGTTGAAGCAGACCGATTGATCGCAGTTATGTGCCAAGAATGTGAAACCTTGTTATAATACCCACCCTGATCAAGGTACCAAATGTCATGTTCCAGAAGGATAATGTAAGACCCTACAGTGCAGCTCGCATCTCAATATGGTCTGCTCAGTCCCCTGATTTGTTATCCATGGATGCTATGAGAAAACGTACATTTTAATCCCAGCCTCCTGCCGCAAATCGCCATGAACTGACACAGTATGTGTTTCAAGCATGACGAGAAATTACTCAAGATAACTTTTTGGGGTTGTTTGTTACCATACCCCAACGAATAAAATAGCATATTCGTACCAAAGGGAGTCACACCTCGTACTGATGATGATGCTCGTAAATCCCAAATGGAACAAAGGTAATTGAGATCTGTTATTCATTAAAAGAATTCGCAATTGCAAATAAGGGCAGCTCTCAGCTGCAGAATGGAATGATGACAATGAAAATTCGTGCCGGACCGAGACTCGAACCCGCATTTCCGCTTATCGCAAGCGGTCGTCTTACTATTTGGCTATCCGTGCACGACTCACGGCTACACCCAAACTTCCCTATTCGTCAAGCATGCATCTGTGACCTGTACTCGTACATCCATTATGTGTATTCGCGCACAGATCAGACATTGTACGTGAAAGTCGCTCGCCCGGTATCTGCAGATAAATACGATATTGCAATGCTTGTGTTATTCTGATTACAATACAAAGTTCCTTTGGACATGCATGCATCATGCATCTGTGCCGGACTCGATCCCAGATTTCCCGCTTATCGACATGTATGCATGTCCAAAGGAACTTTGCACCTTAATCAGAATAACACTAGTGCTGCAATATCGTAATTATCTGCCGATACCGGGTAAGCGACTTCCAAGTACACCGTCTGACCTGTGCGGGAATATACCGGGTGATCAAAAAGTCAGTATACATTTTAAAACTTAATAAACCACGGAATAATGTAGATAGAGAGGTAAAAATTGACACACATGCTTGGAATGACATGGGGTTTTATTAGAACCAAAAAAACAAAGTTCACAAAATTTCCGACAGATGGCGCTGGACAGCAAAACGTCAGTGCTACCGTGACGGGTGAGAGGTACGCCGATATGTTACAGAATCTCATCATCCCCAGCGTGGCTGATAAACACCTGCTGGAACGTACGATGTTTATGCAGGATGGCGCTCCACCCCATATTGCTAGACGCGTGAAAGGTCTCTTGCGCGCGTCGTTTGGTAATGATGCCGAAAGACAACATCCGACGCCAATGCCTCACCATAACTCTGGACATGCTTTACAGTGCTGTTCACAACATTATTCCTCGGCTTCAGGTATTGTTGAGGAATGATGGTGGACATATTGAGCATTTCCTGTAAAGAACATCATCTTTGCTTTGTCTTACTTTGTTATGCTAATTATTGCAATTCTGATGAGATGAAGCACCATCTGTCGGACATTTTTTGAACTTTTGTATTTTTTTGGTTCTAATAAAACCCCAAGTCATTCCAAGTATGTGTGTCAATTTGTACCTCTCTATCTACATTATTCCGTGATTTATTCAGTTTTCAAATTTATACTGACTTTTTGATCACCCGGTACATAGTGGATGTACGAGTACAGGTCGAAGACGCATACTTGACGACATATGGAAGTCTGGGTCTGGCCGTGAGTCGTGCACAGATAGCCAAATGATATGCAGGCGTGGTAGCTAAGCGTGTTCGGTGAGAGGGCTGGCTGCCCTGTGTAATAACAAAACTGAGTGAAAGGATTAGCGACGAACTTGAACGAGTGTCTTGTGACGTCCGCCCCGACGAAATGCAACGAATGATAACGAAGGAAATTTAAAAAATAGAAAAAAAATGATAAGGCGACCGCTCGCGGAAAACAGGAAATCCGGATTCGAGTCCCGGCCCAGCACAGGTTTTCACCGTCATCATTCCATTCTACAGCTGATGGTTGTCCTTATTCGCAATTCCGAATCCGTTTAATGTATTTTATAACGGCTGTATTCGCTGCAGTGCCTGTTCCTTTGGACATGTATGCATTGTAATCAGAATAAAACAGGCACTGCAATATAGTAAGATCTGTTATGTAATGAATATCTCCACGAAGTTAGATACATATCGTCCTTCTGCTTCATGGTCACATTTTACATATCCTTGCGTGTACAACACTATACTACTATATGCATCCAAACCCGCAAGCTACCTACGATGTACTGCGCAAGGCGTTCGGAGTACCACTGTAAGTTCACGCCGTTACGTCCTTCTAACGAGTGGCATGTGGGAAAAAACTGCTAAAACAGGCCTTTGAATGAGCTCTAATTTGTCCAATACTACCATCGTGGGTTTTCTTACGAGATGTATGCAGGGGAAGGAAGTATGTATTCCGACTCTCCTTGAAACGTACGCTCTCGTAACTTCAACAGTAAACCTCTGCGTCATGCACAACGCTGCTTTAATATGGTTTGCCATTGGAATTTGATTGGCGTATAGGTGACGCTGTCATGCTCACTAAACTAACGCGTAATACAACATGCAGCTCCTCTTTGGATATTATCTCCTCTATTAATCCTCTCTGATAAGGATTCCATATTGGCAAGAAACACTCAAGACTGGGTGGAATGATGGCTTTCTAAGCTACTTTCTTCGAGACTGAATAGCACTTCCTTGTGATTATTCCTGTGAATCTCGGTTCGCTATCTCTCTTTCCCCACGCTAATAACCTCGCAGTTGAGGGCGCCTAAACCCCACTGTATTTCCCCGCACAAGTACTCTCACGTGTTCTCTCCACCTTAAGGTGATCCGTACGCATACTCAGTGGAAGTTTTTTGTTAGTTCTATTTCCATTGTTTGTCAACAGTATAATCGAAAATACTGAATATTTTTGTGCTCAGCCGGCCGAAGTGGCCGAGTGGCTCTAGGCGCTACAGTCTGGAACTACGCGACCGCTACGGTTCGAATCCTGCCTCGGGCATGGATGTGTGTGGTGTCCTTAAGTTAGTTAGGTTTAAGTAGTTCTAAGTTCTAGGGGACTTGTGACCTCAGCAGTTGAGTCCCATAGTGCTCAGAGCCAATTGAACTATTTTTTTGTGCTCATGCGCCATACATTACTCTTGTTTATGATGAGAATCTTCCTGCAATTCGCTAAAATTTTCTGCTGTTGCGGCTTTCCTATATTTGCAGATACAACAGCATCATCCTCGAAAAGTCTCTTGCAGTTTTCGACGTTATTCACCAGTTCTCCTACATCGCAAGCAGTAAGAGCCGTATAACACTCTCAAGGAAAACACCCGAAGTGTTTCTTTCTAGCTAATGCTTAAGAATGACGTTTGGAGTTCTTCTGTAAAGTGAGAGTGGATTATTTGTTAAATTTAGTTTTTTTTAATTTGTGCCGTAAAATAGGTATGGGCGAGTGACAGAATGAGCTTACTACTATTTTGAGCTCAACGAAAAGTTCTGCGATTTTTTTTTATCATAGCTTCATATTATTACAGCCGTTACAGATATATTTTAATGCCATGGCTTGCCATGAGGGGCAATAAAATAGAGTGTACGATATCGTCTACGTAACGCTGTGATGTAAGGCCTCGCGGATGACAACCCGATGGGTTCTCCTATGAAATGAATGTGCACCCCAGACCACTACTCCTGATTGTCGGGCCGCATGGAGGGTGACAGTCACGTTGGTATCCCACCGCTGTCCGGTGTATCCCCAAACACGTCTTCTCTGATCACCGGGACTCAGCTAGAAGCGGGACCCATGACTGAAACCAGTTATATTCTAGTCCATGAGGTTCCGGGCCAAAGATGTGTCTCGAGACTCCTCAGACCGTGGTGGGATACCACCGTGACTGTCGTTCGCCGTATGACCTGACAACCAGTTGCGATGGTCTGGGATGCCAATTCATTTCATAGCAGGACATCTTTGGTTGTCACACACGGCACCCTTACAGCATAGTGCTACGTCAACGGTATTCTGCGTCCCGTTTTGTTGCCCTTCATGGCAAGCCAGCTCGGGCATACACTTCAGCAAGATAGGCCCATCTACACAGGGCGAGAGTTTCTAGTGCTTGTCTTCGTGCTCGCCAGGTCCTACATTAGCTAGCAAGGTCGCCGGGTCTCTCCTGAATTGTGAACGTTAGGAGCAATACGAGCAGGGCCTCCAACCAGCCAGGAATTTTGACGATCTAACACGCCAGTTGGACAGAATTTGGCACGATATCCCTCAGGAAGACATCCAATAACTCTCTCAATCAATGCCAAGCCGAATAACTTCTTGCAAGCTTGCATAAAGGTCAGAGGTGGATTAATGTGTTACTGACTCGCTCAGTTTGTGCTCTTCTTCTTAAAGAAAAAAATTAGTTTTTTTCTGAATTTGTAATCATTTGTTCGTCTGTACATGTAGATGACATCTACCGATTACCGTCCCACCCAGATAATTCCTTCGTGGTGCGTCCCCTTGTTTCAAATCTTATGCTGCATTTACCTCTTTCTGACCGTCGACCGGTCATCGCACAGCTCTGAAGTCAGCCGGGTATAGGAATTCTAGACTGGCCGCCACTGGGAGCATCGCTCGCTCCGGAGTTTCACCACTCACCACAAACCGATGGGCGGCGCTACATACGCAAATACAGGGTGTAACAAAAATGTACGGCACAAATTGGGGTCACATTTCTCAACCGTAAACGAAAAAATTGTTATATGAACATGGGTCTGGAAACGCTTTGTTTCCATACTACAACTCAATTTCTCCAACTCATTACTCATGGGAAATACATACGAACTGAACGCACCAGCATACCACGTGCAACTCTTCCTCGCAGGAGGTGTTCAATATGCCCTCCGTGGGGATTGGTACATGCATCAACCCGCCGTCATAGTGAATCTGGTATGCGCTGATCCGGAAGGCTAGAAATATGGTACCTGCCTGTTTCCCTTCATTCACAGTTCTCAGTATATCATGTGAGGAAAGAGCAAGCTGAGTTTCGCACTAGCGATGCTTTCTAAAACCACGCTGATTCGTGCACATAAGCTTCTCAGTTCCAATGGTTCAAATGGCTCTGAGCACTATGGGACTTAACATCTGAGGTCATCAGTCCCCTAGCCTTAGAACTACTTAAACCTAACTAACCTAAGGACATCACACACATCCATGCCCGAGGCAGGACTCGAACCTCCGACCGTAGCAGCAGCGCGGTTCCGGACTGAAGCACCTAGAACCGCTCGGCCACAGCGGCCGGCTCGTCGAACAGCTAAACACACACTTGCTAACAGATCAAGCAGAACATTCTCTACGAAAGTGTGATAACTTTGTCCGCTGATTTTGGGTGTCAGAAAGTGAGGCCCTAGCAATCAGTCACCAACAGTGCTGGCACAAACATTCACAGAGAATCTTAGTTGATGATTTTCTTCAACAGATGCATGAGGACTGACGTCTACCCATATATGCCGATTGTGAAAATTTACAGTATGATCTCGTTGTACCTCGTTGAAGAACATGAATTGTAACATAGAAACAGAGCGTTTCCAGACCCATGTTCATATGACATAATTTCTTCGTCTACGTGTGAGGAATTTCTTGTAATTTGTGCTGTATTTTTTTGTTATAACCTGTTTATGTCGCTGCCAATGGTCACGCGCCCAACGTAGGTGACAGTATTCAACTGCGCCTCTGCGCCTCCTTAAAAGAGTCTGCGCAGAAGACGAACACTGGAAGACTGCCATCTAAGATTCATAGAGATAGCAAGTCCACACCTGTGCCACTATCATCAGTAACAAGAATTTCAATGATGGGGACGATAATAAAACAGTTACAACGAAGTGTCCTTGGCTGGGCTGTGGCATGATTCCTACAATTTTTTATAAACCTTCTTTGATTAAGGTGACTTTCTATGCTGTGTCTAAATGTAGGAACACGTAAGGTCATAATGATCCTGAGAGTTATCTTAGAAGATAGACGGAAGGAAGACAAACCTTTATTTATAGCATTTGTTGATTTAGAGAAAGTTTTTTACAATATTGGATGGAATACACGCTTCGAAATTCTGACGATAGCAGAGATAAAATGTAAGGAGGGAAAAGTTATCTTTAGCTTCTTCAGAAACCAGACTTCAATTGTAAGTGACGAAGGACATGAAAAGGAAGCAGTAGTAGAAGAGGTAATGAGACGAGGTTTTAGACTCATCCCAGTGTTATTTAATCTGTACATTGAGCATGAAATAAAAGGATCCAAGGAGAAATTAGGAGAAGCAATTACATTTCAGAGAGAAGAAATAAAAGATTTGAGGTTTTGCTATGACACTATAATTCTGTCAGAAACGGCAAAGAACTTCGAGGAGCAGTTGAACGGAACAGATAGCATCCTGAAAAGAGATTATAAGATGAAAATCATAAAAGTAAAACAAAGGTACCAGAATCCAGTAGAATTAAATCAGGTGATGTCGAGAAAATTATGACACTAAAAGCAGTCGACAAGGGTTTTCTTTTTGCTTTTGTTTTTGTGGCAGCAAATAACTGATGATGATCGGAATGGAGAGGATATAAAACACAGACTGTTAACAGCAAGAAAAGCATTTCTGAGAAAGAGAACTATCTTAACAAAATATAAGTGGGTGTGTATTAGGATGTCTTCAGTAACGTGTTTATAGTGTAGTCTTGAACGGAAGTGAAACTTAGAAGGTAAACGGTTCAGACGGAAAGAGAATAGAAGCTTTAGAGCTCTGGTGCTACAGAAGGATGCTGAACATTGGGTGGGTGGATCCAACAATTAATGGATAACTACTGAATCGAATGGGAGAAGAGTGTCAAAAGTTCACTAAAAGACTGGATCAACTAATAAAACACTCCCTGAGGCATCATAGAATAGACAGTTTCGTAATGAAGAGAAGTGTGTGTGTTTCAGGAACTGCAAAGGGAGGTCGGGATTAGAATGTAGTAAACAATAAGCTGTAATTGTACGGCTGCTGCGGCACCATCCGCGGGAGCAAGCTACGGCCGTGCTATGACATCTGAGTATCTCTGACCTTTCCTCCATATGGATACCCGGACTGGGTAGGTGATGCGAATCGTTGCCGGATGCTAAGAACGGGCTCACACACAATAAGTAGTGTGAATAGTTGCATCAAACCAGTCTTCGAACTGAAAACCACAACAACATTTAGCCTTATTAAGTTATGATCGTGATGTAAATCTATTTTCTAATTTGCAAAAGATCGCCCACACTAGTAGCAGACAGTGAACAGACCGTTAAATGTTTAGAAACAAGAAACAGAAAACAATGTGAACTTGACAAAGGCATAGGGAAGCTTTATGAGCCTGCTTCCCGACATCCGGAGGAGGGGAGGACGGAACTGGGGATCGTTTAAAGGAGCCGAGAGTGTCACGTCTCCTCTATCTCTACAACAAGTAGCTGAAGCCTGACGCAGCTACATAACTACATGCAAGAGAGAAAATGCTTTTGTACTTGTTTTCCGTAACGTTCATGCTTTTCGTAATTTCTTGATTGGCGAATATAGCCAAGAATTGTGTTAGTTGTTGCACTCTAGCCTAGTATGCATTTCTTTGGCTTTCTTTTTCTTATTAAATTAAATAAATCGAAGAGATAGCAAATAAATAAAAGGGATTATCTTTTTTTCTAACCACAAATATGAGAGCTCTAATTTCGGTGCCATACATACTTGACAGCCTGCAACTCACTCTGATCTTCTCCGCTAGGATTCCGAAGTTAAAGGGCCAAGTGGCTAGAGTGTCTAAAAGAGTAAGATGATAGCAGCGTCCATATATCGTACATTTAATATAGCATTTCTTCCAGCAGCTGACTGCCCCTGCACTAGTCTTACAGATATTCAAGGCTTTCCAGAGGTCGGGAAGCCTGTAAGGACGCTGCAAGTGTGTTCGTGTGACAGACTCCGGGCTGACAATCTTGAAGTCATACATATTTTCGTACTTTGTCAGTGTTGTCGACTATTTTGTTTGCATCTCAGAAATAAATAAATTAGACAATGCTCACAATTTAATTTGTTCACCCGTTGTATTACATAAAAACATCCTCGGGACCTACATACAAACAGTGGTCCTGCATCTGTAGAACAGACAACGAGCTCAAAGGATTAATTGATAATTAAATCGACGAAACTCGTGGGCTGCCCCATCTATAAATTTACATTCAGGGGGGCTTAAAACACGTGCCAGCAGATATATGAAGCAGGCCGATTGTGTGACGTATCTCTTGAATTTTGTACCTATCATGTTTACAACAGCACTTTGTGTATTCAAGTAGTGGAAACCGTACGTTCCCAGACTTGATTTCCTATTCAGATCAATATCTACCCAGTTCCCTTTACATCCGCTAAGACGTGACTGTGCAAAGGGCACAAGTCGTTTATAAAAATGTTAAAAGAACGCACACACAGAACTACCGCACATTGTACCACATTGTCGACTGACAATAAAAACATAAAACAACAACAGAGAAAAACGTGATATCCAAAAAAAAGGGGAAAGGGATTATTTGAAATGTGTACATGACACATAAATAATGCTTAGGAGGAGAAGAACTTTTTAGCCGAGATCGCTAAAAAAACTTTATTGTAGGTAACAGGTTTACGTAAAACTTGTTAACAACTCCATATCTTTAATAAAATTACTGTTATACAAATAATGCACCATTAACCTTAGAAGAACCAAATGGCAACATACCTTCATAAAGGTTATTACTAACATCTTGTGGCAGCTAAGGACAAAATACACTCCTGGAAATGGAAAAAAGAACACATTGACACCGGTGTGTCAGACCCACCATACTTGCTCCGGACACTGCGAGAGGGCTGTACAAGCAATGATCACACGCACGGCACAGCGGACACACCAGGAACCGCGGTGTTGGCCGTCGAATGGCGCTAGCTGCGCAGCATTTGTGCACCGCCGCCGTCAGTGTCAGCCAGTTTGCCGTGGCATACGGAGCTCCATCGCAGTCTTTAACACTGGTAGCATGCCGCGACAGCGTGGACGTGAACCGTATGTGCAGTTGACGGACTTTGAGCGAGGGCGTATAGAGGGCATGCGGGAGGCCGGGTGGACGTACCGCCGAATTGCTCAACACGTGGGGCGTGAGGTCTCCACAGTACATCGATGTTGTCGCCAGTGGTCGGCGGAAGGTGCACGTGCCCGTCGACCTGGGACCGGACCGCAGCGACGCACGGATGCACGCCAAGACCGTAGGATCCTACGCAGTGCCGTAGGGGACCGCACCGCCACTTCCCAGCAAATTAGGGACACTGTTGCTCCTGAGGTATCGGCGAGGACCATTCGCAACCGTCTCCATGAAGCTGGGCTACGGTCCCGCACACCGTTAGGCCGTCTTCCGCTCACGCCCCAACATCGTGCAGCCCGCCTCCAGTGGTGTCGCGACAGGCGTGAATGGAGGGACGAATGGAGACGTGTCGTCTTCAGCGACGAGAGTCGCTTCTGCCTTGGTGCCAATGATGGTCGTATGCGTGTTTGGCGCCGCGCAGGTGAGCGCCACAATCAGGACTGCATACGACCGAGGCACACAGGGCCAACACCCGGCATCATGGTGTGGGGAGCGATCTCCTACACTGGCCGTACACCACTGGTGATCGTCGAGGGGACACTGAATAATGCACGGTACATCCAAACCGTCATCGAACCCATCGTTCTACCATTCCTAGACCAGCAAGGGAACTTGCTGTTCCAACAGGACAATGCACGTCCGCATGTATCCCGTGCCACCCAACGTGCTCTAGAAGGTGTAAGTCAACTACCCTGGCCAGCAAGATCTCCGGATCTGTCCCCCATTGAGCATGTTTGGGACTGGATGAAGCGTCGTCTCACGCGGTCTGCACGTCCAGCACGAACGCTGGTCCAACTGAGGCGCCAGGTGGAAATGGCATGGCAAGCCGTTCCACAGGACTACATCCAGCATCTCTACGATCGTCTCCATGGGAGAATAGCAGCCTGCATTGCTGCGAAAGGTGGATATACACTGTACTAGTGCTGACATTGTGCATGCTCTGTTGCCTGTGTCTATGTGCCTGTGGTTCTGTCAGTGTGATCATGTGATGTATCTGACCCCAGGAATGTGTCAATAAAGTTTCCCCTTCCTGGGACAATGAATTCACGGTGTTCTTATTTCAATTTCCAGGAGTGTATTTCCATTGAACTTCCAGGTACATAAAACGTGTCAAAATTAAAATTACTAGGTACATCACATTCCACCAAAACATCGCTCCCATGACATAACACGTCAAGTCTAGCAGAGCGCCGCAAGTCGAAGTGTAAATAGCCAATGCATGAGACAAACTGACTACGAGCACACAATAGGTGTCGCTGCAGGGCACAGATTCCGTTAGTACAAGTCAAATACGTAATTGAAAAGCAACCATGATTCCAAATATACAAATATAAAAAAATTCTGAAATGTTTATAATCTGTCTCCTGTCACGTCATCACTGATAAAACTAGCCCTTTTACCACAAAAAATACTTTTGGCGTACATGATGCGAATCATTACCTCCAGTTCCTCCAGTGGTAATGTACAAGTGGTACTTTTTATTTCATCCCGAGCTTCTGATTCTGTGTGATTTTCTTACGATTCATGAAGAAGTCGGAAAACACTTATGACAGTCATCCAGTCGGAGGCGGGCATATGCAGTGGGCCCTCCTCTCTCACTGAGGGCGTTTAAAGCAGTCTTTCTTCCCGGCGACGACGCGTTAACGACCTTCTGTTCTGTTCCATCTCTAGCTGCCATTTTTACTGATGCACCAGTCGATTCCTAAGACTCTTACGAGAAGAAATGTGATGGGGAGACATCTATATACGGTAATTCCTCTCCGGTCTCGCTATCTTAATCGTCTGTTGTTTCATTGGTAAGACCACTCTGGCGTGACCACCGTTTCTGTAATTTTGATACACTACATAAATGACGTAGTAAATGGATTACCGGTATTGTTGGTAGCATCGGTATGGAAAGAAACATAAATGAATGTGTAAGAGAGAAACTGGAAGTCAACTAATCCTCTTTGTATTTTTGTTTGTTTGGTTGTTTGTTTTGCACATAATTAGAACCTCACATCATTCATTGTTAGTGGGACGAGTATTTTACGTCCTTACGTAATATAAATTGCATTTTATAAGTGATACAAATTATTTCAAAGTATGACTTATGCATTTTTATGTAACTAAAGAAATTACTTTTGATTCAAGTACTGTTTACGTGCGCAAACAAAAAATATGTATATAATCATTATCAATAGAATGTTCTTCATTACGATAAAAGGCAAGGGTTTTCTATTATTACTGATAAATGTGAAAGTTTTTTATATATAACCGAAGCATGTTTTACGTAACTTCGATGAAGTACTGGAACGATGTTTGACACAATTTTGTTTTGCTTTTTTTTATTATTTTATCTTCTTGTTGAGAAAATTGCGTTTTCTAGCGTTATGTGATATATCAGTATTCTTTCCTTTATTTTTACAACAATAGCCCTCCGATTCATGTCAAAAATCAACACTTTCGAATAAAACCTGAATTAAACAGTGACAGCTTCAATTTTGCTATAAATACTGTTCGCTTTTAAGTAACAAATGGTTCAAATGGCTCTAAGCACTATGAGACGTAACATCTGAGGTCATCAGTCCCCTAGACTTAGAACTACTTAAACCTAACTAACCTAAGGACATCACACACATTCATGCCCGAGGCAGGATTCGAACCTGCGACTGCAGCAATAGCGCGGTTCCGGACTGAGACGCCTAGAACCGCTCGGCCACAACGGCCGGCCTTTTTAAGTAACAGACAAAAATGTCCCGTAGGTTACCTGGCCCTTTATATATCCTCATTAGGTTTCTATACGATTCACCGTTTTCGGTTTTTAGGAGAATGTAATAAGACACTAAATGATATATAAAGAAAGCGATCGTTATGATTTAACGCCCGACAGGTATGCAATACACATAATGTGCAGGTAACTCGGGTGCTACCTTAACTGACCGAAGCTACTACGAAAACTACCTTAGTCTACGCTTACTTGTGACAGTCCACGGTAGCCTACGGTAGTTTTAAATCTCTAGGCGTGACATAATTGAAATTACCTGTCACAGGTATAAAGAAAAAAAACCGTGACTGATCAAACAAACAACAACAGCAACACTTGAAATACGACTGAAAAGTTACGTTACAATTTCCAACTTGTAAAACTTTCTGGCAATGCATATATCATCATTCGGGGCAGCGACTTTTGATCAAAGCAAAACGCAGCGCAAGTACCTTTATGATTACAAGTAAGACAGTATTCTAAAATGCAATTATGCCAAGTATCAACTGGCCCTTCCCACTGTTCTAAATATGCTTCATGAAATTTCCATGACATAATGAAAATACAGCCAACTGAACGATACCGTTGTTAAAATCAGAAAAAATGAGCAAATTTCTCGAAGTTTGGTAGAAATATGTTAAAAACTGATTTAGTTTTGCGGAATTAAAATTTGAAAAATATCTTTTGATCCATTTCGCTGTCACAGTGATAGTTATACAACATAATTCTACAAATATATGACAGGTTCTAATAATTTTACAGTAGCGGAACCGAATACACTATAAAGTTCAACAAAAATAAAATTACCATCAAGTTAGCCCAAACAAACTGTAAGAGAACCGCAAACCTTTTCAAAAATGGTTCAAATGGCTCTGAGCACTATGGGACGTAACATATGAGGTCATCAGTCACCTAGAACCTAGAAGTACTTAAACCTAACTAACCTAAGGACATCACACACATCCATGCCCGAGGCAGGATTCGAGTCTGCGACCGTAGCGGTCGCGCGGTTCCAGACTGAAGCGCCTAGAGCCGCCCGGCCACACCGGCAGCAAACCTTTTCATAGGAAATAAATGTGTACTAATGTAGGGTAAGCAGCACTCTCATAATGGTTGCTGGTAATAATGTTGCTTATGAGAAAATCTCGTCTCTGTATAACTGTCTCTTTTAATATGAGTAAATTCAAGACGATTCCCACAATAAGAAGAAAGAAACCCACAGTACGTAAAATTGTATTCTATAACATTATTTATATCTAAAGCCGTATGTTATAAGTTTCTTTTATGTTACGTACTAATGGACGAGTAGCAAACCACTTCTGTGACTCAAGGGCTTTATTGTCCATGTTTTCGCCTGCTAGAAAGAACTTATCTTTTGTTGAGTAGTGAAAAATCATGTGTACTAGCTGTACTTTGAGCACGGCAATTTGTCAGCCAATCATGTTTCTTGGAAAAGAGTTTCAAGATCGGTTGGTCGGCGTGCCGCCGAGCGGTCTGGGGCGCCTTGTCACGATCTTCGTTTGAATATCCTAGGATCAATATCTATTCTACACTGAATCAGTCAAAGATATAGGTCGTCTTTCGCATTATTTTCCCACACTCAAAACAGTATTACGGGGATTGTGAAGAACATGGGGTTATTTTTCAGAAGTTTATGAATGCGTGGTACCGTACACCTACGTGGTACATGAGAACATATTTCTATGAAGTTCGTCTCTATTTTCTGAATCTCTCTCGAATTACTTTCCTCTTGAAGCTATTTTTCAAATTTACAGATTTTCATGCCCATTGCAACATGTTCCCACTTCTCCTTTCTTCATACTAGTAACAGGTATATGCATAACACTGTAAGAGTAATTTGTCATCGTCAGACATTGTATTTCCCTCGTCTGTATGCAATTTTCAGCCAAACAATGTAGGATCGAGTAGTAGAGAATCAATACACCTATTGTAGCAATAAATACATCGACACTTTGCATTTCAGTGAACCATTTTCTTGTCGTTAGGCATTAGGGCATAAGAAGTGCAGTTACATAGGCATGACATGCGTTTTTCCTACTATGGGAGATGTACTTATCCTGGTAGGTTGCATTAGGACGCTAGACTTTGGCTGCAATTTGTCTTCCTTTAATTTATATTAAAGGCTCCATATGTTCCGTCGCGCATTGAAATTTTGTTTACTATCTCATAGTTCATTAACTGCAGTAAGGTAGAGTTGCTGTTCATTCATGAATATAATTTCGTACAAAGGAGAATAATTTCAAGGCACTGATACCATCATAATTAGCTATGCACTCAGGTTAAATTATAAAAGTTAGTAGCGGCTTTCAACATATGGAGAGAAAATGCTATTGAACGATGTGGAATTGAACGAAGACGTGAAATCAGCAACAGGAAATGGGAACGGAAACTGAAGAAGGCGTTAATGTGCCCTTTATAGAGTACTACTAGCTGAGTACCTGGCGTTGCCCGGTTATGTATTTATTCCATTTTTCTAATATGTCATCTGCTCTTTCTCTCTCTCTCTGCTCATCTTCTCCTCACCCCTCTCTATCAATCCCCTCCTCCCCCCTCTCACTCGGGCAATCTGCTCCTCCCCCCTATGTCAATCTCCTCCTCCCCTCTATTTGTCTATCCCCTCATCCTCCCTCTCTCTGTCTACATCCTTCTCTTTCCTCTATCCATCCATTCCCTCCTCTCCCCTCTCTATGCCCATCTCCTCCTCTCCCACATCTGTCTGTTCCCCCTCCGCTCTTTTGTGCATGATCTCCTCCCCTCCTGTCTGTGTGCATCATCGCCTTCACCCTCTGTGCCTGTCCATGTTCTCCTACACACTTCTCTCGCCACGGTATTATCCCTAACCCAAAAGGAAGTTGCTACCACTTATCTCTAAGCATCTCTTTCCAAACAGCAAGTAATATACGTACTAAGTTTGACTGAAACCGAATCAGGGGTTTAGGAGGAGATTATTATCCGTCGCTTTGTCAAACATATATTATCATAATATGTACAGTTTACGATGTACACATGTCAGATATATTTAACATATTTGTACACATATTTCACCAATATCTCTAGCGAAATTCAGCCTGTAATTTCATTTTCACACTGATCAGTGTTTATGACGTCATATCTTCTGAACTATGTCTCGTACAATGATATAGTTTAGTCAGCACATTCAGCGGCGAAATGTGTTGCGAATGAAGTTGGTAGCAAAGAATTCATAAATTTAAACGTCATGCATGATGTGGAAATTTTCACACATCTCCTTATTTTCGAGGTCATGTCTCCCGAATCGGAGCCAACTAGCCATACGGCCCTGCAACGAACATGTGACGTCACACTACTCGGCTTGTCCGCCACACTTCGTGCAGGGCCCACTGGAAATCACTATTTAGTCAAGAAGGTACCCACTAAAGGTCTTAACTTTGTTGTGTGCTATCGAAGACTTGCGTGCATTTAAAAACGCAGTCAAGAATTATGAAACTCGTTTGAAATAGTTACTCGGTCCCCGCTGGAGTCGGCTGCTGGCATTCGTAAGACCTGCAGTCCTCTGACGTATGCGCCAAGATCTTTCTTTCTCGCCTGCCTCGTCCTGAACTATGTGTTCGTACAGTGATGTCATTTTGTTGGTACATTCAGTGGTATATGTGAATACTGTCAGCAAAATGTGTGCTAATGCGGTAAAGTAGTAATAAATTAATAAATTAAACGTCATGCTAAATGTTGCGATTTTACTGCCCACACAAAATTCTTAATAACCAGTGTTTCAAGGAAACACACAAACAATGCCCTAAGAACGTGCACACACACACACACACACACACACACACACACACACACACAGTCAAACGTGCACGTGCTGACACATAGGAAACTAGAAACTAAATGGGAATCTTTGGAAGGAAAGTGACACTGTTCCCGCGAATAAACATAAAGACCTAGTATTCGAGGAAGACTATGCAACAATTCCGCTGCCGCCAACTGTCTCAAGTGGACAGTACGAGAACTGGTCAAGAGTGTGTAGCACCCTCATACGAAGCAAAAAGATAGTCTTTTTTCCCTCGTTCCATACACGAAGGCAAGGTGAGAGAATGGCTAATATTTGTAAGAAGTGAGCTCCGCCGTGCACTGTACAGTATATTGCTGAATATGTATGTAGATGTAGAAATGTGTAACGGGAATTTAGATACGCCTTGCATATACAGAGACACCGACGTTTTCCTTTGATGTTCCTTCGTAAATATTAGCACTTTAATGTGGTCTCCAGGAAATAAGGCTGGTGTTGTGGAAGACTAAATTAACGTTAACAAGAAAATTTCGTTACCTTTGGTAATGCGGACGGTCAGCGCAGGCTAATGCTTACGAGTATAGCTGGTGAGTATTTTACAGACTTTTTCCCTGCGGCCTAGTACTTACTTGTATTTTCTTAAGTTTTTAGTAATACTGTAGCAGATTTTATCGTCAACCGCAGACACGCAGCCTTTAGGGGCTGTGTTTCAAGAATTCCTAACGCGACACAGGAAACGGCGTTGACATAGCAGCCATGCCTCCATCACATTAGCATCTAAACGATGGTTTCACTGCTAAGCAGGCCGCTTACAACACTTGTAACAGTACCGCAGCGCACCTGCTCGCCCCTCTCTTCATGTAAATAAATGCAATTTTAGGAACAGCTCTGATACAACCGTATATACCCCTAGCTTTGCAGACGTTTACTTAGTTATCAGAACAACGGATGACAGCATGTTTTGGTGAATGTCACGATCCTTTCGTGTAGAAGTTGCTACATTGTGTAAATTTCTAAGTAAACTTGCTAACCACATCGATGTCTATACTCCGCGCGTCAATGTCAAGTATTCATTTATTTATTTATCAGGTTCCGTGGAACCTTGCAGGCCAATTAGTCTGCAAATTGTTTACAGAATGCTGATTAGAAAATTTATATTCAAAAGTAACTAAAGAATTAATACAATAAATTTAAGAGTATATGCATACGAGGTACATTACAGAGAAATGTTCTCTAATACTTCCAAGAACTCCTTCGGCTTATTGGCAGAATTTCAGGGAAGTGTTCTTTAATATTGCTCGAGTATTTTGTATCCCTACCATATCTGATTAAAGGAAGACATGAAGCATTTCTAGGTCGTGCTGCTAGATTTTTGACTGGTAGGTTGGAGCAACACGCGAGCATTATGGATATGCTTCATCAACTCAAATGAGAATTCATGGAGGGGAGACACTGTTCTTTTCGCGAAACACTTCTGAGAAAACTTGGACAATCAGCATTTGCGGCTGAGTGCTGAACAATTCTATTGCCATCGTCCTACATTCTTCGTAAGGATTGCAGCGACATGATAACAGAAATTATTGCTCTTACGGAGGAGTATGGACAGTCGTTTCTGTCTCGCTCCTTTTGCCACTGAAACAGGAAAAGAAATTATTAATGGTGGAACAAAGAACCCTCCACCACGCACCGTATGGTCACTATAGGAATATGTTTGTCGGTCAAGATGTAGAGTGCCTTCACAATGTTCTTAGGAATTTTCTACGCCCATGCTTGACAAACATCTAGGCAGCTACTCCTAGCACGCCCCGAAAATGAGTTCAGCGCCAATCATCGTTTGGATATTGTAGCTCTCTTTAATATAAACGCTTGCAAAGAAAAATTAGAAATAATTTCCACATCTAGATCTGTATCTACGTAAATACTCCACAAGCCGCTATACGGTGAATTCCGCAGGGTATCTTTTACCACTGCTGATCATTCCCTTTCCTGTCCCACCCGTAAATGGAGCGAGAGAAAAACGGTTTATTTATGCTTCCGTACGAGCCCTCATTTATGTCCTCTTGTCTTTGCGGTCCTTACGCAAGATGCATGTTTGCGGTAATTTGAACGCTCTGCAGTCTGTCGCAAGTGCGGTTCTCTAAACCTTCTCAGTAGTTACTTTTGAATACATTGTGGGAGTGCACAGTGATCAATGTGTTACAAATATTTACTATCGACAACAGTCTTGATCACTATTTATTTATTACGGTGACCGGTTGAGTAGTGATTTACCACCAGAAGGAGGTTCTTACTCGTTGGTCTGAAGATGACCACAGTAGTGGTCGAAACCGGTCACCGTAATAAATAAATTGTGAACAAGACTGTTTTCGATACTGAATACTTCTCAGTAGTGTTTCCCGGAAAGAACTATTCTTCCCTCCAGGGATTCCCATCTCCGTTCCGGAGCATTTCTGTAATAATCGTGTGGTGATCGAGTCTAAACAGATGTACCAGCACGCCTCTGAACTGCTTCGATCTCTTCGACCATTCTTGAGTACGAGCAATACTCAAGAATGGTCGTAATCTTCGGTTCTCGAGTATCATACATAATACCTCACTTTCAATATTTTTGTATAGATCAGACTGCATATTTATCTGTGGAACCAACAGCATCACAAGTAGTACTTCATGCAGAACGCGACTTGAAACTGCTGCAAACGTTACCACTTTGTCGGTAAACGTCATATCAGTAAAAACTGGAGCACGTGAACTGTTCACACATTGCCAGAAGAAACTAACGTAAAATATTATTTCTTCAATTTTGAAACCGTTTCTCACTTACTCCGTTTCATTCAAATACGCTAGTCGTGCTAGTTGTGCTGGATAATTGAAATACAAATTTACGCGGAATTCGTAAGCTAAAATGTGAAAGTATCAGATCTGATACTTTGGTTCTTTAACATGCTTATGTAAACAGTCTTGACAACAGAGAGCGATGTTTTGCGTTCACTTGCAGAACTCACAGACGATGAAGCTTCGGCTTTAATGAGTCAGGCAGACCCAGAAGCCTCTGATTTTGAGTTTGAAGATGGCAACTGTGCATTTAAAATAAATGTCTGATTGATTCAGGAACATAGAAACTCTTCCTAGGAATCTTCAGATGAAGAACCTCTTAGTCAGTTGCAGCAAGATTTTAAACTAGTAGGGAGAAGAAATGAGCAGGATTCTTACAGGTACATGACTACGTAAGTTTATAACTCGCCTATCAACTTCTCTTTTAATAATGAGGAAGAACATTGATATGGTGATGAGTTGTAGAAATTACAGATTGCTTTTTCTTTCTCTCAAATAGATTTCCGTTTGAGACTCTTGTTTGAAGGTACCACGACCTACAAACATTTTCATTGACGAACCAATGATTCCTTGTCAGCAGTGGGCTGCAGAGGAAAGACGTTTTGGCCTACTACCATTTCAGAATGAATGTGGCAGAATATCTTCTACACACAAAAACTGATTCCCCAGTTGGGTGTGAGTCAGGTGAGGAGACTTTTGAAACAGAAGCTGCACAAACGCCATAGCGGAGGAATGAGGCACCGATACCAAAAAAAAACTGCAGGAAAAGTGCGAGCAAAACATTTGTCTGAAAATATGTCAAAAAGTAGAAAAGAAGATGAAAGTGCAATTCATTGATATTTGTGAGACAGTCATGTGTGTCATGTAAAGGATGCCTTTGTTTTAACGATGACAGAAATTGCTTCAACAAATTTGACACGCTGTTCTAATGACGTGCATATGTATGACAATTGTATAGCTTAATACCCAATGTATCATATCCGATAATTACTAGTAGACCCTTCTGGCCACAACAAAATTTTTTAAACGTTGTACTCATTTCTTGTACCTTTAAATTAACAAAAACACAAGTTTTATTTTCGTGTCAATGTGTGTATTTCTATGGGTCTGAAGAGGATAAGGGTACTGTGCGCAGTCACCCCTTTATAGATGAGATACACTTTCCTAAGATTCTCCCAGTAAACTGAATTCCACCATTAGACTTACCTACTACCGACATACGCGTCCGCTCTATCTCATGTACTCTTCAATCGACGTGGCTATGTCAAGCAGCACATCATTAATCTGTATTCGATTTGCTTTTCTACTCAGCTGCAGTAATTTACATTTTACCATATTTAGAGCAAGCACCTAATGCAAGACCTAAATTCTTATGGTTTTTTTTTTTTTGACCTATACATGTTTCAGCATTTTCTATCTTCAGTGAGATATTTTAAAATTATTCGGAATTACATAATACTAGTAGCCATATCCTGCTTGTAGTCTCATAGTTTATGGTACTGCCGTCTTGTTTACTACTGCAGTATACGCATCGAAGAATTTATTTTGTTCACTGTCACTGAAATTGACAAATAGCGCAAAATGGCAAAGCAGAAATGGCTGTACGAGAAATGCAATAGTTTCTGAAACATGTATGACTATAGGAAAGATGGAAGCCACCTACAGGAACATGAAAGAGACCTTTGGAGGAAATAGAACCACCTGTGCGACTGGCTACTACTTAAACAAAAGTGAGGGATGAGAGGTGGACAGTCCAGTGTCTCTGTCTGACGGCGACTCAGGTTGCGGCTCAGATACTGATATTGAAACAAGACAGTGGCCGAAATACAGACCGGCCATAACTAGCAAGTGCTCGTAACACGTCAAGTGGTGCCCTTAATTACGGCGCATGGCCACTATTCGGATCTTCCGACAGACAGTGACATCGCCTGCACCTCTCGTGGAATCCTGCCGTTTCCTGTTGCATACTTACTGCGTTAGTAGATTAGAGGACTTTGCTTTTGGGTACGACTACTTGACTCTGGGGCCCTCAGTATTTTGCTTAAACTTTCTTGTTCTATTCTGGATTCTACTGGGTTTGGATTCGGCACTTATGTATTATGAAATAATTCATTTATTATACGGCGACTGTTTTTTCAGTGTATGAATAGAAGTATTAGTGAAGTTCAGTGTCGGATACTTCGGTAACAACTAGAACTAGCGAATGAGTCGACTCAGCTGAAGCCCTACACTCTGCTGCAATGCTCAGTGCCTCCACGGACCAATAATTCTTGAAATTGGGGCAACCGCAGTAACATGCTGAGCAACACGCACAGTGATAGCCACACACCAAGAAATCTTGGAGCAATACAGGTGTTGGAGAAAAATACGGGAATACCAAAGACATAACACATTACCATGCCTAATACGGTGAAGAAAACTTGCAGGCATTCAGAACACCTTCCAGTCGTCTCTGAACGGATAAATACGGGCTCCATATGGTTTTCAAGAGAATCTTATGCCATTCTTACAGCTGAATAGTGACATATTCAGATAACTACGATGGAGATGGGTAGTGATCAAGCGCGCTTGTCTCTCAAGTACATCACAATGGCTCACTAAGATTGAGATCTAGTGACTGTGGTGGCCAGGGCAGATGCAACAATTAATTTTCGTGCTCAGTGTGGAGCTACCTTCGTGCTGTTTTGGTGCTGATAGACTTCACGAGCGCGACATTCAGTTTCGCAGTGACTTTATCAGGTGTCGTCCTCTAATTTTTCGTCAAAATCCTCTTAAGTGACCGTCTGTCACCATCACTAAGCACAAATTTCGCTCGCTTTGTCATTTACGGGATGATTTTCTTTTCCGCTTTCCCTGTATGCGGTATAAATCTTTGATACGATGCCTCTTGAAACTCCAAACACTTGGGCTCTCTTGTTTACTGAAACAGCAACCATACGAGCACCAACAATCTGCCCACGTTTAAAGCCACTTAACTCCAACATAATGTATCACAACGATACAGAACAGTGTTACGACCACGACTGACATTTGGAACGCATTGAGGACATTGCACAGGTGCTATTCGTGGTCAAATACAACAGAGGAACCTGCAAGTTTGCCTAGCTTCTGCGTTATTTTCAAGCATGACTGTCTCGCGGTGTTCCCATATTTTTGTCCAACCCCTGTTGCACAGCAGGTTGCCCTTCCAGTGGAGCAACCGTCTACCATTCCAACCTTTAGTCCTGAAGAAGGATGCTGGGACAGCTTCATCGCATATTCTCCTCCATTTTGCGGCATGTCATATCATAATTTTTGTTTTTTAGCCTACTTGTCTTTTAGCAAACATCCTACCTTGATTGCTGTCCTTCGTAAATTGCGTCCTCTGGCACGGCACGAGCAGCTAGCTTTGTAGCCTGTTATCTTCATACTACGAGCAAATGCTTCTCATGGTCGCTGATAGGATCGAATTTTTTAGAGTACAGCGAACGGTGAACCGAGTGCGGGGGCGTCCATAGGATTCTTTGAAATGAGAAGTTTAGCAGGTAAAGATTCAAAATGTTTGGGAGACGGCATAGTACGGAAGCGCCATAGGGACATCGTACATGAAACCCCAAGAGGTACCCGTGTTGTCGGGTCGGAGGCTGAAAGCAGAGAATTTCGCCTACCTGGCTTGCACACTGCTCGAATCCCTCACTCCCCCACACGTAACACTTCTCCCATACGTCCTATTAGTCGCCACATACTCCGCTGGCCGAAGAGTGACCTGTTAGCAACCCTAACTGAAACTGACCACTTATAGCCTTAAACACACGGCGGCTCTAGTACTTAAGCCGTTGGAAAGTGTACCGAGTACAGACGGTAGCAACGAACGTGAAAGAAAATCTAAAACGTTAATAAATTTGCAGTAAATGACTCCCACTGACTCTCCGACTGGTTAGTGGCCTACAGAGCCCTCGCGCCTTCAGTGAAAGCTACAGAAACATTTCCTGAGTTTTACCACACACCTCCCGGATAGACGGATGCCCAAATACGAAAATAAAAAATCGTTGGAGGGGGGAGTGAGGGCAGTGATCTTGAGTTACATTACCACTGGGGTTTACAAATGTTCAAACTTTCAAGATGACATATACAGTAAGTGTTACAAAAATTTGGTTTGAATTTGGCATGAGTGGCCTGAATCTAGCTCCTGAAATGGCCAAGCTGTAGGTAAATGGCGTACATAGGCCAAGAAGCTCCAGCTGGACTGGAGTTACAGTGCTCCTCACAACATTTTGAGATCACGGACGATGGTTGTGATTATTTGTCTGTAACATAGATATGACAGGCATTAGGGGACGCCGGCCAGTGTGGCCACGCGGTTAAAGGCGCTTCAGTCTGGAACTGCGAGACCGCTACGGTCGCAGGTTCGAATCCTGCCTCGGGCATGGATGTGTGTGATGTCCTGAGGTTAGTTAGGTTTAAGTAGTTCTAAGTTCTAGGGGACTGATGACCTCAGATGTTAAGTCCCATAGTGCTCAGAGCCATTTGAACCATTAGGGGACGCAATAGTGGCATGACATACGATAGGGTGGCGTTATTTAGTAGGGTAATAATACCTCTTAAATGAAATGGAGATAGTGTAGGGAGAACTTTCTTGCATACTTCTTTAGATATATTTCAACTTATACACGGAAGATATAGGTCGGTCACAATATCTTAAGTAAATGAACGGCATCAAACTGATTAAATGGATGAGTAATGCTCATCCTTATTATACAACACTACTGAACATCTAACCATAGGTTGAGAAACGATTCAGAGGGATTAATTCTGGAAACAGGATTTGTGTTACTTTATAACGCAACTCCTGTTTCCATAGACAGGATAAAATTCCATGCGTGATGTGAGAATATTTCATATTTTCACAAAATCTTAAAGTGATTCATAAAATAATACTAATAATACAATGTGATCAAAACTAGCCGGTCACCTGGCTGAAAATGACTTATAAGTTCGTTCAAATGGTTCAAATTGCTCTAAGCACTATGGGACTTAACATCTGAGGTCATCAGTTCCCTAGACCTAGAACTACTTAAACATAACTAACCTAAGTACATCACAAAAATCCATGCCCAGGCAGGATTCGAACCTGCGACTGTAGCAGCAGCGCGGTTCCAGACTGAAGCGCCTAGAACCGCTCGGCCACAACGGCCGGCTTACAAGTTCATGGCGCCCTCCATCCGTAATGGTGGAATTCAGTATGGTGTTGGCCCACCCCTAGACTTGATGACTGCTTCGACTCTCGCAGGCATACGTTCAACCATATGCTGGAAGGTTTCTTGGGGAATCGCACCCCATCCTTCACATACTGCTGCACTGAGGATAGGTATCGATGTCGCTCGGTGAGGACTGGCACGAAGTCGGCGTTACAAAACATCCCAAAGATGTTCAACGGAATTCAGGTCTGGACCCTATGCAGGCCAGTACATTGCAGGGATGTTATTGTCGTGTAGCCACTCAGCCACAGACCATGCATTATGAACAGGTGCTCGATCGTGTTGAAAGATGCAGTCGCCATCCCCGAATTCCTCTTCAACAGTGGGAAGCAAGAAGGTGCTTAAAACATCAATGTAGGCCTGTGCTGTGATAGTGCCACGCAACATTACAAGCGGTGGAAGCCCCCTCCATGAAGAACACGACCACACGATAACACCACAGTCTGCGAACTTATGTGTTGGCACTACACACGTTGGCAGATGACGTTCACTGGGCATTCGCCATACCCACCATACCCTGCCATCGGACTGCCACATTGTGTACCGTGATTCGTCACTCCACACAACGTTTTTCCACTGTCCAATCGTCCAATGGCTACACTCCTTACAACAAGCGAGGCATCGTTTGGCATTTACCAGTGTGATGTGTGGCTCATGAGTAGCCGCTCGACCATGAAATGTAAGTTTTCTCACCTCCCGCGTAACTGTCATAGTAGTTGCAGTGGATCCTGAAGCTGATTGGAATTCCTGTGTGATTGTCTGAATAGAAGTCTGCCTATTACACATTACTACCCTCTTCAATTGTCGGCGTTCTGTGTCAGTCAACAGACAAGGTCGGCCTGGACGCTTTTGTGTTGTACGTGTCCCTTCACGTTTCCACTTCACTATGAGATCGGAAACAGCGGACCTAGGGATGTTTAGCAGTGTGGAAATTTCGCGTACAGATATGACACAAGTGACACCCAATCACCTGACAACGTTCGAAGTCCGTGAGCTCCACGGAGCGCCCCATTCTGCTCTCTCGATGTCTAATAACTACTAAGATCGGTGATATGGATTATCTAACAGTAGATGGCAGCACAATGCGCCTAATATGAAAAACGTACGTTTTGGGGGGTGTCCGGTTACTTTTGATCACATAGTGTAGCTTCATACTTTGTAAAGCATAACTATATACTTTGTCAGAGAATTTTCCAACACAAAACATTTGATTCATGGACATAAAAACCTATGGTCTAGAAACTGAAGCACAAATATGTTTCACTATACTGAGTTTTGTGTGTCTGCACACATTACTAGCAAAATGGTTCAAATGGCTCTGAGCACTATGGGACTTAACATCTGAGGTCATCAGTCCCCTAGAACATAGAACTACTTAAACCTAACTAACCTAAGGAGTAGTTGTCGCGCGGTTCCAGACTGAAGCGCCTAGAACAGCTAGGCCACTCCGGCTGGCCATTACTAGCACCTGCATCGCAGGCAGTTACTCTGTACTGTAAGGGATTGCATTAAGCAAGCTAAATCAAGGATAAAAGCAAATGAGAAATGACAGGATGGACACTTTGTCTCACTGAGCTGAGATCAGTGGTAAGAGTCATGGTCCTTTGACTTTTATCACGTAGTTCCCAAAGTCGGCAAAACGTTTGTAACAGTGGATTCTAAGAAAATGTGTGACTACTATGATACATGAGTTCACTTGCTACTTAGAAGTAACTGACAGAGTCACAGTGAAACGCCCGTTAACCCTGCTGGGCAGAGCAGGTGATTAGGATTGTGGAGAGGGACAAATAAGGTTGGAGTCAGCTGAAGGCCCACAACAAAATTTTCAACATTTTAAAATAAATTACCATAACCTTTCAAAGTCAGAAAGCCGCAATGTTTTTGCTTAAAGGGTAACTTTAAGAATAAGGTTCCAAGCGGCTGAAGGCCCACAATTAATTTTTCAAAATTTTAAAAAACTATAACCATTAGTCTTAAGTTTTAGGTGGCTGAAACGCATTAAAAGAAACGACAACAATAACCTTTCAGCAAATATCCATTTGCCGGAATTCAAACTTACTTATACGCGGCTGAAGGCCTTTAATTTACATAAAATACACCAAAACCCGCAATTTTTAATTCATTGGCGATGATAGATTATAAACAGACAAACAAACACCGGTGAGAAAGAGAGAGCACTCAGAAGCCTCCAGGGGGTCGTTCTGCCCTCGTTCACTTAGGTGAGATAGGTGGTGAGCCCAGCTACAATTAATCTGTCGGAATCCAATCAATGGACAGCCACGGACCGACCGACAAACGACTTGCTCGCCATCAACCGGTACATGAGAATTCAAACAAAAAATGTTACGGGCGTGATTATCCACAATCAAATATGTATATGTATTAAGCTGTCAAACTACAGACCGTGTTGGACAGCGACAACAGGTGAGGAAAGGACACTGCCTGAAATTACGTTAGTTGCCAGGGCAGGTAACCGGAACACTAACGGCCACAAGGCAGAAAATTCCGCTGGTGCACTTGAATTGTAGTCAACCAGTACAGTTAATTCCACCGCATGGCGGCTAAATTTCAGCAATACAAACACTCAATGTTGCTCATAGAAAAACCTTCCCAACAGCGAACCACCGAAACGAACCACACAACATGAATGGACGTGGCTTGGGTCGGTGAACCACGAAGCTCGTAGCGATCGGACAACTCCACACACGCGCCGACACTGAGCAGAGACCGCCAGCGGACCAAGCCGACTGCACCCCGCGGAGATAACTTCTCTGGTCCTCAGCAACCGACCGACTCCCCTCAGAATGCCGACAACATCTAAAATAGTCGTCAATGAAAATAACGCCAACTACACATACAACCTGACCAACATTATCACGAAGACCTGAACGATACCCAACAATAACCAAGCACGCACGAAGACAAATCTGGAGTCGATGCGCACGCGCTCACGCACTCACGCGCAGACACACACACACACACACACACACACACACACACACACACACACACACACACAGCCGACTCATGAACGATCGGCGAGCCAAAACGCGTCGTCCTGTAGGACGACCGACCAAGACCGTGGGCTCCAGACACGTTCCAACTGACTGGCAGCCCGAACTCGCGACCCGAACTGGCTTACGACAGACAACGACCAGGAAGTAATAGCAGTCGAACAAAGATACTACGAGAGGGGATATATCGATACGCGCTGCTAACGCCACTCACGGTCAGGCAAAACTGCAACTCAGTAACAGTAGTAATTTGAATTAACGTATTAAGGTGGAAATACGTAAAAAACAGGGTGTAAAATACATGACGGCGGGAACACTAGCCACACACGGCTCACACAGTACTCTAGAGTGGCTGGAATCAAAGAATCCTCCCGAAAGGAAAGCAACTAATGCCGTTTTTCTTTTTATTTGTTGTCCTCAATGCTTATTTTGATACTGTAGAACACTTATCTCTGGAAGGCTACATTTTGTCAAAGTGCATTGCAGGGTGAGAAACTGCAGTCAGTGAACATAAATAATAGTCCGCTAGGTAAATTCAAGAGATCATTATAGTTGAAATAAGCTATTCCAAGACGATTGATTTACACACGAGCATAAAATCCTCTGTACATATAGCATGTAACTTTTTCGCTCAATGAACCACACTAAAATATCAAACACTTTTCAGGGATCATTAAAGTAATGTTGAAAGCAGTTTGATTTTAGATTCTGTTCTGTTACTATGTCAACAGATACTGCTGTGTTAAGCAAAATCAGTTGCGTTAAGATAATAAATTGTCTAGTAATCAACACCTAATCAATATCAGGAATATTTACCATCTTAACTGAACCGTGTTACATCATAATTCATGAATACTGACAGAGATTATGCGACTGGATATACATTTGACGTATCACTCACAGTGATCAAATATCACTAATATTGAGCAGTTATAGCAGTAAAATCCTTGGTGATAAGAATAGCACTCTTTTACGTGAAATGGGCAGTGAGTTAGAGATATTGTAATTAAGACGGGACAGTCATCAGGAAGTTCAACTACAAATAACTACTAATCTTTATTACGAAGTTAATAGATTTATGCAGTGGTTAAATAGAACAACTCACTATCATATTTAATTATTTTATAAGGTTAACTTATTTCACAATAAGAGCTGTATGACCACAATGAAACCAAACTGATGTAAAACAGAACACTGGATATTCATGTTTTGGGTTTTGGGCTTAATTTAAGTGTCTTTGTTGCAGTCTTTGAATTCATAACTATTTACAGCGAAACTAGGATGACTTCTTCAGACTCTTACGTTTTTACACCATCAAGTGTTTTCAACACAAAATTTCTGGTGAGATAAAAGAAAACATGTGCACCCACGGAAAGACATTCAGGCTATATATTACTTCCTAGATTCTATATAAAAGCATGTGATATGCCTTTTGACTAATACAACTGAAGCTTTGCGTAAGGTGAATAGAAAAATAACTAACTCCATTATTATGAACTACAAAGGTAATTCTTTCATCATCTGCACTAAAACAGAGATACGAAATACGGGAACGGATAAATCGTGCGTTTAAACCTTTAAACTTAAATAAAATAATCTATTTACAAGTTTTAAACAGTTATTGGAAATACGTGGTAAGTTCCTATGGGACCAAACTGCTGCGGTTATCGGTCCCTAGGCTTAAACACAACTTAATCCAACCTAAATTAACTTATGCTAAGGACAACACACACCCATACCCGAGGGAGGACTCGAACCTCCGACGGGGGTACCCGGGTGAACTTTAACAAGGCGCCCCAGTCGCGCGGCTACACTGCGCGGCTACTACAATTAATAAGGGATTCATTACATGAAACGTGCATGAAATATTCCTAGGACAGTACTTTCGTAATAGAAAATAAAGCTCAGATAATTAAAGTTTCACATACTAGGCATAAGATACGAAGTTACAAAAATACAGACCTTGAGCCTAAATGTTCCCTTCACATGCGATCGCTATTTCCAATAATCATCGGCCAGTTGCGGCTGATGGACAGCTTCTGTAGGTAAGTTACAAAATCGCTTGCAGAAGTCCGCCTTGTACAAAAGTTCTACAGTTGCTCCTGGTAATAGCATGGATATGAGGATAGAGACAAAGACAAAGAGTGTTAATGTTAACACGTCGTGTTGCTGATACCAGTCACTAATGGTGTACACTGATCGTGTACGAAACAACATACTACATATCAGAACAGGATCTTAACAATAACAAATGCATAAAAAATTTCATGGAAGGATGAACTGTAACTAGAGGACGCATGACGAGGAACTGCAGTGTGTCACGTGTAATGTCGTCAGCGTATGCTCCACGAACGGCTCAGTCAATTTTGTTGACAACAGAACACCAATATTCCAGCAAGAGCCATTAGAGGAGACCATACTCAGTCTCTCAATCGAAGGATAAAGGGATGTTTGGAACATAAGGAACACCTATGTGGTACTGGTGCAAAAACTTTCTTACATGGCTTAACCATTCACTGAATTCTAGGTCCGTGGGGCGGAGGCTCACAAGGAACCATAGGCAAAGATGGTGGTGCCTGAGCATGACTGGGTTTCAATCTATCAAAGTGTACTACTACACTATGATCTACTGATTATATCTCAACAATGATAGGTGATGTGAGACACGTAATTTGATATGAACCTTCGTAAAGCAGAAGGCCGAATTTCGCAACAAAACGAATTTTCCTGTTCGTAAAGCAGTAACACAGATCCTTTGTTGCCTCTCTGCACTTGTTTAGCAATGGCTTTAAAATTATTCCCCTGTGTCTTTCACCAGATCGTTTCAAGCTTTAGAGCCAGGCTTTTGAACTCAGTTGAGTCGATATGTGACAGTAATTTATCGAGCTAAAATGAAGAACTCATTGATTGTCCATGTACCTCCTCGTATGGTTTATGCCCCATTGATTCATGATCGTTGTTATTCTAAGTTAGGGTCACCAAACTACAGTCCACGGTCCAGATACTGCCAGCACCGTCAGTTCATCCAACCCGGAACTGTCGAGATGTATGGTCCCGTGGCGTACGTCATAGCAAGTGACACTACAGATCTTACGTGTTGCAGCGACTGTCTTCGGCAGATAGCGAGTTACGATTTCACATCAATCTAATGCGTCATAGCGGCACATTTAAATACAGTCAAGCTCTCGATAACACATGACAAAGTTAAGACCTGTAGTGGGTTACTCTTCATTGCGGTGCTGATTTGTCACCTGGCCCCAGACATAGCGGAGCATTCGCGATGTACGTCGGGCGAGGCTAATAGTGTGGTGTCACAGGTTCGTTTCGGGCTCCATATTTCTCGTAACCACAATCTGGCCCACTTGAATTTGTTTGATAAAATGTGTGGAACACGAGATGATGTGATACAATTCAAATTTAATATTAGGATACACACAAGTGTCGAGACGTCCTTGCTCCTGTTTGCCTTAAATTTACTGTGTTAAATTTTAAATTACTGTATCTAGAGTTTGTTGTGTATTGTAATGTTTGCTTATTTTGCACCATCCCAAGATTTTAATTATGTTTATAATTCAATTTCTTTTACCTTCTTAGACCCTGTTTACTTCATCCTTCATGAAGGAAAAAGAAAAGTAGATGCTTAGAGTCGCGTTTTTGATGGGAATTGGGAATGAAGTACTTCTTTCTGGAACCAAAGGACCAGAAAGTACCTGCACTGATCATGGCAACCTGCATTGCTTGTGGGCTCTGATACGTATTGCATTACTACATTAGACGACTTTGGAATTGTATATGAATAACTCGGTTTGAATTCCTGGACATTGTGGTTAAATTATCTTGCTCTACTTTCAACTGTAATGGACTCTGACTTGGCATGGACAAGTTGCAAATTAATTTACTTTTGTACAGCGACTGTAATTTCAGGTTGCAAAAAAAGTCACTTTTATACTGTGATTGTTATTTGACAGTGTAAATAAATCAATGCATTCATCAATATTCACTTCAGATAGAATATGTGGAAGAGCTATACTATGATAACTAACTTCAAGGTGATACTATAAAAAGGGGTAATACTATAGAAAGGGAATCAGATGTAGGTAAAGATGAGATGGGAGAAACAAGAATTTGACACAGCAATGCATGACCTAAGTCGAAGGAAAGGAGAACGTTAGATGAGCCAGCGATAACAAAACAGGAATGTAAGATAATGAGGTAGAAGAAATTCCCCACAGACTTGAAAACGAATGTGATAATTTCCACAAAGTAGGTACTGACAGGTATGGATACTGCTGCAGCATACGTTTAATAATTAGAGCGACATTCAATTAAGAATTAACTCACAAACTGCGATTATAGTTCTGCATCAATTGTAGAATATTTACAACAAATGAAAATTTGTGCCAGGTCTGGATTCGAACTCGGATGTCCCGCTTATCTTGGGGCGGCCCAAATAGCTATTTGTTCTGGTGTCTGTTCTCTCTTGTGCCGCGGTGTTTCATATCATAGTAATGCAATCACGAGAGAAAATAGTGTATCACCGTGTGTGGGAATCACGGTAATATACACTCCTGGAAATTGAAATAAGAACACCGTGAATCCATTGTCCCAGGAAGGGGAAACTTTATTGACACATTCCTGGGGTCAGATACATCACATGATCACACTGACAGAACCACAGGCACATAGACACAGGCAACAGAGCATGCACAATGTCGGCACTAGTACAGTGTATATCCACCTTTCGCAGCAATGCAGGCAGCTATTCACCCATGGAGACGATCGTAGAGATGCTGGATGTAGTCCTGTGGAACGGCTTGCCATGCCATTTCCACCTGGCGCCTCAGTTGGACCAGCGTTCGTGCTGGACGTGCAGACCGCGTGAGACGACGCTTCATCCAGTCCCAAACATGCTCAATGGGGGACAGATCCGGAGATCTTGCTGCCCAGGGTAGTTGACTTACACCTTCTAGAGCACGTTGGGTGGCACGGGATACATGCGGACGTGCATTGTCCTGTTGGAACAGCAAGTTCCCTTGCCGGTCTAGGAATGGTAGAACGATGGGTTCGATGACGGTTTGGATGTACCGTGCACTATTCAGTGTCCCCTCGACGATCACCAGTGGTGTACGGCCAGTGTAGGAGATCGCTCCCCACACCATGATGCCGGGTGTTGGCCCTGCGTGCCTCGGTCGTATGCAGTCCTGATTGTAGCGCTCACCTGCACGGCGCCAAACACGCATACGATCATCATTGGCACCAAGGCAGAAGCGACTCTCATCGCTGAAGACGACACGTCTCCATTCGTCCCTCCATTCACGCCTGTCGCGACACCACTGGAGGCGGGCTGCACGATGTTGGGGCGTGAGCGGAAGACGGCCTAACGGTGTGCGGGACCGTAGCCCAGCTTCATGGAGACGGTTGCGAATGGTCCTCGCCGATACCCCAGGAGCAACAGTGTCCCTAATTTGCTGGGAAGTGGCGGTGCGGTCCCCTACGGCACTGCGTAGGATCCTACGGTCTTGGCGTGCATCCGTGCGTCGCTGCGGTCCGGTCCCAGGTCGACGGGCACGTGCACCTTCCACTGACCACTGGCGACAACGTCGATGTACTGTGGAGACCTCACGCCCCACGTGTTGAGCAATTCGGCGGTACGTCCACCCGGCCTCCCGCATGCCCACTATACGCCCTCGCTCAAAGTCCGTCAACTGCACATACGGTTCACGTCCACGCTGTCGCGGCATGCTACCAGTGTTAAAGACTGCGATGGATCTCCGTATGCCACGGCAAACTGGCTGACACTGACGGCGGCGGTGCACAAATGCTGCGCAGCTAGCGCCATTCGACGGCCAACACCGCGGTTCCTGGTGTGTCCGCTGTGCCGTGCGTGTGATTATTGCTTGTACAGCCCTCTCGCAGTGTCCGGAGCAAGTATGGTGGGTCTGACACACCGGTGTCAATGTGTTCTTTTTTCCATTTCCAGGAGTGTAGTTTGAGCAGAAGGGAGAGTCGACATCGGTACAAATGGAGATTTGGGCCGCTCCTTGAAGCTTGCTCGAATCGTTGAAGCGGTAAAGGCGACCGCGCACGACAATCGGAAAATCCGGGTTCTAGTCTCGATATGGCACAAAAAGAAGTTTCGTTTGTTCTGAAATATTTTACATCTGATCTGGAACCATAATTACAATTTGCGAGTTCATTCTTAGTTTAGTAAGTTATGGTTGCATAATATTGACAGGGAATTACGTGCAGAAGAACGATAAGATTGGTAGACTCTGACTTTCGGGAAAATTAATTTGCGTTCTGGAGAAATGTAGGATCACGCCAAGCAATACTGCTCCTATAACTTATCTTAGAAGATAGGCAGAACTAAGGAAAACATAAGTTTAAAGCATTTGTTGCAGGCTTAAAGAAAGCCTTTGACAATGTTGACTGGACTACACTCCTTTGAATTTTAAAGTTCATAAGGTTAAAATACAGGATGTAAAATGTAGCCTATAAATTACACAGAAACCAGCATACAGTCAAAGGTAGTCGAATGTAGATGAGAGTGAGATAGAGTTGTAGCTTATCACCAATGTTAATCTGTATATTGAGCAAGCTGTTATGGTGTTATGGAAATCAGCGAGAAATTTGGAGGGGGAACTAAAGTTTAAGATGAAGAAATGAAAGCTTTGTGATTTGCCGACGACTCTGTAACATTCCGTCAGAGACAGCAAGCTGTTGAATGGAAGAGCTGTCGAATCCGATGTTTAGTGACTTGAAAAGAGGTTGTATGACGAACATAAAAATATCAAGGGTAATGGAATATAGTTGACTTAAATGAAGCTACGCTGATTAGCAAATTAGTCACTAAAAGAAGTAGATGATATTTTTTTTTTTAACTTGCCCACTATGACGAAAGTAGAGAGGGTATAATTTAGTGTTTACAGCACGCTATATGATCAATCGGTCATAGTGTTTACGGACTCTAAGATGTAAGATTCCCTAGTTGTTAATAAAGGTTTGAAGATAGGCTGTGGCGTGAAACTTTTATTACCCAGTTGACCAGTACATAAAAGAGATTCTACAGGAGTGACAATCGATGAGTCCAAATGTAATATACTCGAGGAGTAGCAATGATATTACGACGAACCTGTTACAAGTCGACCAGGTGCTAAAAGCGGATGAAAAAGACATCTTGCATAGCAAACTGAAAACAATGGCAGTAGACGAAAAGTATTTACGGATTGCTAAAACAGTCATTAGTGATTAAATAATACAACAGGAAACTTCATGTAGGCCTTATTGTATATATTTAGATTGCAATATATCTATTAAATTTTCTATAAAGCAGAGTAACATAAAAACCTGACTGCATACATTAACAGCCAGTTAGGCAAAAACGTGAGGAAAGATCTGAAAATTGGAAATTTGTGGTAAGATCTTATGGGACCAAACTGCTGAGGTCATCGGTCCGCAAGCTTACGCACTACTTAATCTAACTTAAACTAACTTAGGCTAAGGACAACACACACACCCATGTCCGAGGGAGGACTCGAAGCTCCGACGGGGGGAGCTGCGCTAATTGTGGCATCTGAGACCGCGCGGCTACCCCGCTCGGCTCACACTGAATAGTGGCGTCTCTAAACATGTACCGTTATATGGTAGTGAAACACAGACATAAAAGCAAAGAAGATAGAAAGACAAAGACAGAATGACCAGACTTCACGAGATAAAATTGGAAGTGCTGATATCTTCAGGGAGCGTGAAGTTAATAAAACGGCTGACCGCTATCAAGATGGAGTCAGCATATTAGTCACAGAACAGCATGATGTTCCCCACACAACCTTGTTTGGAAGAAGTAGTGTCTCGCCTGGAAGCTCTAATTTTCTAAATATGACTAATTCCTGACTTCTGATTCAATAAACTGATTTCTTTCTCCGTGCCGAGGATGCTCTGAAGTTCGGACCCAGCTATCTCAAAGAACTATGCAGTGACATTCCATGGTCTGTTACGCACGGCCTCAAATTCCAGCGTTTTTTCCATTTGTTAACAACACGGGGACATAAATTTTCAACACCTAATGATATTACATAGTAATTAATTTATTAATTTGAACGTATTAAATTTTGACACATCTTTGCTCGGTTTATCAATACTAAGGCACCGGACGTCATGTGTTAACGATATGTAAACGGTCAAATCCCTCAACAACCTGAATGGTATATGGGTAGATTTCACGTTCAGACGTCTCATGTGAGTCATGATTCACTTTATGGCTATTTTCTGAAGCTGGCTGTGCACATTATTTTCTTTCTCCTTACTAGACGCAACGAAGCAGTGTATAATATACGACAGATACTAACCTCAGAACCGTAGTCCTAAAACAGAAGTCACGTAATTATATCCAATAAATCACTTTGTGATTTGCTGTTGACTGGTCAAGCGTTTTGCTGTTTACCCTAAAGATTTTTTCACACTGAATAACATGACAGAATCTCTACAGTTCTAGGACGTGAAACGTGGACGTAAATCTTCGCTGAACAAAATTAACAGCAGGCCGTGGAAACACAGGACTACGATTTGTGTAACTACACCCCAGCGAACGCTGAATAAAACTCTGGATACGGCCTTTTAATTACTGTTATACGAGCGCGGTCCGCGATGATTTACGTCCATCATCAAAAGCCGAAGCCCTAAATGTTACATAAAAGTTAAAAATGTAAGCAATATTATACTGCCGTGTCTCAGGCCCTTTCATCTCTCCTAACTTGGAAGTAATAATTCAAGAGCACCCGCCGAAATTATTCCAGTTATAGTGAGGAGAAGTCCATTTTCGGCGACTGCAAACGATTTAGAAGACGAATGTATACTCTGGCAGGCCTTGAGCATAAGGCTTTGCTAAAAAAACAAAACTTCTCATTTTTTCACTGTAGGCGCTGGTTCATTATTTTAACGCCCAATTTCGGTTTTCTCAAATCCACGTAAAACACTCACATCCAGGTATTTGACATGCGAAACATTTTACACTTTTTATGGAAAATAAAAAATTAAAACAGTAATATTTGGTAGCATTCAACCGTTACTTCTGTCCTACAAACAACTCAACGACGTGTTTCGAGAGACAATACTCACAATATAAGGTTGTAAAGCTTATCTCTTAAGATTAAAATGCTTAATGGTCTATCAACACAATTGCGGCATTCACAGAATAAAATGGAATAAAAACATATCCGACAATGTGTCATCGTTTTACATTAAAATCACCGACTGCTGTCAGTAGATTTTTTGGAGCCCACAGCAATTCAGCAGGACTCGGCCTGGTGCATTGTGCGTTGAGAGGTGGGACGGCCACTGACAGAAGCCTAGATTTTAATTTACGACGAGGACACATAGTCCAATGTGTTTTTAGTACATTTTATTTTGTGAATCGCGGACATTTTAGCGTTTTAACCATATGAGATAAGCGTTACAACTCGCTAAGCATTGCAACTCTATGGAATACCTGCAGTGTTACAAATAGAAAATTAAATAGAGGTAATATAGGAGCGTTTCTGATAACGAACAAGGAAAAATGAATGCGGATAAGGCGCTACGAACTGCGTAGAGAACACACTATCGTAGCCAAGTCAGACACGAAGCCTATACCCACCACAATAGTACAAGATAATATACCAACTAGTTCCACAAATGACGACGAGAGAGAAAACATATGATGAGATAAAAGAATTATTCAGATATTTAAGGGAAAGGGATTAGAATTCCATACTAGGAAGAGAGGAACAAATTGTAGGTGAATATGGGCTGTGAGAAAAAAAAATGGGAAGCCACTTGGTAGATTTTGCACACAGAATTAATTTAATCATCGTGTACACTTGGTTTTGAGAAACATGAAAGAAGGACGTGCACGTAGAAAAGATCTGGAGACACAAAAATGCTTCATATTGATTATGTAGTGGTAAGACGAAGATTTCAGAACCAGATTTTAAACTGTAAGATATTCCAAGGAGCAGATGTGGACTCTGAGCACAGTTTCTTGGATGTGAACTGTAAATGAAAACTGAAGAACTTGCAAAAAGTTAGGAAGTTAAGGATGTAGGACATGGATAAGTTGAATGAACGTTGAGAGCTTCAAAAGGAGTATTAGGTAATGATTGCCTACAACAGGGGAGAGAAATACAGCTGAAGACGAATGGGTAGCTTTGAAAGATAAAATGATGAAAGTATCAAAGGACAAATAGGTAAAAATACAAGGCCTCTGGAAGTCTTTGGATATCTCAGGAGATAATGGATTTAATAGAAGGAAGCAGAATACATAAAAATGCAGCAAATGAAGCAGGCAAAAGGGACTACAAAAGTCTAAATTATGAGACTGACAGGAAATGTAAAACGGATAAGCAGTAATGGCTAGAGGAGAAACGCAAGTATATTGAAGCAAATATAGCTAAGAAATCAGCAGATGGCCCCAACAGGAAAATCAAACAGAAGTTTCGGGAAAAGAAAAATAGCTGTATAAATATCAAGTGCACAGGTGCAAAACTAGTACTAACCAAAGAAAAGGAAAACTGAAAGGTGGAAGAAATTGTAGAGATTCTGTACAAGTGAAATGCAATCTAGGGCAATATTAAAGAATTGTGGTACTCAAGATGTATAAGACAGGCCGAAACACCTTCATACTTTCAGAAGAATGTAATAATTCCAGTCGCAAAGAAAGCAGGTGTTGGCAAGTGTGAATTTCGCCCAACTATCAGTTTATTGACTCATTGTTGCAAAACACTAACGTGAGTTATTTAGAGAAGAATAGAAAAACTGGTAAAAGCCGATCTCCAGCAAGTTCAGTTTGGATTCCGGAGAAATGAGGGAACACGGACAGATTAAAACTGTGTGCCGGACCGAGATTCGAACTCGGGACCTATGCCTTTCGCGGGCAAGTGCTCTACCATCTATGGGATAGTGTTTTCCGGGTAGTTCTACGTCCACAGTCACCGAAGACACAGTCACAGACGGTGCAGTATGGTACAGAGAAGAGACCTCCCAAACTCTCTGCGGTGGATGGCCATAGGAAGAAAGAAAGCAGGACAGTTCCAAACTGATGTGGTTCAATGGCATAACGCGTATCGCTCTGTTGTTTCTCGGATCTGGCGACAGTTTATAGGGATCAAAACTGTATCCTGAATAGCAGAGCAGGGACAGCCACGTGTGACATCAGAAAGGGAGGAGCGTTATTTGGCTGTAAGAGCACTACGGTACCTCCCTAGTACTGCACGGGAGCTGGAATCCGACGTCGCAGCATCCACTGTACGTTTTGTATCGAGGCTAATGGTGTACAGAAGCTTAGGCAGAGCGGCCTTTATTGACGGAGATTTGCTGTATGTGTATCTCTGACGCGTCTTTACAGCGGGGAACGTGTAGAGTGGAGTCGTCAACATTCCACCTGGGCGGTTGAACAGTGGACCAATGTTCCTTTCACAGATGAGACCTGATTTGTTCTGCAGAGTGATTCTCGATTTATTCGAATCAGGAGGGAACGTGGAACACGATTTCTGGACCCAAACACTGTGGAAAGTAACCGATATCGAGAAGGATCGTTAATGGTGCGGTTATGGATTATGTTGACCACTCGAACACTTCATGAAATTGTACGGGTGAATTGACAAGATCTTGAGACTTCATGTGCGGTTGTTGCGAGGTGCTGTGAGTCCAGACTTCCTAGTGATGGACGATAATGCTCCACCTCATAGAGAACGGATGATTGATGTTTTCTTCGAAACGGAAGATAGATTAGATTAGATTAGATTAGATTAGATTAATCCTAGTTCCATGGATCATGAATACGATATTTCGTAATGATGTGGAACGAGTCGAATTTTCCAATACATGATATAATTAGGTTAACTTAACAACATACTTAAGTTAATATAACAACTTTATTCTTTTGTGTGTTTTTTTATTTTTCTTTATTTTTTATTTTTATTTTTTTATATTTTTTTTTATTTTTTAATATTTTTTTCTTAATTTATATCTAAAAATTCCTCTATGGAGTAGAAGGAGTTGTCATTCAGAAATTCTTTTAATTTCTTCTTAAATACTTGTTGGTTATCTGTCAGACTTTTGATACTATTTGGTAAGTGACCGAAGACTTTAGTGCCAGTATAATTCACCCCTTTCTGTGCCAAAGTTAGATTTAATCTTGAATAGTGAAGATCGTCCTTTCTCCTAGTATTGTAGTTATGCACACTGCTATTACTTTTGAATTGGGTTTGGTTGTTAATCACAAATTTCATAAGAGAGTATATATACTGAGAAGCTACTGTGAATATCCCTAGATCCTTAAATAAATGTCTGCAGGATGATCTTGGGTGGACTCCAGCTATTATTCTGATTACACGCTTTTGTGCAAAAAATACTTTATTCCTCAGTGATGAATTACCCCAAAATATGATGCCATATGAAAGCAATGAGTGAAAATAGGCGTAGTAAGCTAATTTACTAAGATGTTTATCACCAAAATTTGCAATGACCCTTATTGCATAAGTAGCTGAACTCAAACGTTTCAGCAGATCATCAATGTGTTTCTTCCAGTTTAATCTCTCATCAATGGACATACCTAAAAATTTGGAATATTCTACCTTAGCTATATGCTTCTGATTAAGGTCTATATTTATTAATGGCGTCATACCATTCACTGTACGGAACTGTATGTACTGTGTCTTATCAAAATTCAGTGAGAGTCCGTTTACAAGGAACCACTTAGTAATTTTCTGAAAGACAGTATTGACAATTTCATCAGATAATTCTTGTTTCTCAGGTGTGATTACTATACTTGTATCATCAGCAAAGAGAACTAACTTTGCCTCTTCATGAATATAGAATGGCAAGTCATTAATATATAATAAGAACAATAAAGGACCCAAGACTGACCCTTGTGGAACCCCATTCTTGATAGTTCCCCAGTTTGAGGAATGTGCTGATCTTTGCATGTTACGAGAACTACTTATTTCAACTTTCTGCACTCTTCCAGTTAGGTACGAATTAAACCATTTGTGCACTGTCCCACTCATGCCACAATACTTGAGCTTGTCTAGCAGAATTTCATGATTTACACAATCAAAAGCCTTTGAGAGATCACAAAAAATCCCAATGGGTGGTTTTCGGTTATTCAGATCATTCAAAATTTGACTGGTGAAAGCATATATGGCATTTTCTGTTGAAAAACCTTTCTGGAAACCAAACTGACATTTTGTTAGTACTTCATTTTTACAGATATGTGAAGCTACTCTTGAATACATTACTTTCTCAAAAATTTTGGATAAAGCTGTTAGAAGGGAGATTGGACGGTAATTGTTGACATCAGATCTATCCCCCTTTTTATGCAAAGGTATAACAATAGCATATTTCAGTCTATCAGGGAAAATGCCCTGTTCCAGAGAGCTATTACACAGGTGGCTGAGAATCTTACTTATCTGTTGAGAACAAGCTTTTAGTATTTTGCTGGAAATGCCATCAATTCCATGTGAGTTTTTGCTTTTAAGCAAGTTTATTATTTTCTTAATTTCAGAGGGAGAAGTGGGTGAGATTTCAATTGTATCAAATTGCATAGGTATGGCCTCTTCCATTAACAGCCTAGCATCTTCTAATGAACACCTGGATCCTACTATATCCACAACATTTAGAAAATGATTATTAAAAATATTTTCAACTTCTGACTTTTTGTTCGTAAAGCTTTCATTCAATTTGATGGTAATACTGTCTTCCTCTGCTCTTGGTTGACCTGTTTCTCTTTTAATAATATTCCAAATTGTTTTAATTTTATTATCAGAGTTGCTGATTTCAGACATGATACACATACTCCTGGATTTTTTAATAACTTTTCTTAATATAACACAGTAGTTTTTATAATTTTTGATAGTTTCTGGGTCACTACTCTTTCTTGCTGTCAGATACATTTCCCTTTTCCGGTTACAAGATATTTTTATACCCTTAGTAAGCCATGGTTTGTTACAAGGTTTCTTACGAGTACATTTAACTATTTTCTTGGGGAAGCAGTTTTCAAATGCATTTACAAAAATGTCATGAAATAAATTATATTTTAAATTGGCATCAGGTTCATGGTACACCTCATCCCAGTCTAACTGCTGTAGGCTTTCCCTGAAATTTGCAATTGTTAAATCGTTGACTGAACGTACTACTTTGGAGGACTGTTTAGTATTGCTGAATGGAGCTATGTCATATATTGTAACTAGCTGTGCACCATGATCAGAAAGACCATTCTCAATAGGCTGAGCATTTATCTGGTTAAACTTATCTTGGTCTACAAAGAAGTTATCTATCAGTGAGCTGCTATCCTTTACCACCCGAGTAGGAAAATCAATAACGGGTGTCAAATTGAAAGAACCGAGTAATACTTCAAGGTCATTTTTCCTATTACCCTCTTTCAGAGAATCTACATTGAAGTCCCCACAAATAATAATTTGCTTCCCCCTGTCTGACAGATAGCACAACAAGGAGTCCAAATTTTTCAGAAATAGATGAAAATTTCCTGATGGGGACCTATATACAGTTACAATTATAAATGTGCCTTTATTTAATTTAAGCTCACAGGCACATGCTTCTATATGTTTCTCTACACAAAACTTTTTTGTTTCTATACTTTTCGCACAATGATAACTTTTGACATATATGGCAACTCCTCCTTTCTCCATATTTTCTCTCATTACATGTGCAGAGAGCTTATAACCACTTACATTTACCTTATCTATATCAGTAACAATGTGATGCTCAGACAGGCATAGTATATCTATTTCATTCTCAGCTTCTAAATCTTCTAAACAAACTAGAATCTCATCTACTTTATTCTTTAAACTCCCAATATTTTGATGAAATATACTTACATTATTTTTAATTATACTTTTATGAGACCCTTTCCTTATTCTAACATTTGCAGTACTCTCCTGTCTGAGTTTCTCATTGTGCTTAGGCCTAGTTCCTGTACCAGTGGTCACATGGTGTTCAGAGAGGCAGATTATGTCAACTGGGTTGGGTGACTTTAATTCATCAATGCAATTACCTAGGACTGAGATACAACTTGGTGGAGATAAAATTTCTGGTGATTGGTGAAAATGTATAATTGGTAGCTGTGATTGGTGATCTAATGTGCTAGAATTGTGCTGTTTAATTTCTTTCCTAAACTGAAGATTTGTTTCAATCCTGACCTCTCGTAGAACTTGACATCTTTCTGTCTTACCTATCCTAAAAAAGGTGCTGCTCCAACACCTGTAACCACTGGTATTTTACCATTCATGGCAGTGCCTCCCCCCCTTAAATTTCCTGCTATTACCCCAGCCAGTTTCCCCTTCCCTTTCCTGTTGAGATGTAGGCCGTGCCTGGTATAGTCCCACCTACTGAGATAATCAACAGGAACCACACCAATATGAGCCCCCGCACCTGACCCAAGCAGCCGTTCCAACTCCAAATTAACTCTCCCAACAGAAGAGTCCAAATGAGGCCAGTCATGGCGTCTCAGGACAGATACAAATTCAACATTGGTGTGTCTCGATGCCGACGCAATCTTTACCAGGTCGCACTCTATACTGTACCCAGGATCTCTGTCGATGCTGTTCCCTGGCCCTCCCACAATAACCACGGTGTCTTCCCTGGTAAATCCTTTACAGAGTGAACCTAAATCCTCTGTCACCTGATCCAGACTAGCACTTGGTTTGAAAAAATTTGTGACCTGGTATTCTGGTCCTAATTCCTCCTGCAGAAGTTGGCCTACACCTCTGGCATGAGAACTGCCTAACAACAAAACTTTCTTCCTTTTCGATGACTTTCCTACATTCTTTTTCAATTTCCTATTGAAAGTTTGTTGTGTCCTGTCTACACCTACCTCTGCTTGAGGCTCATCAGTTTCTAACTGAAGCAACAGGTCAAACTTATTTTTGACATTCACCACAAAACTGTCAGACTTAGTTCTAGGCCTGTTCCTTCTGCTACCTGTTGCCACTTCCCACCTCTCTTTGCCCTTCTCCCTCCTTAACCTGTCCAGATCTTCCCTAGCCTGATCTAGCTCAGCCTGAAGGGCAGCAATTTTCCCCTCCTGTTCCACTATCTTCCTATCTCTGCTGCAAATCCTACATAACCACTGATGAGCCTGATCCACTTTCCCAACACCCACGCCACTGCAGTCCCCCCAGTGAAAAAAACTACTGCATCCATCACACCAAACCCCGGAACTAACAATTCTACGGCAAGTCAGGCACTTCTCACTCATGGCAAAAATAATACTTTAGCTAGAATAAATCAATTAAATTACCGAAAATCAAAAAAGACGTTACAAGAATTAAGCCTATTCACAAATGTATATAAGCAAGTTTTTGATTTAAAATTCCGCTGTTTTTCTGAGATCTTTATTAAAACAACGAAGGTATACGCTATTTATTATATATTTCACTCGATGGAGTGAAAAAAAGGACTATTAAACGATATACTATAACTTTGATTCTCGAAAAACGTTACGAGAATTAGGCCTATAAACAAATGTATATAGGCAAGTTTCTGATACAAAATTACGCTGTTTTTCTGAAATCTGTATTAAAACAATGAATTTATACGCTATTTACGGTAGTTTACTTATTTGTTACCGAGAAACTAGTTAAATTACCGTGAAACAAGAAACAAACACGTTTACAAAATTTAAGCCTAAGCGCGACTTCGCGAAGTTACGATCTTTTCGTGTTTTCTGAAAAAATACGCAAAGAAAAGTCAAACCTTTAACGGCAAGAGTAAACGATACACTAATGCACGTATTTAATTTGTTGTCGGCGTTAAACTAAATTATATTCCTGTCTAAATCACTTAACTTTCTGGAAGTGGTTTCTGGCGTCACTTACTCGGCGGCCGATCTCCAGCAAGTTCAGTTTGGATTCCGGAGAAATGAGGGAACACGGACAGATTAAAACTGTGTGCCGGACCGAGATTCGAACTCGGGACCTATGCCTTTCGCGGGCAAGTGCTCTACCATCTATGGGATAGTGTTTTCCGGGTAGTTCTACGTCCACAGTCACCGAAGACACAGTCACAGACGGTGCAGTATGGTACAGAGAAGAGACCTCCCAAACTCTCTGCGGTGGATGGCCATAGGAAGAAAGAAAGCAGGACAGTTCCAAACTGATGTGGTTCAATGGCATAACGCGTATCGCTCTGTTGTTTCTCGGATCTGGCGACAGTTTATAGGGATCAAAACTGTATCCTGAATAGCAGAGCAGGGACAGCCACGTGTGACATCAGAAAGGGAGGAGCGTTATTTGGCTGTAAGAGCACTACGGTACCTCCCTAGTACTGCACGGGAGCTGGAATCCGACGTCGCAGCATCCACTGTACGTTTTGTATCGAGGCTAATGGTGTACAGAAGCTTAGGCAGAGCGGCCTTTATTGACGGAGATTTGCTGTATGTGTATCTCTGACGCGTCTTTACAGCGGGGAACGTGTAGAGTGGAGTCGTCAACATTCCACCTGGGCGGTTGAACAGTGGACCAATGTTCCTTTCACAGATGAGACCTGATTTGTTCTGCAGAGTGATTCTCGATTTATTCGAATCAGGAGGGAACGTGGAACACGATTTCTGGACCCAAACACTGTGGAAAGTAACCGATATCGAGAAGGATCGTTAATGGTGCGGTTATGGATTATGTTGACCACTCGAACACTTCATGAAATTGTACGGGTGAATTGACAAGATCTTGAGACTTCATGTGCGGTTGTTGCGAGGTGCTGTGAGTCCAGACTTCCTAGTGATGGACGATAATGCTCCACCTCATAGAGAACGGATGATTGATGTTTTCTTCGAAACGGAAGATAATGCACGCATGCGATGGTCTGCTTGCTATCCCGATTTGAATCCCATAGAGCAAACCGGGATGCACTAGAGAGACGGGAAGGGTCGCCTAAGCATTCACCAACCGCTGCCCAAGACTTGCGAGCAGCTCTGCAGGAAGAACGGGTGTTACTGTTTCAAGATGGCGCTGATAACATTACTCGCAGCATGCTCCGTCGTTGTTAGACCTATATTGCTGCCAGAAATAGTCACACCCGATACTCAGCAAATTAACCAGTTGTCGAACGTGTGTGCAGATCCGTTGAGCTGAAATAAACGGAGTCCATTTTTGTCTACCTTTATGCGTATTGCAGTTGTTTAAGTCTTGTATTCTTTAGACTGTTTTTACTTTCTGTCGCCTGTTTGTTTTGTTACAATACAAACGAAACATTGCAAAATTTCATTTTGTTTCTTTAATTTTGGCCAACAGTGTACGTAGCTGCACAGAGACTTCGACACCCATTCAAGTGAGTAGTCCACTGCTGCCCTAGCGCTTTAAGGTAGGCAACCCTTTGACAGCCCTTCGAAGTGGTTTTCTCTGCTCAGGCGCTCCAGCAGTAGCGATACTGTGAATGGATGTCGAAGTCTCTGCATCAGTACATATTTCAAGTGCACAACAAAGGTGCGGGGTTGGCACTGAGAGTGTTGTCCATCAGGGGGAAGGAGGGGAGGGGGCGGGTCTCAGATGGGTCCCTTGCCGTTTTATTGACGCATTCGTAAGTTCTCCCACCATCCCGTGGTCACGCAATAGGAGCGCGCGAGAAAGGAGGCTTCGAAAGCATGAACACAACTTGCTCCTTTGGGTCACGTTCAAATTTCACCGAATGGTTTTGAACGGTATCTAGTCGTTCCACCCTCTATACCAAGGAAAAAATGGCGGTTTCTCTACACTCCAAAGAGGCCGGATCACGTTCAGTATTGTTGTAGCCTCATGATGTGGATACAAAAGGGGTAAATCGTCAGTAGAGTGTAAGCAGTGTCAAACGTTATCAATAACGTCGTTCAGTCGCTCGTCGTATTGCGAAATGTCATTTTCATCTGCGAAATGTGTGCAAATCAGCATCCCAAGTGAAGGGGCTCTTTCATTGACTCATATTATGCCACTTCCAAAGTCATTTTTCGCGCCGATTCTGAGCAGCAGTGTGCCTGAAATGTTTATCTCGCAACACCTCAGAAAATCGCCTGACTTCAAAGCTGGCTGGCACGCTTATGACCTCCATAGCAGAGGCGTCGAAAGAAGGGATGAAATGTGGGTGAGAGTAGGTGTGAATGACCTTCCCACCGTATTATACGTCTATGGTGGCTCTGGCCAGAATCATGATGTAATTTTATGCCAATTTGACGTCACTAGCTCACATTATACGTCACACGAACTTTTGAGCTCTGGCCTTTTCTTAGCACGTGTCGACACCTAGCCGTTTGAGGCGTCACCGAGTCCGAGGGTAATTTTGAGGATCCCACGCTTTTGGACGATTGCAGAGGAAGGTTTTGAACACCTCTCAGTCAAATTTTAAACTCATATAGCTCAATGGGAGAGAATTACAGCGTTTCAAAAAAGTGATCTTCTAATTTTGTTGCGCATTGTAGAAAAACTTCTGTACTATTTTTACTGTCTAATTTCATAATCTAATCCCATCAACATCACTTATTTCCACTATACTACATTACCTTTTTATTATTTAGTATATATTCAGCTTATAACCTCTTTTCAAGACACTGTCCACTCCATTCAACTGTACTTCTGTTTTCCGCCGTGTCTGACAGAATTACAGTATCATACGCAAATTTCCATTTTTTATTTCTTTTGTCTGATTTTTAATGCCTTTTCCAAATTTCTCCTTGGTTTCCTTTACTGTTGCTCAGTGTACAGATTAAATAAGATTGGACAGATGCTACACTCATGCTCATAAATTAAGGATAATGCTGATACATGGTGAAACAACGCTCTGGTGAGCCGTTTGCGGGTTTAAATCACCTCGGGGTATGACGATGCGGTGCATTTGATCTGCAGTCGTCACACAGTGGCGCTGGTAGCAGTCCACATACACAGAGGTGTGTTGGTGCATGTCAGAGTACGGTGCAGCGAGTAAGTGTGCAGATGTTTTCAGACCTGCTAATTGCGACTGCGTGTTGAAAATGGCTCAAAGAACACATATTGATGACGTTATGAGGGGTAGAATTCTAGGGCGACTGGAGGCTGTTCAAACACAGCAGGTCGTACCATGGGCCCTCCGTGTGCCACAAAGTGTGATCTCAGGATTATGGCAACTATTCCAGCAGACAGGAAACGTGTCCAGGCGCTAAAGTACGGGACGTCCGCAGTGTACAGCACCACAAGAAGACCAATATCTCACCATCAGTGCCCGCAGACGGCCACGGAATACTGCTGGTAGCCTTGCTCGGGACCTTCCCGCAGCCACTGGAACAGTTGTCTCCAGACACAAAGTGTTCAGACGACTGAACAGGCATGATTTATTCGCCCGGAAAACTGCAAGGTGCATTCCACTGACCTCTGGGCACAGGAGAGCCCGTAAAGCCTGGTGTCAAGAACACAGTACATGGTCATTGGAAAAGTGGTCCCAGTTTATGTTCACGGACGAGCCCAGGTATAGCATGAACAGTGATTGTCTCCGGGTTTCCATCTGGCGTGAACCAGGAACCAGATACCAACCCCTTAATGTCCTTGAAAGGGACCTGTATGGAGCATGTGGTTTGATGGTGTGGGGTGGGATTATGATTGGTGCACGTACACCCCTGCATGTCTTTGACAGAGGAACTGTAACAGATCAGATGTATCGGGACGTCATTTTGCACCAGCATATCCGCCTTTTCAGGGGTGTAGTGGTTCCTCCTGATGGTTGATACCGCACGGCCCCACCTAGCTGCCATCGTGGAGGAGTACCTAGAAACAGAAGATACCAGGCGAATGGAGTGGCCTGCCTCTTCTCCAGGCCTAAACTACATCGAGCACGTCTGGGATGCTCTCGGTCGACGTATCGATGTACCTCTTCAAACCCCTAGGACGCTTCCGGAGCTCCGACAGGAACTGGTGCCAGATTGGGAGGCTACACCCCAGCAGCTGCTCGACCACCTGATGCTGAGTATGCCAACCCGTTGTGCGGCCTGTGTATGTGTGCATGGTGATCATATCCCATATTGATGTCGGGGTACATTCGCAGGAATCAGTAACGTTTTGTAGCACATGGGTTTCGGGACTTTTTTCTCAACTAATTACTAATAGCGTGGACTTACAAATCTCTGTCGTGTATTTTCCCTAAGTGCCTATGCTATTAGCGCCAGTTTCGTGCAGTGCCATGTTGTGTGGTACCACATTCTGCAATTATCCTTAATTTATGAGCATGATTGTAGAACCCTGTATCACACCTTTCTCAGATTTTCTTTCACGTCCTTCGACTCTTTTAACTGCAATCTGGCATCTGTAGAAGCTGTACGAGGTGACTTCAAAAGGTAATTTGGACCTTACTATGACAGGTAAGTACCTTTTACTGGATGCTACACTACACTTCAAAGTGAGACAGATACATAAAACAATTACCAGGTCTCTTTAAATAACGGTCGGAACGTTCTGCTAATCGTTCAATACCTCAACAATAGAAATCCGTTCCTTGGTCACACAAGCCTTCGGAAACCGCTGTCTAAACGTCCGTATATTCGGAAAAACCTGAGACTACTGCGAATCAATTCGTCGATGGCCTGGACATTGTCATCTTTGGTCGAAGTTGATGGTCTTCCTTGGCTACTAGCATCACCCACATTTGTGCGGCAAGTCAAAGTGTTAGCAACACTTCACTACTGCTGCTAACGACTTTGCGTTTGGCCCATATATTGCCGTAATTTCACGGTGGATCTCTGTTAACTTCCTTGTTCTGCCCAAAAGAATCCTTCTGTCCCGTGTACAACACTGGAATACACTGAGGTGACAAAGGTCATGGAATTTCTCCAAATATAATGTCGAATCTCTTTTTTTTCTCGACTTAGTGTAGCAACTTGACATGGCATCGAATCAGTAAGTCGTTGGAAATTCCATGCAGAAATATTGAGTCGTGATGTCTCTACAGCCGTCCATAATTGCGAAAGTGATGCCGGTGCAGGATTTTGTGTACGAACTGATCTCTAGATTTTGTCCCGTAAATGTTCGATTGGATTCAGGTCCAGCTATCTGGGTGGCCAAATCATTTGCTCGAATTGTCCAGAATGTTCTTCAAAACGGTCACGAACAATTTTGGTCCATTGACATGGTACACTGTCATCCTTAAAAATTCCACCGTTGTTTCGGTACGTTAAGTCCACAAATAGCAGCAGATGGTTTTCAAGTAGCCGAACATAAGCATTTCCACTCAATGATCGGTTCAGTTGGACCGGAGGACTGAGTCCATGGCTTCGTGGGGTCTACGCTGCACTCGAACCTGCCATCAGTTCTTACCAACTGAAATCGGGTCTCATCTGATCTGGTTTCCCAGTCGTCTAGGATCCAACCGATATGGTCACGATCCCTGGAGAGGCGCTACAGGTGATGTCATGCCGTTAGCAAAGGCACGCTCGTCGGTCGTCTGCTGCCATAATCCATTCACGCCAAATTTCGCCGCACCGTCCTAACGGATAAGTTTGTCGTGCGTCCCAGGTTGCTTTCTCCGGTTATTTCGCGAAGTGTTGCTTGTCTGTTACTACTGAACTCTACGCATACCCCGCTGTTCTCGATCGTTAAGTGCAGGCCATCGGCCACTGCATTGTCCGTGGTGAGAATAAATTTCTGAAATTTGGTATTCTCGGCACACTCTTGACACTGCGGATCTCGGAATACTGAATTCCATAACGATTTCCGAAACGAAATGTTCCATGCGTCTAGCTTTACTACCATCCGCTTTCAAGGTCTGTTAATTCTCGATGTGTGGCAATAATCAGGCCGGAAACCGTTTCACATGAATCAGTTGAGTACCAATGACAGCTCCCCAATGTACTGCCCTTTTACACCTCGTGTACGGAATATTACGGCCATCTATATATGTGTATCTCGCTGTCCCATGATTTTTGTCACGTCAGTGTACATTTCCAGTTGCTGCGTCATTTCACTCCCACATTGTGATACACCCGTTATTCGTACTGCAGCAAAACTGCGCAGCAGACCCAGACCAGGCACTCCCTTCTGACACTGTGCCACTCTTGTTTCGCATGGCATGACATATGACTTCCCAGTTTAGATGCTCACCCAAGATTAGGCCAGATTGTAGGGACTGCTTCACGAAAATGTCCGCCGATAAATATTAGCAAACAGAACGCAACATGTCATTCTGAACGAAGAAAAGTCTCCAGAGTAAAAGTAACTTCGGGTCTGTGCCAACGGAGTGTTACAGGACCATCACCTTTCACAATATATATAACTGACCTAGTAGATAACGTCGGACGTTCAATGAGATTTTTCGCGGATAATACTGTTGTATTCAGAGAAGTCGTAGTGCTAGAAAATTGCAGAGAAACAGAAGAATGCCTGCACAGGTTCGACCATTGTTGCAGGTAATTTCAATTGACCAACAACATAAATGTAACGCAATTCGAAAACATAGACAGAAAGACTCTTTATTGAATGATTACACGATTGCAGAACTGTCCCTGGGAGCCGTTACTTCCATAAAATACCAAGAAGTGCATGTACGGAACGATTTAAAGTTGAAGGACCACATAAAACAAATCGCAGGTAAGGCAGATACCAAACTGGGATTCGTTGGAAGAATCTTCATTTAATGTAGTCCATCAACAAAGAAAATGCCTTACAAAATATTAGTTCGATCTGTACTTGAATATTGTCCTTCAGCCTGAGATTCGTTCCAGAAATGATTGATGGAGGAAATAGACAAAGTCCAAAGGAGAGCAGCACGTTTCGTTACAGGTCCACTTAGTAATAGGAAAAGCGTCAAGGAGATGCTCAGACAACTCCAATGGCAGACGCTGCAAGCAAGGCGTTCTGCATCATGGGATGGTTTACCTTCAAATTTCCGAGACCATACGTTCCTAGGAAAGTCAACCAATATATTTCTTCCTTCCACGTCTACCTGGCGAAAAGAGCATGACGATAAAATCAGATAGACTGGAACGCACACGAAGTCTTACTATTGTTGTTACCGCGAACCATATGTGACAGGAACAGGAAAAGGGAGACTGCCACAATAAGTGCAGTCTGCCATACACTGTAAGGTGGCTTGCGGAGTAGAGATGTGGAGATTTCACCATTTGTGTCATGCTGAACAGAATCACAGTAGTAAGGATTTGAAAGAACTAAATACTGGACTCATTTTTGTTTACTCTGAGGTGATAATATGTTTCTAAATTTTTTGGATTTCATCTGGGTAAAATATTTCCTTCGTGCTGCTACAGTTTGTTCTTCCCAGTTGAGACGCTCATCCAAGATTATACCGGATCTTTCACTGTTTTTGATAGGGTAATTGGATACCACAAAGGAGTATTGTAGGGACTGCTCCACGAAAATGTCCGCCGATAAACTCTTGGTGTGATATGAGAGTGACCTGTGAAGACCTGGAGCATAGTTTGAGTCTCAGGTTCTCTGGCCGTTACGATACTGAACGAAGATCGCTATTCACACCTGATACAGCATCAGCAGTGTTATCAGATTTGGCGCTTATATTCAACTGGATGTCTTCAGGATGCAAGGGGTAGTTACAAGACTGAAGCACAAATGAAATATCAGAATAGTAATAAGCCAGGGGCTGAACGCTGGGGAACTCGTGTTTCCATGATGAATTTTACGACCACAGAGATTCACTGAGATGTGTTTTTAAGTAAATTTAGAATCACAATATTGCACTATTTGAGGATTTCAGATGTTTCATTTTCATAAGTAACATCTCGAAATCATGCCTTATGCTCACTGCATCGTCACTTACTGCCTCAGAGGAGATTCTCTCGCTTTCCGTACTTTATGGGTAGAAGCATGTTTTAAGAAAAACAAGTTTATCGAAAAGGTAGTGTCTTGTTGATGATCATTTACCACAACTTGAGAGCTGACTGCTGTTGAGAACAAGTGGTTTAATTCATCTGCAAAGGCTTGAAAAGCGGCACGAGAATTGGCACTTCCTATGACGAAGCTTCGCATTTCGATGAATATCAGAGAGCGGGCATGCCCTACCTTGGTAATGAGCACTCTCTGCCTCGCTTTGCTCCGCAGCTTTCCGTTTATTTCTGAAGAAGGAAGAAAAATTAAAGAGGGAACACAAGTTCGGTTTTCGAAATGATGGGCAAGGCAATCGATGATGCTCTTTTCTAATGAACTATCCCGGCGTTCCCCTGGAGCAATTTAGGGAAATCACGGTAAACCTATATCTGGATGGCTAGACGGAAATTTGAACCATCGTACTCCCAAATACGAGTCCAGTGTGAGAACCACTGCGCCACCTTGTTCGGTTTATTTCATGTAGAACACGCGTGGGATTTCACTTGAATCTTATGTGCGCAAAATTTATTTTAGTCATTATCTGGCGTAGTTCCGTAGTCAACCATGGAGCAGGAGCTCTCATTACTTTGACAGAACGTTTAGGGGAACGTTTATCTACAGTTCACTATTAAATGGTTCAAATGGCTCTGAGCACTATGCGACTTAACTTCTGAGGTCATTAGTCGCCTAGAACTTAGAACTAATTAAACCTAACTAACCTAAGGACATCACACACATCCATGCCCGAGGCTGGATTCGAACCTGCGACCGTAGCGGTCGCTCGGTTCGAGGCTGTAGCGCCTAGAACCGTCTTGCCACTCCGGCCGGCAGTTCACTATTAGCAAGCAGGATTCCGGAAAGGTTTTTCGCCTCTGGATCACATCCAGACCATTCGTCTTCTTGTTGAGAAAACATCAGGATTCATCTGGTCCGTGTAGACTATCGAAAACTTTAGACTCCGTGGAGATTTGAGCCATCATAAAAACCCTTGAAATGCCAGATTAAATTCAAGGTATATAAAACTCCTGAAATACATGTCTGAACAGGCAACAACGACAGAGTGAATGCAGACCATAACAACAGTAATATCCCTCCCAGCAAAGGAGTTCGCCATAATGACACCTCCTCTCCGACACTGTTCACCCTTGCATTGGAAGATGTATTCAGATCTAGACTGGAATAACAGAGAAACAGAAATCAGTGGCTCATATCTGAACCATCTGTGCTTTGACGACGACGTTGTGCTCATAAGTAACGATTTGGAAGAACTAAACAGTATGATCCGAGAAGTAAAACTTGCCTCTGAAATGACTGGCTTGGAACATTAGGAAGACAACTAAGGCAACAGACGTCAGAGAGACAAATGCAAACATGAAGTCACAATGAGTCAGACACGTAGCTCGACAAGATCATAGCAGGTGAACGTCTATAATTGTTCATTGAATACCATGGGATCGCAAGAGATGCACAGAAAGCTCCGAAAAGAGACTGCTCACTGACGTGGAGCTGGTAGCTGAAGTACGATGGTACCAGATGGCACAAAATCGAAGACAATATAAACATATGAAACATACCTATATCCAGCAGTGGATTAATATAGGCTGAAGAAGAAGAAGAAATCGGGTATTATGTTCCCCCCCCCCTC